>NC_086378.1:53940185-54563757 GCF_036588685.1 Mytilus trossulus | reverse complement strand
AGCATTTATTGTTTATGTACCTCAGTATAATGTATTTAAACTGTTCACATTTTTTAATGTCAAAACTAGAAGAGTGACAAAACTTAATGAATTCCAAATGATATCAGGGTTAATCGAGCGATCGTAGTTCGTAACATAATAATATAAAGTACTCTCTTTCTCTTTAGATTTATGTCAGTGTCCCTGGATTCAAAATGTCAAGGAATAAAAAGACTGTTGCATTTTTGTCAATCCCCGACAGACGTTCTCCTGTGATTATACAGGACTAACACCATAATGTATTTATACTTCGTCTCTAAATAGCAAAGTCATGTTAAATCTACAATTTTAAATTAGCCAATTTTTGTTCTTCTATTAGTGAGATTCGAACCCCTGCATCTGAAACATAAGGGCAACACCGCTTACACAGGGAAGTTAATTACATGTAAGACCACTCTAACAACAAGGTTATAATAAACATAGATAAGGCCGTTATTTTTCTCGTTTGAATTGTTTTACATTGTCATTTCGGGGCCTTTTATAGCCGACTATGTGGTATGGGTTTGGCTTATTGTTGAAGGACGTACAGTGACCTATAGTTGTTAATTTCTGTGTCATATGGTCTCTTTTTTGTTTTTTAGCTTTCGTTCATCTTGTATTTTGTAATGCATTTAACTAGGGTTGTGACACAGTGCATTATGTACCGTAGCAAGTAGTTGGTATACTTTGCAGATCAGCTGTGTTTGTCTATCGTAACGGATGATCAATTTACTGTACTTTGCCGTCACACCAAATGGATATATAGATGTACGGTTTTGATTGGTTGCCTTATGATTTGGTAAAGTTCTTTTGGGTACAATGAGATTTTAAATTAGGTATATGACCCGGACAGGAGAAACGTCTTACTACGGCATATAAGGAACAATATTACAGTACCGACCCGAGTCGACCAATAGTTATTATCAGTTAAGGGCATACGATACAGTTTTGATCCTGATTTACATTTACTTTTTACCTGATTAAATCAAATATGTAATAAAAAATGTACCTTCATATGCTACTTTTGAGTAAAATGAGGTTGTATTATCGATTTCGAAACAAAGACGTAACTTTTTTGTTTTAAAAGATAAACACAATTTGTTTTTTGTTAAATAAAATGTAATTTCTTTATGTTGTAAGTATCCTAAAAATTTATGCATTTTTTATTCAGAAATAACTCATATTTATCAAATGTTCATGAATTGAGAAAAAAAAACGATATTTTTTGCTATATATTTATCAAAATTTTAAAAAATTGCACTATTTACGTTTTAGATGAAAATTGGCACACACCATCTTCTTACTTAAACAAACCAAATGACATTTTAAACTAGAGGCTCTAAAGAGCCTGTGTCGCTCACCTAAGTATATGTGAGTTTTTAAGAAAGGAAGCAGATGGATTCATGACAAAATTATTTTTTGGTGATGGTGATGTGTTTGTACATCTTACTTTACTGAACATTCTTGCAATTTGCAATTATCTCTATCAATAATGAACTTGGCCCATTAGTTTCAGTGGAAAATGTTAGTAAAAATTTACAAATTTTATGAAAATTGTTAAAAATTGACTATAAAGGACAATAACTCCTTAGGGGGTCAATTGACCACTTCAGTCATATTGACTTATGTGTAAATCTTACTTTGCTGAACATTAATGATGTTTACAGTTTATCTCTATCTATAATAATATTCAAGATAATGACCAAAAACAGCAAAATTTCCTTAAAATTACCAATTCAGGGGCAGCAACCCAGCAACGGGTTGTCTGATTCATCTGAAAATTTCAGGGCAGATAGATCTTGACCTGATAAACAATTTTACCACATGTCAGAAATTTTCTAAATGCTTTGGTTTTTGAGTTATAAGTCAACAAGAATGTGTCTAAGGTACACGGATGCCCCACTCGCACTATCATTTTCCATATTCAATGGACCGTGAAATTGAATAAAAAATATAATTAGGCATTAAAATTAGAAAGATAATATCATAGGGAACATGTGTACCAAGTTTCAAGTTGATTGGACCTCAACTTCATCAAAAACTTCCTTGACCAAAAACTTTAACCTGAAACATGCACTTTCATTTTCTATGTTCAGTGGACCGTGAAATTGGGGTCAAAAGTTTAATTTGGCTTTAAAATTAGAAAGATCATATCATAAGGAACATGTGTACTAAGTGTCAAGTTGATTGGACTTCAACTTCATCAAAAACTACCTTGACCAAAAACTTTAACCTGAAGCGGGACAGACGGACGAACGAACGGTACGACGAACGAACGGACAGACGAACGAACGGACGAACTAACAGACGGACGAACAGACGCACAGACCAGAAAACATAATGCCCCTCTACTATCGTAGGTGGGGCATACAAACTGTATTTTACCCCTATATTCTATTTTTAGCCATGGCGGCCATCTTGGTTGGTTGGCGGGGTCACCGGACACATTTTTTAAACTAGATACCCCAATGATGATTGTGGCCGAGTTTGGTTTAATTTGGCCCAGTAGTTTCAGAGGAGATATTTGTAAAAGATTACTAAGATTTACGTAAAATGGTTAAAAATTGACTATAAAGGGCAATAACTCCTAAAGGGGTCAACTGACCATTTCGGTCATGTTGACTTATTTGTAAATCTTACTTTGCTGAACATTATTGCTGTTCACAGTTTATCTCTATCTATAATATTATTAAAGATAATAACCAAAAACAGTAAAATTTCCTTAAAATTACCAATTTAGGGACAGCAACCCAACAACGGGTTTTCCGATTCATCTGAAAATTTCAGGGCAGATAGATCTTGACCTGATAAACAGTTTTTCCCCTGTCAGATTTTCTCTAAATGCTTTGGTTTTTGAGCTATAAGCCAAAAACTGTATTTTACCCCTATGTTCTATTTTTAGCCATGGCGGCCATCTTGGTTGGTTGGCGGGGTCACCGGACACATTTTTAAACTAGATATCCCAATGATTATTGTGGCCAAGTTTGGTTTAATTTGGCCCAGTAGTTTCAGAGGAGAAGATTTTTGTAAAAGCTAACGCCGGACGACGACGACGACGACGGACGACGACGGACGACGGACGCCAAGTGATGAGAAAAGCTAACTTGGCCCCCTTTGGGTCAGGTGAGCTAAAAAAAAGGGGTCCATGAACTCGTTTTCAAGTTAAATTAGTTTGAATGATAAAAATTAGTCGAAAACTGAATATTTTCCCGATAAGTCATGATAGTTTGATGTCGCGAAAATAACAACTTACGTTAGCAACGTCATTACCTCCGCTGTAACTGTATCGTATGCCATACAACGAGACAGAACATAATTGAAGAGGGGGGGGGGGCAAGGGGGGTCCCCATAACAGCAAAACAGTGAATTGATTTTGTGAAAAACAGATAACAAGGAATTGAATAGGGATAATAACAGATAACAGTAAATGAAATACAGTGGAGATCAGTTCTAACCTCTCATTAGAACTGTCAGAATAATCTGTCATAGAACTGTTCTAACCTGTCCTAGAACAGTTCTAGCTAGAACAGTTCTACCCTAGAACTGTTCTAGGTAGAACTGTCAGGATCAGTTCTATGTAGAACTGACTAAATCAGTTCTAGGTAGAACTGTCAGGATCAGTTCTAGGGTAGAACTGTCTAAAACTGTTCTAGGTAGAACTGACCAAACGAGTCAGTTCTAACTGTAGAACTGTCAGCAGAACTGACCAAATCAGTCAGGACTGAAGAACAGTTCTAAATGACGTCACTGCAGGAAGGGCACTTTAGAATTTAGAAGAAAGAATCAGTTCCAATTACTTTACTATATATAATAGCGGATTTTTCTATATTTTTACTGATCAAAATTTACATGTACAAAAATCGAAGTGGATAGGAGGTTATCCAACTCATCGGAGAAATATTTTTATAAGATTGCAAATGAAACATCATTATTTACGTTTCTTCGTTCCCCGTTTTTAACAGTCTCTTCATAAATATAACTCGGCATTTAATTCATGGAAATTTAATCTTAATTTACCTTGTTTGCCTTGGATTTACATTCATGATTAAGGATTCTGTTTTGACAAATGTTCAAACGAAAATTGTACAGTGGATGGATTATGGGATTAATGAAATCAGTGTTGTTAAACGTAAAAAAAACTACATGTCATTGTGTATGTACATTTGCATTAGCTCGTTGCCAAACTTATCCATAACGATTATGAATAATATCTGGGAGTCCTGAAAGTCTGAAAAATATACTCGATCTGAACATAAATGAAATATTTGCCACTGGACGTTAGGCTACAAACAAAACCAATCATTGTCCTTCTTCAAATTATATATTAACAGTATAGTCAGTATACTATTCCAAGAAGAGAACTTCTCATACATGTACTTTTCATTTTAAAATAAAGTATATGAATCAGTCATGTGAGTGTTGGATTATGCTGTTAAATAGTTTTGTTTAAAAAAAACCATCATGAACTATACTGACTTAAAAAGTCACTTTTGTGACGGTTCAATATTTAATAATATAAGTTTGGATGTACATGTTACGGGTCTTCTGACGTTATTTTGTTATCAACACCCATAGACATAAGTTAGTCATGTGAACGTAACATCATCAACGTTTTTTTATGGTTCGCCAAGGTTTAAACATTTTGTTAAAATGAAATTTAGAATTAAATTATAAGAAATGACTGTAATATTTTTTTGTCTATTTGAAATAACGTAAAAAATGTGGTGCACACTGTTTAAAAACCCGCTACGCACATTTATCAGTGTGCACCAAATTTTTTTATGTTATTTCTTCATAGACAGAAAAAATATTACAGTCATTCCTTAAATAGTAATATTATCGATACAGAGAGGAAATAATGGCGCTCTAAAATGATGTGGATAAAATTTGGTGTCCTCTTTATCATTCAATATCTGTCCTGACTTAGAAATATTATTGGTTTACAATGAAGCCATATATATTTACATGATAAAGAATATATAGATATAGGAAGATCATGAAGATGTGGTGTGAGTGCCAATGAGAAAACTCTCCATCCAAATAACAATTTAAAAATAAGTAAACCATTATAGGTCAATGTACGCCCTTCAACACTGAGCCTTGGCTCACACCAAACAACAAGCTATAAAAGGTCCCATATGTTCAGTTTTGGTTGATGCGGTCAAATAATTTTGTTATTAAAACGACTCAGTCTGATATATCGAAACTTCTGAAATTTGTTAACAATTCAATATTTTGAATAAAAAGAGGACAAACTGTCATTTGAATTATTATATATTTAAACTTCAAAAATTTATTTATTTATAAACTACAATCCCTCTGGACCTAAAATTATAACTGATGTACTGTCCAACTTTATAGACTTGCAAAAAAAACGAAAATATGGTAATTTTTGGTTGATGCGGTCAAACAATTTATTACACGACTCAGTCTGAAGTATATAAACTACTGATATTTGTTTACGATTCAATACTTTGAATAAAAAGAGGATATGCTGGCACTATAAATTCATGCGAACAAAATTTTGAGGTCATTGTTTTCCAATATTGCTGTAACTTGTATATTATAGTCCCTCTTAACCTAAAATTATAACTGAATTACTGTGCAGCTATATACTAAGCAGATTTGTAGAAAGAAAGAGCAAATAAGGTCAGTTTAGATTGGTGCGGTCAAAATATTTTATTACACGACTCAGTCTGAAGTATGAAAACTACTGATATTTGTTTACGATTCAATACTTTGAATAAAAAGAGGTCATGCTAGCACTTTAAATTCATGGGAACAAAATTTTGAGGTCATTGTTTTCCAATATTGCAGTAACTTGTATATTACAGTCCCTCTTGACCTAAATTTATAACTGAATTACTGTGCAGCTATATAGATTTGCAGGAAGAAAGAGCAAATAAGGTCAGTTTAGATTGATGCGGTCAAAAGATTTTTGTATAACAGGTCCGTCTAAGGTATGAAAACTACTTGTAAAAAGATATCACATTTGTTTACAATTCAATATTTTAAATAAAAAGAGGACATGCTAGTTCTATCATAAATTGAGTGCAAATACAATTTTGAAATCATTAATGTTTTCCAATATAATTGGTATCCTTGCCTAAAGATAAACTGGATTCCTACAGTTTGCAGCTAAATGTATATAGATTTATATGATGAAATCAAATATGATCAGTTTAAGTTGATAGTGGCTCAATGGCAGATCCAGAGCGGTGGGGGACCCCTTTTTGACGATCAATGCATTTGAATGAGGACATTTAGTTGGACCCCCCTTTTAAAACTGCTGGATCCGTTCCTGGTGGTTTGGGCCAGAATAACATTTTACACAAAGATTAAGGTCAGATAATTTTTTTATGTAAAATGAGCCATCCTGACTCCCCAAATGACAAATGTAAAACAATTGAAATAAAAATGCTCCCCCCCTTTTTCCCAATATTAACGGCTTAATCTGTGTTCAAAAATGAAAGAAAAACAAATAATTTATGTAACACATCAACAAAAGAAAATCACTGAATAACAGGCTCCAGACTTGGAACAGTCACATACATGCAGAATATGACGGGGTTAAACATGTTCTCTTGCCGACGAAAAATTTGAAATAAAACCGGCAAAATAGCAAAACTCTTTATAATATTAATCGCTATTTTGCCAAAGCCTTTATATTTAGACAAAGAGTTCTTAAAACATATAAATCAATTCTAGACGTAGAATTTATAAATCAATATTTGCCGTCGGATTTAAAAATCAATTCTAGCCGTAGAATTTATAAATCAATTCTAGCCGTAGAATTTATAAATCAATTCTAGCCGTAGACTTTATAAATCAATTCTAGCCGTATAATTTGTAATCAGAACTGTTCTAGAAGTAGAACTGTCTAAAACTGTTCTAAAGTAGAACTGTCAGGATCAGTTCTAGGTAGAACTGTCCAAATCAGTTCTAGGGTAGAACTGTCAGGATCAGTTCTAGGTAGAACTGTCCAAATCAGTTCTAGGTAGAACTGACCAAATCAGTTCTAGCTAGAACAGTTCTAACATAGAACTGACTAAAAGGTGTCAGACTGACAGTTCTACGTACTGTCCTAGAACGGTTCTCCTGACAGATTCTGACAGATTTAATGAGAGGTTAGAAGTGATCTCCACTGTATGAAAATAAATCTGTCCAGGACCAAACCAGTAGATGACTCGTAGATCTTATTATATTACTTGTGGTATGGACCTAGAAAATTGTTAATTGTGTAAACAAAGCGTTTCGGCCGTTGAGGCAGTTCTGCCTTGGTTGATTTTTTTCCGTAACTTGTACAATAACTGAATAAGTTATAGTATGCACGTTGAATTTTTCTTAAAGAAATTACTAGTTTCTGTTTTTGATATAGGGATATTTTTGATCTAGGGCATTTGAGGGATCCATTTTTAATGATTTAGGTTTTTTTTTTATTGAATTTTTGAAAGTAGTACGTGCAGCCAGTGATACTTTATTATCAATTTGATTTTTAGATTTTTTTTTCTGAAAAGCAATATATATACTTTACAAGTATTACATAAAAAACATTTATAAAACTTACTTATAAAATACAAAAATACCCAGATCAGTGGAGACAGGACATGTAACTGAAACACGCATGCCAGTTATGGTTATTCTGATAATAAAAATTGACTCAAGTGACAATTCTGATAGTATAATAGAAATTGGACCAAGTGAAAATTTGGATAACACCAAGTGAATCACCAATCATGTATCGTATGTGAAATTATAGAATACGGAAAATTTGGTACAGCATTGGAGATCAAAGCTGTAGAATTTTAAAAAGGGTATTTGAATTGAATACTGACGTTTGATAGAAATAGACTGAAAGAAGATCGAACGCAATAAATGTGTATAAATGCCTAAGAATTCAGTCTAAAAGCACTAAAACACCCCCTAACAATAAAACTAATCAAAACAACAGTCAATTAAGACCACAAAGCAACCACAAAACAACAGAGCACTTTATTTAGTTTCTACAGGAATTCATTTAAAGTACAAAATAAGTCATTATATACGGCCGACTTTTCTAATCTTGACTGACCTCGTCGCTTTCAACCAAAGCCTCTTCCTTTACCTTTACCACGTCCTTTTCCTTTTCCTTTTCCTCCTTGATTATTACCTCCACCTCGAAAGAATCTCCCACCTCCATTAATTCTTATGTTAGTAATTACATCTCCTCCTCTTCCGCCTGGAGCACCACCACCGCCACCACCTCCGCCGCCGCCACCAGAAATGTCGACATTTAATTGAGCCATGATAGAAGTTATGTAAAAAACGAAACAGACTATAGCTGTTAAAAGATTTGAAATCCTCATCTTAGCTTACTGAAAAGAAAAATAATATAAAAAGATGCAGCAGAAGTAAATATGCATCAACAGTTGAGAACAATGTTTACATGTAGATAAGTTGGATCAGTTTGAAAATATCATAAATTAGTATGTCTAGATCTGCAGCTGTATTATACACCCACCCTATATAAAAATTGTCCATTTTCGCGTGACAGTTAATGTATACTTTTCTATAATTTTGATATAATGTGTCCCAATATTTATACACTACAATGTATGCGAAAGCAAATTTACAGATCTAACATTGTTGGGTTGATGTTTAGACGAGTTGTATATATATATATATATATATATATATAAACAATATTTGATGGATAGAGCATTTGCATTTTCTGTCGTAGGTAAATTCACTACGATATAACTGTTTTCTCTGACCTATGTTTGTCGTTTTACTAACGCTATTCTGTCGGGCTGTTCAATATTGTTTTTATAAGAATTCTTCGACTGTTTTATATTTTTTTATATATATATTCCGTTATTGTGATACTTATTCATTGTTATGACTTTGGGTTTCATTTAGTTTTCATATTACCCTTGATAAATAATGATTTAAAGAAATGACAAGAAAACAATCTTCTTTGTTTATATTTCATCATTTTCGGAAATTAAAGTTAAGAATACAATAGGTGAAAGGTTGATGAAACTTATCTTCTTTAGCGTATATTTTTCGTCTGTCACAGTGGTCTGAAACGTTTTAATACTTTATTACGTATACACTACTTCATTTGTGGAGGACAGCATACTTTTGACTTCAACAACAGACATTTGTCTCTTCAATATTTAAGTTCTAAAGCGTCCCCTGGCCAGTCAAACAATTTGTTAATAATTCAAGAATATTCAATTATCTGAGAAGAACGAAGGATCTTGTCTTTCCGAATTATTAATTTTCGTTTTTACAAAATCTCGAATACCGATGTAGTGATAAATTTTAACGATACAAACAACATACATGTATGTTACTTAATAGAAATTATGCAGTAAGTCCATAGAGTACTAAATAAACTCATCATAGATACCAGGATTAAAATTTTGTATTTGCGCCAGACGCGCGTTTCGTCTCCGAATACTCAAGAGTGACGCTCGAATAAAAAACAAAGTCAAGAGGCCAAATAAAGTATAAAGTTGGAGAGCTTTGAGGGCCAAAATTCCTCAAATGTTTTTGGTCGTGGTGACGAAATAGTTATTTTGGGCTACGAATTGTTCAAGGTACATAATAACAAGCTACCCGGTGATCAACGCTAATTCCTAGTATGTAAATAGCGACCACTCGTTCACTTCTTCCAAAAAAAATAAACCCATCGATACAAAGAAACCATTGACGCGTTTTCCTCGTTGTCTTGGTCTACTTGTACTTTTCTATTCACTCCCTTATAATATAACTAATTAACTGCAATTTACCGAAAAAACACGCCCCAAATCTCATCGAACTAGATAATCCCGTAATTTACTCCTCTAATTCACCTTAAGTAGAATTGATCTATTTCTGTTCGTTGTCCATTTTTGTCATATAATACTTCATAAATAATTTTGTAAAACATACCTTGAAATTCTGTTCACGATAGTTGAATCAAGTCATAATCTAATGGTGAAATGAGAGAAATGTTAATTGTTTATATATCTCGGTGTAATTTGTTTTACTGTAAACATTTTTAATGTCAAAACAAGAAAAGTGAATTAACTTAACAAATTCCTGATTATACTCGTATAATCCAAATCTAACCTCCTTCCAGGGCTAATGAAGCGATTGAAGTACGTAAAGTAGATACAGGAAGATGTGGTGTGAGTGCAAACGAGACAAATCTCCATCCAAATAACAATTTATAAACGTAAACCATTATATGTCAATGTGCGGCCTTCAACACGGAGCCTTGACTCAACCCGAACAACAAGCTATAAAGGGCCCAAAAAAAGTGCATGAATATGATTTTAAAGATGTTGTTTTTTCCTAGTTTTTTTCCTTACTTTAATGTCACTGTCCATAGTTTCAATAAACCAAAAATCAAGATGACTACTGCATTTTTCCAATCTAAAATATTGATCTCTGATTACGTTATACTACATATGTAGTATAACGTAATCAGAGATCAATATTTTAATTAGATTGGAATTTTTTATTCTTGACTGTCATCATACTAGTTTACAATGGACTGTCATCATACTAGTATACAATTGACTGTCATCATACTAGTATACAATTGACTGTCATCATACTAGTATACAATTGACTGTCATCATACTAGTTTACAATGGACTGTCATCATACTAGTATACATGTACAATTGACTGTCATCATACTAGTATACAACGACTGTCATCATACTAGTATACAATTGACTGTCATCATACTAGTATACAATTGACTGTCATCATACTAGTATACATGTACAATTGACTGTCCTAGTATACAATTGACTGTCATCATACTAGTATACAATTGACTGTCATTATACTAGTTTACAATTGACTGTCATCATACTAGTATACAATTGACTGTCATCATACTAGTATACAATTGACTGTCATCATACTAGTATACAATTGACTGTCATCATACTAGTATACATGTACAATTGACTGTCCTAGTATACAATTGACTGTCATCATACTAGTATACAATTGACTGTCATCATACTAGTTTACAATTGACTGTCATCATACTAGTATACATGTACAATTGACTGTCATCAGTCACTGTCCATAGTTTCAATAAACCAAAGATCAAGATGACTACTGCATTTTTCCAATCTAAAATATTGATCTCTGATTACGTTATACTACATGTGTAGTATAACGTAATCAGAGATCAATATTTTAATTAGATTGGAATTTTTTATTTTTTAATTTTACAATTGACTGTCCTAGTATACAATTGACTGTCATCATACTAGTATACAATTGACTGTCATCATACTAGTATACAATTGACTGTCATCATACTAGTTTACAATGGACTGTCATCATACTAGTATACATGTACAATTGACTGTCATCATACTAGTATACAACGACTGTCATCATACTAGTATACAATTGACTGTCATCATACTAGTATACAATTGACTGTCATCATACTAGTTTACAATGGACTGTCATCATACTAGTTTACAATGGACTGTCATCTTACTAGTATACAATTGACTGTCATCATACTAGTTTACAATGGACTGTCATCATACTAGTTTACAATGGACTGTCATCATACTAGTATACAATTGACTGTCATCATACTAGTATACAATTGACTTTCAGCATACTAGTATACAATTGACTGTCATCATACTAGTATACAATTGACTGTCATCATACTAGTTTACAATGGACTGTCATCATACTAGTATACATGTACAATTGACTGTCATCATACTAGTATACAACGACTGTCATCATACTAGTATACAATTGACTGTCATCATACTAGTATACATGTACAATTGACTGTCCTAGTATACAATTGACTGTCATCATACTAGTATACAATTGACTGTCATCATACTAGTTTACAATTGACTGTCATCATACTAGTATACAATTGACTGTCATCATACTAGTATACAATTGACTGTCATCATACTAGTATACAATTGACTGTCATCATACTAGTATACATGTACAATTGACTGTCCTAGTATACAATTGACTGTCATCATACTAGTATACAATTGACTGTCATCATACTAGTTTACAATTGACTGTCATCATACTAGTATACATGTACAATTGACTGTCATCAGTCACTGTCCATAGTTTCAATAAACCAAAGATCAAGATGACTACTGCATTTTTCCAATCTAAAATATTGATCTCTGATTACGTTATACTACATATGTAGTATAACGTAATCAGAGATCAATATTTTAATTAGATTGGAATTTTTTATTCTTGACTGTCATCATACTAGTTTACAATGGACTGTCATCATACTAGTATACAATTGACTGTCATCATACTAGTATACATGTACAATTGACTGTCCTAGTATACAATTGACTGTCATCATACTAGTATACAATTGACTGTCATCATACTAGTATACAATTGACTGTCATCATACTAGTTTACAATGGACTGTCATCATACTAGTTTACAATGGACTGTCATCATACTAGTATACATGTACAATTGACTGTCATCATACTAGTATACAACGACTGTCATCATACTAGTATACAATTGACTGTCATCATACTAGTAGACAATTGACTGTCATCATACTAGTATACAATGGACTGTCATCATACTAGTTTACAATGGACTGTCATCATACTAGTATACAATTGACTGTCATCATACTAGTTTACAATGGACTGTCATCATACTAGTATACATGTACAATTGACTGTCATCATACTAGTATACAACGACTGTCATCATACTAGTATACAATTGACTGTCATCATACTAGTATACAATTGACTGTCATCATACTAGTTTACAATGGACTGTCATCATACTAGTTTACAATGGACTGTCATCTTACTAGTATACAATTGACTGTCATCATACTAGTTTACAATGGACTGTCATCATACTAGTTTACAATGGACTGTCATCATACTAGTATACAATTGACTGTCATCATACTAGTATACAATTGACTTTCAGCATACTAGTATACAATTGACTGTCATCATACTAGTATACAATTGACTGTCATCATACTAGTTTACAATGGACTGTCATCATACTAGTATACATGTACAATTGACTGTCATCATACTAGTATACAACGACTGTCATCATACTAGTATACAATTGACTGTCATCATACTAGTATACATGTACAATTGACTGTCCTAGTATACAATTGACTGTCATCATACTAGTATACAATTGACTGTCATCATACTAGTTTACAATTGACTGTCATCATACTAGTATACAATTGACTGTCATCATACTAGTATACAATTGACTGTCATCATACTAGTATACAATTGACTGTCATCATACTAGTATACATGTACAATTGACTGTCCTAGTATACAATTGACTGTCATCATACTAGTATACAATTGACTGTCATCATACTAGTTTACAATTGACTGTCATCATACTAGTATACATGTACAATTGACTGTCATCAGTCACTGTCCATAGTTTCAATAAACCAAAGATCAAGATGACTACTGCATTTTTCCAATCTAAAATATTGATCTCTGATTACGTTATACTACATATGTAGTATAACGTAATCAGAGATCAATATTTTAATTAGATTGGAATTTTTTATTCTTGACTGTCATCATACTAGTTTACAATGGACTGTCATCATACTAGTATACAATTGACTGTCATCATACTAGTATACATGTACAATTGACTGTCCTAGTATACAATTGACTGTCATCATACTAGTATACAATTGACTGTCATCATACTAGTATACAATTGACTGTCATCATACTAGTTTACAATGGACTGTCATCATACTAGTTTACAATGGACTGTCATCATACTAGTATACATGTACAATTGACTGTCATCATACTAGTATACAACGACTGTCATCATACTAGTATACAATTGACTGTCATCATACTAGTAGACAATTGACTGTCATCATACTAGTATACAATTGACTGTCATCATACTAGTTTACAATGGACTGTCATCATACTAGTATACAATTGACTGTCATCATACTAGTTTACAATGGACTGTCATCATACTAGTTTACAATGGACTGTCATCATACTAGTATACAATTGACTGTCATCATACTAGTATACAATTGACTTTCAGCATACTAGTATACAATTGACTGTCATCATACTAGTATACAATTGACTGTCATCATACTAGTTTACAATGGACTGTCATCATACTAGTATACATGTACAATTGACTGTCATCATACTAGTATACAACGACTGTCATCATACTAGTATACAATTGACTGTCATCATACTAGTATACATGTACAATTGACTGTCCTAGTATACAATTGACTGTCATCATACTAGTATACAATTGACTGTCATCATACTAGTTTACAATTGACTGTCATCATACTAGTATACATGTACAATTGACTGTCATCATACTAGTATACAATGAACTGTCATCATACTAGTATACAAATGACTGTCATCATGCTTGTATACAATGGACTGTCATCATACTAGTTTACAATGGACTGTCATCATACTAGTATACAATTGACTGTCATCATACTAGTAGACAATTGACTGTCATCATACTAGTATACAATTGACTGTCATCATACTAGTTTACAATGGACTGTCATCATACTAGTATACAATTGACTGTCATCATACTAGTTTACAATGGACTGTCATCATACTAGTTTACAATGGACTGTCATCATACTAGTATACAATTGACTGTCATCATACTAGTATACAATTGACTTTCAGCATACTAGTATACAATTGACTGTCATCATACTAGTATACAATTGACTGTCATCATACTAGTTTACAATGGACTGTCATCATACTAGTATACATGTACAATTGACTGTCATCATACTAGTATACAACGACTGTCATCATACTAGTATACAATTGACTGTCATCATACTAGTATACATGTACAATTGACTGTCCTAGTATACAATTGACTGTCATCATACTAGTATACAATTGACTGTCATCATACTAGTTTACAATTGACTGTCATCATACTAGTATACAATTGACTGTCAT
Organism: Mytilus trossulus; assembly: GCF_036588685.1. Taxonomy (NCBI): domain Eukaryota; kingdom Metazoa; phylum Mollusca; class Bivalvia; order Mytilida; family Mytilidae; genus Mytilus; species Mytilus trossulus. The sequence continues at coordinate 54,548,693 of NC_086378.1, read as the reverse complement.
CATACTAGTAAACAATTGACTGTCATCATACTAGTATACATGTACAATTGACTGTCCTAGTATACAATTGACTGTCATCATACTAGTATATTATTGACTGTCATCATACTAGTTTACAATTGACTGTCATCATACTAGTATACATGTACAATTGACTGTCATCATACTAGTATACAATGAACTGTCATCATACTAGTATACAATTGACTGTCATCATACTAGTATACAATAGACTGTCATCATACTAGTTTACAATGGACTGTCATCATACTAGTATACAATTGACTGTCATCATACTAATATACAATTGACTGTCATCATACTAGTATACAATTGACTGTCATCATACTAGTATACAATTGACTCTCATCATACAAGTATACAATTGACTGTCATCATAATAGTATACAATTGACTCTCATTATACTAGTTTACAATGGACTGTCATCATACTAGTATACATGTACAATTGACTGTCATCATACTAGTATACAACGACTGTCATCATACTAGTATACAATTGACTGTCATCATACTAGTATACAATTGACTGTCATCATACTAGTATACATGTACAATTGACTGTCCTAGTATACAATTGACTGTCATCATACTAGTATACAATTGACTGTCATCATACTAGTATACATGTACAATTGACTGTCCTAGTATACAATTGACTGTCATCATACTAGTATACAATTGACTGTCATCATACTAGTTTACAATTGGCTGTCATCATACTAGTATACAATTGACTGTCATCATACTAGTATACAATTGACTGTCATCATACTAGTATACATGTACAATTGACTGTCCTATTATACAATTGACTGTCATCATACTAGTATACAATTGACTGTCATACTAGTTTACAATTGACTGTCATCATACTAGTATACATGTACAATTAACTGTCATCATACTAGTATACAATTGACTGTCATCATACTAGTATACAATGGACTGTCATCATACTAGTTTACAATGGACTGTCATCATACTAGTATACAATTGACTGTCATCATACTAATATACAATTGACTGTCATCATACTAGTATACAATTGACTGTCATCATAATAGTATACAATTGACTCTCATCATACTAGTATACAATTGACTGTCATCATAATAGTATACAATTGACTCTCATTATACTAGTTTACAATGGACTGTCATCATACTAGTATACATGTACAATTGACTGTCATCATACTAGTATACAACGACTGTCATCATACTAGTATACAATTGACTGTCATCATACTAGTAGACAATTGACTGTCATCATACTAGTATACAATTGACTGTCATCATACTAGTTTACAATGGACTGTCATCATACTAGTATACAATTGACTGTCATCATACTAGTTTACAATGGACTGTCATCATACTAGTTTACAATGGACTGTCATCATACTAGTATACAATTGACTGTCATCATACTAGTATACAATTGACTTTCAGCATACTAGTATACAATTGACTGTCATCATACTAGTATACAATTGACTGTCATCATACTAGTTTACAATGGACTGTCATCATACTAGTATACATGTACAATTGACTGTCATCATACTAGTATACAACGACTGTCATCATACTAGTATACAATTGACTGTCATCATACTAGTATACAATTGACTGTCATCATACTAGTATACATGTACAATTGACTGTCCTAGTATACAATTGACTGTCATCATACTAGTATACAATTGACTGTCATCATACTAGTTTACAATTGACTGTCATCATACTAGTATACAATTGACTGTCATCATACTAGTATACAATTGACTGTCATCATACTAGTATACATGTACAATTGACTGTCCTAGTATACAATTGACTGTCATCATACTAGTATATTATTGACTGTCATCATACTAGTTTACAATTGACTGTCATCATACTAGTATACATGTACAATTGACTGTCATCATACTAGTATACAATGAACTGTCATCATACTAGTATACAATTGACTGTCATCATACTAGTATACATGTACAATTGACTGTCCTAGTATACAATTGACTGTCATCATACTAGTATACAATTGACTGTCATACTAGTTTACAATTGACTGTCATCATACTAGTATACATGTACAATTAACTGTCATCATACTAGTATACAATGGACTGTCATCATACTAGTATACAATTGACTGTCATCATACTAGTATACAATGGACTGTCATCATACTAGTTTACAATGGACTGTCATCATACTAGTATACAATTGACTGTCATCATACTAATATACAATTGACTGTCATCATACTAGTATACAATTGACTGTCATCATACTAGTATACAATTGACTTTCATCATACTAGTATACAATTGACTGTCATCATACTAGTATACAATTGACTGTCATCATACTAGTTTACAATGGACTGTCATCATACTAGTATACATGTACAATTGACTGTCATCATACTAGTATACAACGACTGTCATCATACTAGTATACAATTGACTGTCATCATACTAGTATACAATTGACTGTCATCATACTAGTATACATGTACAATTGACTGTCCTAGTATACAATTGACTGTCATCATACTAGTATACAATTGACTGTCATCATACTAGTTTACAATTGACTGTCATCATACTAGTTTACAATTGACTGTCATCATACTAGTATACAATGAACTGTCATCATACTAGTATACAATTGACTGTCATCATACTAGTATACAATGGACTGTCATCATACTAGTTTACAATGGACTGTCATCATACTAGTATACAATTGACTGTCATCATACTAATATACAATTGACTGACATCATACTAGTATACAATGGACTGTCATCATACTAGTATACAATTGACTGTCATCATACTAGTATACAATTGACTTTCAGCATACTAGTATACAATTGACTGTCATCATACTAGTATACAATTGACTGTCATCATACTAGTTTACAATGGACTGTCATCATACTAGTATACATGTACAATTGACTGTCATCATACTAGTATACAACGACTGTCATCATACTAGTATACAATTGACTGTCATCATACTAGTATACAATTGACTGTCATCATACTAGTATACATGTACAATTGACTGTCCTAGTATACAATTGACTGTCATCATACTAGTATACAATGGACTGTCATCATACTAGTATACATGTACAATTGACTGTCATCATACTAGTATACAACGACTGTCATCATACTAGTATACAATTGACTGTCATCATACTAGTATACAATTGACTGTCATCATACTAGTATACATGTACAATTGACTGTCCTAGTATACAATTGACTGTCATCATACTAGTATACAATTGACTGTCATCATACTAGTTTACAATTGACTGTCATCATACTAGTATACATGTACAATTGACTGTCATCATACTAGTATACAATGAACTGTCATCATACTAGTATACAATTGACTGTCATCATACTAGTATACAATGGACTGTCATCATACTAGTTTACAATGGACTGTCATCATACTAGTATACAATTGACTGTCATCATACTAATATACAATTGACTGTCATCATACTAGTATACAATTGACTGTCATCATAATAGTATACAATTGACTCTCATCATACTAGTATACAATTGACTGTCATCATAATAGTATACAATTGACTCTCATTATACTAGTTTACAATGGACTGTCATCATACTAGTATACATGTACAATTGACTGTCATCATACTAGTATACAACGACTGTCATCATACTAGTATACAATTGACTGTCATCATACTAGTATACAATTGACTGTCATCATACTAGTATACATGTACAATTGACTGTCCTAGTATACAATTGACTGTCATCATACTAGTATACAATTGACTGTCATCATACTAGTTTACAATTGGCTGTCATCATACTAGTATACAATTGACTGTCATCATACTAGTATACAATTGACTGTCATCATACTAGTATACATGTACAATTGACTGTCCTATTATACAATTGACTGTCATCATACTAGTATACAATTGACTGTCATACTAGTTTACAATTGACTGTCATCATACTAGTATACATGTACAATTAACTGTCATCATACTAGTATACAATGGACTGTCATCATACTAGTATACAATTGACTGTCATCATAATAGTATACAATGGACTGTCATCATACTAGTTTACAATGGACTGTCATCATACTAGTATACAATTGACTGTCATCATACTAGTATACATGTACAATTGACTGTCCTAGTATACAATTGACTGTCATCATACTAGTATACAATTGACTGTCATCATACTAGTTTACAATTGACTGTCATCATACTAGTATACAATTGACTGTCATCATACTAGTATACATGTACAATTGACTGTCCTAGTATACAATTGACTGTCATCATACTAGTATATTATTGACTGTCATCATACTAGTTTACAATTGACTGTCATCATACTAGTATACATGTACAATTGACTGTCATCATACTAGTATACAATGAACTGTCATCATACTAGTATACAATTGACTGTCATCATACTAGTATACAATAGACTGTCATCATACTAGTTTACAATGGACTGTCATCATACTAGTATACAATTGACTGTCATCATACTAGTATACAATTGACTGTCATCATAATAGTATACAATTGACTCTCATCATACAAGTATACAATTGACTGTCATCATAATAGTATACAATTGACTCTCATTATACTAGTTTACAATGGACTGTCATCATACTAGTATACATGTACAATTGACTGTCATCATACTAGTATACAACGACTGTCATCATACTAGTATACAATTGACTGTCATCATACTAGTATACAATTGACTGTCATCATACTAGTATACATGTACAATTGACTGTCCTAGTATACAATTGACTGTCATCATACTAGTATACAATTGACTGTCATCATACTAGTATACATGTACAATTGACTGTCCTAGTATACAATTGACTGTCATCATACTAGTATACAATTGACTGTCATCATATTAGTTTACAATTGGCTGTCATCATACTAGTATACAATTGACTGTCATCATACTAGTATACAATTGACTGTCATCATACTAGTATACATGTACAATTGACTGTCCTATTATACAATTGACTGTCATCATACTAGTATACAATTGACTGTCATACTAGTTTACAATTGACTGTCATCATACTAGTATACATGTACAATTAACTGTCATCATACTAGTATACAATGGACTGTCATCATACTAGTATACAATTGACTGTCATCATACTAGTATACAATGGACTGTCATCATACTAGTTTACAATGGACTGTCATCATACTAGTATACAATTGACTGTCATCATACTAATATACAATTGACTGTCATCATACTAGTATACAATTGACTGTCATCATAATAGTATACAATTGACTCTCATCATACTAGTATACAATTGACTCATCATAATAGTATACAATTGACTCTCATTATACTAGTTTACAATGGACTGTCATCATACTAGTATACATGTACAATTGACTGTCATCATACTAGTATACAACGACTGTCATCATACTAGTATACAATTGACTGTCATCATACTAGTAGACAATTGACTGTCATCATACTAGTATACAATTGACTGTCATCATACTAGTTTACAATGGACTGTCATCATACTAGTATACAATTGACTGTCATCATACTAGTTTACAATGGACTGTCATCATACTAGTTTACAATGGACTGTCATCATACTAGTTTACAATGGACTGTCATCATACTAGTATACAATTGACTGTCATCATAATAGTATACAATTGACTCTCATCATACTAGTATACAATTGACTGTCATCATAATAGTATACAATTGACTCTCATTATACTAGTTTACAATGGACTGTCATCATACTAGTATACATGTACAATTGACTGTCATCATACTAGTATACAACGACTGTCATCATACTAGTATACAATTGACTGTCATCATACTAGTAGACAATTGACTGTCATCATACTAGTATACATGTACAATTGACTGTCATCATACTAGTATACAATGAACTGTCATCATACTAGTATACAATGAACTGTCATCATACTAGTATACAATTGACTGTCATCATACTAGTATACAATTGACTGTCATCATACTAGTTTACAATTGACTGTCATCATACTAGTATACATGTACAATTGACTGTCATCATACTAGTATACAATGAACTGTCATCATACTAGTATACAATTGACTGTCATCATACTAGTATACAATGGACTGTCATCATACTAGTTTACAATGGACTGTCATCATACTAGTATACAATTGACTGTCATCATACTAATATACAATTGACTGTCATCATACTAGTATACAATTGACTGTCATCATAATAGTATACAATTGACTCTCATCATACTAGTATACAATTGACTGTCATCATAATAGTATACAATTGACTCTCATTATACTAGTTTACAATGGACTGTCATCATACTAGTATACATGTACAATTGACTGTCATCATACTAATATACAACGACTGTCATCATACTAGTATACAATTGACTGTCATCATACTAGTATACAATTGACTGTCATCATACTAGTATACAATTGACTGTCATCATACTAGTTTACAATTGGCTGTCATCATACTAGTATACAATTGACTGTCATCATACTAGTATACAATTGACTGTCATCATACTAGTATACATGTACAATTGACTGTCCTATTATACAATTGACTGTCATCATACTAGTATACAATTGACTGTCATACTAGTTTACAATTGACTGTCATCATACTAGTATACATGTACAATTAACTGTCATCATACTAGTATACAATGGACTGTCATCATACTAGTATACAATTGACTGTCATCATACTAGTATACAATGGACTGTCATCATACTAGTTTACAATGGACTGTCATCATACTAGTATACAATTGACTGTCATCATACTAATATACAATTGACTGTCATCATACTAGTATACAATTGACTGTCATCATAATAGTATACAATTGACTCTCATCATACTAGTATACAATTGACTGTCATCATAATAGTATACAATTGACTCTCATTATACTAGTTTACAATGGACTGTCATCATACTAGTATACATGTACAATTGACTGTCATCATACTAGTATACAACGACTGTCATCATACTAGTATACAATTGACTGTCATCATACTAGTAGACAATTGACTGTCATCATACTAGTATACAATTGACTGTCATCATACTAGTTTACAATGGACTGTCATCATACTAGTATACAATTGACTGTCATCATACTAGTTTACAATGGACTGTCATCATACTAGTTTACAATGGACTGTCATCATACTAGTATACAATTGACTGTCATCATACTAGTATACAATTGACTTTCAGCATACTAGTATACAATTGACTGTCATCATACTAGTATACAATTGACTGTCATCATACTAGTTTACAATGGACTGTCATCATACTAGTATACATGTACAATTGACTGTCATCATACTAGTATACAACGACTGTCATCATACTAGTATACAATTGACTGTCATCATACTAGTATACAATTGACTGTCATCATACTAGTATACAATTGACTGTCATCATACTAGTATACAATTGACTGTCATCATACTAGTATACATGTACAATTGACTGTCCTAGTATACAATTGACTGTCATCATACTAGTATACAATTGACTGTCATCATACTAGTTTACAATTGACTGTCATCATACTAGTATACATGTACAATTGACTGTCATCATACTAGTATACAATGAACTGTCATCATACTAGTATACAATTGACTGTCATCATACTAGTATACAATGGACTGTCATCATACTAGTTTACAATGGACTGTCATCATACTAGTATACAATTGACTGTCATCATACTAGTAGACAATTGACTGTCATCATACTAGTATACAATTGACTGTCATCATACTAGTTTACAATGGACTGTCATCATACTAGTATACAATTGACTGTCATCATACTAGTTTACAATGGACTGTCATCATACTAGTTTACAATGGACTGTCATCATACTAGTATACAATTGACTGTCATCATACTAGTATACAATTGACTTTCAGCATACTAGTATACAATTGACTGTCATCATACTAGTATACAATTGACTGTCATCATACTAGTATACATGTACAATTGACTGTCATCATACTAGTATACAACGACTGTCATCATACTAGTATACAATTGACTGTCATCATACTAGTATACAATGGACTGTCATCATACTAGTATACATGTACAATTGACTGTCCTAGTATACAATTGACTGTCATCATACTAGTATACAATTGACTGTCATCATACTAGTTTACAATTGACTGTCATCATACTAGTATACAATTGACTGTCATCATACTAGTATACAATTGACTGTCATCATACTAGTATACATGTACAATTGACTGTCCTAGTATACAATTGACTGTCATCATACTAGTATATTATTGACTCATCATACTAGTTTACAATTGACTGTCATCATACTAGTATACATGTACAATTGACTGTCATCATACTAGTATACAATTAACTGTCATCATACTAGTATACAATTGACTGTCATCATACTAGTATACAATGGACTGTCATCATACTAGTTTACAATGGACTGTCATCATACTAGTATACAATTGACTGTCATCATACTAGTTTACAATGGATTGTCATCATACTAGTATACAATGGACTGTCATCATACTAGTATACAATTGACTGTCATCATACTAGTATACAATTGACTGTCATCATTCTAATATACAATTGACTGTCATCATACTAGTATACAATTGACTGTCATCATACTAGTATACAATTGACTGTCATCATACTAGTTTACAATGGACTGTCATCATACTAGTATACATGTACAATTGACTGTCATCATACTAGTATACAACGACTGTCATCATACTAGTATACAATTGACTGTCATCATACTAGTATACAATTGACTGTCATCATACTAGTATACATGTACAATTGACTGTCCTAGTATACAATTGACTGTCATCATACTAGTATACAATTGACTGTCATCATACTAGTTTACAATTGACTGTCATCATACTAGTATACATGTACAATTGACTGTCATCATACTAGTATACAATGAACTGTCATCATACTAGTATACAATTGACTGTCATCATACTAGTATACAATGGACTGTCATCATACTAGTTTACAATGGACTGTCATCATACTAGTATACAATTGACTGTCATCATACTAATATACAATTGACTGTCATCATACTAGTATACAATTGACTGTCATCATAATAGTATACAATTGACTCTCATCATACTAGTATACAATTGACTGTCATCATAATAGTATACAATTGACTCTCATTATACTAGTTTACAATGGACTGTCATCATACTAGTATACATGTACAATTGACTGTCATCATACTAGTATACAACGACTGTCATCATACTAGTATACAATTGACTGTCATCATACTAGTATACAATTGACTGTCATCATACTAGTATACATGTACAATTGACTGTCCTAGTATACAATTGACTGTCATCATACTAGTATACAATTGACTGTCATCATACTAGTTTACAATTGGCTGTCATCATACTAGTATACAATTGACTGTCATCATACTAGTATACAATTGACTGTCATCATACTAGTATACAATTGACTGTCATCATACTAGTATACAATTGACTGTCATCATACTAGTATACATGTACAATTGACTGTCCTATTATACAATTGACTGTCATCATACTAGTATACAATTGACTGTCATACTAGTTTACAATTGACTGTCATCATACTAGTATACATGTACAATTAACTGTCATCATACTAGTATACAATGGACTGTCATCATACTAGTATACAATTGACTGTCATCATACTAGTATACAATGGACTGTCATCATACTAGTTTACAATGGACTGTCATCATACTAGTATACAATTGACTGTCATCATACTAATATACAATTGACTGTCATCATACTAGTATACAATTGAATGTCATCATAATAGTATACAATTGACTCTCATCATACTAGTATACAATTGACTGTCATCATAATAGTATACAATTGACTCTCATTATACTAGTTTACAATGGACTGTCATCATACTAGTATACATGTACAATTGACTGTCATCATACTAGTATACAACGACTGTCATCATACTAGTATACAATTGACTGTCATCATACTAGTAGACAATTGACTGTCATCATACTAGTATACAATTGACTGTCATCATACTAGTTTACAATGGACTGTCATCATACTAGTATACAATTGACTGTCATCATACTAGTTTACAATGGACTGTCATCATACTAGTTTACAATGGACTGTCATCATACTAGTATACAATTGACTGTCATCATACTAGTATACAATTGACTTTCAGCATACTAGTATACAATTGACTGTCATCATACTAGTATACAATTGACTGTCATCATACTAGTTTACAATGGACTGTCATCATACTAGTATACATGTACAATTGACTGTCATCATACTAGTATACAACGACTGTCATCATACTAGTATACAATTGACTGTCATCATACTAGTATACAATTGACTGTCATCATACTAGTATACAATTGACTGTCATCATACTAGTATACAATTGACTGTCATCATACTAGTATACATGTACAATTGACTGTCCTAGTATACAATTGACTGTCATCATACTAGTATACAATTGACTGTCATCATACTAGTTTACAATTGACTGTCATCATACTAGTATACATGTACAATTGACTGTCATCATACTAGTATACAATGAACTGTCATCATACTAGTATACAATTGACTGTCATCATACTAGTATACAATGGACTGTCATCATACTAGTTTACAATGGACTGTCATCATACTAGTATACAATTGACTGTCATCATACTAGTAGACAATTGACTGTCATCATACTAGTATACAATTGACTGTCATCATACTAGTTTACAATGGACTGTCATCATACTAGTATACAATTGACTGTCATCATACTAGTTTACAATGGACTGTCATCATACTAGTTTACAATGGACTGTCATCATACTAGTATACAATTGACTGTCATCATACTAGTATACAATTGACTTTCAGCATACTAGTATACAATTGACTGTCATCATACTAGTATACAATTGACTGTCATCATACTAGTTAACAATGGACTGTCATCATACTAGTATACATGTACAATTGACTGTCATCATACTAGTATACAACGACTGTCATCATACTAGTATACAATTGACTGTCATCATACTAGTATACAATTGACTGTCATCATACTAGTTTACAATTGACTGTCATCATACTAGTATACAATTGACTGTCATCATACTAGTATACAATTGACTGTCATCATACTAGTATACATGTACAATTGACTGTCCTAGTATACAATTGACTGTCATCATACTAGTATATTATTGACTGTCATCATACTAGTTTACAATTGACTGTCATCATACTAGTATACATGTACAATTGACTGTCATCATACTAGTATACAATTAACTGTCATCATACTAGTATACAATTGACTGTCATCATACTAGTATACAATGGACTGTCATCATACTAGTTTACAATGGACTGTCATCATACTAGTATACAATTGACTGTCATCATACTAGTTTACAATGGATTGTCATCATACTAGTATACAATGGACTGTCATCATACTAGTATACAATTGACTGTCATCATACTAGTATACAATTGACTGTCATCATTCTAATATACAATTGACTGTCATCATACTAGTATACAATTGACTGTCATCATACTAGTATACAATTGACTGTCATCATTCTAGTATACAATTGACTGTCATCATACTAGTATACAATTGACTGTCATCATACTAGTATACAATTGAATGTCATCATACTAGTATACAATGAACTGTCATCATACTAGTTTACAATGGATTGTCATCATACTAGTATACAATTGAGAATGGACACGGGGAATGTTTCAAAGAGAAAACAAATCGACCAAAGAGCATTAATACAATATATTTCAATTTTAAACATAAGCAGTCAAGTAACATGTATTTGTATACCAGGCTGAACTAGCCTTTAGAGGCTTATGATGCTCTGTCATTTATGTACGAAAAATGATATGAATAATTTTCAAATCCAATAATCCTTATTATATTTGAGGATTAATTCTTATTAGTTAGTTTCAATCTATTAGTTGTGTTTACTAATTAAATTAGAAAATGTAAATAAAAGTATAAACTTAATAATTTTTGTTTGATAATGCAAGGGTTGTTTATGGAAAATTAGGAAGATAAGAGTTGTCCCTCTTTGGAAGTACTATCCACATTATATTATGAAAAAAAGAAGAAATTGAAATAAAAGATAACAGAGAATTTATCACCTAGAAATGACTAAATTCTGACAGTTGATCTATGTAAGAATAATTTATCCCATTTTCTGTGTTAGCAGGTACTGATTTTTATAGTTCGTTCTTATGTTGTACTGTTATATCACTGTCACAGGTTAGGGGAGGTTTGGGATCCAGCTATCATGTTTAACCCAGCAACGTTCTGTATGAATGTGCCTTTCCAAGTCAGGAGCCTATAATTCAGTGGTTGTCGTTTGTTTATGTGTCACATATTCGTTTGTCTTTCTTTTTTTGTACATAAATAAGGCCATTACTTTTCTCGTTTGAATTATTTTACATTGTCATTTTCGGGGCCTTTTAAAGCTGACTTTGCGGTATTGGCTTTATTCATTGTTGAAGGCCGCATGTTGACCTATAGTTATTAATTTATGTGTCGTTTTGGTCTCTTGTGGACAGTTGTCTCATTGGCAATCATACCACATCTTCTTTTTTTATACATGTAAATGCATACAAGTAAAAAAAAAATATAACATTATTTATCACAAAAAGTACATAACAAGCATGTTTAACAATGAACAGACCAGGCCCTATTTAGTACAATGCAGATATTATAAAATATATATTTAATGACTAGAGTTTGTATAAATGTGTAGTTTGCCTTTTCATCTTGGTGTTAATTTGGGTTATCTCCCTTTATCCAAATAAAAAAATTGACATTTGCTTCTTATTTGGATGTATTTTGTTTGCTTTTATCTTTTTTTTAAAGGTAGCTGGGTCAAGGTATAAATTGGTTCTACTGTGCTAAAATGAATTTGTATTATTGTGTATATCATTGTCTCATGTGTGCCTGTTCCAGTGATCATACATGTATATTCCACTAAGTGTTTTATCTTGTAAATTGAGTAAGTTTGAAACATAGTTATAATTCAAGTTTGTTTCAACAGTAAAATGATTCACATTACATATATTTTAATATACAAATTGGATCTCTTACTTTTATCATAACATTAAAAATTTACATTGCATTCACATTAACACATAAAAATATAGCGTTCAGACATGTACATTTTTCTCAGAATTTCTCAGGGGGTCCAATCATAGATTAACAAACTTACATGTTTAGTCTTAGAGGCACGATTTTCTTATTAGTTGTTATTGGCTTTGAACTAGCTGTCAGATAACTCCGAGTACTCTCAGATCTGTTAATTGTGTCTTTTTGTGTCGGGATGTATAAGTACCCGGCCACGTCCACTTGTATTTTTTGTCTATCTGATGAAGCCTTTTTCAACTGATTTTTATAGTTCGTTCTTATGTTGTTCTGTTATACCACTGTCCCAGGTTAGGGGGAGGGTTGGGATCCCGCTTACATGTTAAACCCCGCCACATTATTTATGTATGTGCCTGTCCCAAGTCAGGAGCCTGTAATTCAGTGGTTGTCGTTTGTTTATGTGTTACATATTTGTTTTTCCTTCATTTTTTTGTATAAATAAGAGCGTTAGTTTTCTCGTTCGAATTGTTTTACATTGTCTTATCGGGGCCTTTTATAGCTGACTATGCGGTATGGGCTTTGCTCATTGTTGAAGGCCGTACAGTGACCTATAGTTGTTAATGTTTGTGTCATTTTGGTCTTTTGTGGATAGTTGTCTCATTGGCAAGCATACCACATCTTCTTTTTTATATAACAAGTGTGAATAGAATTGTACACGTTCATGTAAGGAGATTTATGTAATTAACTGATGAACAATTTGACTTATAAATGAGCAGACTTTGAACATAAATATTTATAGATTGATCAACTTCAAACTTTTCGAAAAATTTATTGTGATCATGTAGACTGATTATCTTAGGTAGAGGTAGACACTAAAAAATGTGACTTTGATATATATATATATATATATAATAATATTCAAATTGTATATAAACGTGTATATGTTAGGTCAGTCTTGCGATCCATTTGTTTCGGTCTACGAAATGTTGGAAACCAAAAATTGTCGTATTATTTCTTCTCACGTAAATTAAAACATTAAAAAATCTAATATTCATTAATAAATGTTTGTGATATATTAATTATAAAAAAGAAGATGTGTTATGATTGCCAATGAGACAACTATCCACAAAAGACCAAAATGACACAAACATTAACAACTATAGGTCACCGTACGGCCTTCAACAATGAGCAAAGCCCATACCGCATAGTCAGCTATAAAAGGCCCCGATAAGACAATGTAAAACAATTCAAACGAGAAAACTAACTGCTTTATTTATGTAAAAAAATGAACAAAAAACAAATATGTAACACAGAAACAAACGACAACCACTGAATTGTTCATATTATACTAAAAACGTTCATTCAAAACAATAAAATGATGAACAAGACTTTCTTCTTCCTGTCTTTTTTAATGAAGAAGAGAATACTTGTAGATATTTACTCGCTCATAGTTTAGACATAAACACGCTTGTTTTATCGTACAAATGAGATTTGGAATTGAAATACTTAAGCTCAATGACATGTACTTTCGGTCGCCCGCTCATATATTTTTCTCTTTATTCATTTATTTTTTTAATCTAAAGGAAAATTTATATTGAGTAATTAAAAGTCTTGGTACTAATTTGAAAATATCCTAAAATTAAAACATTCAATTTGAAAGAAAAAAAAGATTATGTGTAATATTCAAATTTAACAAACCCCCCGGCCATTCCTCCATACCAACAAAACACAGAGAGGGGAAGAAAGAAAATAACATAAATTCAATGCTTGGTTATTTTAACACAAGCATTTAAATTTGATTGGTATTGTTGACTACTTTGTTTGACAAAGGGCATTGACATTAAATCCATTTAAGTATTTTGATAATTGTTTAACCTTTCCCTTTAATGGATTACCCGTATGAGAGAATACATGTACCACATTTAATGAGAATGCTACTAAACAGGTCGATCGCGGATGGTAACTAATAAACAAACTAGATATTAACCTTTTATATTAGAAATGGATGGTAAACCTAAAAAAAAGCAAAGGTAAATAGCAGGATTATATCATTTATGTCAGACTCTGCATTTTCTCATTTATGTACAGGTACCGGTATTATGATGCAGTAACTTTACTATGGATTTTAACTTATGATATTCTAATTAATTCAGGTGAACAATAGTTCGGAATTCACCTTTTTATTTTTAAAAATGGTGGGTGAAATGGATTGAGCTTTGAAGTATGTGTACTATATTTATTTATTGTTCTCCTTCAGGAGAGGATGAACATAGATACAAAAGAAGTTATAACACAGAGCTACCGTGTTAATAATGAGAATTTAGATTTGAATAAAATAGACGAATAAATAAATGAATAAATTATAATTAGCTTTATGAATAATTAAATAGATAATTGATAAAAATAGAATAAACAAATAAATGTTCAGATAAATCGAATTATGTCTATTTAGATATTTTAGTAGTAATGAATATCAAATTAACTGTCATATTCCATGCTTAATCTATAGATACACTTTACATATAAAGAGAACGTGAAACTGTCTGCATCTGATTTTTCAAGAAGGAAAACAATTGTCGCTGTTACATGATAGCGGAGTTAGTGTCAAGTTTGTGTCTTCCATATGATGAAACTTTGCGCTAAACTCAATGGGTCCAATATTAATCACATCTATCAAAAATAAGTCTCTTGTTGACGATACACTACGACATTGTATCATCAAAATACTGAAGTACTGAACATCGGATGACCGTAAGTTCTTGTAGATGGTCATTAGCACTTGTCTCTGAAAAAAAATTCACATTTATATACACGAGAGGTTTTTTTTCTGGGACAAATTCGTGCGTGGATGACAAACACATGACAGAGAATTCAACCTAACCGTAATGACTATTATATATTCATTTTGTATTGATACAAATCAGTATACTCTGGTTTGTTGTATGTTATATTAATATTTGTAAATTACAGTTACATGTATATATAATTTTCATCCTTTTGTATATCATTCTATTCTACTATATTAATAATAGTGCAGTGCATGTGCATGTTTGACTCTCTTCTGTAATAATTCGATGTTTCTAATAGATTGGAAATGAGTAGGCATTCATATTTTCCTGCAAAACGTCCTTCTTTAAATATTTTTCCGCGTGCCTTAACACCTTTTATGTACGTGTGCATAGATATAAGAGATTTTGTACTTATATGTATATTTCTAACGCAAAAAAAAATCCCTTAACATCATTTAAACATTGCTTAGTGTTGAACCCGGCTACATTTTGAATTGTTAAGGAAGCCGTAAAATTTTCGGATCAAAACATATTGAGGAATTTTGGTAAACATGCAGAAGAGTTCGGGATTCAGTAAATTCTGATTTAATAACGCAAAGTGATAAAATAATAAAAATCCTTTTAAAAAAAACCCCAAACTATGTTATATTTTAAACAGTAACTTTCCCTCGATGAAGATTACCGAAAGATTTGAGTTCAAACATGTTATTGGCATGGTACATGTATACACACCATAAAGAGTTTAAACTTTTCAACAGAGAAAACCAGGCGGTTACGAATTCAAACACTTCCAGTTTGCTCGATTTGCATTATTTAAGTTTAATTCAGATGACCGCAAATTTCTTTTGGTTTGTATAGAACCAGGTTATAACATTTAGGAGATAATTGTATTGTATGTTAAGCTCCGACGGCATCAATTGTGGATTTGATGGTCGCAAACTAAGTTTACTGGCGACGCGTTAGGACCATCAAATACCCAATTGATGCCGTCGGAGCTTTACATACAATATTGTTATCTCCATTTTAATGAAACTGACAGAAAACAACGTTAAAACATGTAATTAAAATCTGTCATATGCCGTCTGCGCTTGCGCCCCATATCATCAATTGCCAATTGATGCCATGTAAAAAGGTGACGTTATCCAATCAAAATGAACGTTACAATCGTTGTTGCATTAGAATACACAATATCAAACTTTGTTTTTGGTTTTATTTCAGGCATTTCTCAATACTTGTTACGGGTTCGTCAGGCTGTGGGAAGACAAGCTTGATTAATCGCTTAATTGTGAGTACAATAAAAATTAAATACTACATATTTGCTGCAAACAGTTTAACTTCTCTATAAATATGAACTTATGAAATTGCATACTAGTATTTATTTATTTATTTAAAAATTATGCGGTATTGATTTTTCTCATTGCTGAAGGTCGTACGGGTATCTATAACTATAGTTCTTAATTTCTGTGTCCTTTGGTCTCTTGTGAAGAGTTGTCTCATGGGCAATCATATCACATTTAAAAAAACTCACACTAAATATGACAGTTGTAGTTCAACATATTATTGAATGAAATAAACCGTTGCTTCAAGCTAGTTGAAGGAAAATCAACTATTTATATATAGTATAGTCTTCAACAACAGCATTTTTATTCAATAAGGGTTTTAAAAAAGTCTTTATTTCTGTTTGTCATTTCAATTACCCTTTTCTGGAAGCTGTTGTTCCAGTTTTTCACTTTTTCTTTTACAAGTATATTGTTTCGTTTATCATGGTTAAAATGATGTCCACTGATGATCATTCAATTTGTATATTAGACATTGGGTCGTTAATTTTTTTCATGTCGCACTGCGGGTGATGCATGATTCATTGAATTGGCTAGAGGTATAGGAGGAGGGTTGAGATCTCACTTTACATGTTAAACCCCGCTCCATGTTTGCGCCTTTCCCAAGTCATGAGCCTCTGACCTTTATTAACCTTGTCTGATTTTAGATTTTATTTCATTTATATGTTTTGGAGTTTAGTATGGGCTTCATTTTCATTGAACTAGTACACATTTCTGTTTTGAAGCCAACTAAAGCTCGCCTTTTAATTATATATATAAAAAAAGTGTCACGAGAAGATGCAAAACGAGACGTTCATCAAAGTTTTTGAAAAAAACCGTATAAATATATTCGCGCCTCTGTTTCATAAGGCAATGTTAGTGCAATGTCAAAACTATGATTTTTTTCTTTCAGAAAGATACCTTCAATAAAGAACATGTACCTACACAACATATGAGTAAGGTAAGTAAGATGTATCCATAAGTGAACATATTACAATATTGAAATAATTAATTCTACCTTTGCTAGTTTGCATCGTTTTACATTCGACCGTCGACTAATTATGCTAAATGTTAAAAGCAGTATTCTGTTTTTTGTTGTTGCTGTAATTGTCTCCCCTTAAAGCTTGAAATTAAAATAAAGTTCTATTCTGTAACAGAAATTAATGCCTTTTTGAAATAATGTACAAAAAAAGATAATAATCGACGTATCAAAGATAATCATGACAAATTATAATACAGGGGCTATATTGAGAAAAATAAAAGAAAAAAGGTTTGACAATTTGACAGTTGTCTACTGTTAGTGAAAACATGTTTTAAAAGATGTATATTTTGAATGAAGTAGTAGAGTCGATAGTGACAATACATATTATGTCCTACCAAAATGTCAACAAAAGAACGATACACGATTTCAATTGATAATATAAAACAAAATGAGATGCACTCTTTTAAAACTTTTCATTTGCCATGTATGTGCATGACTATGAAAATCAAAACCTGTCGGAAAGAAACTAAATTTCGCGTAAATGATCAAAGGATTCAAATTTATTTTTTGCGGACAATTAGATTAAAATTAGATTTGAAATAGTCCAAAAGTTCTATAGAATTTATCAGAATCCACAAACGGTTAATTTCACTATTTGATTGAATAATTGTGACGTTTGATGATCAACTTATATATATTAATTATAAGTACCGAGCCACGTTAAGGATGTATTCTTCTGACTTTTCAGTCTCGTTCAGTCCCGTTGAAATCTCGTTTTTGAATTATTTCCAAAACATGTGATAGAAGTGGAAAATATCAATGAATTTTAAAAATATTATAACCAAACATGAATATGTGAAAACAGTGTGTTTGTACAATGAATGGTTTTTGAGTAATTCAGTTTTCAAATTTTACGACGTGACCAATCAAGTCAGTATTTTTAGCCAAAATTTTGAGAAAATGGGTGAGGGATACAAAAAAAACATTTTTCAAGAATCATGTACATCCCATATCATTTTGGTCTTTCTAATTTCTTAGATATGTATCTTTTCAATCATTTATATAAAAAAAGTTGAAATAATATGCATTTTATTCTTAAAACTGAGAAAAAACACAAAAATACAAAATTGACAGCATGGTAAATCTTACACAAAAAAGCGTCAAAATATGATAAAACTTTCTTATATCAACACCTACCTATAATAGTTTTTGTTAGTAAAAATTGTTCAGATTGGTCCATTTCATCTTTATAGAAAGTATGAAAAAAAGTTTAATTGTGGAACTGTGATTTTTTCACAATAATAGCCAAAAAATAGGTAAAAATCGATGAAAAATGGGAAAATCATCAAAATTGGGCATTTTCAAAGGACCTTAGCAAAAAAAGAAGTGCACCACCGTATGGTTTTCTCTTCACCAATTATTTTGTTACAGTCTTATAAGCCCAAAAATCAGGTTAAGAAAAAAAGTTTAATTCTAGAAATGTTTGGCTCCTCAGAGGTGTACATCCTTAAAAGGATATCACAGAAAACAATCCAAAATTAAAAGTAATATTAATTATAGAACAAAGACAAATGAAAGAAAAATATAACACCTTGTTAAGATGATAAACAACGTCAGTACACATAATCTATACATCAAGACCATCATGTATTATTTGTGAAGTTGATACGGAATATTTATCAACAAGGCCTTGGAAAGGATAATGTATACATTTTACCGATTTCTTATCAAGTCGAATTTCGCTTTACAAATTAACAAAGAAACTGTATGATTTAAAAAAAAAACAAATTGGTGGCAAACATTGCCTTTATCTTTAAATGAGAGATTGGCATCATTAATTGAAACTTCTGTTTTTTTTGTAATTTGGCCCAATGACGTCATAGAAGTAAAAAAAAATGTTTTTAGTAAACGTATTTATAATTCTGTGGTCATTCGGTATTACCATCTTGAAAAATGGTCGTATGTAATGAAAACTTCATCTTGATTTCGAAATAAAAAGAAGTGTATCGTTCTTCTTTTTACTAGACGTATAGTTTAACAGAATTTTCCGACTCCAATCAACAGTCTTTAAAGATAAATTTCTCTAAAACTACTCAATGGATTTTTAAAATCTTTCACTCATTTTAAAGCTAAAATATAGTCCTTTCTTATTCTATTAAAAATTTATTTTTGGTTTGATTAATCTCAAAATATAGCTCATTATTTGCAAAAAAAAGTGGTCTTCCAACTTGGGTGAAAATGGCACATTCATGTCAAATGGTAGTAAAAGTTTGTTTTCATCTCTTTAATCAACCATATAAAATCAACAAAACCGTGTCTTAGATTTTTGATATATGCTCCAGTAAGAAGACACATTTATTTAACTACTGGGTTCCAAACCTCATTTCACCTTTCATCTTTGAAGACATATTTAATCATTTAGAAGCATATTATTCAAAAACTGGGACACGGTATTGTAGAAAATGCACCCTTCAATCATATATATCAAAATCAAGCCAAAGGGGGTACCAATAAAGTTTCTATTTTTATTTTTTCATTACAATTCTCATGAAAAATTGTTCTGAGAAATGACATAAAAACTGAATTTCCCCCTTAGAACCTCTATAAAGTCAATATAAATACAAAAATTCCACTGGGAACACCCCAGGAGTGTTCTGATACCATTACTATATCAATAGAACCACACACTTTGTGTCTTTGATGCTCTAATGCTGTAAATTTTGCATTTATATGTGAATTGTCCAACACTAACTTGGCATTTGGCGGGAGTTTGACGTCACAGATTTGACCAACATCTATGATGTAGTAATTAAATATAGACAAAGCTCCGACTTTTTCCAGACAGTCTAAGATAAGAGAATAACATGATTGACCAGCTGCATATAATCAATTGTTTAACATCATTATTCTCTATGTATAAAGAATAATTTTCATTTAAATTTAAAACAAGTTGCTTTCTTTAAAAAAAGAAAAGCAATACATGAACCTAAGACCACTGACTGCCGGGTCATTCATGATTGTTGCTGAATTTGTGTTTACTTTTGAATTGAAATAATTGAATGTGAATAGAAGAAGCCAGTTGAAAGTATATATTTACAGCTTCTATTTGAATAGTTATTTTAAAGCTCGACTATTTTATGTATTACTTGGGAATGTTCATAATTTTCCCGATTATAACCCTTTGACAAATCATAATTTCTACTAACCGGATGACTTATGCAAATTTCACAAACCTATCGCAATATAAATTTATGCACTCAGTTTGTTTTATAATCTGGAATTGTGGATGCATTTAATTTATCTATCATATCTTTATATTGTGTTTCCTAAATGAATGCCTATAAAATTCTCAACTCGTATTCGAAGCTGTCTTTACTCATGGCAGACATTGTGAGCGGTGAAACCAGTGGCATGCAATTGACTGGGACCACTTATGAAGAGACTTATTTTGGTCTCATAAAACATCTCAAGGATTTCCTAACTTTTCTTAAATCAATTCAAACATTCTACAGCAGTACAGGGAAACTCAGTTTTGCCGAAGAATTTCTTTATTCAGAAATTTATGAATACATGTCACTTTCAAAATAACCAATTTGTATAAAAAGTTATGTAGATATAAAAAAAGTACCAGAATTAAAATGATGTATGCCAGACACGAGTTAAGTCTACAAAAAAACATCATTGACGATCGAATGAAAAAAGTTAAAAGGCTAAATATATTAAAAAGTTCAGGAATCTATTCTTAGCTTTTTGTAAAGGACAAAGTTTATAACAGGACAGTGACTCAAAAAAGAAACAACTCGAGGTCAGAATACCATTTGTAATGATGACCGTGCTTGAAAGTCACATGTAAAACTCTTTATGCCGTGTCCTGAATTTAAATAACGAAAACGAAAATAAACTTTCACGAGTGAATTTAATGGTATTGCATGCAAATAATCTTTTAGCGCACGAAATAGTAAATAGAAAGCATCTCACTGATACTCAGGAAAAGAATACGCATTTGTGTCATCACATATTTTCGAATTCGAATGTCAAACGGCCTACATTAAATGTTTTGACTCCGGATTCGTTGACATCTTATCCGGATTGTTTTAGAACGCAAACGGATAGTGTGCTTTTGAAATGTGATCTATAATGTGAATGAATCTAGACGTGTAGGATAGTTGGTCAACACAATGAATACAAATTTCAGAACCGTTCCATAGTACAAATATGTAGATGCTAAAAGGTTAAACTATTAAAACATACGAACAAAAATTGAATTGAAATTTTGTGATAAAATAACATTCCAATTAGTATTTTTTTCAAATTCTTTTGAATATATATAATATCTATGAACACGAACGTCAAGTATTTACGGATGGACATTTTATTTATCGATTTTTTAAATTCTAACATTCCACTATGTGAATATTTTACTATACAAAATATAAGCAAAGACTTCTAAATCCATACTTAAACAGTATAAAATAATCAACATTATGGTTGTAATTAAATTTTGTTGTGATTATTGTAAACTATTTTTACGGTTGTTGTGAGCTGCAAGGATTTAAAATCATGCTTTATGAATCGAAAATACACAAGTATTTTATTCACGACCGTTTAAAATAAAAAAAAATAAAAAAAAATATCTTACTTTCCGTTTTATGGATATAGTACAATACAAAAATATAGATAATAAATAAAAAACCTAAAAACTAAAATGGTATGAAATAATTAACGTAGAAATATAATGATTATTGTTTATAAAGAATTTATTTAGATTCAATTTTTTTGTATCCTTTACAAATGAATATTCAAAAATGCCAAAGCAGAGTATCTCGTCATATATAAAATACTTCATTTCTTAATTGCAGCTGTGAAAATATTCTGATTTCAATCATTGTTAGTTTCTAAAAGAAAACATAAATACAGTATGTAATTTGTATATATTTCTTTGATACTGATTGAATTAAATACTTTTGATAAGAATATTATCTTTCTGTTTTCCGATCTAATATTAATATTTTAACCAGAATGTTCTCTCCCGTAAGGCTATGATGAAATACACAGTGATACCCGTGGTTAAATCTTCAAACATAATTAGTTTACATGTTATCAAGACAACAGACAATACCACGTTATAAATGACCCAGATACAAACGGTGTACAGTGTTCGTTTTAAAACAAATATAATTGCGTCGTCAAGGGCCATCAAATGACCATATCATTCAAAGACGTAGATAACAACCTGTATAAATTACCGATAACTTTCGAGACGTTCCGAGAATTTTATTCTGACTTCCGGCCGAGAGATATCGAGTGGCCCATAGACACACCCAAAACTCACCAATATATAAGCATGAACCCCTCAGGGGGTTCATGCAAAAAGAAATTAACTATGTCTGAAATACAGTAAGCTAGAACATTAAAAGTGTGCATAAAAACAGGTTCATAAAAAGATCCAGAGTTAGACCATCCTCTTCTTGAAAAAACACTTTTCCTCAGATTTTTTCTTAATTTAATGGAACTAATTTCATGGAACTGAAAAAATACACATAAACTGAAAATTAGTTAAAATGCATAAAACTGTATTCAAATGAAGAAGACCAAGGGAAAAAATTTATACAGGCAGTCGGAGGCTTTTAATACTTTCCCACTCTTTTCCATTGTATTTTTTATTTTTTTTTGGTAGATTTTATTTAGTTTAGATTTTTATTTTTCTCTGTTCACTTCCCTGTTTTATAAATTATTTTTGTTGCAAAACAGTGAAATAAGACTATAATATTTATCTTGTGGTCAGGGATTAACAGCTGGACACTGGCATCAACAGATGATTGGAATATTAGCCCCTCCCAAATGCCTATATATTGAGATAAATTACCATGTGCTTTTATTTACATAAGTCAATTATCAATATACTCCCTTTTGTGATATGATAATGACTTTGGGATTTTTACAAACTGTGCAAAATAGTACTAACTTCACAATTATGTGATAAAAAAAATATCTTTAAAAAATCATTGTTAGACTGTAGTGATACCTTAAAGAGTTGATATTCAATAGTATTGCTGGAGTCAAAAACAGTTGTACACTTAAAAAATAGCTACATGTAAGTAGTAGATTACTTATCAAATTTGTTTTTATTTTAAATCAAAATCTGATCAAGGCCTTATGTTTTGGATGATGTTTTGAAAATACAAGAATTTTGAAGGACTTTTTATATTTACATATTTTAAGAACAATGAATTAATATAAGGAAGACAAATCCATAATAACACATGTAAAAACAGAATTGAAACATGAATAACCTGGTCTTGAATTATGAACATACCATATAAAGCAATATTGACTAGTATTTTTATAATGTAAAGGTTGTCACCATAAGGGAAAAGCTTAAAATAATTTATGTTTGTATTTTAATAGATGAAATATGTTGCTCAAGTAAACGGAAAACGAATCAATGTACAGATAGTAAGTATAAAGTATGTGCCTTTATTAAAAAATAAAGGAGTAGATCTTGTTTCGCCCAAATATCACTGTAAATTTGCAAATTATCATACATATTCTTAATTTTAGACTTAGGAAACAGGTATTTAGAAAATGAAGACAAAGGAGTAAGTCCGGTAAGGACCGATTTTGGCCTCAAATTTCAGGTTCAAATAACGAAAGATTGTGGACACTTTTTAATCACTAAAGTGTCTGTTTCAATTGATTCAATTCGTTTATGTGAAAATTTTCACTGATTTAGTCATTTTAAACGCTCCGATTCAAGATTAAAAATTAAAAGTTTATCAAATATGCCAAAAAAAAGTCACTTTTCAGTTGGTTTTTGTCAAAAATGAAAGTGGCCGCATCCGTGTTCATCCTCAACCTTTATATATGTTATGTACATGTATTATCATCAAATACAGCTCAGATCTCAATATTATGAATGAACACGAATGCGGCCACTTTCATTTAAGACGCAAACCGTCTAAAATTTAACTAAAATGCTGAAATTGTGAAGATTTCAGTAATTTAGCATGATTTTATGAAGATATCTCGATATATGTGCAGTATATTGTCAACAACAGCCCATATTTATGTAGCAGAGGCATTCTAAATATCTAAAAGATTTAATTTTCACAATTATGTAAAACTGCTCTATTTTGGGGCCAAAAAGGGGTCTTACTGAACCTACTCCTTTCACAATTGTAAAGTAAAATGTCTTGATTTTCCTTCTTTTTTTTTATCAAGTTTAAGTTTTTTATTTAGATTGGCAAATCATGAGCGCATCCGAGAAACAACTTTATTTCTTGTGAGATTAATATTAGAAACAATTGAGCTTCTCTTAAATAGTTTTGACGTTTCGTTGATGCGAACGATGTTTCTATAATGGAAATAACGATGGAAAACTGTATAAGTTCTGTATTTCTTTTTTTCAATTTGCATGAAAATGTATCATATAATGACGCGATTGTGACATCATCAAATAAAAATTGCGATGTTTTTCATTTTTATTTCTTGACTTTATGTTTTTCCAAACCTGTGTACCAATATGAAATAGTTTTCAAATATTTTATTGTCGTGGGACATACAGGCCTGAATATCCTTTCTTATTTTAGAAGCTTGTCTTTTTTGGCTATTCCTTTCATAAAATGTCATGGTGGTTAATGTTTAGATTTAACCCTAAATTAAATAAACTTATCTTTTTGTCCCTTAATATTCTACTCTGGCTTTAGATCAGCGCATACATTTGTTATATAGAAATACAAAAATATAATGGTTGTATTCATCCGTGAGCACTTAGATCAAGAGCTGAAACACATCAAACGAAAGCATACCAACTGTCAAATTCCTGACTTGATACAGGCATTTCCTATGTAGAAAATGGTGGATTGAACCTAGTTTTATAGCGACAAACCTCTCACTTGCACAACAATCAGATCAATATCTACGATTTCGACGAAAATTGATATCTAATTAATAATATTGAATCCACATTATTAGTTTTTCTATTTCCTGTTTTACCTTAACTGATCTAATTAAAGGCAACAGTAGTATACCGCTGTTCAAAACTCATAATTCCATGGACAAAAAACAATATCGAGGTAACAAACCAAAACCGAGGGAAACACATTAAATATAAGAGGAGAACAACGACACAACACCGAAACGCAACACACACCACGAGAATAACAAGTACCTTATCTCAATATCTCAAAAATGAGAGAAAACACAAACGACTCAACGTTAAAATGCAACACACACAGAAACGAACAATAATATAACAATGACCATCTTCCTGACTATTCCTAACAGCTATAAAATTTAAGGATGACTCACGCGTAACATTGCCAAAATGATTCAAGGCAAATGAAGTCCCAATCCTAGCTTTGCTCGCGTTGAGCTACGATTTCTTTATTCAATATTTGTCTAAATTGATGATATTGTTCACTTTTATAGGTGTTGTATTCGTGGATAGTTTACAATTTGATAACATAATGAATATATTTAAAATGTTGTACCTCTG
This sequence comes from Mytilus trossulus, assembly GCF_036588685.1. Lineage (NCBI taxonomy): Eukaryota > Metazoa > Mollusca > Bivalvia > Mytilida > Mytilidae > Mytilus > Mytilus trossulus. The sequence goes on along the minus strand of NC_086378.1, from coordinate 54,521,676 downwards.
TACTGTATCTGGTACCTTTTGGATTAATCTCAATTTATATTCAGATATTTATAGTTTGAAAATTTACTTAATTAATTATTCTACATTTGTTTTTCTGTGTTTTAGTTTTTTAACATTTTGTTTATAAAGAATTATGTTTACATTGTTTTGTAGACTATTTTAGAATTGACCGTAATATCTATGAAGAAATGTGGTGCTCATTGAATAACGCGCGTAGCGGGTTATTTAACACTTACAGTGTGTACCTGTCCATATTTTTGTTTATATTATTTCGAAAAGACAGAATTGTTTTTATTACAATATATCTTATAATTGAATTCTAAATGCCATTTGGCATCGAAGTATATCATGAAAAAACGTTAATGACACCATGGTCACATGACAAAATTATGTCTATTACATGATAAAAATAAAATATCTCATCCAATCAGAAGACGTGTCATATCAAAATCAAAATATCCAATAATGAGCATTATGCATAACATTTCAGTCTGACACAGATGCAGAGAGAAATTACGAGGGTTATTCTATCAATTACTATGCTACTATGGATGCACTTATTATAATCTATGATATTTCCAACCAGGTAAGTTAAAACAAACATTCTTTAGTTTTCTCGTTTGAATTGTTTTACATTGTTATATCGGGGACTTATATAGCTAACTATGCGGTATGGGATTTGCTCATTGTTGAAAGCCGTACGTTGACCTATAGTTGTTAATGTCTGTCATTTTGGTCTCTTGTGGACAGTTGTCTCATTGACAATCATACCACCTCTTCTTTTTGATATATTATGTTCATGTCAATTCAACCTATTCTATAGATAGATAAAAGGAGATGTGACATGAGTGCTAATGAGACAACTCTCCATCCAAGTTAAAATTTATAAAAATAAACCATTATGAGTCAAGGTACGACCTTCAACACAGAGCCCAAGCTCACACCGAACAGCAAGCTATGAAGGGCCCCAAACTTACTATGAATTATATAATTACCTAAAGATAATTAATTTCCTGTAAAAGAAGCGAAACCTTTTTATGTTATGTAAATGTGTAAGGTAATCACCTCAACGATAAGATCTGATTAGTATTTCTACAATCAATGAGTAAGTTATCCCTTGGTATATCAAGATGAAAGGGGAGCAAAAGATACCAGAGGGAGATTCATACTCATAGATCGAAAACAAACTGACAACAACATGGCTAAAAAAATAAAAAGGCAAACAGGAAAATAATAATACGCATGGCACAATATAAAAAACTAAAGACTAGACAACAAGAACTCCACCAAAACCTTAGGGGTGATCTCAGGTGCTCAAGAAAAAGGAGTTACAATAGTTCTTTGAAAAAAACCCGGATTTAACCTAAAATAACGAAATAATTAATCAGGTAAATGTAGAAAAAAAGTTGAAAAAAAAACTTAGTTCTTTTCTTAAAGTAATTTTTCTGCATCTTTTCTGGCGTCTATGAATCCTAATAACAAAGATGGGGTATACATTACAACCTAAACCGCCATATTTGTACATACTTGTCCGAGGCTAAAGACATCTGTAACACTTTAAAGTAGTTGTGATTTCGAGTCATTATCTTAGTACTATATTTTTTTTTGTTATGTCGGATAATATTGTCAGTTCTATGATTGTTTCTGTTGCATATAAAATATCTGTATGATTTAGAAGCTAATACAAAAATTTAAAGAAACGAGGACAGAAAATGCGTCGATAATGAGAACGCGAAAATGGTTTAACATATCTATATGATTTATTAAACTTTTATTAGACTATTAGATTTATTAGACTGTTAGTCAGTTGTTATTTATGTATTATTGTCATTTTGTTTATTTTATTTGGTACATCTTCTGACGTCAGACTCGGACTTCTCTTGAACTGAATTTTAATGTTCGTATTGTTATGCGTTTACTTTTCTACATTGGCTAGATGTATAGGGGCAGGGTTGCGATCTCACAAACATGTTTAACCCCTCCGCATTTTTGCGCCTGTCCCAAGTCAGGAGCCTCTGGCTTTTGTTAGTCTTGTATTATTTTAATTTTAGTTTCTTGTGTACAATTTGGAAATTAGTATGGCGTTCATTATCACTGAACTAGTATATATTTGTTTAGGGGCCAGCTGAAGGACGCCTCCGGGTGCGGGAATTTCTCGCTACATTAAAGACCTGTTTGTTATCTTCTGCTGTAGTTTTTTTCTACGATCGGGTTGTTGTCTCTTTGACACATTCCTCATTTCCATCCTCAATTTTATTCTTTCAGGAATCTTTAGAAAATGTGACGGACATTTGTGAACGACGGAAAGCAGTATACATTCTTGTAGGGAACAAATCTGATATGAAGCGTGAAATTAACAAAGAAGACGTGGAGGTATATTAATGGATTAAACCATAGATGTAATACCCATTACATCTATGATTAAACAAACAGAGGTTTTATTTTCCTAAGACAAAATTGACACTACTGTTGCAAACCGTCATTTTTTGTGTTATCACTATAATAATTACATTTAAATTTGAAAATGGAAATAGGGAATGTGTCAAAGAGACAACAACCCGTCCACAGAACAGACTACAACAGAAAGTAGCCAATAGGTTTTCAATGCAAAGAGAAACTCCCCCACCCGAGGCCTCCTTCAGCTGGCTCCTAAACAAATATATATGTTTTAGTTCAGTGATAATGGACGTCATACTAAACTCCACATTATACTCAAGAAACTAAAATAATTAAAAATCAAACAAGACTAACAAAGGCCAGAGGCTCCTGGCTTGGGACAGGCGCAAAAATGCGGAGGGGTTATCTATCTTTGTGTCCAAGATCGTGAAGGCTTCAATTGCAAATTCTTCTGCAAAAAAAACTAAAAGAGCATTTCTTGAAGTGATTCGTAACTTTTAATTAACTTGTAAAATTTCCAATTTTGAGGTCTTAAATGAATTCCAATTTTAGAATATGGCACAATAGGAAATACAGAAGGATTAGATGAGCTGAATAGCCAAGCTAGTCCCAAAATACGTATTTTTTGCTATTGAAAAAAATTGTTAACAGGGACCGTCAAAGTAAAGAATATTACAACAGTAGAAACCTCATTCACAACCACTCTAATTCTATGCGATTTGAGGGATTGGAGGTAGGGGAGGAAGCGGGAGTGTTTTATCAGTTTAGTCATCAAATGAACGATCAACACCTTCAGAGACAATGCTTTTGAAACCAATATATACTCTGTTTAATACACTGAATACCTATTTTAACTGACGATTCCTTCAATTAAGCAATCTTATTTTTAAGGAATAAAGAAATTGAGTATTTTTTGCAAACTGTTAAATAAATATATATAGATTCTTACTGTGTACCAGTGGATTATCGAATTTATCCAATCAAGATAGTCAAATTATCAATTATAAAGTCCGAGCCTCGGCGAAGACTTTAAAATTTATATTATAACTATCGAGATTGGATAAATCCGATAATCCACGAGTAACTATGTAATGATTAAAAAATACATTTTCTTTTTTTTTTGTTAACCGAAAATCCCATTCGAGTGCCTTTCACATTGCACGAAGTTGTCAATTTCATTAACACCTGTTTTATCATATTTTGATTCATCCTGTTAGCTAAAAGATCACGACCCTTAAAATCATCCAATGATCTATTGAGATCACCGTCCACCACACGTTGATTAATTTTTTTATACAATGGGTTCGCAGTGGCGGATCCAGGAATTTTCATAAGTTGTGGGCCACTGACTGACCTAAGAGGGGGCCCGCTCCAGTCACGCTTCAGTGATTCCCTATATAAGCAACCAATTTTATTCCCAAAAAGGGGGGCGGGGGCCTGCCCCCCTGCCCCCTCTAAATCCGCCTTTGGTTCGGAAAAGAGATAAATAGAATTAGAGAATCAAAAATCCACGGCATAAAGAATTATATATGTTACAGTAAACAGGTGAAATTAGGAATTACAAGTAATTACTAAACGTTCAAGTAAATACCTGCAATTACTAAACGTTCAAGTAAATACATGTAATTAATAGCCAATTTAGTAATTACATGTTTGTACTTGTTGTTTCAGTGATCACTGGTATTCACTGATTTTTTTTTTTGTTATTAAAGTTTGGTTACGTTTCAGATTTACTATAAAATGTGTTTCTTCTTTGCAATTTAACAGTCAGGGTTATTTCTAATGACAACATGTGCAAACACACTCAATTATGTTTACCTTCTATCGTTTTCGAGCGTTTTATAGGGTACCCCAAAACTGGTCATATTCAATATACCCTAAACATAAAATGAAACGGTGAATTTCCTTAAGACTTTGGCAGATGATGCATGGACCTACCCTTTCAATGATGTAAATATAAGAAAAATTAAACGAGAGGAAACTTTTGGTGTTACTAAGGCCTACCCCCTTAAAATTCTTGATAACTTTCTTAAATTATCATAGATTTCTCCAAAACTTGAACAGAAGCCTGCTTATGATCATAAGAAAATTTGTAAGAAGTAAATTTTGTAAAAATTAAATCAACTTTTTCCGTATAGATAGACTTATCTAGTTTTTATGCCAGTTAATATTACATTCACACTGTGGTTAAAGTTTTGAAAATAATAATCTCCAAATATCCTGGATTTCTACCAAACTTAAACAGAAGCATGGTTATGATCATGAGACAATATCCAGAAGTAAGGTTTGAAAAAAAATTCCTTTTTCTTATTTTCCTTATAAATGGACTTCGTTTTTTTTCTCCTGTCAACATCACATACTCTAATGTAATTTTTTTTCTTAACCATTTATTCGATTTCATAAACCATCCTGGATTTTAACCAAAATTGGACAAAAGCTTCTTACAGTCCTAGATAAAAGATAGTATATGGAGGGACAATTTAATATTTTTTCTCCATTTTTGTTGAACCTGCAACTAACAGCAAATGTAGGCGATGTACAGGGTTCAACGAAACCCTCACAATTTTAAATCTGAATACACCGGTAACCTATATACAGCTAGGTGTTAAATGAAAGGTCACATGAATAAGTATTCAATGAGGTCCAATTATTCACCTGCAAGTGCACAACTCATCAGGCAGGCTTCTCAGCTTATTTTTAGTAAAATAGATCCAGATTGACTGCTAAAAGTGAATTATAATTTCACTTTATCATTTTCATTAATGATTTAACAAAAAGAAATCATTTTTTTTTTATCTCTCGTAGCTATTATATGCTCCTATAACAAAAAGATACATGTTAGACCAATCACTTTTTAAGACTGCTCACTGATCTTCTATAGTAAGTATTATCCTAACTTTTGACAGCTGACCATATTACACCATTGTTTTAACAGTTAGTAAATAGGTGTAAAAATTCATTTTAAAATTAGTGATTATAACTAGTAATAACTACGCCGTTTCAGGAATTACACGTATTTACTAGGTGCATCGGGGATTACATGTAATTCCTAAATTTTAGTAATTACATGTAATTCCTAATTTCACCTATTTACTGTAACATATTTATATATATATATCTCTTTTGGTTTACAGGATCGCATACATTAATTTATCAAACCTGATACTGAAATGTAATTGCAAGTGTGACCGACTTTTTAAGTTGTTTAGACATGTACACGTTACCATCTATACTATAAAATGGTAAAAAATAAAATATGTCTATTTCATGTCAGAAATAGCTGCTTTATATTTGTCAGCTGTTCAGCAAAAAGTCTTGCAGTTACTTGTGCAAGATTATCCGGCAATTTCATTTTCAAGTAATTTGATGTAGACTAAGTCACGGTCTTTGAAGTAAGAAACCTCCATGAACATAAGAATTTTGTAACTGATGTCGTCCTCATTACCTTAACTTTGTACTCTATTTGGCATTTGAAACACCACTTTTTGATTCGAGCGTCACTGACGAGTCTCTTATTTTTAGACAAAACGCGCGTCTGGCGTCAATAAAACATTTTGGTTCTGGTATCTTTAATGAGTTTATTTACTTACTTCTCCAGTATATGTACTGAAAATTTGACCATTAAAAGTCAACGAATGAATTTTATATTGTTTAATGTTTGCTTGACCAATAATAGGAAATTTAAATTTTTGATCTTTTTCTTAATCTATGGCGTTGTCAATTTATTGTCTACTTATGAGTATCAATGTTCCTTTGGTATCTTTCACCACTCTTTTAAACGTTTTGACAGTTCGAAGCTGATTTTTACTTAATTTGTGTACTTTTTAATACAGACGAGTTGTTGTTAGATGAGCAAAGAATTTTTGACAACGGTGCATAAACATATATACAAAACAATGGAATTAATGTTCACATATACAGTTGTATAAAATACATATTTAAATGAAATAATAGGTAAACCATCAAAATGTTGGAAATATATCTTTATCTCGTTATTTTCATGTTTTTTAGATTTTTGCAGAAAAGAGACAGATGCCTCACATAGAAACAAGCGCAAAATTAAATGAAAACGTAACCGAAATGTTCATGTCTGTAATAAAACGACTTATAGAAAATTGCGGTAATATTGATGATTATTATGATAGAAATAGTGAATATGACGGGGATGATAATGTACCTATAACCTCAAAGAGAAATAGCAGCTGCAGTTGTGTTATAAGTTGATAAATTCACTGGGAAACGTTTTGAAAACTAGAGACTGTCATCTAGACTAGTGACAATCGTGAACATACCTCAAAAATTAACTATCATACCTTTAGTAAATTTATCGAATATATGATCGTTTCAAGTTATACGATTCAAGGAGAAGAACTTGAATGACAAAATATAAAAGTAATATAAAAACCTAGATAATCATTCTCATTTCTTATTGGTTGATATGAAGTTAAGATATCAAAACAAGCGTACAATTAAGTACACCATACATTTGTATTTTATGTATTTGAAATATGAAAACACAAATTAATTAACTGCTTATTTGTGTATTAATCAATGTATATGCGCTCAAATAGTTATTATCCTCTTCTCATGATTTTTCTGCTTTTGACACCTGACAACAATGGTGATTCTAAAAATAAAATGTATTTACTCAGGGTAATAAACATATTGTTTGACTTTTTCTTGTTTTTTCATTCCTTTTACATGACAACTTGTTACAAAAATGTCCTTGATACGATTGAAAAATAAGATCATAACATACTGCATTCACCTCATGGTAAACTTTCCTTGTTTGTATGAAGGAATAGAAGCAGAGGGAATATTCTTACATTCAAAATCATCTAGAATGCTATATATAAGAATGGTTGAACATATAACTAGAAACACGTACACCAGTTATATGTATTTTAGCCTATACTTCAAACCTAACCTTGTTAATACATGTATCACAGCTGATAATAATTGAAACCTAGTACTAAATACATGCTGTTATGTTATTAAGCTTTGTGATTTATTTATGGATGGCAAGTTGATGTCCAGCTGAAAAAAGATATCAAGGATTATAACATTAATACAGACTGGTTTGTTTTGATCGACACACCCAAAAGGAAAACCGATGTACTTCCATACACACGCTTAGCTAAGTCAACGAAGCATTGTTACACAAGATTTTCTAAATTATTTTCTTCAAAAAATCAAATTATCTATATTGTTAGCTTATTTACAAATGAATAAAACAGTATTGACGATGTAACTGAGATAGCAAATGTTTAAACGACAAATAAAAACAAAATTATTGATGTTTAAACTACGATAGACTGTTATTTATACGACATAGCATGGTCTCAATCGCCCAAAGGTTTGACACGACCAAGCATGTTCTCAATCGCCCAAAGTTTTAACACGACATAGCATGTTCTCAATCGGCAAAAGTTTTAATACGACGTAGCATGTTCCCTGTCGACCAAAGTTTGAAAGATTTTGTCCAAATTCCCAAATTGGCAAACCATTTAAGATAATACAAGAGACTGGTATTGAAAACTTTTGACATCAAGCTGAACTTGAATATTTTACTCAGCTTAATGAGCTTGTTGAGATCATACATCCGCTCCTCATAAACTTTATCAGAGGAACAACTGCAACATAGCTTATAAGGTTTTTCACATGCACCCCTCAAACTTAAAAAGTTAAAATGATTCCTTTCACGGATTTTGGCTATACTTTTTGGTCCTTTTGGATTATAGCTCCTCATCTTTTATATAAGCTTTGGATTTCAAATATTTTGGCCACGAGCATCACTTAAGAGACATGTATTGTCGAAATGCGCATCTGGTGCAGGAAAATTGGTACCATTCATGTTATTAAGAAACCAAAAGTAAAATCAGAAAAATACGGAACTCCGACGTCATTGAAACAAACTAATTGATAGCAACTGCCATACACATATGTGACTTATCACAGGACATTTTTAGAAAAAAAGATGTTGGGTTGATCCTGATTTAATGGCTAGCTAAACCTTCCGCTTTTATGGCAATGATAAACATACCGCTATACCATTCTTCCAATAACAAAAGTTACTAGCGTGAAATATCATAAAACATATTTACCATTTCGTACCATATGGAAAGATGCTTCGCCATTTCGTACCATATGGAAAAATAGAACATTACATCAATCATTGTAATTGGTAAAAGGGCACAATTGTAATAGTGGTTGATTCCGCCAGTGCACTTTATCCACCAACAAAAATTTACAAGGTTTTTGATCCGGGTCTAGTGTAAAACATCCACAAGTCCTTATAAATTCGAAAAAAAGCGTTCTTGAAGGGGAAATATATATAAATGGGGTTATTGATTTTTCTTATGTATTTGAACTTTTCATAGTTGATTTATGTAATAAACAGAGGATTTTCATCCAAGGAATGTTCCAAACAATGATTTTGAACCAGGAATGAGTACACTAGGGATTTTGTAGCGGGATTGATTACTCTAGTGCTTTCATAGCATTTACTTTAAATTGTCACTAATTGAAATATTTATATATACTGGATTGCCGAGGTTTTACTGTGTATTCAAGGGTCGCCTTAGAGATTATAATATATCTTCTATGTCAATATCTATAATTGAAACTTTCTGTGAGAACAAATCTGCTATTTAGTTTACATATCAAGTTTTATATCTCGATCATTGTTGAAAGCATTTTAAGTTATAAAAATATCCTCCTTATCTTCATCACACATGATTATTCGTAAGTTTGGCTCAGATTAATTAAACTGGTTCCTTGGAAATGTAATTTCCCTGTAAACAATAAAACGGTATAATATAAACAAAAACAACGATATCAAGATCGACGCTTTCACGCTATTTACATTCCAATATTTTCTAGGTTTAAACAATTACCAAGGATAAAAACATGGTGGGATGAAAGTACACTTACATTATGATTGCCAATGAGACTCTCCACAAGACACGAAATGACACAAAAATTAATAACTGTAGATCACCGCTTGGCCTTCAACAATGAGCAAAGCCCATACCGCATAGTCAGCTATAAAAGGCCCCGAAAAGACAATGTAAAACAATTCAAACAGAAAAACTAACGTAATGTATGTACAATAAATGAACAAAAAAAACCCCCAACAAATATGCAACACATAAACAAACATCAACCAGTGAATTACAGGCTCCTGACTCTGGACAGGCACATACACACAGAATGTGGAGGGGTTAAACTTGTAAGCTGGATCCCAACCCTCCCATTACCTTGGACAGTGGTATAACAGTACAATAGAAGATCGAACTATACATATCAATAGAAAAAGGCTTAACTCATCAGACGGATAAATATACAAATACTACAAATACTAGTGAACGTGGCCGGGTACTTGTATATCCCAACAACAAGAAGACTCTAAGTACAGAAAAGAGAGTCCCCGCATCTACTGACAGCTGGTTAAAAGCCACTAACAACTATTAAAACAACCATACATCTAAGACTAAGATATCAATCAGTAAGTATATTGGAACCTTGAAAATATGGTTCGTCCATCTTAGTAAATATTTGAACTTAAAAAAATAATCACAGTTACTTTAACTTATTTGCTTGATTTCTTTTATAAAATTCAAAAGCTTTTCCATGACAATTTCTGTTCGATCTTAAAATATAAATGTTTTAGTAACAATATTTTGAAAGTCATCTTCATGCCATGTAACTCATATTCGTATTTGTTTTCTTACTTGTCTCTTAGGTTAATTTCTCCCAGTTGTTATGATATTCCAGGGCTTGTGTTGTCTATCATGATTTGCATGATAAAGGGTTGCGGCTCATAAAGAAGCTATTAAAACAAGAGTTCCAAATGGTAAAGTTGCAATCATTTCTTTGTAAGTTTCAAAGATGCCTTCACGGGTTGGTTGATCGTTATGGAACATCCGTTTCACAGAAAATAACAGACAGGTTTCTAATGTCCATATTTATATTTATCCGGCGCAGACTGTCGGGTCAATACAAAGCAGGGTCAAAATTAATATGTTGTAGTTCTGAATACTTGTATGAACTAAACTTGCCACTGGACGTAAATAGTGTTTGAAGTGCTATTTGATCTCGTTTTTTATTTCACGTGTGACGACAGAAATTATTCAAGTGTTGTCCATCTTTCCCGAATGTTTCTTTGGCATCTAATGCCTCTCACTTTTTTATTTATTTATTTTTTATGGGGGGGGGGGATGAAAACGAGTGATTTGTAGAGTAATCATATTTATTGAAATATTCAATTAAAAACGTTAACAAAATAACGAAAATCATCCAAAATTTTACATTGGTTGCTGGCTGTCGAAATCAAAGAAAATTTAGCACCGTATTGTAAGGTACATGATACTCAATCTCTCTTAAATGCTTTATTCATGCTAACATTTGGGCACACACCAATCATCTTCTTCTTCATCTTCTTTTATTACCCCCAAACTCAATCCCAGCCTTTCCTGTTTGGTGTGGAACCTTGTAGTACAATTTTAGATAGATCCATACACTCAAACACAAGTTAGTGTAAAATAGAAAAACTAGTAAAATGCTTGTTTTTAAAACCTAATTCCTGAACGTTTAGAGCAATTACATATACCCTCAACCTCAATTTGTGATATGAAACCTTGTGGTACAATTTCAGAGAGATTCAATACTTTTCAATGTCATATAATAAATTAATGAAAATCAAAACGGAATTTACATCAACAAATTTAAACAATTCATCAAAGTTGTATGAAAATTAGAAAAAGCATCTAAGAGTTAGGCGTACGAAAATTAGAAAAGTCCCCTTGTTAATGAATAAAAAACCCAATCTCAAAATCCTACATTCGAAAATCTATAAAACTGAGCCTACACCAATCGATATGAACAATGCACTTAAGTTTCATGAGAACTGCTAAAAGCACTTATTGAGTTATTGTCCGAAAACTTAAAAAAAAAACATACCTTTTTTAATAGTAAAACCGTATAACTCTGACACGTAAAATCTAAAATTTATAAAAGACGAAAGGAAGCTCACGCCAATAGATACAAAATTTCACCAAAGTTTTTTGCCAATTGGTTGAAGCGTCCGACATGTTGACGGACAACGGTATACCATAATACATGTCCCGTAAACGGGCGTATAAAAATTTCTTAACACGTACTATACATTTGGCTTTAAAAGTCTCCACCAAGAGAAATATTCAACACACACACACATATGTATTTATGTAGAGTAACATGTCTCACAGAGTACTGCTTATCGTAACCAACACATGAATGGTCCGTCTGGAGAAGGAATATTCCACTCATATAGACAAAAGTTTTGTGCTGATGATCATGAAATATTCGCCACTGAAAATTTTGCAAAATTCATGAAAACAATAAAAAAAAACACACTAGTAATGTTAGTTCAAATCACTTGCCTATCGATAGTGGTACAGTCAGATTGTCGGATTTCGACCATAATTGAAAAGGACAACTAGTTTTTTAATACAAAGGTAACTAATTAACCTCTCATTTTTTGGCTCTTTTAAAAAAAGAAGGTCAATATGATATAGCAGAGAGTCCTTAAATTGACACACCGATTCAATCAGTTATTTTCAAATTAACTATCATTAATCATTATTGGCAAACAAAAAGTACATATTCCATCATAAAAGATGTGATAAAAGAATATACATTTCAAAGAAAGAGAGTTGCACCAACAGAAAATAGAAACTGCAATATTTCTTACTCTTAATTTCATCGGATCTCAAAATATGTATGTACTCTTTCCAAAATTTTTACTCTATCTAATAGTATAACTCGAAAGTTTCTAAGTGTAACTCTAGCTTTGACTAGAAATCATACTCGAATAAATGTTCGAAATCAAAATAAAAACTCGAACTCAAAATTTACCTGGAAGTCGAACTTAATTTGGTTCGATTATATATACATGTATCTATTGAGCGTGGTGTAATTACGGAAATGTTAACAAATTTCAAATTTCTTCCGAAAATGGTGTCATTAAGGACTTTTTTTTTAAAATGCCCAGTTTGTGGATTTTTAAACACGGCATATCAGGTTTTATCTTCCCGGTGCATATATATACAAGTTAATGAATTTATTCTGTTTGTAGTCTACTGGAACGTGTTACTTTTCAGTCCGGATACCATCAGTCTTCCGAAGTAGAAGATTCTTTATCTGCAAGCTGTGAATTATTTCTTAAATACGGCATGAGGCAGACAATCGTTTACCCTATACAATGAATGCAATTAAAAAAATGCAGATGATTTCAACTTTGACAATTACTTTATAATAACTGTTACTGTATTTAATGTTTAACGTTTCGATAGATTGATAAAATATCAATAAATAATCAAAATACCCTGACAAAATGTTATTATATTTTGTAGTGACAACTTTTAGTTCAACCCGATAGTTCCAAGCATTGCCAGAAATGCTCCTATGCTAGCAACGTCGTTCTATGACGTTAGCTATAAATAATTCCCGCCAAAAATCGATAATAAGATTGTTTCCGTTTTAGCAGATTAAAAACATCGGTGACCCCCCATTTTAATTTATGGTTTTAAAATCTTCCCTGAAGCTGCAACTTATGCAGAAGTTTGAAGGAAAAAACATTAGTAGATTTTTTTTATTTCAAGAAAAATCTATAATAAATCGAAATTAAAAACGGCGGGAAATGTTCAAAGGCCTTGAAAAATAAGGAAACTGCGAAAAATAAATGTGTATAAGGTAAAAGTTACAATTGACTGTTATAGTTTTACCAATAAAACATCGTTTTTCAATAATTTTGCCTTCAATTAGCAATTTAGAGCGCTATTTCTATATTTCGGTATAACGCGATTCTTTACTTTTTGATGACGTCATATCTCGAAAATAACATCGGTGACCCCATTTTTTTTTTCGCCTAAAATATTGTAAAAAGTATGATCTGTCTACATGCAAAATTTCAATGAATTATTATTAGTAGTTTAAATAGTGTGATTTCCCTTTAAGTTTTCTATGTTGTGTTTTGCGTACTAGTGTATGTCAGTTGTTCTTTTTCTTTATTAGTAAGTGCGTTGTTAGTTAATTTCCGACATATGCTAGTATACCGCATAATTGGTTTTAATTTCAATAAATTACTATGCATACATCGGACGGCAACCTAACACATAAACAAGTGGAGGAGTACTTTTGGATTGGATTGCTGGAAGTTTTATACATTTTGTATCGTTGTTAGTCATAATGAAGGAAATCCCTGGTCTCATTTTATGCATTTGACATACAACAGCTTGCAAAATATAAAATAAACAATGGTCTTTTTCAATACAAATTCTTCTATCAGAAACTTTAATTCTTCACGAGTCAAACGATCAAGGACGAAAAAGTAACAACATACCACTTATCTATAGTAAATTCTTATTTCAAACACTACAAGTTGTAAAGCTTAACATTTGGACTTCGTCAAAATTTTAAAGTTAAACGTTTTTCCTTGAAAGTGATTTGCATTGATGCTTTAGCTATGTCATACTATATATCAGAAGTCCTTAGGAGTATATTTATGTCGTCGTTACCACATTAATAAGAAAATCTTATAAATAATTCAACAATGTTACAAATTCAAAAGCACTTAATTGTGACTTTAAAAGAGGGTTGAGCTCCCACAAACATGTAAAACCCCGCGACAATCTTTGTTAATCTATCCCTTGTCATGAGCCTGTTATTCAGGGGTTGTCGTTTATTTCCGATGTAATGTTGTATTTCGTTTATTCTTCCTTATATTAAACAGGCTGCTTTCTTCATCACTCGAATTGTGTCATATCTTTTTAATATACTAGATATAACAACTTATGCTAAGTGTCGAAGACTATCAAGCACTGGAACTGTTTATATTCTGTCTGTGATTGATAGGTGTCTCATTGGTCATCATGTCACATGTCGTTTATTTAGTAAAGCATATAGAACATACCATTTGAACAGTTTCCCTTAGCTTCTGACTTTAAAACAGTATTTGTAGAAGTGATAAGCACAAACAACACAAAACATTTCAGAACTGAATTTTTACAAAACATCATACAAAATATCGTTTATGAAAAGAATCCGTAAATTTTATCTAATATTCATCGTTGATGATAGTATCGCGTGATAATGACACGATAAGATTAGATCAGAAATGTTTAAGGTATTACTGTATATTGTTGATTTTCATTCTGTACATTTGTACATGCAGCCTATGGGCATGCATATGGTACAGGCTGTAGTTTGGTATATTTACCAAGTTCAAAAACGGAAGGTTTGATTGCGCAATAGAATTGTTTCTGTACATATTTTCGAAATGTTTTCATTAGGGCCTGCAATTTAATTTTTTTTGCATATTAAATACTTTTTTGTTTAAGTCACCGCTAATTTTAATCTCCATAAAGACCAAGCGAAAGAAGACTTCGCGAATTTTGTTTATGAATAATATACTTGTGTTTTGGACGATTATTCTTTGTAAACAATTCGGTGTGTTTTCTTTTGGAAATGTCGTGTTGTTGTTTGTTTTTGTAAATGTTGGTGTACATGTTTCATGTACAAATGAGTGTGATATCGAAAGAGACATGTGATTTGGAATATGTATATGCTAATAAAACAAGCCGATGATAGATGTTAAAAGAGAAAACGAAAGTGTATGACTAACAAGATTTCTGCAAAAGTGTATATACATTTATTTCATTTTAAAAAAGCACATACTGCAATTCATCAGTCAAATGTGAGATACTTTACAATCTTGTTTCTCCTTGGCAAAAAAGACCAAAAGGCTTATATTAATAAATAAACTCATCATTGATACCAGGACTAAATTTTGTATGTACGCCAGACGCGCATTTCGTTTCATCAAAAGACTCATCAGTGACGCTCGAATCCAAAAAAGTTAAAAAGGCCAAATAAAGTATAAAGCTGAAGAGCATTGAGGACCAAAATTCCTAGAAGTTTGGCCAAATACAGCTAAGCTAATCTATGCCTGAGGTAGAAAAGCCTTAATTTTTCCTTGTAAACAGTTAAAATTATAAATACAGCCATATAAATGATAATTGAAATATAGCCGAAACTCTATCTTCTGAAACATCTATATGAAGAACATTGCCTGATAGTATTTGTACATGTATGTCTCGGTTGATAATCGTCTTATCAGTTATTGTTCTGACTGCCCTATTTTTAATTGTGAAAGTTTTATTCCTGGTACCTTATTTGATAACTATTAACTGAGTGTGGATAGGCATGGCTGGTGACGAATTCACAGAAGGAGATACTAACCATATCGACACACCCGGTAAGGCAACTTTTTGAATGGAATACAATTTGATCAATTTTTTTTATTGCTATGATTGGTCGTCTAATCTGATTTATGAGAACACGGGTAAACTACTCTAAATTCAGACACTAATTGTACACTTACATGTAAGGAGATTTATGTTACTGACTGTTTAAAAATTTGACTTATAAATAAGCAGACTTTGAACATAAATATTTATAGATTGATCAGCTTCAAACATTTTGATAAAATTATTGTGATCATGTAAAATGATTATCTAAGGTAAAGGTAGACAAAAAAAATTGTGACTTTGATATATATATAATAAACTTCAAATTGTATATAAACGTGTATTGGTTTTATAAGTCAGTCATGCGATGTATTTGTATCGGTCTACGAAATATTGGAAACCGAAAATGGCCGTATTAGTGCTTCTCACGTTATTTAAAACATTAAAAAATTTAATTCATTAAAACAATGCCGTATTTGGCGAAACCTTTTCAACTTTTGATCTTCAGTGCTGTACAACTTTATACTTTTTTTCACTTTCGATCTTTTATATCTGGGCGTCACTGGTGAGTCTTGTCTGGACAAGGCGCGTTTTTGGCGTATTGAATTTTAAACCTGATGGTTTTTGTTATCTATTAATCATGTTTTTCTTTGTCTAATATGTTCTCCTATTTATTTGTATTGTAGTCCTGTAATATTATGTTGTCATTTCAATGTTATATTTAACTTTGCCATTAAAGTGCGAGGTTTGGCATGCCATAAAACCAGATTCAACCCACCACTTTTATTCCCCTTTAAAAGTGTCCTGTACCAAATCAGGAAGATGGTCATTGTTATATTATTGTTCGTTTCTCTGTGTGTTGCATTTTAACGTTGAGTCGTTTGTGTTTCCTCTTATTTTTGAGATATTGAGATAAGACGTGGCACGGTACTTGTCTATCCCAAATTCATGTATTTGGTTTTCATGTTATATTTGTTATTCTCGTAGTGTTTTGTCTGATGCTTGGTCCGTTTCGGTGTTGTGTCGTTGTTCTCCTCTTGTATTTAATGCGTTTCGCTCGGTTTTGGTTTGTTACCCCGATTTTGTTTTTTGTCCATGGATTTATGAGTTCTGAACAGCGGTATACTACTGTTGCCTTTATTTGTGATATATTAATTGACCATATTATAATAAAAACGTTCATTCAAACAATTAAATGATGAACAAGACTTTCTTCTTCCTGTCTTTTTTCATGAAGAAAATAATACTTGCAGATATTTACTCGCTCTTAGTTTAGACATAAACACGCTTGTTTTTTTTTATAGTACAAATGAGATTTGGAATTGAAATACTTAAGCTCAATGACACGTACTTTCGGTCGCTCGCTCATATATTTTTCTCTTTAGATTTTTTTTTTTAATCTAAAGGAAAATTTATATTGAGTATTTAAAAGTCTTGATACTAATTTGAAAATTTATCTCCTAAAATTAAAACGTTCAATTTGATAGAAAAAAAGATTATGTGAAATATTCAAATTTAACAAATCCCCCGGCCATTTCTCCATACCAACAAAACAGAGAGAGGGGAAGAAAGAAAATAACATCAATTCAATGCTTGTTATTTTTACATAATAATTTTAATTTGATTGGTATTGTTGACTACTTTGTCTGACAAAGAGACATTGGTATAACATCCATTTAAGTATTTTGATAATTGTTTAACCTTTCCCTTTAATAAATAATCCGTATGAGAGTATACATGTAGTACATGTAATGAGAATGATACTAAACAAATCGATCGCAAATGGTAACTAATAAACAAACTAGATATTAACCTTATATATTAGAAATGGATGGTAAACCTGAATATAAGAAAAGGTAAATAGCAAAGGATTATAGTATTGATTATTTATATTTATGTAAGACTCTTCATTTTCTAATATATGTACAGTACCGGTATTATGATGCAGTTACTTTACTATGCATTTTAACGTGTGATATCTTTATTTATTCCGGTGAACAATTTCGGAATTCACCTGTTTATTTTTAAAAATGGTGGGTGAAATGAATTGAGCAATGATATATGTGTACTATATTTATGTATTGTTCTCCTTTAGGACTGGATGAATATACATGCATAGATATATAATATAAGATATATACCTACAGAGCCATTGTGTTTATAATAAATGATAATGTAAATAAAGATTTGAATAAGATAAACGAATAAATAAATGAATAAATTATATTTATCTTTATGAATAATTAAATAGATAATTGAAAAAATAGAATAAATAAATAAATATTCAGATAAATCGAATAATGTCTATTTGGATATTTTAGAAGTAATAAATATATCAAATTAACTGTCATATTCCATGCTAAATCTATAGATAAACTTTACATATACAGAGAACGTTAAACTGTCTGCATCTGATTTTTCAAGAAGGAAATCAATTGTCACTTTTACATGATGGCGGAGTTAGTGTCAAGTTTGTGTCATCCATATGATGGACATTTGCGCTAAACTCAATGGGTCCAATATTAATCACATCTATCAAAAATAAGTCTCTTGTTGACGATACACTACGACATTGTATCATCGGGCGTGGATGATACACACATGACAGAGAATTCAACCTAACCGTAATGACTATTATATATTGTATTGATACAAATCAGTATACTCTGGTTTGTTGTATGTTATATTAATATTTGTATATATCAGGTACATGTATATATAATTTTCATCCTTTTGTATATCATTCTATTCTACTATATTAATAATAGTGCAGTGCATGTGCATGTTTGACTCTCTTCTGTAATCATTCGATGTTTCTAATAGATTGGAAATGAGTAGGCATTCACATTTTCCCGCAAAACGTCCTTCTTTAAATATTTTTCCGCGTGCCTTAACACCTTTTTTGTACGTGTGCATAGATATAAGAGATTTTGTACTTATATGTATATTTCTAACGCAAAAAAAAATCCCTTAACATCATTTAAACATTGCTTAGTGTTAAACCCGGCTACATTTTTAATTGTTAAGGAAGCCGTTAAATCTTCGGATCAAAACATATTGAGGAATTTTGGTAAACATGCAGAAGAGTTCGGGATTCAGTAAATTCTGATTTAATAACGCAAAGTGATAAAATAATAAAAATCATTTAAAAAAAACACCCAAACTATGTTATATTTTAAACAGTAACTTTCCCTCGATGAAGATTACCGAAAGATTTGAGTTCAAACATGTTATTGGCATGGTACATGTATACACACCATAAAGAGCTTAAACTTTTCAACAGAGAAAACCAGGCGGTTACGAATTCAAACACTTCCAGTTTGCTCGATTTGCATTATTTAAGTTTAATTCAGATGACCGCAAATTTCTTTTGGTTTGTATAGAACCAGGTTATAACATTTAGGAGATAATTGTATTGTATGTTAAGCTCCGACGGCATCAATTGTGGATTTGATGGTCGCAAACTAAGTTTACTGGCGACGCGTTAGGACCATCAAATACCCAATTGATGCCGTCGGAGCTTTACATACAATATTGTTATCTCCATTTTAATGAAACTGACAGAAAACAACGTTAAAACATGTAATTAAAATCTGTCATATGCCGTCTGCGCTTGCGCCCCATATCATCAATTGCCAATTGATTCCATGTAAAAAGGTGACGTTATCCAATCAAAATGAACGTTACAATCGTTGTTGCATTAGAATACACAATATCAAACTTTGTTTTTGGTTTTATTTCAGGCATTTCTCAATACTTGTTACGGGTTCGTCAGGCTGTGGGAAGACAAGCTTGATTAATCGCTTAATTGTGAGTACAATAAAAATTAAATACTACATATTTGCTGCAAACAGTTTAACTTCTCTATAAATATGAACTTATGAAATTGCATACTAGTATTTATTTATTTATTTAAAAATTATGCGGTATTGATTTTTCTCATTGCTGAAGGTCGTACGGGTATATATAACTATAGTTCTTAATTTCTGTGTCCTTTGGTCTCTTGTGAAGAGTTGTCTCATGGGCAATCATATCACATTTAAAAAAAACTCGAACTAAATATGACAGTTGTAGTTCAACATATTATTGAATGAAATAAACCGTTGCTTCAAGCTAGTTGAAGGAAAATCAACTATTTATATATAGTATAGTCTTCAACAACAGCATTTTTATTCAATAAGGGTTTTAAAAAAGTCTTTATTTCTGTTTGTCATTTCAATTACCCTTTTCTGGAAGCTGTTGTTCCAGTTTTTCACTTTTTCTTTTACAAGTATATTGTTTCGTTTATCATGGTTAAAATGATGTCCACTGATGATCATTCAATTTGTATATTAGACATTGGGTCGTTAATTTTTTTCATGTCGCACTGCGGGTGATGCATGATTCATTGAATTGGCTAGAGGTATAGGAGGAGGGTTGAGATCTCACTTTACATGTTAAACCCCGCTCCATGTTTGCGCCTTTCCCAAGTCATGAGCCTCTGACCTTTATTAACCTTGTCTGATTTTAGATTTTATTTCATTTATATGTTTTGGAGTTTAGTATGGGGTTCATTTTCATTGAACTAGTACACATTTCTGTTTTGAAGCCAACTAAAGCTCGCCTTTTAATTATATATATAAAAAAAGTGTCACGAGAAGATGCAAAACGAGACGTTCATCAAAGTTTTTGAAAAAAACCGTATAAATATATTCGCGCCTCTGTTTCATAAGGCAATGTTAGTGCAATGTCAAAACTATGATTTTTTTCTTTCAGAAAGATACCTTCAATAAAGAACATGTACCTACACAACATATGAGTAAGGTAAGTAAGATGTATCCATAAGTGAACATATTACAATATTGAAATAATTAATTCTACCTTTGCTAGTTTGCATCGTTTTACATTCGACCGTCGACTAATTATGCTAAATGTTAAAAGCAGTATTCTGTTTTTTGTTGTTGCTGTAATTGTCTCCCCTTAAAGCTTGAAATTAAAATAAATTTCTATTCTGTAACAGAAATTAATGCCTTTTTGAAATAATGTACAAAAAAAGATAATAATCGACGTATCAAAGATAATCATGACAAATTATGATACAGGGGCTATATTGAGAAAAATAAAAGAAAAAAGGTTTGACAATTTGACAGTTGTCTACTGTTAGTGAAAACATGTTTTAAAAGATGTATATTTTAAATGAAGTAGTAGAGTCGATAGTGACAATACATATTATGTCCTACCAAAATGTCAACAAAAGAACGATACACGATTTCAATTGATAATATAAAACAAAATGAGATGCACTCTTTTAAAACTTTTCATTTGCCATGTATGTGCATGACTATGAAAATCAAAACCTGTCGGAAAGAAACTAAATTTCGCGTAAATGATCAAAGGATTCAAATTTATTTTTTGCGGACAATTAGATTAAAATTATATTTGAAATAGTCCAAAAGTTCTATAGAATTTATCAGAATCCACAAACGGTTAATTTCACTATTTGATTGAATAATTGTGACGTTTGATGATCAACTTATATATATTAATTATAAGTACCGAGCCACGTTAAGGATGTATTCTTCTGACTTTTCAGTCTCGTTCAGTCCCGTTGAAATCTCGTTTTTGAATTATTTCCAAAACATGTGATAGAAGTGGAAAATATCAATGAATTTTAAAAATATTATAACCAAACATGAATATGTGAAAACAGTGTGTTTGTACAATGAATGGTTTTTGAGTAATTCAGTTTTCAAATTTTACGACGTGACCAATCAAGTCAGTATTTTAGCCAAAATTTTGAGAAAATGGGTGAGGGATACAAAAAAAAAACATTTTTCAAGAATCATGTACATCCCATATCATTTTGGTCTTTCTAATTTCTTAGATATGTATCTTTTCAATCATTTATATAAAAAAAGTTGAAATAATATGCATTTTATTCTTAAAACTGAGAAAAAACACAAAAATACAAAATTGACAGCATGGTAAATCTTACACAAAAAAGCGTCAAAATATGATAAAACTTTCTTATATCAACACCTACCTATAATAGTTTTTGTTAGTAAAAATTGTTCAGATTGGTCCATTTCATCTTTATAGAAAGTATGAAAAAAAGTTTAATTGTGGAACTGTGATTTTTTCACAATAATAGCCAAAAAATAGGTAAAAATCGATGAAAAATGGGAAAATCATCAAAATTGGGCATTTTCAAAGGACCTTAGCAAAAAAAGAAGTGCACCACCGTATGGTTTTCTCTTCA
This sequence comes from Mytilus trossulus, assembly GCF_036588685.1. Classification (NCBI taxonomy): domain Eukaryota; kingdom Metazoa; phylum Mollusca; class Bivalvia; order Mytilida; family Mytilidae; genus Mytilus; species Mytilus trossulus. Next base: position 54,499,752 of record NC_086378.1, on the reverse strand, counting down.
CCAATTATTTTGTTACAGTCTTATAAGCCCAAAAATCAGGTTAAGAAAAAAAGTTTAATTCTAGAAATGTTTGGCTCCTCAGAGGTGTACATCCTTAAAAGGATATCACAGAAAACAATCCAAAATTAAAAGTAATATTAATTATAGAACAAAGACAAATGAAAGAAAAATATAACACCTTGTTAAGATGATAAACAACGTCAGTACACAGAATCTATACATCAAGACCATCATGTATTATTTGTGAAGTTGATACGGAATATTTATCAACAAGGCCTTGGAAAGGATAATGTATACATTTTACCGATTTCTTATCAAGTCGAATTTCGCTTTACAAATTAACAAAGAAACTGTATGATTTAAAAAAAAAAACAAATTGGTGGCAAACATTGCCTTTATCTTTAAATGAGAGATTGGCATCATTAATTGAAACTTCTGTTTTTTTTGTAATTTGGCCCAATGACGTCATAGAAGTAAAAAAAAATGTTTTTAGTAAACGTATTTATAATTCTGTGGTCATTCGGTATTACCATCTTGAAAAATGGTCGTATGTAATGAAAACTTCATCTTGATTTCGAAATAAAAAGAAGTGTATCGTTCTTCTTTTTACTAGACGTATAGTTTAACAGAATTTTCCGACTCCAATCAACAGTCTTTAAAGATAAATTTCTCTAAAACTACTCAATGGATTTTTAAAATCTTTCACTCATTTTAAAGCTAAAATATAGTCCTTTCTTATTCTATTAAAAATTTATTTTTGGTTTGATTAATCTCAAAATATAGCTCATTATTTGCAAAAAAAGTGGTCTTCCAACTTGGGTGAAAATGGCACATTCATGTCAAATGGTAGTAAAAATTTGTTTTCATCTCTTTAATCAACCATATAAAATCAACAAAACCGTGTCTTAGATTTTTGATATATGCTCCAGTAAGAAGATACATTTATTTAACTACTGGGTTCCAAACCTCATTTCACCTTTCATCTTTGAAGACATATTTAATCATTTAGAAGCATATTATTCAAAAACTGGGACACGGTATTGTAGAAAATGCACCCTTCAATCATATATATCAAAATCAAGCCAAAGGGGGTACCAATAAAGTTTCTATTTTTATTTTTTCATTACAATTCTCATGAAAAATTGTTCTGAGAAATGACATAAAAACTGAATTTCCCCCTTAGAACCTCTATAAAGTCAATATAAATACAAAAATTCCACTGGGAACACCCCAGGAGTGTTCTGATACCATTACTATATCAATAGAACCACACACTTTGTGTCTTTGATGCTCTAATGCTGTAAATTTTGCATTTATATGTGAATTGTCCAACACTAACTTGGCATTTGGCGGGAGTTTGACGTCACAGATTTGACCAACATCTATGATGTAGTAATTAAATATAGACAAAGCTCCGACTTTTTCCAGACAGTCTAAGATAAGAGAATAACATGATTGACCAGCTGCATATAATCAATTGTTTAACATCATTATTCTCTATGTATAAAGAATAATTTTCATTTAAATTTAAAACAAGTTGCTTTCTTTAAAAAAAGAAAAGCAATACATGAACCTAAGACCACTGACTGCCGGGTCATTCATGATTGTTGCTGAATTTGTGTTTACTTTTGAATTGAAATAATTGAATGTGAATAGAAGAAGCCAGTTGAAAGTATATATTTACAGCTTCTATTTGAATAGTTATTTTAAAGCTCGACTATTTTATGTATTACTTGGGAATGTTCATAATTTTCCCGATTATAACCCTTTGACAAATCATAATTTCTACTAACCGGATGACTTATGCAAATTTCACAAACCTATCGCAATATAAATTTATGTACTCAGTTTGTTTTATAATCTGGAATTGTGGATGCATTTAATTTATCTATCATATCTTTATATTGTGTTTCCTAAATGAATGCCTATAAAATTCTCAACTCGTATTCGAAGCTGTCTTTACTCATGGCAGACATTGTGAGCGGTGAAACCAGTGGCATGCAATTGACTGGGACCACTTATGAAGAGACTTATTTTGGTCTCATAAAACATCTCAAGGATTTCCTAACTTTTCTTAAATCAATTCAAACATTCTACAGGGAAACTCAGTTTTGCCGAAGAATTTCTTTATTCAGAAATTTATGAATACATGTCACTTTCAAAATAACCAATTTGTATAAAAAGTTATGTAGATATAAAAAAAGTACCAGAATTAAAATGATGTATGCCAGACACGAGTTAAGTCTACAAAAAAACATCATTGACGATCGAATGAAAAAAGTTAAAAGGCTAAATATATTAAAAAGTTCAGGAATCTATTCTTAGCTTTTTGTAAAGGACAAAGTTTATAACAGGACAGTGACTCAAAAAAGAAACAACTCGAGGTCAGAATACCATTTGTAATGATGACCGTGCTTGAAAGTCACATGTAAAACTCTTTATGCCGTGTCCTGAATTTAAATAACGAAAACGAAAATAAACTTTCACGAGTGAATTTAATGGTATTACATGCAAATAATCTTTTAGCGCACGAAATAGTAAATAGAAAGCATCTCACTGATACTCAGGAAAAGAATACGCATTTGTGTCATCACATATTTTCGAATTCGAATGTCAAACGGCCTACATTAAATGTTTTGACTCCGGATTCGTTGACATCTTATCCGGATTGTTTTAGAACGCAAACGGATAGTGTGCTTTTGAAATGTGATCTATAATGTGAATGAATCTAGACGTGTAGGATAGTTGGTCAACACAATGAATACAAATTTCAGAACCGTTCCATAGTACAAATATGTAGATGCTAAAAGGTTAAACTATTAAAACATACGAACAAAAATTGAATTGAAATTTTATGATAAAATAACATTCCAATTAGTATTTTTTTCAAATTCTTTTGAATATATATAATATCTATGAACACGAACGTCAAGTATTTACGGATGGACATTTTATTTATCGATTTTTTAAATTCTAACATTCCACTATGTGAATATATTACTATACAAAATATAAGCAAAGACTTCTAAATCCATACTTAAACAGTATAAAATAATCAACATTATGGTTGTAATTAAATTTTGTTGTGATTATTGTAAACTATTTTTACGGTTGTTGTGAGCTGCAAGGATTTAAAATCATGCTTTATGAATTGAAAATACACAAGTATTTTATTCACGACCGTTTAAAATAAAAAAAAAATAAAAAAAATTATCTTACTTTCCGTTTTATGGATATAGTACAATACAAAAATATAGATAATAAATAAAAAACCTAAAAACTAAAATGGTATGAAATAATTAACGTAGAAATATAATGATTATTGTTTATAAAGAATTTATTTAGATTCAATTTTTTTGTATCCTTTACAAATGAATATTCAAAAATGCCAAAGCAGAGTATCTCGTCATATATAAAATACTTCATTTCTTAATTGCAGCTGTGAAAATATTCTGATTTCAATCATTGTTAGTTTCTAAAAGAAAACATAAATACAGTATGTAATTTGTATATATTTCTTTGATACTGATTGAATTAAATACTTTTGATAAGAATATTATCTTTCTGTTTTCCGATCTAATATTAATATTTTAACCAGAATGTTCTCTCCCGTAAGGCTATGATGAAATACACAGTGATACCCGTGGTTAAATCTTCAAACATAATTAGTTTACATGTTATCAAGACAACAGACAATACCACGTAATAAATGACCCAGATACAAACGGTGTACAGTGGTCGTTTTAAAACAAATATAATTGCGTCGTCAAGGGCCATCAAATGACCAAATCATTCAAAGACGTAGATAACAACCTGTATAAATTACCGATAACTTTCGAGACATTCCGAGAATTTTATTCTGACTTCCGGCCGAGAGATATCGAGTGGCCCATAGACACACCCAAAACTCACCAATATATAAGCATGAACCCCTCAGGGGGTTCATGCAAAAAGAAATTAACTATGTCTGAAATACAGTAAGCTAGAACATTAAAAGTGTGCATAAAAACAGGTTCATAAAAAGATCCAGAGTTAGACCATCCTCTTCTTGAAAATACACTTTTCCTCAGATTTTTCCTTAATTTAATGGAACTAATTTCATGGAACTGAAAAAATACACATAAACTGAAAATTAGTTAAAATGCATAAAACTGTATTCAAATGAAGAAGACCAAGGGAAAAAATTTATACAGGCAGTCGGAGGCTTTTAATACTTTCCCACTCTTTTCCATTGTATTTTTTTTTTTTTTTGGTAGATTTTATTTAGTTTAGATTTTTATTTTTCTCTGTTCACTTCCCTGTTTTATAAATTATTTTTGTTGCAAAACAGTGAAATAAGACTATAATATTTATCTTGTGGTCAGGGATTAACAGCTGGACACTGGCATCAACAGATGATTGGAATATTAGCCCCTCCCAAATGCCTATATATTGAGATAAATTACCATGTGCTTTTATTTACATAAGTCAATTATCAATATACTCCCTTTTGTGATATGATAATGACTTTGGGATTTTTACAAACTGTGCAGAATAGTACTAACTTCACAATTATGTGATAAAAAAAATATCTTTAAAAAATCATTGTTAGACTGTAGTGATACCTTAAAGAGTTGATATTCAATAGTATTGCTGGAGTCAAAAACAGTTGTACACTTAAAAAATAGCTACATGTAAGTAGTAGATTACTTATCAAATTTGTTTTTATTTTAAATCAAAATCTGATCAAGGCCTTATGTTTTGGATGATGTTTTGAAAATACAAGAATTTTGAAGGACTTTTTATATTTACATATTTTAAGAACAATGAATTAATATAAGGAAGACAAATCCATAATAACACATGTAAAAACAGAATTGAAACATGAATAACCTGGTCTTGAATTATGAACATACCATATAAAGCAATATTGACTAGTATTTTTATAATGTAAAGGTTGTCACCATAAGGGAAAAGCTTAAAATAATTTATGTTTGTATTTTAATAGATGAAATATGTTGCTCAAGTAAACGGAAAACGAATCAATGTACAGATAGTAAGTATAAAGTATGTGCCTTTATTAAAAAATAAAGGAGTAGATCTTGTTTCGCCCAAATATCACTGTAAATTTGCAAATTATCATACATATTCTTAATTTTAGACTTAGGAAACAGGTATTTAGAAAATGAAGACAAAGGAGTAAGTCCGGTAAGGACCGATTTTGGCCTCAAATTTCAGGTTCAAATAACGAAAGATTGTGGACACTTTTTAATCACTAAAGTGTCTGTTTCAATTGATTCAATTCGTTTATGTGAAAATTTTCACTGATTTAGTCATTTTAAACGCTCCGATTCAAGATTAAAAATTAAAAGTTTATCAAATATGCCAAAAAAAAGTCACTTTTCAGTTGGTTTTTGTCAAAAATGAAAGTGGCCGCATCCGTGTTCATCCTCAACCTTTATATATGTTATGTACATGTATTATCAAATACAGCTCAGATCTCAATATTATGAATGAACACGAATGCGGCCACTTTCATTTAAGACGCAAACCGTCTAAAATTTAACTAAAATGCTGAAATTGTGAAGATTTCAGTAATTTAGCATGATTTTATGAAGCTAGTTCTCGATATATGTGCAGTATATTGTCAACAACAGCCCATATTTATGTAGCAGAGGCATTCTAAATATCTAAAAGATTTAATTTTCACAATTATGTAAAACTGCTCTATTTTGGGGCCAAAAAGGGGTCTTACTGAACCTACTCCTTTCACAATTGTAAAGTAAAATGTCTTGATTTTCCTTCTTTTTTTTATCAAGTTTAAGTTTTTTATTTAGATTGGCAAATCATGAGCGCATCCGAGAAACAACTTTATTTCTTGTGAGATTAATATTAGAAACAATTGAGCTTCTCTTAACTAGTTTTGACGTTTCTTTGATGCGAACGATGTTTCTATAATGGAAATAACGATGGAAAACTGTATAAGTTCTGTATTTCTTTTTTTTCAATTTGCATGAAAATGTATCATATAATGACGCGATTGTGACATCATCAAATAAAAATTGCGATGTTTTTCATTTTTATTTCTTGACTTTATGTTTTTCCAAACCTGTGTACCAATATGAAATAGTTTTCAAATATTTTATTGTCGTGGGACATACAGGCCTGAATATCCTTTCTTATTTTAGAAGCTTGTCTTTTTTGGCTATTCCTTTCATAAAATGTCATGGTGGTTAATGTTTAGATTTAACCCTAAATTAAATAAACTTATCTTTTTGTCCCTTAATATTCTACTCTGGCTTTAGATCAGCGCATACATTTGTTATATAGAAATACAAAAATATAATGGTTGTATTCATCCGTGAGCACTTAGATCAAGAGCTGAAACACATCAAACGAAAGCATACCAACTGTCAAATTCCTGACTTGATACAGGCATTTCCTATGTAGAAAATGGTGGATTGAACCTAGTTTTATAGCGACAAACCTCTCACTTGCACAACAATCAGATCAATATCTACGATTTCGACGAAAATTGATATCTAATTAATAATATTGAATCCACATTATTAGTTTTTCTATTTCCTGTTTTACCTTAACTGATCTAATTAAAGGCAACAGTAGTATACCGCTGTTCAAAACTCATAATTCCATGGACAAAAAACAATATCGAGGTAACAAACCAAAACCGAGGGAAACACATTAAATATAAGAGGAGAACAACGACACAACACCGAAACGCAACACACACCACGAGAATAACAAGTACCTTATCTCAATATCTCAAAAATGAGAGAAAACACAAACGACTCAACGTTAAAATGCAACACACACAGAAACGAACAATAATATAACAATGACCATCTTCCTGACTATTCCTAACAGCTATAAAATTTAAGGATGACTCACGCGTAACATTGCCAAAATGATTCAAGGCAAATGAAGTCCCAATCCTAGCTTTGCTCGTGTTGAGCTACGATTTCTTTATTCAATATTTGTCTAAATTGTTGATATTGTTCACTTTTATAGGTGTTGTATTCGTGGATAGTTTACAATTTGATAACATAATGAATATATTTAAAATGTTGTACCTCTGTACTGTATCTGGTACCTTTTGCATTAATCTCAATTTATATTCAGATATTTATAGTTTGAAAATTTACTTAATTAATTATTCTACATTTGTTTTTCTGTGTTTTAGTTTTTTAACATTTTGTTTATAAAGAATTATGTTTACATTGTTTTGTAGACTATTTTAGAATTGACCGTAATATCTATGAAGAAATGTGGTGCTCATTGAATAACGCGCGTAGCGGGTTATTTAACACTTACAGTGTGTACCTGTCCATATTTTTGTTTATATATTATTTCGAAAAGACAGAATTGTTTTTATTACAATATATCTTATAATTGAATTCTAAATGCCATTTGGCATCGAAGTATATCATGAAAAAACGATAATGACACCATGGTCGCATGACAAAATTATGTCTATTACATGATAAAAATAAAATATCTCATCCAATCAGAAGACGTGTCATATCAAAATCAAAATATCCAATGATGAGCATTATGCATAACATTTCAGTCTGACACAGATGCAGAGAGAAATTACGAGGGTTATTCTATCAATTACTATGCTACTATGGATGCACTTATTATAATCTATGATATTTCCAACCAGGTAAGTTAAAACAAACATTCTTTAGTTTTCTCGTTTGAATTGTTTTACATTGTTATATCGGGGACTTATATAGCTAACTATGCGGTATGGGATTTGCTCATTGTTGAAAGCCGTACGTTGACCTATAGTTGTTAATGTCTGTCATTTTGGTCTCTTGTGGACAGTTGTCTCATTGACAATCATACCACCTCTTCTTTTTGATATATTATGTTCATGTCGATTCAACCTATTCTATAGATAGATAAAAGGAGATGTGACATGAGTGCTAATGAGACAACTCTCCATCCAAGTTAAAATTTATAAAAATAAACCATTATGAGTCAAGGTACGACCTTCAACACAGAGCCCAAGCTCACACCGAACAGCAAGCTATGAAGGGCCCCAAACTTACTATGAATTATATAATTACCTAAAGATAATTAATTTCCTGTAAAAGAAGCGAAACCTTTTTATGTTATGTAAATGTGTAAGGTAATCACCTCAACGATAAGATCTGATTAGTATTTCTACAATCAATGAGTAAGTTATCCCTTGGTATATCAAGATGAAAGGGGAGCAAAAGATACCAGAGGGAGATTCATACTCATAGATCGAAAACAAACTGACAACAACATGGCTAAAAAAATAAAAAGGCAAACAGGAAAATAATAATACGCATGGCACAATATAAAAAACTAAAGACTAGACAACAAGAACTCCACCAAAACCTTAGGGGTGATCTCAGGTGCTCAAGAAAAAGGAGTTACAATAGTTCTTTGAAAAAAACCCGGATTTAACCTAAAATAACGAAATAATTAATCAGGTAAATGTAGAAAAAAAGTTGAAAAAAAAACTTAGTTCTTTTCTTAAAGTAATTTTTCTGCATCTTTTCTGGCGTCTATGAATCCTAATAACAAAGATGGGGTATACATTACAACCTAAACCGCCATATTTGTACATACTTGTCCGAGGCTAAAGACATCTGTAACACTTTAAAGTAGTTGTGATTTCGAGTCATTATCTTAGTACTATATTTTTTTTTGTTATGTCGGATAATATTGTCAGTTCTATGATTGTTTCTGTTGCATATAAAATATCTGTATGATTTAGAAGCTAATACAAAAATTTAAAGAAACGAGGACAGAAAATGCGTCGATAATGAGAACGAGAAAATGGTTTAACATATCTATATGATTTATTAAACTTTTATTAGACTATTAGATTTATTAGACTGTTAGTCAGTTGTTATTTATGTATTATTGTCATTTTGTTTATTTTATTTGGTACATCTTCTGACGTCAGACTCGGACTTCTCTTGAACTGAATTTTAATGTGCGTATTGTTATGCGTTTACTTTTCTACATTGGCTAGATGTATAGGGCAGGGTTGCGATCTCACAAACATGTTTAACCCCTCCGCATTTTTGCGCCTGTCCCAAGTCAGGAGCCTCTGGCTTTTGTTAGTCTTGTATTATTTTAATTTTAGTTTCTTGTGTACAATTTGGAAATTAGTATGGCGTTCATTATCACTGAACTAGTATATATTTGTTTAGGGGCCAGCTGAAGGACGCCTCCGGGTGCGGGAATTTCTCGCTACATTGAAGACCTGTTTGTTATCTTCTGCTGTAGTTTTTTTCTACGATCGGGTTGTTGTCTCTTTGACACATTCCTCATTTCCATCCTCAATTTTATTCTTTCAGGAATCTTTAGAAAATGTGACGGACATTTGTGAACGACGGAAAGCAGTATACATTCTTGTAGGGAACAAATCTGATATGAAGCGTGAAATTAACAAAGAAGACGTGGAGGTATATTAATGGATTAAACCATAGATGTAATACCCATTACATCTATGATTAAACAAACAGAGGTTTTATTTTCCTAAGACAAAATTGACACTACTGTTGCAAACCGTCATTTTTTGTGTTATCACTATAATAATTACATTTAAATTTGAAAATGGAAATAGGGAATGTGTCAAAGAGACAACAACCCGTCCACAGAACAGACTACAACAGAAAGTAGCCAATAGGTTTTCAATGCAAAGAGAAACTCCCCCACCCGAGGCCTCCTTCAGCTGGCTCCTAAACAAATATATATGTTTTAGTTCAGTGATAATGGACGTCATACTAAACTCCACATTATACTCAAGAAACTAAAATAATTAAAAATCAATCAAGACTAACAAAGGCCAGAGGCTCCTGGCTTGGGACAGGCGCAAAAATGCGGAGGGGTTATCTATCTTTGTGTCCAAGATCGTGAAGGCTTCAATTGCAAATTCTTCTGCAAAAGAAACTAAAAGAGCATTTCTTGAAGTGATTCGTAACTTTTAATTAACTTGTAAAATTTCCAATTTTGAGGTCTTAAATGAATTCCAATTTTAGAATATGGCACAATAGGAAATACAGAAGGATTAGATGAGCTGAATAGCCAAGCTAGTCCCAAAATACGTATTTTTTGCTATTGAAAAAAATTGTTAACAGGGACCGTCAAAGTAAAGAATATTACAACAGAAGAAACCTCATTCACAACCACTCTAATTCTATGCGATTTGAGGGATTGGAGGTAGGGGAGGAAGCGGGAGTGTTTTATCAGTTTAGTCATCAAATGAACGATCAACACCTTCAGAGACAATGCTTTTGAAACCAATATATACTCTGTGTATTATATACTCTGTTTAATACACTGAATACCTATTTTAACTGACGATTCCTTCAATTAAGCAATCTTATTTTTAAGGAATAAAGAAATTGAGTATTTTTTGCAAACTGTTAAATAAATATATATAGATTCTTACTGTGTACCAGTGGATTATCGGATTTATCCAATCAAGATAGTCAAATTATCAATTATAAAGTCCGAGCCTCGGCGAAGACTTTAAAATTTATACTATAACTATCGAGATTGGATAAATCCGATAATCCACGAGTAACTATGTAATGATTAAAAAATACATTTTCTTTTTTTTTTTGTTAACCGAAAATCCCATTCGAGTGCCTTTCACATTGCACGAAGCTGTCAATTTCATTAACACCTGTTTTATCATATTTTGATTCATCCTGTTAGCTAAAAGATCACGACCCTTAAAATCATCCAATGATCTATTGTGATCACCGTCCACCACACGTTGATTATTTTTTTTATACAATGGGTTCGCAGTGGCGGATCCAGGAATTTTCATAAGTTGTGGGCCACTGACTGACCTAAGAGGGGGCCCGCTCCAGTCACGCTTCAGTGATTCCCTATATAAGCAACCAATTTTATTCCCAAAAAGGGGGGCGGGGGCCTGCCCCCCTGCCCCCTCTTAATCCGCCTTTGGTTCGGAAAAGAGATAAATAGAATTAGAGAATCAAAAATCCACGGCATAAAGAATTATATATGTTACAGTAAACAGGGGAAATTAGGAATTACAAGTAATTACTAAACGTTCAAGTAAATACCTGCAATTACTAAACGTTCAAGTAAATACCTGTAATTAATAGCCAATTTAGTAATTACATGTTTTTACTTGTTGTTTCAGTGATCACTGGTATTCACTGATTTTTTTTTGTTGTTATTAAAGTTTTGTTACGTTTCAGATTTACTATAAAATGTGTTTCTTCTTTGCAATTTAACAGTCAGGGTTATTTCTAATGACAACATGTGCAAACACACTCAATAATGTTTACCTTCTATCGTTTTCGAGCGTTTTATAGGGTACCCCAAAACTGGTCATATTCAATATACCCTAAACATAAAATGAAACGGTGAATTCCCTTTAGACTTTGGCAGATGATGCATGGACCTACCCTTTCAATGATGTAAATATAAGAAAAATTAAACGAGAGGAAACTTTTGGTGTTACTAAGGCCTACCCCCTTAAAATTCTTGATAACTTTCTTAAATTATCATAGATTTCTCCAAAACTTGAACAGAAGCCTGCTTATGATCATAAGAAAATTTGTAAGAAGTAAATTTTGTAAAAATTAAATCAACTTTTTCCGTATAGATAGACTTATCTAGTTTTTATGCCAGTTAATATTACATTCACACACCTGATACTGAAATGTAATTGCAAGTGTGACCGACTTTTTAAGTTGTTTAGACATGTACACGTTACCATCTATACTATAAAATGGTAAAAAATAAAATATGTCTATTTCATGTCAGAAATAGCTGCTTTATATTTGTCAGCTGTTCAGCAAAAAGTCTTGCAGTTACTTGTGCAAGATTATCCGGCAATTTCATTTTCAAGTAATTTGATGTAGACTAAGTCACGGTCTTTGAAGTAAGAAACCTCCATGAACATAAGAATTTTGTAACTGATGTCGTCCTCATTACCTTAACTTTGTACTCTATTTGGCATTTGAAACACCACTTTTTGATTCGAGCGTCACTGACGAGTCTCTTATTTTTAGACAAAACGCGCGTCTGGCGTCAATATAACATTTTGGTTCTGGTATCTTTAATGAGTTTATTTACTTACTTCTCCAGTATATGTACTTTAAATTTGACCATTAAAAGTCAACGAATGAATTTTATATTGTTTAATGTTTGCTTGACCAATAATAGGAAATTTAAATTTTTGATCTTTTTCTTAATCTATGGCGTTGTCAATTTATTGTCTACTTATGCGTATCAATGTTCCTTTGGTATCTTTCACCACTCTTTTAAACGTTTTGACAGTTCGAAGCTGATTTTTACTTAATTTGTGTACTTTTTAATACAGACGAGTTGTTGTTAGATGAGCAAAGAATTTTTGACAACGGTGCATAAACATATATACAAAACAATGGAATTAATGTTCACATATACAGTTGTATAAAATACATATTTAAATGAAATAATAGGTAAACCATCAAAATGTTGGAAATATATCTTTATCTCGTTATTTTCATGTTTTTTTAGATTTTTGCAGAAAAGAGACAGATGCCTCACATAGAAACAAGCGCAAAATTAAATGAAAACGTAACCGAAATGTTCATGTCTGTAATAAAACGACTTATAGAAAATTGCGGTAATATTGATGATTATTATGATAGAAATAGTGAATATGACGGGGATGATAATGTACCTATAACCTCAAAGAGAAATAGCAGCTGCAATTGTGTTATAAGTTGATAAATTCACTGGGAAACGTTTTGAAAACTAGAGACTGTCATCTAGACTAGTGACAATCGTGAACATACCTCAAAAATTAACTATCATACCTTTAGTAAATTTATCGAATATATGATCGTTTCAAGTTATACGATTCAAGGAGTAGAACTTGAATGACAAAATATAAAAGTAATATAAAAACCTAGATAATCATTCTCATTTCTTATTGGTTGATATGAAGTTAAGATATCAAAACTAGCGTACAATTAAGTACACCATACATTTGTATTTTATGTATTTGAAATATGAAAACACAAATTAATTAACTGCTTATTTGTGTATTAATCAATGTATATGCGCTCAAATAGTTATTATCCTCTTCTCATGATTTTTCTGCTTTTGACACCTGACAACAATGGTGATTCTAAAAATAAAATGTATTTACTCAGGGTAATAAACATATTGTTTGACTTTTTCTTGTTTTTTCATTCCTTTTACATGACAACTTGTTACAAAAATGTCCTTGATACGATTGAAAAATAAGATCATAACATACTGCATTCACCTCATGGTAAACTTTCCTTGTTTGTATGAAGGAATAGAAGCAGAGGGAATATTCTTACATTCAAAATCATCTAGAATGCTATATATAAGAATGGTTGAACATATAACTAGAAACACGTACACCAGTTATATGTATTTTAGCCTATACTTCAAACCTAACCTTGTTAATACATGTATCACAGCTGATAATAATTGAAACCTAGTACTAAATACATGCTGTTATGTTATTAAGCTTTGTGATTTATTTATGGATGGCAAGTTGATGTCCAGCTGAAAAAAGATATCAAGGATTATAACATCAATACAGACTGGTTTGTTTTGATCGACACACCCAAAAGGAAAACCGATGTACTTCCATACACACGCTTAGCTAAGTCAACGAAGCATTGTTACACAAGATTTTCTAAATTATTTTCTTCAAAAAATCAAATTATCTATATTGTTAGCTTATTTACAAATGAATAAAACAGTATTGACGATGTAACTGAGATAGCAAATGTTTAAACGACAAATAAAAACAAAATTATTGATGTTTAAACTACGATAGACTGTTATTTATACGACATAGCATGGTCTCAATCGCCCAAAGGTTTGACACGACCAAGCATGTTCTCAATCGCCCAAAGTTTTAACACGACATAGCATGTTCTCAATCGCCAAAAGTTTTAATACGACGTAGCATGTTCCCTGTCGACCAAAGTTTGAAAGATTTTGTCCAAATTCCCAAATTGGCAAACCACTTAAGATAATACAAGAGACTGGTATTGAAAACTTTTGACATCAAGCTGAACTTGAATATTTTACTCAGCTTAATGAGCTTGTTGAGATCATACATCCGCTCCTCATAAACTTTATCAGAGGAACAACTGCAACATAGCTTATAAGGTTTTTCACATGCACCCCTCAAACTTAAAAAGTTAAAATGATTCCTTTCACGGATTTTGGCTATACTTTTTGGTCCTTTTGGATTATAGCTCTTCATCTTTTATATAAGCTTTGGATTTCAAATATTTTGGCCACGAGCATCACTTAAGAGACATGTATTGTCGAAATGCGCATCTGGTGCAGGAAAATTGGTACCATTCATGTTATTAAGAAACCAAAAGTAAAATCAGAAAAATACGGAACTCCGACGTCATTGAAACAAACTAATTGATAGCAACTGCCATACACATATGTGACTTATCACAGGACATTTTTAGAAAAAAAGATGTTGGGTTGATCCTGATTTAATGGCTAGCTAAACCTTCCGCTTTTATGGCAATGATAAACATACCGCTATACCATTCTTCCAATAACAAAAGTTACTAGCGTGAAATATCATAAAACATATTTACCATTTCGTACCATATGGAAAGATGCTTCGCCATTTCGTACCATATGGAAAAATAGAACATTACATCAATCATTGTAATTGGTAAAAGGGCACAATTGTAATAGTGGTTGATTCCGCCAGTGCACTTTATCCACCAACAAAAAATTTCAAGGTTTTTGATCCGGGTCTAGTGTAAAACATCCACAAGTCCTTATAAATTCGAAAAAAGCGTTCTTGAAGGGGAAATATATATATAAATGGGGTTATTGATTTTTCTTATGTATTTGAACTTTTCATAGTTGATTTATGTAATAAACAGAGGATTTTCATCCAAGGAATGTTCCAAACAATGATTTTGAACCAGGAATGAGTACACTAGGGATTTTGTAGCGGGATTGATTACTCTAGTGCTTTCATAGCATTTACTTTAAATTGTCACTAATTGAAATATTTATATATACTGGATTGCCGAGGTTTTACTGTGTATTCAAGGGTCGCCTTAGAGATTATAATATATCTTCTATGTCAATATCTATAATTGAAACTTTCTGTGAGAACAAATCTGCTATTTAGTTTACATATCAAGTTTTATATCTCGATCATTGTTGAAAGCATTTTAAGTTATAAAAATATCCTCCTTATCTTCATCACACATGATTATTCGTAAGTTTGGCTCAGATTAATTAAACTGGTTCCTTGGAAATGTAATTTCCCTGTAAACAATAAAACGGTATAATATAAACAAAAACAACGATATCAAGATCGACGCTTTCACGCTATTTACATTCCAATATTTTCTAGGTTTAAACAATTACCAAGGATAAAAACATGGTGGGATGAAAGTACACTTACATTATGATTGCCAATGAGACTCTCCACAAGACACGAAATGACACAAAAATTAATAACTGTAGATCACCGCTTGGCCTTCAACAATGAGCAAAGCCCATACCGCATAGTCAGCTATAAAAGGCCCCGAAAAGACAATGTAAAACAATTCAAACAGAAAAACTAACGTAATGTATGTACAATAAATGAACAAAAAAAAACCCCCAACAAATATGCAACACATAAACAAACATCAACCAGTGAATTACAGGCTCCTGACTCTGGACAGGCACATACACACAGAATGTGGAGGGGTTAAACTTGTAAGCTGGATCCCAACCCTCCCATTACCTTGGACAGTGGTATAACAGTACAATAGAAGATCGAACTATACATATCAATAGAAAAAGGCTTAACTCATCAGACGGATAAAGATACAAATACTACAAATACTAGTGAACGTGGCCGGGTACTTGTATATCCCAACAACAAGAAGACTCTAAGTACAGAATAGAGAGTCCCGCATCTTCTGACAGCTGGTTAAAAGCCACTAACAACTATTAAAACAACCATACATCTAAGACTAAGATATCAATCAGTAAGTATATTGGAACCTTGAAAATATGGTTCGTCCATCTTAGTAAATATTTGAACTTAAAAAAATAATCACAGTTACTTTAACTTATTTGCTTGATTTCTTTTATAAAATTCAAAAGCTTTTCCATGACAATTTCTGTTCGATCTTAAAATATAAATGTTTTAGTAACAATATTTTGAAAGTCATCTTCATGCCATGTAACTCATATTCGTATTTGTTTTCTTACTTGTCTCTTAGGTTAATTTCTCCCAGTTGTAATGATATTCCAGGGCTTGTGTTGTCTATCATGATTTGCATGATAAAGGGTTGCAGCTCATAAAGAAGCTATTAAAACAAGAGTTCCAAATGGTAAAGTTGCAATCATTTCTTTGTAAGTTTCAAAGATGCCTTCACGGGTTGGTTGATCGTTATGGAACATCCGTTTCACAGAAAATAACAGACAGGTTTCTAATGTCCAATCCCGTTAACTTTTTTCGAATATAAGCTAACGAATTAGACTCTATCTATAATGAACTTGTCCGTGTAGTTTCAGTGGAAAATGTTAGTAAAAATTTACAAATTTTATGAAAATTGCTAAAAATTGATTATAAAGGACAATAACTTCTTGGGGGGTCAATTGACCATTTTGGTCATTTGACTTATTTTTTAGTCTTAAATTGCTGTACATTATTGCTGTTTACAGTATATCTCTATCTATAATAATATTCAAGATAATAATCCAAAACAGCAAAATTTCCTAAAAGTTACCAATTTAGGGGCAGCAACCTAATAACGAGTTGTCCGATTCATCTAAAAATTTCTGGGCAGATAGATCTTGACCAGATAAACAATTTTACTCTGTCAGATTTGCTCTACATGCTTTGGTTTTTGAGTTATAAGCCAAAAACTGCATTTTACCCCTTTGTTTTAGCCGTAGCGGCCATCTTGGTTGGTTTGCCCGGTCACAAAACACAATTTTTAAACTAGATATCCTAATAATGATTCTGGCTATGTTTGGTAAAATTTGGCCCTATGGTTTCAGAGGAGAAGATTTTTGTAAAAGTTAACAAAGATTTACGAAAAATGGTTAAAAATTGACTATAAAGGCAATAACTCCCAAAGGGGTCAACTGACCATTTTGGTCCTGTTGACTTATTTGTAAATCTTACTTTGCTGAACATTTTTGCTGTTTACAGTTTATCTCTATCCATAATAATATTCAAGATAATATCCTAAAACAGCAAAATTTCCTTAAAATTACCAATTCAGGGACAGCAACCCAACAACGGGTTGTCCCATTCATCTTAAAATTTCAGGGCAGATAGATCTTGACCAGATAAACAATTTTACCCCTTGTCAGATTTGCTCTAAATGCTTTGGTTTTTGAGTAATAACCAAAAACTGCATTTAACCTCCATGTTCTATTTTTAGCCGTGGCGGCCATCTTGGTTGGTTGGCCGGGTCAAAAAACACAATTTTTAAACTAAATACATCAATGATGATTGTGGCCAAGATTGGATTAATTTGGCCCGGTTAAGTTTCAGAGGAGAAGATTTTTGTAAAAGATCATGGAGATTTACGAAAAATGGTTAAAAACTGACTATAAAGGGCAATAACTCCAAAAACAGTAAAATTTCCTTAAAATTACCAATTTAGGGGCAGCAACCCAACAATGGGTTGTCTGATTCATCTGAAAATTTCAGGGCAGGTAGATCTTGACCTGATAAACATTTTTATCCCATGTCAGATTTCCTCAAAATGCTTTGGTTTATGAGTTATAAGCCAAAAACTGCATTTTACCCCTATGTTCTATTTTTAGCCATGGTGGCCATCTTGGTTGGTTGGCCAGGTAAAAAAAACACAAATTTTAAATTAGATACATCAATGATGATAGTGGCCAAGTTTGGTTTAATTTGGGCCAGTGGTTTCAGAGGAGAAGATTTTTGTAAAAGTTAACGACGACAGACGCCGGACGCCAAGTGATGAGAAAAGCTCACTTGGCCTTGTAGGCCAGGTGAGCTAATAATGTTAGGCCCATTAGTAGCAATTGAGTTGTTCCTTTTTCATTTTTAGTAGCAAGCCATGTTTGTAGATTAAGCATTTCAGGAGCAGTCACAGATATAAAAGTGGGACAGAAGGACGAATAGACAACCAAACAGACATACTACTAGTAAAATAAGGAGATGAGGTATCATTGCCACTAAAATTCAAATGAAGTGAATCGATGTTACCAATTAAGGCAACAGTTTGGCCTTCAACAATGTCAACACTGTACTTTATATCCCATTCCCACCCACTTAAGACTAGAGGCTCTAAAGAGCCTGTCTCGCTCACCTTGGTCTATGTGCATATTTAACAAAGGACACAAATGGATTCATGACAAAATTGTATTTTGGTGATGGTGATGTGTTTGAAGTTCTTACTTTACTGAACGATTTTGCTTCTTACAATTATATCTATCATGAACTTTGCCCATTAGTAACAGAGAACTATATTTGGTAAAAATTTACATAAATTTACCAAATTAATGAAAATTGTTAAAAATTGACTATAAAGGGCAATAACTCCTTAAGGGGTCAATTGACCATTTAGGTCATGTTGACTTATTTGTAGATCGTACTTTGCTGAACATTATTGCTGTTTACAGTTTATCGCTATCTATAATAGTATTCAAGATAACCAAAAACGGCAAAATTTCTTTAAAAATTACCAATTGGAGGGCAGCAACCCAACAACCAGTTGTCCAATTCATCTGAAAAATTCAGGGCAGATAGATATTGACTTGATTAACAATTTAACTTCTTGTCAGATTTGCTCTAGATGCTTTGGTTTCATAGTTATAAGCAAAAAACTGCATTTTACCCCTATGTTCTATTTTTAGCCGTGGCGGCCATCTTGGTTGAATGGCCAGGTCATCGGACACATTTTTCAAACTAGATACCCCAAAGATGATTGTGGCCTAGTAGTTTCAGTGGAGATTTTGTAAAAGATTACTTAGATTTATGAAAAATGGTTAAAGATTGACTATAAAGGGCAATAACTCCTAAAGGGGTCAACTGACCATTTTAGTCATGTTGACTTATTTGTAGATCTTACTTTGCTGAACATTATTGCTGTTTACAATTTATCTCTATCTATAATAATATTCAAGATAATAACCAAAAACAGCAAAATTTCCTCAAAATTACCAATTCAGGGGCAGCAACCCAACAACCGATTGACCGATTCATCTGAAAATTTCAGGGCAGATAGTTCTTGACCTGATAAACATTTTTATCCTTGTCAGATTTCCTCAAAATGCTTTGGTTTATGAGTTATAAGCCAAAAACTGCATTTTACCCCTATGTTCTATTTTTAGCGGTGGCGGCCATCTTGGTTGGTTGACCAGGTCACGCCACACATTTTTTAAACTAGATACCCCAAAGATGATTGTGGCCAAGTTTGGATTAATTTGGCCAAGTAGTTTCAGAGGAGAAGATTTTTGTAAAAGATTACTTTAATTTACGAAAAATGGTTAAAAATTGACTATAAAGGGCAATAACTCCTAAACGGGTCAACTGACCATTTTGGTCATGTTGACTTATTTGTAGATCTTACTTTGCTGAACATTATTGCTGTTTACAGTTTATCTCTATCTATAATAATATTCAAGATAATAACCAAAAACAGCAAAATTTCCTCAAAATTACCAATTCAGGGGCAGCAACCCAACAACCGATTGACCGATTCATCTGAAAAATTCAGGGCAGATAGTTCTTGACCTGATAAACATTTTTATCCCTGTCAGATTTCCTCAAAATGCTTTGGTTTTTGAGTTATAAGCCAAAAACTGCATTTTACCCCTATGTTCTATTTTTAGCGGTGGCGGCCATCTTGGTTGGTTGACCAGGTCACGCCACACATTTTTTAAACAAGATACCCCAAAGATGATTGTGGCCAAGTTTGGATTAATTTGGCCTAGTAGTTTCAGAGGAGAAGATTTTTGTACAAGATTACTTTAATTAACGAAAAATGGTTAAAAATTGACTATAAAGGGCAATAACTCCTAAACAGGTCAACTGACCATTTTGGTCATGTTGACTTATTTGTAGATCTTACTTTGCTGAACATTATTGCTGTTTACAGTTTATCTCTAACTATAATAATATTCAAGATAATAACCAAAAACAGCAAAATTTCTTCAAAATTACCAATTCAGGGGCAGCAACCCAACAACCGATTGACCGATTCATCTGAAAATTTCAGGGCAGATAGATCTTGACCTGATAAACATTTTTATCCCATGTCAGATTTGCTCTAAATGCTTTGGTTTTTGAGTTACAAGCCAAAAACTGCATTTTACCCCTATGTTCTATTTTTAGCCGTGGCGGCCATCTTGGTTGGTTGACCGGGTCACGCCACACATTTTTTAAACTAGATACCCCAATGATGATTGTGGCCAAGTTTGGTTTGATTTGGCCCAGTAGTTTCAGAGGAGAAGATTTTTGTAAAAGTTAACGACGACGGACGACGACGGACGACGGACGACGGACGCCAAGTGATGAGAAAAGCTCACTTGGCCCTTCGGGCCAGGTGAGCTAAAAATGCAGATGATTTTAACTTTGACAATTACTTCATAATAACTGTTACTGTATTTAATGTTTAACGTTTCGATAGATTGATAAAATATCAATAAATAATCAAAATACCCTGAAAAAATGTTATTATATTTTGTAGTGACAACTTTTAGTTCAACCCGATAGTTCCAAGCATTGCCAGAAATGCTCCTATGCTAGCAACGTCGTTCTATGACGTTAGCTATAAATAATTCCCGCCAAAAATCGATAATAAGATTGTTTCCGTTGTAGCAGATTAAAAACATCGGTGACCCCCCATTTTAATTTATGGTTTTAAAATCTTCCCTGAAGCTGCAACTTATGCAGAAGTTTGAAGGAAAAAACATTAGTAGATTTTTTTTATTTCAAGAAAAATCTATAATAAATCGAAATTAAAAACGGCGGGAAATGTTCAAAGGCCTTGAAAAATAAGGAAACTGCGAAAAATAAATGTGTATAAGGTAAAAGTTACAATTGACTGTTATAGTTTTACCAATAAAACATCGTTTTTCAATAATTTTGCCTTCAATTAGCAATTTAGAGCGCTATTTCTATATTTCGGTATAACGCGATTCTTTACTTTTTGATGACGTCATATCTCGAAAATAACATCGGTGACCCCATTTTTTTTTTCGCCTAAAATATTGTAAAAAGTATGATCTGTCTACATGCAAAATTTCAATGAATTATTATTAGTAGTTTAAATAGTGTGATTTCCCTTTAAGTTTTCTATGTTGTGTTTTGCGTACTAGTGTATGTCAGTTGTTCTTTTTCTTTATTAGTAAGTGCGTTGTTAGTTAATTTCCGACATATGCTAGTATACCGCATAACTGGTTTTAATTTCAATAAATTACTATGCATACATCGGACGGCAACCTAACACATAAACAAGTGGAGGAGTACTTTTGGATTGGATTGCTGGAAGTTTTATACATTTTGTATCGTTGTTAGTCATAATGAAGGAAATCCCTGGTCTCATTTTATGCATTTGACATACAACAGCTTGCAAAATATAAAATAAACAATGGTCTTTTTCAATACAAATTCTTCTATCAGAAACTTTAATTCTTCACGAGTCAAACGATCAAGGACGAAAAAGTAACAACATACCACTTATCTATAGTAAATTCTTATTTCAAACACTACAAGTTGTAAAGCTTAACATTTGGACTTCGTCAAAATTTTAAAGTTAAACGTTTTTCCTTGAAAGTGATTTGCATTGATGCTTTAGCTATGTCATACTATATATCAGAAGTCCTTAGGAGTATATTTATGTCGTCGTTACCACATTAATAAGAAAATCTTATAAATAATTCAACAATGTTACAAATTCAAAAGCACTTAATTGTGACTTTAAAAGAGGGTTGAGCTCCCACAAACATGTAAAACCCCGCGACAATCTTTGTTAATCTATCCCTTGTCATGAGCCTGTTATTCAGGGGTTGTCGTTTATTTCCGATGTAATGTTGTATTTCGTTTATTCTTCCTTATATTAAACAGGCTGCTTTCTTCATCACTCGAATTGTGTCATATCTTTTTAATTTACTAGATATAACAACTTATGCTTAGTGTCGAAGACTATCAAGCACTGGAACTGTTTATATTCTGTCTGTGATTGATAGGTGTCTCATTGGTCATCATGTCACATGTCGTTTATTTAGTAAAGCATATAGAACATACCATTTGAACAGTTTCCCTTAGCTTCTGACTTTAAAACAGTATTTATAGAAGTGATAAGCGCAAACAAAACAAAACATTTCAGAATTGAATTTTTACAAAACATCATACAAAATATCGTCTATGAAAAGAATCCGTAAATTTTATCTAATATTCATCGTTGATGATAGTATCGCGTGATAATGACACGATAAGATTAGATCAGAAATGTTTAAGGTATTACTGTATATTGTTGATTTTCATTCTGTGCATTTGCACATGCAGCCTATGGGCATTCATATGGTACAGGCTGCAGTTAGGTATATTTACCAAGTTCAGAAACGGAAGATTTGATTGCGCAATGAAATTGTTTCTGTACATATTTTCGAAATGTTTTCGTTAGGGCCTGCAATTTTATCTTTTTGCAGATTAAATCTTTTTTGTTTTAGTCACGGCTAATTTTAATCTCCATAAAGACCAAACGAAAGAAGACTTCGCGAATTTTGTTTATGAATAATATACTTGTGTTTTGGACAATCTATTCTTTGTAAACAATTCGATGTGTTTTCTTTTGGAAATGTCGTGTTATTTGTTTTTGTAAATGTTGGTGTACATGTTTCATGTAGAAATTAGTGTGATATTGAAAAAGGCAGGTGATTTGGAATAAAACAATAAAACAAACCGATGATAGAGGTAAAAAAAGGAAACGAAAGTGTATGTCTAATAAGATTTCTGCAAAAGTGTATATGCATTTATTTCATCTTAAAAAACCACATACTCCAATTCATCAGTCAGATGTGAGATACTTTACAATCTTGTTTCTTACTTGGCAAAAAAAGGCCAATTAAAGGACTTATATTAATAAATAAACTCATCATTGATACCAGGACTAAATTTTGTATGTACGCCAGACGCGCGTTTTGTTTCATTAAAAGACTCATCAGTGATGCTCGAATCCAAAAAAGTTAAAATGGCCAAAAAAGTATGAAACTGGAGAGCATTTAGGACAAAAATTCCTAAAAGTTTTGCCAAATACAGCTAAGCTAATCTATACCTGAGGTAGAAAAGCCTTAATTTTTCTTTGTAAACAGTTAAAATTATAAATATAGCCATATAAATGATAATTTAAATATAGCTAAATGTCTATCTTCTGATACATCCATATGAAGAACATTGCCTGATAGTATTTGTACATGTATGTCTCGGTTGATAGTCGTCTTATCAGTTATTGTTCTGACTGTCCTATTTTTAATTGTGAAAGTTTTATTCCTGGAACCTTATTTGATAACTATTAACTGAGTGTGGATAGGCATGGCTGGTGATGAATACACAGAAGGAGATACTTACCATATCGACACACCCGGTAAGGCAACTTTTTGAATGGAATTCAATTTGATCATTTTTTGTTTATTGCTATGATTGGTCTTCTAATCTGATTTATGAGAACACGAGTAAACTCTTGTTATATGTAATGCATTACCCTTCCTTACAATCAAGTATAAAGTACACATCTATATACAATGTGTGTGAATACTAATTTAACAAAAGTGTATGGGACAGTCATTTTAGAACTTTTAACTAACATTTTGATAGTACATATGTGAAAATATTTGACGTTCAAACACAATTTGTTTACTGTACCATTTTGTCATTTTACTCCTGCCGTGTCTACCTATTTTAATTCCTTGGTTTATGTTTAACATTCCTGTTGTAGGTAATACACACACTTGAGATTAATAAAATTGTGTTTTTATTTTATATAAATGTACTAAGCATGTTGGTATATCTGTTTAACAACATCGTCCTCACTATTTTCAATAACATCTCAGTTTAAAGGAATGCATTAATTTGTTCATTCACCTATCAAACATTTCCTTTCTAATTAAATAATAAATTAACGAAAATCTATATCATAGTGTGAACTAGGTGGAGCAAAGCAAAACCGATCGATGCACGCATGGTTACTGATCTAAACAACCTAGATATTAACCGTATATAGTTAAATGGCTTTTCATAATAAACGGAAGAAAAGGTAATTTTAAATAGATTTTACTGATTATGTATAATATCGTTTTATTTTGGCAAAGTCTTCATTTATTAATTTATCTTTTTATAATTGGGTAGCAATTTTAAAATGTATGTTTAACATTTTATCTTAGTCTAGGGTCAGTTCATGACTATAAGTAATTCATATGTATTGATCCGAATTAACCATAAATTACATTTTACCTGATTGTAAAAAGGATCCGTCGTGAACATGTGTTTAATAAAAGTGTGATTCTCAGAATTTTTCAAGACTGCAGTAGCTCTGAGACTACTATGTTAGTCTCAGATTAGCTTATACTAGAGACAGAAAAAAAATATCAAATGCTACATCTGATAAAGATCGCTCGGCTTATTTTTGACGAAGTCATGGGCTATGGACTTTGATAAATTGTGGAAAACCACAGTTATACTGACTTTTTTCCAAATGCTTTCAGATATTGGGCTGATTTTTGGTATGTGAGCTAACCAAGATGAGTTAAAGATCAAGTTTAAGTTTCGTTCCGCTCCGCTAATCTTTGCCAAAACTAAGGGTCTACAACATTGAAAATTGTTGGAAATCCCAGTTATATGGACATTTATATATACGCCTCCAGATTTTGAGCTGATTTTTGATATGTGAGACTACCATTATGTTTGAGTCCAAATGTGTTATTGAAATTGCAGATTTTTCAACTTTTTGAGACTGGGCATTCGTGTCGCTATCAAGGTAAAAACTAGATGTGTCAAAGCAACACGAATGGCCCAATATCTGAAAGTATTTGGAAAAAAAGTCAGTATAACTGTGATTTTCCACATTTTTTCAAAGTCCATAGCCCATAATTTCGTCAAAAAGCAGCCGAGCTAAACAAAACTTATACTTTACCTGTAATTCATCTTGGTTAACTCACATGTAAAAAATCATCCAATTATCTGAAGGCGTTTAGAAAAAAGTCCGTATAACTGTGATTTTTACTAATTTATCAAAGTTTTAAAAGAGTTCTCATTCTCGAATTCAATGATATATCTGTGACGAAGGGTTTTATGTGACAGATAATTATCGATATATATGTAAGTGAAATTAAAGAACACCGAAATAATTTTCTTTTTTTGTCTGTCAGAAAGTTCAACTTGAATTCCGCTTCGCTTCATAAAGAAAACAAACACGTTGATCAATCGTACAAATTAGGTTTTACGTCTATTGATTTCGATAACGAGGAGTGGTGCTGTTAAAAAAAATGCCATACTCAGTTCTTATAGTTGTTTTTAAAGCAATAATGCAATCTACAAAAAATAAAAAATTGATATAAATAAGCAAATAAATGTAGCACTTAAGAAATTCGCCTATCATGTTTTGAGATTTTTGTCAGATTTTCGGAATCCTTGGTTTAATCCTTTGAATGCCTTAAAACAAATTGCCCATTGTAAATGATAAAGCTATCAAAAGTCAAGTGAGAAAATTTTCCCGACAAACTTCCAATAGTTAATATCTCGAAAACAAATAAGTCAACATAATCAAAATGGTCAGTTGACCCCTTTAGGAGTTATTGCCCTTTATAGTCAATTTTTAACCATTTTTCGTAAATCTTAGTAATCTTTTACAAAAATCTTCTCCTCTGAAACTATCAAGCCAAATTAAAACAAACTTGGCCACAATCATCATTGGGGTATCTAGTTTTAAAATGTGTTACGTGACCCGGCCAACCAACCAAGATGGCCGCCATGGCTAAAAATAGAACATAGGGGTAAAATGCAGTTTTTGGCTTATAACTCAAAAACCAAAAAATTAAGAGCAAATCTGACAGTGAAAAATTGTTTATCAGGTCAAGATCTATCTGCCCTGAAATTTTCAGATAAATCGGACAACCCGTTGTTGGGTTGCTGCCCCTGAATTGGTAATTTTAGGGAAATTTGGCTGTTTTTGGTTATTATCTTGAATATTATTATAGATAAAGATAAACTGTAAACAGCAATAATGTTTAGCTAAGTAAGATCTGCAAATACGGCAACATAATTAAAATGGTCAGTTGACCCCTTTAGGAGTTATTGCCCTTTATAGTTAATTTTTAACCATTTTTCGTAAATCTTAGTAATCTTTTACAAAAATCTTCTCCTCTGAAACTACCAAGCCAAATTAAAACAAACTTGGCCACAATCATCATTGGGGTATCTAGTTTTAAAATGTGTGGCGTGACCCGGCCAACCAACCAAGATGGCCGCCATGGCTAAAAATAGAACATAGGTGTAAAATGCAGTTTTTGGCTTATAACTCAAAAACCAAAGAATTTAGAGCAAATCTGACATGTGAAAAATTGTTTATCAGGTCAAGATCTATCTGCCCTGAAATTTTCAGATAAATCGGACAACCCGTTGTTGGGTTGCTGCCCCTGAATTGGTAATTTTAGGGAAATTTGGCTGTTTTGGTTATTTCAGTACTTGCAACCTTAGGCGTTACTGTTTGACGTGAACTTGACTGATCGGTGAATGATCGGTGACGGATGTTTGACTGATCGATGACTGATCGGTGATCGGTGACCAATAGGATCCGTCAGATATGTCAAATAACCTATGTGGGAGTTACCGTGACAACAGTCATCGATCGATCAGTAAATAAAATTTATGCACGGATCGGACGGATACGTATATATTTCAAATTCTTATGTAAACCGAATTCAACAGTGTTTACGATCCATGAACGCGGACCTCGACGAAGACACCATAATTTACACGTTAATTTGGTTGCAATAAAAAAAGTATAAATAGTATGACAGTTATATTAGATGCTTAATTAAAGCGTTAAATTGTTTCTGTTGATTAATAGTTTTGTATTAAATATTGAAAACATAAGAAACATATATAATACATAACATGTCACAGTTTTAACACGAACTTCTACCTACGAAAATGCCGATAATCCGCCATTGAAGTTTTGAACTTTTTGTAGTTTAGAAAAGGTCGTTTTTCATAAAATTAAAAGAATTTCAGATAAATCATATTTACATTTTATCCGCATTGTTTAAAACTACTAAAAAAATATTTATTTAAAAAATGACTTTGTTTCATTTGAAATCACTTATTTCCAACAACTCCAGATAAATATTTTCATTAGAATTGAGATAAAATAAGAATTAAAATACTTAAACTATTATTTTGTGGAAGAAGAATGCAGTTATTTAATATTTTGATAAAAATTATCAATCGACATATGATTTCAGTACTTTTTATTCATCAGGATTGGTTATTCTTCATACATTACGTTTACTTTAGGCAAAAATATATTAAATTTTTGTACGCGTTGCGTAAAATGCAAATTGTTCTTCTCATATTTGAAAATATTGTAACTTCAATTTCAATCAGTTGCTATAAATTCCTTTTTATTGACATATTTTGTATAAAATTTGAATATTTGAAGAAGAAGTATCTATTTACTTTTAATTTTGTTGAACCAGAATGCAATCATTTCTTCATTTGAATGGAAATTATTGACCACAATTTGATTTTTTCACTGTATATTGTTTAAAATTAATAGTTTGTTTATAAAGTTAAAAGAATGTCAGAGAAATCATACAAAGTTTATTCGCATTATTTAAAATATTCAAAATTGTTTTTCTTTTTATTGAAAATGATATTATTTTATTTGAAATCAGTTATTTTTCACATCTCAATACAAGTCTTTTAACATGTTTAATTAGAATTTAGATACACTAAGATTTAGAATACTTCAAGTTTTTTTTTGGTGAAATAGGAATGCAGATATTACTTTATTTTAATACAAATTATTAACCGCCATATTTTTTTGGTACTTTTTGTACATCATGATTGTCTGTTTTTCATAAAATATGTTTTGAATGCGTTGTGTAAAATGCAAATTTTCTTCTCATATTTGAAAATATTGTAACTTCAATTTCAATCAGTTGCTATAAATTCCTTTTTATGACAATTTTTTTTATAAAATTTGAATATTTGAAGAATAAGTATCTGTTTATCTTGAATTTTGTTGAATCAGAATGCAATCATTTCTTCATTTGAATGAAAATTATTAACCAAAATTTGATTTTTATTACTGTATATAGGTTAAAATTACTGGTTTGTTCATAAAATTGTCAGAGAAATCATACAAAATTTATTCGCATTATTTAAAACATCCAAAGCCTTTTAATTAGAACTAGATACAATAAGATTTAGAATCTTTAACTTTTATTTTTGTGAATAGCAATGCAGATATTACTTTATTTTGATACAAATTATCAATCGCCAAATAAAAATAACCAAAATTAGTCTTCTTTTTATTAGAAATGATGCTATTTTATTTGAAATCAGTTATTTTTACCATCTTGAGAAAGTCTTCTAATCAGAATTGAGATATAATGAGAATTTAAATACTTAAACTTTTATATTTGTTGAATAAGAATGCAGTTGTTGATTTATTTTGACACACATTAATAACCGTCATATCATTTCAGTACTTTTTGAACATCAGGATTGGCTGTTCTTCATAAATGCAAATATTTCTTCATTTTACTAAAAATTATTGAGTGCCATTGGATTTTTGTACTTTTTATAGATTAGAAAAGTTTTTTTTTCATGAAATTAAAAGTGTGTCAAAGAAATCATACTAAAATTCTATTCATGTTGTTTAAAATAACCAAAATTAGTCTTTTTTTTATTAAAAATGATGCTATTTTATTTGAAATCAGTCATTTTTACCATCTTGAGACAAGTCATTTAATCAGAATTGAGATATACTGAGAATTTAAATACTTAACCTTTAATTTTGTTGAAAAAGAATGTAGTTATTGATTTATTTTGATACACATAAGTAACCTCATATCTTTTCAGTACTTTTTGAACATCAGGATTGGCTGTTTTTCATAAAATATGCTTACTTTAAGGAAAAAGATTTTAAATTTTTGAACGTGTTGCCTAAAATGCAAATATTTCTTAATTTTTCTTAAAATTATTGACCGCCATTGGATTTTTGTACTTTTTATAGTTTAGAATAGTTTTTTTTCATGAAATCAAAAGAATGTCAGAGAATTCATACTAAAATTTTATTCGCATTGTTTAAAATAACCAAAATTTGTCTTCTATTTATTAAAAATTATCTTATTTTAATTGAAATCAGTCATTTTTACCATCTTGAGACAATCCATCTAATCAGAATTGAGATATACTGAGAATTCAAATACTTAAACTTTTATTTTTGTTGAATTAGAATGCAGTTGTTGATTTATTTTGATACAAATTATTAACCGTCATATGATTTCAGCACTTTTTGTACATCAAGATCAGCTGATCTTCATAAAATATGCTAACTTTCAGGAAAAAGATATTTAATTTTTGTACGCGTTGCCTTTAATGCAAATATTTCTTCATTTTACTAAAAATTATTGACCGCCATTGGATTTTTTGTACTTTTTATAGTTTAGAATAGTTTTTTTCATGAAATCAAAAGAGTGTCAGAGAAAATTTTATTCGCATTGTTTAAAATAACCAAAATTAGTCTTCTATTTATTAAAAATGATGTTATTTTAATTGAAATCAGTAATGTTTACCATCTTGAGACAATTCATCTAATCAGAATTGAGATATCCTGAGAATTTAAATACTTAAACTTTATTTTTGTTGAATAAGAATGCAGTTGTTGATTTATTTTGATACAAATTATTAACCGTCATATGATTTCAGTACTTTTTGTAAATCAAGATCAGCTGATCTTCATAAAATATGCTAACTTTCAGGAAAAAGATATTTAATTTTTGTACGCGTTGCCTTTAATGCAAATATTTCTTCATTTTACTAAAAATTATTGACCGCCATTGGATTTTTTGTACTTTTTATAGTTTAGAATAGTTTTTTTCATGAAATCAAAAGAGTGTCAGAGAAAATTTTATTCGCATTGTTTAAAATAACCAAAATTAGTCTTCTATTTATTAAAAATGATGTTATTTTAATTGAAATCAGTAATTTTTACCATCTTGAGACAATTCATCTAATCAGAATTGAGATATCCTGAGAATTTAAATACTTAAACTTTATTTTTGTTGAATAAGAATGCAGTTGTTGATTTATTTTGATACAAATTATTAACCGTCATTTGATTTCAGTACTTTTTGTACATCAAGATCAGCTGATCTTCATAAAATATGCTTACTTTAAGGAAAAAGATATTTAATTTTTGTACGTGTTGCCTATAATGCAAATATTTCTTCATTTTTCTTAAAATTATTGACCGCCATTGGATTTTTTGTACTTTTTATAGTTTAGAATAGTTTTTTTTTCATGAAATCAAAAGAGTGTCAGAGAAATCATACTTAAATTTTATTTGCATTGTTTAAAATAACCAAAATTAGTCTTCTTTTTCTAAGAAATGATGATATTTTATTTGAAATCAGTTATTTTTACCATCTTGAGACAAGCCTTCTTATCAGAATTGAGATATAATGAGAATTAAAATACTTAAACTTTTATTTTTGTGGAATAAGAATGCGGTTACATGGTTAATGATTTATTTTGTTACACATTATTAACCGTCATATCATTTCAGTACTTTTTGTACATAAGGATTGGCTATTTTTCATAAAAGATGCCTATGTTAAGAAAAAAATATTTAATTTTTGTACGTGTTGCCTAAAATGCAAATATTTCTTCATTTTATTAAAAATAAGTGACCGCCATTGGATTTTTGAACTTTTTATAGTTTAGAATAGGTTTCTTTTCATGAAATTAAAAGAGTGTCAGAGAAATCATACTTCAATTTTATTCGCGTTATTTAAAATAACTAAATTAGTCTTCTTTTTATTAAAAAATTATGCTATTTTATTTGAAATCAGTTATTTTTACCATCTTGAGACAAGTCTTCTAATCAGAATTGAAATATAATGAGAATTAAAATACTTAAACTTTTATTTTTGTGGAATAAGAATGCAGTTATTGATTTACTTTGATACACATTAGTAACCGTCATATCATTTCATTACTTTTTGTACATCAGGATTGGCTGTTCTTCATAAAATATGCCTACTTTAAGGAAACAAATATTTAATTTTTGTAAGCGTTGTCTAAAATGCAAATATTTCTTCATTTTACAAAAAAAGATTGATAATTGGATTGTTGTACTTTTCATAAGAATAGGTTTTTTTCACGAAATTAAGAGTCTCATATAAATCTTACTTAAATTTTATTCCGTGTTGTTTAAAATATCAAAAATTATTCCTCTTTTTATTAAAATTTTATAGGCTTCGATTGTGACAGGAATATATATATATATAGAAAGTCCTTGATTATGATTAGATTTTTTTAAAGAATTTTATGATGAAAACAAGGATTTGTATAGCTATACAAATCCTTGTTCTAACTATACAACTCCTTGCTTTTCCCGAGTATGTTTGGAAAATAAAAAAATAAAAATCGCGATGTAGACACCGTTTTAGAACCCGCCGGGTTAGAAAATATATAACCTAAATAAAACAAAAATACCATTCTTTAATAAAAATATTTATATTACTTTTTATCTGTTCATTTCTTTTCAATAAAACTTTGCTAAATTATTATTATTAAAGTAAAATGTATCATCATGATCATTGAACGTTCGATTTTCACTAGTCGCCATTTTAATTAAACTAAACGAAACTAACATTTCGTAATTTGTATTATTTTATCATGTGACGTATTACAGGTCAATCCGTCATCAAGGTCGATCAGTTCTATCCGTCCGATCAGTCCGATCAGTCAATTACTTTTACAATAAGTCTGACGGATTGCTGACGTGAGTTTGACGCGAACTTGAGTGATCGGTGACTGATCGATGACCGCTGATTGATCGCTGAAATAGTAACGCCTAAGGTTGCAAGTACTGTGTATCTTGAATATTATTATAGATAAAGATAAACTGTAAACAGCAATAATGTTCAGCAAAGTAAGATCTGCAAATACGTCAACATAATTAAAATGGTCAGTTGACCCCTTTAGGAGTTATTGCCCTTTATAGTCAATTGTTAACCATTTTTCGTAAATCTTAGTAATCTTTTACAAAAATCTTCTCCTCTGAAACTACCAAGCCAAATTAAAACAAACTTGGCCACAATCATCATTGGGGTATCTAGTTTTAAAATGTGCTGCGTGACCCGGCCAACCAACCAAGATGGCCGCCATGACTAAAAATAGAACATAGGGGTAAAATGCAGTTTTTGGCTTATAACTCAAAAACTAAAGAATTAAGAGCAAATCTGACATGGGGTAAAATTGTTTATCAGGTCAAGATCTATCTGCCCTGAAATTTTCAGATAAATCGGACAACCCGTTGTTGGGTTGCTGCCCCTGAATTGGTAATTTTAGGGAAATTTTGCAGTTTTTGGTTATTATCTTGAATATTATTATAGATAAAGATAAACTGTAAACAGCAATAATGTTCAGCTAAGTAAGATCTGCAAATACGTCAACATAATTAAAATGGTCAGTTGACCCCTTTAGGAGTAATTGCCCTTTATAGTAAATTTTTTACCATTTTTCGTAAATCTTAGTAATCTTTTACAAAAATCTTCTCCTCTGAAACTACCAAGCCAAATTAAAACAAACTTGGCCACAATCATCATTGGGGTATCTTGTTTTAAAATGTTTTGCGTGACCCGGCCAACCAACCAAGATGGCCGCCATGGCTAAAAATAGAACATAGGGGTAAAATGCAGTTTTTGGCTTATAACTCAAAAACCAAAGAATTTAGAGCAAATCTGACATGTGAAAAATTGTTTATCAGGTCAAGATCTATCTGCCCTGAAATTTTCAGATGAATCGGACAACCCGTTGTTGGGTTGCTGCCCCTGAATTGGTAACTTTAGGGAAATTTGGCTGTTTTTGGTTATTATCTTGAATATTATTATAGATAAAGATAAACTGTAAACAGCAATAATGTTCAGCAAAGTAAGATCTGCAAATACGTCAACATCATTAAAATGGTCAGTTAACCCCTTTAGGAGTTATTGTCCTTTATAGTCAATTTTTAACCATTTTTCGTAAATCTTAGTAATCTTTTACAAAAATCTTCTCCTCTGAAACTACCAGGCCAAATTAAAACAAACTTGGCCACAATCATCATTGGGGTATCTTGTTTAAAAAATGTGTGGCGTGACCCGGCCAACCAACCAAGATGGCCGCCATGGCTAAAAAAAGAACATAGGGGTAAAATGCAGTTTTTTGCTTATAACTCAAAAACCGAAGCATTTAGAGCAAATCTAACATGGGGGTAAAATTGTTTATCAGATCAAGATCTATCTGCCCATAAATTTTCAGATGAATCGGACAACCCGTTGTTGGGTTGCTGCCCCTGAATTGGTAATTTTAGGGAAATTTTGCAGTTTTTGGTTATTATCTTGAATATTATTATAGATAGAGATAAACTGTAAACATCAATAATGTTCAGCAAAGTAAGATCTACAAATAAGTCAACATGCCCAAAATGGTCAATTGACCCCATAAGGAGTTATTGTCCTTTATAGTCCATTTTTTACAATTTTCATAAAATTTGTAAATTTTAACTAACATTTTCGACTGAAACTTTTAGGCCAAGTTCAATATAGATAAAATAATTGTAAGCAGCAAGAATGTTCAGTAAAGTAAGATGTACAAACACATCACAATCACCAAAACACAATTTTGTGACCAAGGTGAGCGACACGGTCTCTTCGGAGCCTCTAGTTCGATTCCTTCATTAATCCCCTATCAAAACTAGTATTTTGAAAAATTATTTATTTTGAAACTGAGAAGCGAAGATACATGTATTTGTTGCATTTGAAGTGGCTGTGTTGAATTGCTGAACAACGAATACATGATTTGCTATAATTGTGTTCAACAGTGAACTTAAAAAAGACAATAGTAGTATACCGGTTTTCAAAAGTTAAAAATCGATTGATAGAAAACAAATCCAACTGAAACCGAGGGAAACACAGTCCGCAGTTTTTGGTTATTATCTTGAATATTATTATAGATAAAGATAAACTGTAAACAGCAATAATGTTCAGCTAAGTAAGATCTGCAAATACGTGAACATAATTAAAATGGTCAGTTGACCCCTTTAGGAGTTATTGCCCTTTATAGTCAATTTTTAACCATTTTTCGTAAATCTTAGTAATCTTTTACAAAAATCTTCTCCTCTGAAACTACCAAGCCAAATTAAAACAAACTTGGCCACAATCATCATTGGGGTATCTAGTTTTAAAATGTGTTGCGTGACCCGGCCAACCAACCAAGATGGCCGCCATGGCTAAAAATAGAACATAGGGGTAAAATGCAGTTTTTGGCTTATAACTCAAAAACCAAAGCATTTAGAGCAAATCTGACAGTGAAAATTGTTTATCAGGTCAAGATCTATCTGCCCTGAAATTTTCAGATGAATCGGACAACCCGTTGTTGGGTTGCTGCCCCTGAATTGGTAATTTTAGGGAAATTTTGCAGTTTTTGGTTATTATCTTGAATATTATTATAGATAGAGATAAACTGTAAACATCAATAATGTTCAGCAAAGTAAGATCTACAAATAAGTCAACATGCCCAAAATGGTCAATTGACCCCATAAGGAGTTATTGTCCTTTATAGTCCATTTTTTACAATTTTCATAAAATTTGTAAATTTTAACTAACATTTTCGACTGAAACTTTTAGGCCAAGTTCAATATAGATAGAAATAATTGTAAGCAGCAAGAATGTTCAGTAAAGTAAGATGTACAAACACATCACAATCACCAAAACACAATTTTGTGACCAAGGTGAGCGACACGGTCTCTTCGGAGCCTCTAGTTCGATTCCTTCATTAATCCCCTATCAAAACTAGTATTTTGAAAAATTATTTATTTTGAAACTGAGAAGCGAAGATACATGTATTTGTTGCATTTGAAGTGGCTGTGTTGAATTGCTGAACAACGAATACATGATTTGCTATAATTGTGTTCAACAGTGAACTTAAAAAAGACAATAGTAGTATACCGGTTTTCAAAAGTTAAAAATCGATTGATAGAAAACAAATCCAACTGAAACCGAGGGAAACACAGTCCGCAGTTTTTGGTTATTATCTTGAATATTATTATAGATAAAGATAAACTGTAAACAGCAATAATGTTCAGCTAAGTAAGATCTGCAAATACGTCAACATAATTAAAATGGTCAGTTGACCCCTTTAGGAGTTATTGCCCTTTATAGTCAATTTTTAACCATTTTTCGTAAATCTTAGTAATCTTTTACAAAAATCTTCTCCTCTGAAACTACCAAGCCAAATTAAAACAAACTTGGCCACAATCATCATTAGGGTATCTAGTTTTAAAATGTGTTGCGTGACCCGGCCAACCAACCAAGATGGCCGCCATGGCTAAAAATAGAACATAGGGGTAAAATGCAGTTTTTGGCTTATAACTCAAAAACCAAAGCATTTAGAGCAAATCTGACAGTGAAAATTGTTTATCAGGTCAAGATCTATCTGCCCTGAAATTTTCAGATGAATCGGACAACCCGTTGTTGGGTTGCTGCCCCTGAATTGGTAATTTTAGGGAAATTTTGCAGTTTTTGGTTATTATCTTGAATATTATTATAGATAGAGATAAACTGTAAACATCAATAATGTTCAGCAAAGTAAGATCTACAAATAAGTCAACATGCCCAAAATGGTCAATTGACCCCATAAGGAGTTATTGTCCTTTATAGTCCATTTTTTACAATTTTCATAAAATTTGTAAATTTTAACTAACATTTTCGACTGAAACTTTTAGGCCAAGTTCAATATAGATAGAAATAATTGTAAGCAGCAAGAATGTTCAGTAAAGTAAGATGTACAAACACATCACAATCACCAAAACACAATTTTGTGACCAAGGTGAGCGACACGGTCTCTTCGGAGCCTCTAGTTCGATTCCTTCATTAATCCCCTATCAAAACTAGTATTTTGAAAAATTATTTATTTTGAAACTGAGAAGCGAAGATACATGTATTTGTTGCATTTGAAGTGGCTGTGTTGAATTGCTGAACAACGAATACATGATTTGCTATAATTGTGTTCAACAGTGAACTTAAAAAAGACAATAGTAGTATACCGGTTTTCAAAAGTTAAAAATCGATTGATAGAAAACAAATCCAACTGAAACCGAGGGAAACACAGTCCGCAGTTTTTGGTTATTATCTTGAATATTATTATAGATAAAGATAAACTGTAAACAGCAATAATGTTCAGCTAAGTAAGATCTGCAAATACGTCAACATAATTAAAATGGTCAGATGACCCCTTTAGGAGTTATTGCCCTTTATAGTCAATTTTTAACCATTTTTCGTAAATCTTAGTAATCTTTTACAAAAATCTTCTCCACTGAAACTACCAAGCCAAATTAAAACAAACTTGGCCACAATCATCATTGGGGTATCTAGTTTTAAAATGTGCTGCGTGACCCGGCCAACCAACCAAGATGGCCGCCATGGCTAAAAATAGATCATAGGGGTAAAATGCAGTTTTTGGCTTATAACTCAAAAACCGAAGCATTTAGAGCAAATCTGACAGTGAAAAATTGTTTATCAGGTCAAGATCTATCTGCCCTGAAATTTTCAGATGAATCGGACAACCCGTTGTTGGGTTGCTGCCCCTGAATTGGTAACTTTAGGGAAATTTGGCTGTTTTTGGTTATTATCTTGAATATTATTATAGATAAAGATAAACTGTAAACAGCAATAATGTTCAGCAAAGTAAGATCTGCAAATACGTCAACATAATTAAAATGGTCAGTTGACCCCTTTAGGAGTTATTGTCCTTTATAGTCAATTTTTAACCATTTTTCGTAAATCTTAGTAATCTTTTACAAAAATCTTCTCCTCTGAAACTACCAGGCCAAATTAAAACAAACTTGGCCACAATCATCATTGGGGTATCTTGTTTAAAAAATGTGTGGCGTGACCCGACCAACCAACCAAGATGGCCGCCATGGCTAAAAAAAGAACAAAGGGGTAAAATGCAGTTTTTTGCTTATAACTCAAAAACCAAAGCATTTAGAGCAAATCTAACATGGGGTAAAATTGTTTATCAGATCAAGATCTATCTGCCCATAAATTTTCAGATGAATCGGACAACCCGTTGTTGGGTTGCTGCCCCTGAATTGGTAATTTTAGGGAAATTTTGCAGTTTTTGGTTATTATCTTGAATATTATTATAGATAGAGATAAACTGTAAACATCAATAATGTTCAGCAAAGTAAGATCTACAAATAAGTCAACATGCCCAAAATGGTCAATTGACCCCATAAGGAGTTATTGTCCTTTATAGTCCATTTTTTACAATTTTCATAAAATTTGTAAATTTTAACTAACATTTTCGACTGAAACTTTTAGGCCAAGTTCAATATAGATAGAAATAATTGTAAGCAGCAAGAATGTTCAGTAAAGTAAGATGTACAAACACATCACAATCACCAAAACACAATTTTGTGACCAAGGTGAGCGACACGGTCTCTTCGGAGCCTCTAGTTCGATTCCTTCATTAATCCCCTATCAAAACTAGTATTTTGAAAAATTATTTATTTTGAAACTGAGAAGCGAAGATACATGTATTTGTTGCATTTGAAGTGGCTGTGTTGAATTGCTGAACAACGAATACATGATTTGCTATAATTGTGTTCAACAGTGAACTTAAAAAAGACAATAGTAGTATACCGGTTTTCAAAAGTTAAAAATCGATTGATAGAAAACAAATCCAACTGAAACCGAGGGAAACACAGTCCATACGTCTCAGATCTATTGCCAGCCGTTGTGGAATTTATTCCCTATTTATTAATTTAAAAAAAAAATAATCGAAAGTTTGAACTATTAATTATAAACTATTAATATTTAAATTTTCTTATAATATGTTGCTGCGTTTGCCAAAATAATTTGATCTATGAGAATGGACTACATCCTACGAATACAGATTATCAATGACCGATATTTGGTAAATATAACTGTTTAGTATGGCAAATCGTTGTGGAATTTATTGAACCACTGAATGTTTTTACTTTTCTGGAGATAAAAAGATTCTTCTATGTAAAAAAAGGTTTGAAATATGAGAAGCGGTAGATATTTCAGTAGTTTATAATTTAATAAGCGAAGAATTAAAAAAAAATAAAAAAAAAAAGTTTTCATCATGTTAGTGTATATAACTAACTATTCTATTTACATCAGACTCGGACTTCTCTTGAATTGAATTTCAAATGTTCGTATTGTTATGTATTTACTTTTCTACATTTGCTAGAAGTATAGGGGGAGGGTTGAGATCTCATAAACATGTTTAACCCCGCCGCATTTTTGCGCCTGTCCCAAGTCAGGAGCCTCTGACCTTTGTTAGTCTTGTATTTTTTTAATTTTAGTTTCTTGTTTACAATTTGGAAATTAGTATGGCGTTCATTATCACTGAACTATTATATATTTGTTTAGGGGCCAGTTGAAGGACGCCTCCGGGTGCAGGAATTTCTCGCTACATTGAAGACCTGTTGGTGGCCTTCTGATGTTATTTTTTCTATGGTCGGGTTGTCGTCTCTTTGACACATTCCTCATTTCCATTCTGAATTTTATTGAAAAAAAACATCAGGAAGTCTCAATGCACAAGTATCAATCAAGCACTAGAAAATGAAACTAACAATAAAAGATAACAGTAAAAATATTCCACTTGGTCACTGTTAAGTGTTTACATTTATGTAGGAGCACGGGGCGATGAGATCTTTCCCACATAAGTTCATTTCCATGTATTGATATTTTGTATTATTTCAGCAATAAATTATCAATACTAGTGGCAGGATCGTCAGGATGTGGGAAAACAAGCTTGGTCAATCGCTTTGTTGTGAGTAAAACAT
This sequence comes from Mytilus trossulus, assembly GCF_036588685.1. Lineage (NCBI taxonomy): Eukaryota > Metazoa > Mollusca > Bivalvia > Mytilida > Mytilidae > Mytilus > Mytilus trossulus. Next base: position 54,460,630 of record NC_086378.1, on the reverse strand, counting down.
TTATTAGAATATCTTAAAATCGTGAAAAAACAAAACAAAGAACTTCAAGAGAGATGAAACATTTAAATTTTATATAAAAGAAAGTATTGATATAACAGTTAGAACATTGAAAACCGATTAAAGATAAACTTGAAAAGAATGGCATTGGTATACGGATTTCCACAAGAACAGGAGATGATGTAGATAGTCCACATACCTGCCAATGTCTTGAGAGTAAAAGATAATTCAATTCATAAGATCAGAAGTGTTTTTTGAAACTACATATATTTACTAGTTTTGGGAAAATGTATGCATAACTGTTCTTATGATAGAATTTTATCTTTATATCTTTTAAATGCGATATTTTGATCGGTACTACGACATACCATCTCTTGAAATAAATGCTATGCATATATTATCTGTATTATGTATATGAAATTGTATTTTTTTCGACAGTAACAATGTACAATTATCTATAACATGTATAAGCTATTATACAACTTTTGATAAGGCTTGCTTAACTTAAGATTGAAAACAATATGTTCAATGATATTTTTGTTATTTCACATTGCTGTTATTGACTTTCTTGACGTTCAATTCAGGTTTAAATACCATAATTTTTCTTCGTTGAGGTTTCTAATTTGTCAATTTGTATTAACTTAATAGATCGATCTAAGAAGATGTGGTTTGAGTGCCATAGAGACAACTCTACATCCAAGTCACAATTTGTAAAAGTTAACCATTTTAGGTCAAGGTCCGGTCTTCATCACGGAGCCTTGGCTCACACCGAACAGCAAGCTTTAAAGGACCCTCAAAACATTACTACTGTAAAAAAATGCGCATGTACAAAATTAAGTTTACACTATCGTTCTACAAAGACAAAAACCCCAAAAAATAATATATTCGTTCGACCATTACGACTACAACGTGTATCCAAATAATGTTTATCAATTCGGTCATTGCTTTCTTTTAGGGGGATACTTTCACAGAAGAACATATTCCTACACAACGTATAGGTGCTGTAAGTATAAATAAATAAACGTAAATAATAAAAAAGTTAATTGATAAATTGGGATTTAGAATTACGACGATGACAGAAAGTTGCTCCCCTAAACAAATTCCCAAATGAAAAAGGGAAAAAAACAAACTTTTTGTTTGATACCATAACTTCTTTTTCATGTAGAGGTTTGAAGAGGCAATAGCTACCAGAAACATACAACAATTAAAATATAATTTGTATTGTTCAATCAACAATGAAAGTGATATAGTGAAATAATAATTCGCTTTTAGCAGCTGGAATGGTTCAATGTTATCAAAAGAAGCTACGAAACATCAACGAGGAATAACTCACTTAAAGTGAATTATTTTATCTCATTGAATCAGTTTTCATGTGAACCTCGATTTAACCCTTTAGCTCGAGATGAATTACACCTTATTAATGCGTGTTCGGTTATTAAAAGAAGAGAATGCCAACATTGAAGTGAAACAAAGATATAACCTTTGATTGATTGATTCAAATCTTTCTTAAATAGGTAAAATCGAATATTAACTTATATTCTAACCTATGACACGAAATCAATTCCATTTGCACGAGATCTTATATCAATTAAGGTCTTCACACTTTTTCCGTGGTTTTGTTTTGATTTATTTTACTATTGCTAAATTGTTTTCTTGCGCTGACTTTTTGTTTCCAAAGATATCGCTTATTTTTATATATATATATATATACAACTCGTCTTTACATCAACCCAACAACGTTGGATCTGTAAATTTGCTTTCGCAAATTCTTGGTTCTTCCCTCGCCGGGTTTCGAACCCATGCTACTGAGATATCGTGACACCAAATCGCCTGCACTGTAACCGGCGCGTTTGACCACACGACCACCTGGGCTTCATAAAAATGAAGCTTTCGGTGGCCTAGTGTTACCTTTCCACGTCAGTTTTAATCTAGCGTCGTGCTACAGTACATGATATACAAGGCATGAAGATGTTATTCTTACAGATCATCTAAATTATCTATAGTAAAGGATCCTACAAATTAATGTAAGATACAGTCACATATATATACATATATATATATAATAACAATTTTAAATTTGCAAACTACATTTCACATCAAATAATATCAGTTCGTTAAAATATTGTCACTTGCGCTTTCATGCCTTCTGTCAATCTTCAGGCGACGTTTTAACAATGTCCTTGACGACACTGCCGTTGGTAACGTATATTACGTTACAATAACGATAAGGGGAGATAAATCCACGTATTTACGTAGATCCGTTTAGTTTTGGCTGAAAGTCCTTTATAAAGTGTGCTTCCTTTGCCAGTCTTTTATATTTGTTCGGTTCGTTCATTTGAAAGAACGGATATACGGCAAATTTTCCACTACTGCACGTTTCGAAATGTTCGCTTACATCTTGCATTCGTGTGGATGGGTCTCGTATCTGTTGTCTGTGAACACGAACTCTTTGACAAATTGAATTACCAGTCTGTCCGATGTACCATTCCTTGCAAGTGCTGCATACAATACAGTAAATTAGGTTTACCGTTTTGCAATTCATGTCTGCATTTGGAACTATGGTTTGGCCGTTTTTCAATGTTATTTGCGGGCCGGTTGTCATATATTCACAAAGACCACATCTAGGGTCATTACATTTTGAAACGTTGTACTGTATTCCATTTGGGTCATAACACTTAGCCCTTGTTAAAATCTTTTTAAGATTTAAAGGCTGTCTTTTACTTTTCAGGAATTTTTCGGGGTCAGACCCATAATCCGACAGTCCCATAATCCGACAGTCCTATAATCCGACAGACCGACAGTCCTTTGATCCGACAGCCCGATAGTCCGACACACAGTCACTTGCCTCTGAAAAACATGTCTATAAAGACATGGAACGATTGTAATTTATTTTTTTACGCAAATCAAATCGATCAGTTTAAGACTGTCTTCATACCTGAAACCTAACCCGCACCCTGCGGGTGTGACCTGAGAAAAAAAAATAACCCGGGAAAACTGAAAATGACCCGATTTCACTAGATTCAAAGCCTTCAGACTGATTTCATAAATGATTGCAATGCCGGGAAATTCGTAGTTCTCCTTGGACAAGGAGTTCAACTAGCTGCGTAAACTCAAATTACCTGACTCATTTCAGTGAATGGCTTCACTTGACAGCTTTGGTGTCAAACACACGCACTGCTGATTAACAGTCATTACCTATGCTTTATGTCGTTAATAATTGTGTCTTTTGCAGTTGTTTTAAAATTTAAAAGTTATTTAACCTTTCACAATATTCTCCTTCACCTTGTGTTTTTTTTTTATTTTAAAAAGCTTAAATCTAAAATAAATTGAATGCAAAAACAAAATTTAGAAAGATCCTAAAAGGCTATCATAAAGAACATGTTTCATAAGTTTTAAGTTGATAGGATTTCATCAAAAACTACCTCGACTAAACTTTTAACCAAAACTTAAACTTGGCGGGACGGAGAAACGAACAGACGGACGAACACTCACACAGACCAGAAAACATAAAACCATAAATGGGGCATAGTAATACTTTCACTATTTTTCTACCTTTAATAGAACAATTAACAAATAAAAATATTTGAAAATTATTGTTTTCATCTATGATACATTCTTTACTTATTTAACTTTATTTTTTATTATAATCTAATATCATACTACAAAGCAAGTCAAGGTTGGTAAAAACTTCCACTTGTTGAACATTGGAAACGGACCGTGTATGGACTGTATAGCCAGACAAGGCCGATTACAACTTAGAGTGTAAGCAAAAACATTTTACGGACCGTGCATGAGTTGTATAGGCAGTCTAGATCGTCAAAACATCTGTCAGAGACAAATAATTATAATCCTTCAATATTACTAGTTCTGCGTGTGTTGCGTTTCGGTGTTGCGTCGTTGTTCTCCTCTTATATTTAATGCGTTTCGCTCGGTTTTGGTTTGTTACCCCGATTTTGTTTTTTGTCCATGGATTTATGAGTTTTGAACAGCGGTATACTACTGTTGCCTTTATTTAGTGACCTAATATGAGATATATGGGATGAGAGCGAAGATTCCGCGCTTCAAACAAAATGTACTTCAGTCAACGCTTTTACACCCCAATGAAGTTACAAAAATGCATTCAATTTATATAGGACGATATCTTTATCTTTTGCAGCAGAAATCAAGCTCCCCTCCCCTCAGCATAAGAGCTTCGTGTCGGACCATCGGACTGTCGGATTAATGGACTGTCGGAATATCGGACCGTCGGACTATCGGACTGTCGGACTACTTGACTGTCGGAATATAGGGGTGTCGGATTATAGCTACGCTCCCAATTTTTCTGTAGGGAAAAGCTTTTTTAATTTTTTCGTTTTTTGTAAAACCGGCAAATTTGCTTTTATGACGTTAAATATGTCCGGATTGTACGGGTTATGAGTGCTTACAAACGGGATAAGTTCTGTATTACTCTCTTTACGTGCTGTGGACCTGAGTTCCGTCATTGGTATCGCTTTTGCCTTTTCTATTCCCTTTTCTATTAGTGGGTTTGGATAGTTTTGTTCTTTCAAAAATACCTTTAGTTCATTCAAACGTAATTCCTTCGTGAACTCATCACTTACAATTGTACATACACGTCGTGCAAGACAAAACGGGATGTTTCTTTTCGTATGTGAAGGATGACATGAATGAAAATTCAGGTATTGGTGGGTGTCCGTCTTCTTATAATATATATCTGTGGTTAAGGTTGTTCCATTCTTTAATATTAAAATATCTAGAAATGGCAGTCTATGTTCGCTAGATTCGATGGTAAATTTTATCGAAGGATGTAATGTGTTTATCAGATTATGTATATATAAGTACGTCTGAGTCAGTGACAACTCTACAACAGATGTATCCATCCGATCAGCATCAATGATGGTGATACATGGCTGTGTACATAATGTATATACAACTCGTCTTAAACATCAACCCAACAATGTTAGATCTGTAAATTTGCTTTCGCAAATTTTTGGTTCTTCCCTCGCCGGGATTCGAACCCATGCTACTGTGATATCGTGACACCAAATCGCCTGCACTGCAGCCGTCCCGCTAGACCACACGACCAAGTAGAGCCCAGGTGGTCGTGTGGTCTAGCTGGACGGCTGCAGTGCAGGCGATTTGGTGTCACGATATCACAGTAGCATGGGTTCGAATCCCGGCGAGGGAAGAACCAAAAATTTGCGAAAGCAAATTTACAGATCTAACATTGTTGGGTTGATGTTTAAGACGAGTTGTATATATATATATATATATAATATCATACAGTCTGAAATTTTACTTTAAATCATCATATTTCCAAATTCTCCAAAAATATATACAATGTATCCTTGGTACAAACATTTCAGTTTCCATGATGTAGAATAATAATAAATAGATATAGGAAGATGTGGTGTGAGTGCCAATGAGACAACACTCCATCAATTAAAATAACGGAGGACGTACCTTGGCCTATAATGGTTAACTTTATACTTGGATATAGAGTTGTCTCATTGGCACTCATACCACATCTTCCTATATCTATTGACACATCTGTGTCATCTCTGCTATTGTTCACTAAAATATCGTCATTTGAGCTTTATGGACCAGCAATAGGTTGTAATTTAGGTTGGATTGGTCGGTCCGACATCTCTGCTTGATCAGGATTCATGACTTTGCTTTCTCTGCCTCTACATCAATCCCTACCACCACGCCCGCGTGTTCCAGTAGATTTTGGTGGCATGACTGTATTGTTTCCGAGAAATCTACGTATTAATCAGAAATAGAAGGAATGGAACTGTATTGATATGGAACACGATGTTGACGTTATTGCTGAGAACGTAGTAAGATCGCGGTATGAACGTAGTATAATCGTGGTCAGAACGTGCTATAATCGCAGTAAGTTCGTGTTGCAATCGGATAACTCGTGGTATGGTCGTAGTGAGAAAGTGAAGAGCGTAGAAAGATCTTGATAAGCGCAGTGAGGTCACAGAATAAGCGCATTTGAGAACGTGGTATAATCGTAGCGGGATCGTTGTAGAAGCGTAATGAGGACGTAGTAGCATCGTGAAAGCAACGAAAATTTACACTTTCATGCCGCTCATACCGCGACCTCACCACCATCTAAATTTATTTAAGATCGCATTGATCGTGGTGCGATCGTGGTCTAGTGGGACTGGGGCATTATATACCGTAAAACGTCAATTTTTAACGTTTTCAGTACCTACAATGTATTGGTTAATACACACACAAAAAACGAAGTCGGTGACCACTTAATTGTTTAATATAATCATTTACACGGAAATTAAAGTATCAACAATATGTTTTTTTCGATTTTCAGTTACATGTAAAACTAAACCACCCCAAGGCATATGCAAAATTATACCGAAATCAGCGACATAGCCCATTTACTGTTTTATTATTATAAAATTAAAAAAAAAAAACAACCATTTTCCAGTTTCAAAACCCTAACTAAAGTTTAAGAGCATGCAGTCTTAAAATGCCTTTGTTTTTTAACCCACAAATTAGCTCTCCAATCCCAGTCCTTTGCTTTCTTGTTTGGTTTCTTAAATTATGTCTCTAACTTTGAAACAAAAATATCAAGTAAGTAATAGCTGTAAAATACTAACAAAATCAGTGATTACCTGTACTTACTGAGACAATTAGTAAATACATGTTATCACTGTCTAATTCGACTAGTAGTTACAGGTATTTGCTGAATTGTTTAGTGATTACGTGTAATTCTCAATTTGACCTTTTTACTGTAATATATACATGATAAGATAACGGAAGTAGCTATTTTTTTTTGTACTTTTGAAATGTATAAGTTAAAAGAAACCCTATATTTTGGGATTCTGGGTAAAGTAAACTGTCAAAAAATACCGGAAGTGACATTTTTCAAAACAGAAGTAACAAATGATCTCCCTTATCGATTAGTTTTCTAGAAACCATATATTTTTTTAAACCAGCGTACAATATGCTATCATTTAACGCTGTAAATGACATTTTAAAGCGAATTTTATTATTTTTATATCAAAAAGTTAACGATCTTTTCGGGTGGAAAGACCGATGAATTCATCTGTGAACACTTGGTTTTTTAATTATATTTATGATTATTTTTATATATTTTCGTCGTGTAAGCAATGTCGCATTGCTCACAGTACATGCATAGTTTTCGTCATGACATATTATAATTATGTAGACATGTGCTATGCCAATATTATGTCACTATTAACATGTCAACATAAAAAAGAACCATTGTCATTTTGTTTAAGTGAGAGACGGAACGGAATTTATTATTGCATAGGCTATTCAAACGATCTTACTAGTAAATTACAAAATGAATGAATAAAGAGGCCTTATTTAAATAGATTTGCTTTATAAAATATGAAAACACATGTTTCCATGATTATTTTAATTTCGAAATAAAATATATGCAAAGTTTGAATTCATGAAAGCAAACTGGATTTAATAGAAGACTAAATATATAATGTTGTTTTGTTTTGTAACTTTACAGAAGTCACATACTGTTGAAGTAAATGGAAAAGAAATTCGTCTACAGCTTGTAAGTATGAAATGTTTGCATTTATTTATATTCAGTTGCTGTTGCCTTTTTTGGTTATAAACACGCTGGGCATTTCTTTTTTTAAATTTCAACCATAAAAGTCAATGCACTATATTATTTTTGGTCATTTGACTTTCCGCTCTAGGACTTAAGTAGGCTCTTGTCATGGGGCATAAGTAAGAAGAATTAAACGGTGTTAAACATGATAATGAGCGCTTAACCCCTTTCTAACTGGAAAGTTTAACATTGATAACCATTAAGTTACTTCAAAGTTAAAGAGATCGTATGTAATTTTACGGGCTCTATAAACAACATCACCCAAAAAAATCTGGATGTGATATTTCGTTTTTTAATATAACGCTACAAGAAGTTTAACACCCTAACCGAATATTTGTATCTATGAAAAAAAATGAGTAAACATTCCAGTAATTTGTTTTTCTGAAATCCAAGGATTAAAATTTATATTTTACAAATTATATATTGATATAAGAGATTACTTTCATTGAAATTAAAATTCACCTTACAGAAACGGTCAACTTTCAATGAATTAAATATTAATATTAGATAAAGGCATCAAAATTTCAATCATCATACTTTGAAGTAATTACTTTACAGTTTACACTATTGTTTCAGATAAGGGTGAATGTTGATACTTATTAAAACCGCTGCATGTGTTTGCACCTGCACTAAGTCAGAAATCTGATTTTCAGTATAGTTTTCGTTTGTTCGTGTGATTCATTAGAGTTTCTCGTTGCTCTCTTTTTTTATATAGATAAGACACTCAGTTGGTTTTCCTGTTTGAATGGATTTACGCTAGTAATTTGTGGGGCCCTTTATAGCTTGTTGTTTGTTGTGAAAAGTAAAATCACAAAAATACTAAACTCAGAGGAAAATCAATTCGGAAAGTCCATAATCACATGGCAAAATCAAATAACAAAAAACACATAAAAAACGAATGGACAAGAACTGTCATATTCCTGACTTGGTACAGGCATTTTCAAATGTAGAAAATGGTGGATTAAACCTTGTTTTATAGCGGTAACCCTCTCACTTTGATGACCGTCTCATCAAATTCCGTTATATTTACAATGATGCGTTAAAACTAAACAGACACAATAAATAAAATAGTCAAAATATGAACAAAGACACCATGTTGAAGACCGTACTTTGACATATAATGATGGTTTGCTTATACAAATTATGACTTGGATGGAGAGTTGGTTTATAGGCACAATAACATCTTCACCGTTATACAATTTATTAAAAATGAACAAAAATGATATTTCAGACAGACACAGATGGAGATAGAAAGTACGAGGGCTATTCTATCAATTACTATGAAGAAATGGATGCAACTATTATCGTCTATGATATATCAAAACAAGTGAGTTCTGCTATTATTTTATTCATTTAAGAAGTCCTGTCACCAAATCTAAACCCATTCATCTCTCAGAGATGATCAGTTAATTTCTTACATCCTATTTCAAACTTTAGTTCGATTTAAATGACAGTCACACGCTCCAATACTCGACCAATTTTAGCTTCAACAAGAAGTCCAAATACACAAATTTAGGATCATTATCGTCAAAATATTTTAAAAAAGTAGAAAAAAAAAAATGGAACCAATTAACAATAAGGAGATGTGAATAGTTGTAGGTAAAAAAAAATAAAGGTCACGGTAAGGTTTTTGTCAATGTGAAACACCCATACCGTAGAGTTGGGCTATAAAGGCCCCGACATGAAAACAAATGGACGAATTTGAAGAACTAACGTCTAATTTATAACAAAACCATTTATAAAAAAAAGTGGTTTATTTAGTTTACAATAAAATACCCTTTGAGAAAAAAAATGTGTTTTCAGTGTAATATAACAGGCTGGTGAAAAGAAGCCTCATATGATCAGAAATAATTGACGCCATGGATGAAAGTAATTCCTAATCTAACCAAAGTTGACATTTCATACTCTATGGCATTAACACCAGTTTTGTTCAAACCAATTGTTCCTCTTTCAGGAATCTTTAGAGACAGCGAGCGATATATTAAAGCGATGGAGAACATACACCTTCGGGATTGCGAAGGCCTTTGCATTTCTAGTAGGAAACAAATCTGACATGGAACGTGAAATAAACAAAGTGGACGTCGAGGTATATATATTGGTTCAAACCTTTTTCTTACTTCCTCAAATTTACTAATATTTGATCAAGTCCCATTTTAATTATTTTTAACGAGTCCATGGACATGGATTTCTGGAGACCTTTGTCCATGTCCGCTTCCTCATCCATAAGTGCACTTTCTCAGACACGCATCTGCAAGTAATCGACAGAAGACATATACATATTACCTAATGTTTGGATTTATCTTAGAGTATGTAGGTAAAGTGAAAATCCAAAATGGCAATACTTCTAAATACCATGTATCCGAAGAGGTTTTCTGGATTGAACTTCATCAGGAACGCTCAAAGCCGAATATTTGAAAGCTGTGATTTAAGCTTTATCAAGATAATTTGGATCTACCTGCATGTCTTATTATATTTATATTTGTCTATATAAAAAATACCTTTTTCAAATAGGCCTAACATACAATTGACACAAGACGCTTATTAAGTTCAATTCAGAAACGCACATTAAATTTAAAGAGTTAATTTGATACTTTTTCTCTTAGTCTACAAACGATAGGCAAAAATGCCAAAGTCACATTCAAACTCATGAGACCAACATAAACTGAAAAAAACAACAACAACAGAAAAAAACAATAGTACGCAAAACACAATTTAGAAAATAAAAGATTGTGCAACACGAACCCCACCAACAATTTGAGCGGTCTTAGGCGCGCCAGAAGGGTAGGCAGGGTACAAATAATTAATTCATACGCGGTAATGTTTTGACCGAAATTTAAGAAAAATATAAATAAAAGACAATTTTAAGATTGCAGTGTACTATATTAATACAAAATAGGAATACATTTAGTAAACAATGTATAAATGTACATGTAAATACTCATGAAATAAGACGTTTTAAACTTGATACTTTTATCTTGTTTTCTTTTACTCATTTCTTTATAACGCCATTAAAAATCATTCTGAAAGTTCAAACATAATTTAGAGTCAAGTCAGTCCAACCGATTTTTACATTTTGCTCTTACACCAGTACGGAAGGTTTGGAGAGGGTTGAGAGCTCATGAACATGTTAAACCAGTCCACGTGTATGTGCCTGTACCAAGTCCGGTGCCTATAATTGAGTGGTTGTTGTTATCTGCTGTATGATTTTCTTTTTTGTGTTTTGCTCGTTGTTGAAGGCCTTAAAGTGACCTTTAATTGCTGGAATCCACGTCACAAGATTACTGTTGCATTGGCAATTTGACAATCATGCCTCATCTCGTTGTTTTATATAAATTAAGTGATACCGATGTGCTTTCCCAAATTTTTTGCACTAGGTATAAAAACATAAATCGTGGTATATGGATAGTTGAGTCAACATCTTGTATTTATTTGTACTAACTTAAAAGTTAGTGTTTATTTTTTCGAATACACGTTTTTACAATATGACTTTTGCGGGGGAAACAATATGATAACGGTGCTTTTCGTTTACTACACTTGAAATTTTATATTAAAACAAAGGCGGAATATACCATAGTGATATTCAAACTCATTAGTCAAACGACAAACGGACAACGCCATGGCAAAAAGTATTATCAAGTAATAAACGTTGTCTTGTCATGGAAAGTTTGAAATGTGCAAGGTGCTTAGTATAGCGTTCATTAACACTGAACTAGTATATATATTGTTTAGGGGCCAGCTGAAGGAAGCCTCCGGAAGCGGGAATTTCTCGCTGAATTGAAGACCTGTTGGTGACCTTCTGCTGTTATCTGTTCTATGGTCGGGTTGTTGTCTCTTCAACTTAGTACTTTGTTTGGCCTTTTTAACTTTTTTTTGGATTTTGGATTCGAGCGTCACTGATGAGTCTTTTGTAGATGAAACGCGCGTCTGGCGTATATACAAAATTTAGTCCTGGTATCTATGATGAGTTTAATTTGACACATTCCCCATTTTCATTCTCAATCTTAAGTGCTAATGCCTTGCTAGAAAAGTTTGATTCTACTAAAATTGTTTCTTCCAACAAATTCTGAACTCTTAATATACGTATCACTATTTAAACAATCTCATAATGTTAGGTTTAAATCAAGCTATTTTTTTTTTAGAATTTTGCAGAGAAGGAAAATTTACTCCACACAGAAACAAGCGCAAAAACGAACGAAAATGTAACGGAGATGTTCATGTCACTTATCAAACGACTGGCTAATGATGGTGATGTTGGTGGCGGTAATAAACCTGCAGACGATAGCCCGCCAGGTGGCAGTAATAAACAAGCCGACGAGACCACGTCTGAACTGAATGTGGATGCCAGTAAAACTGTTCATGCAGATACTGCGCCTTCTACCACAACGCAAAACAGCAACTGTTGTGTTATATGCTAGTCAATGCCAAGGGGTCATGGTGGTTAAAGTAAACAATTGAAAAGGGGCTGTCAACCAGCATCCGAAATCCAATCTACTTTATGAACATACGTTGTACCTCAACACGTTAGCTGCAATATTGTTTTGACAGAACTCTTTTTAAAAACTTTTAAAGATATAATTGTTTCATATGATATTAAACACTATTTTTATGTACTTATAGTCTCATATTGGATTAAATGAAATGACAGACGAAACAATATTGTTTTCTACTGTTTTTGCAGCTTCATTAGAAACACAAGATTTGAAAGGGTTAAATCAGCATTATATGTCTTTATGATATGTTTGTTTATTATGATTACATTTGATATGAATGAGGTCCAATTCTGTCAAAGCGACAAAAACCCAACCATAGAGCAGACAACAGCTGAAGGCCACCAATGAGTCTTCAATGGAGCGAGAAACTCCCGCACCCGGAGTCGTCCTTCAGCTGGACCCTAAAAGATATGTATACTAGTTCAGTGATAATGGACGTCATACTAAACTCCGAATTATACACAAGAATTAAACTAAAATTAAAAACCCTACAAGACTAACATGGCCAGAGGGTATTTTAACATATATCATTCTATGTATTGTGATGTATTGTTTTTACTTTTCTCACTTTTCTTGCCAACTTGTTACAAAGATGTAACTGATATGTAAAGAGAATAAAATCTTAAGATAATTACTCGTCTTTAAATCTGTGATTCTGACATTTTCTGATTTCTTGCAATACTTTCCTTGAAATATACAGAACAATCTTTTATGTCTAAGACCACAGGGCTTGGATTTTCTCTTATGACAGAGATGGTTAGTTGACAACAAAACGGTAACCCGAAAATATGATTTCAATTTAAAACCAAATTTGGCAATATGCATTTTATTTTTGTTCATCTGATGAGTTAAGCCCTTTTCAATTGATTTTTATAGTTCGTTCTTATGTTGTACTGTTTTACCAATGTCACAGGTTAGGGGGGATCCCGCTAACATGTTTAACCCAGACAGGCACATACATAAATTATAATGTGGTGGGATTAAACATGTTAGCGGGTTCCCAACCCTCTCCTTACCTATATCAGTGGTATAACAGTACAACATAAGAACGAACTATGAAAATAAGTTGAAAATTTAAAGGCTTAACTCATCAGATGGGCAAAAATACAAGCGGACGTAGCCGGGTACTTAAACATCCCGACACAAAAAGACACAATGAACACATCTGAGAGTACTCGCAGTTAACCGACAGATAGTTCAAAGCCACTAACAACTAATAAAAAAATCATGCATATAAGACTAAACTATCAATCCGTACACATTCAACATCCAATGGAATTAGTATAATTAAAAGACGTCATAAACAGCCAGAAAAAAACATGAATAGGTTACCTTTCAGAATAAGTTTATTCCAAGGAGAGACAAGTTTACATGGATCATTTCTAAATTACCGGGCACGGTTAACAACATTTCCGTAAAAATGAGGATATGCTATATCCCGTTTGAAATAAGTTTTCTACAGGGTCAACCAAACTTCTAAACCAAATCTTTATATCTTTGGAAGAATTTACTAAAGGTTTTAAGTAATTTATGGTAACGATATCCCTGATTTAATAATTTACCAGTAATGCATAGGTTGCGTTCGTTTAAATAAAAAACAACACAACAGACCCGGGCATAGGGAACAAGTTGTGAAATATAAACACCGTAAGATGGTGCCAAAGGAACATCACCATCTAAAATTGGAAAATTAACAATAAGGAACGAAAAGTCGTCTCTGTAAATGTAAAAAATGTAGTTATGTTATAAATTAAAGACTTAAATGAGGACGCTAAAACTCCTTGCTAGGTGGTTTGACCCACTTGACCCTTGAACCAGAAGCTGTTCCACAATTTTAACACACCTCAAGTTTAATTGCAATATTTCTATTTTTTATTGTAATAAATGATTACTAATTGTTAAAATTTATAAAAATATTATTGTTTAATTTGATTAACACTATCTTTTACGAAGGTTGTTGTAGATTAAATTTAACGGGGGTGAGATAATTGGTCATATTTTTATCAATTTTTCATTCTCTTTAGAATGGAATGCTTCTATTTGTTAACTCAGTGAGGTGTAAAAGAGTTGACCGAAGTACATTAATTTTGAACATTTTGTATGATGCGCGGAAGCGCTCATTCTAAACATATGCTCACGGTCAACGTTTTTATACATGTAACCCTGTGAAATTTCTAATAAACATTCAATACTTATGATTTACGTCTTTTCGCTATGATCATGAAAACTCTATTACTATCAAGCTAAGTTTTCTTTTATTAATCTGCCAGTGTGCACCTTGTTGTGGAAACGTGTTTCATCTTGAATGTTACATTTCATTTTGAAATGAAGATTAATTTCAGAATGACGTAAGATCACTATAAGCCAATCAAAATGACGTATTATAATTAAGCATACATTAAATGTAATTATTGTTTAATAGGTATAACAACTATATCACAGTAAAATCAGCATCATATGTATACACATGAATTATATATAAAATGTTAAATTATAGTATATTGATATTACTTTATTCATATAACTTTGAAGATTTCCTATTTCTTTTATCTTATTCAGACAGCTTCGAGTAGATTGAGATATTCATTTTAAAAAGCAACATTCTGGTCTAATTCAGGTGTACTTTATTTTTTTATTGATGATATATTAAACCAAATTACAATAAAATAAGGAATATCATTATATTAACCTCGTCTTTACATTGTCGGCCAAATATTGCCTTCTCTGATTGTAGACGTTCCTAGCTTGTTGTTTATTTTGTAAGTCATGCTTTGTAAATAAGCAAAATTGGATTATAGCTTTATAACGATCAGCGGCGAATATTAAATTTTAAATGCATATTCATGGCTCATAACGATACAGTTTTTTGAATGGTGTGAACATTGGAACTATTTTCTTCGAGACTTTCATGCTGAGTAAAAGTCTTAACGTGCTAGCTCATTTAGTAAGCAGTGAGCAGAGGGGCATGTGACCTTCTAAGACGAGTGGTCTTTAAGGTTTCTCCGTAATGCCTATTGTTAGATGAGCAGCACACATACCAATTGTAGAGTCTTTGTTTAAGCCGATCGGAGATAGAACAAATGGCATTCTTCACTCGAAACTGGAAGTTGGTTCTAGGTTGATTTGACAAATGCGATTTGGTTTGACATTAATTTGACAAATGTAACAAAAAGATAACTAGAAGTGACGTCAACATGCTTATTAAAAAAAAATACTAAATACAATCACTAAAAAAATATAATGTTATTAAAAATTATGAAAGTAAAACTTACAATTCAAAAACAGAAACGTTTGAATAGGTTTGAAATTGAAAAAAGGTAAACTAGTAGTTTTCTTACTACACAAAGAAAACAGATAATCATGTATGTAAAACATTAAAGTCTACAAATAAAATTGAATTATCTGAGTTATCTCTCTTTACAAAGCAAATATTCTAAATAAAAAAAATAAACCAAATAAATACAGGATGTGTTGAATATACACCAATGACACGGCAACCCAGACTCTAAAACCTCCATATCCTTGATTTTGTTTTTATGTCCTTCGTAGGGGCATTGTGTTGTTGTTTTTTGGTCTGTGCGTCCGTTCATTAGTTTGACTGTCCTGTTTAAGATTTAAGTACCAACATGTACGAAACAACAGCCTGTAACACTATGAACATGTACAGAATGAAATTCGACATTAGAAGGGAAAACCTAATACGTTTTATTGTCTGGTGATTGATGTCTTTTATCACGCGATACTATCATCAACAATCAATAGCAAATACATATTTAAAGTTTCTTTTCAGAGACTGTATTTTGTATTACTTTTTGTGAAAATTGAGTTCTAATATGTTTTCCACTGGGACATTCATCTTGTTTGTGCTTTTCGCTGCTATGAATTATGCTTTAAAATCAGAAGCTAAAGGAAACTGTTCAAATGGTATGTATTTTATGCTATTGTATATAACGAAAATGTGGTATGATTGCCAATGAGACAAGTGTCTTCCAGAGACCAATTTTAAAGAACGAAAGAACGAAAAGGTAGACAGCTGTCAGCTGTAGGGCCATAGACAGCAATCACGACTTAACTCCCGTCATATGGTAAAATTTTGAGTCTAAAATGTGACACGATTCGAGAGAGAAAAATAATTACTAGATAATGGAGAGCAACAATAAGCGGAAAAATAAATAACTTGCAAAAACAAAAGACAACTACTGAATTACAGGTTCCCCACAATGGATTGCACGCACAGTACATGTATGCTGCGGAGTTTTACATGTTTATGAATGTCAAATCCTTTCCCATCCTTGATCGTTGGTTTCGTGAATGATTATAGTTTTTTTCGAAATGAGTTTTTGTAATGAAATAGATCATTGTTTATTTTATAATTGGCACGCTGTTGTATATGGAAAGAACATAATAAACAAACAACAATATACCACCTCTCATTAGTAAACACTTCTTCCAAATACTACAAAAGGGAAAATTCCATCGATAATACACTGGTAAGATAACATCATATAAAATCTGAACAATGTAACAAATTTAAAACACAAGTGATGCCTACTACTATTAAAGGAGAGGACCTCATTTGGTGTGTCGCTTCTCTTTCTTCCACAATACATTACTCATTATGCCTTTTTGTCCTATAGGTACCATGCATAGTCGCATTTGTCATCCTCTCTTATGGTTATTTCGTTTGGGGTATTTTGTGAGCAAAACTATAATAAATGCGTCCGGCTACTGATTTCGTCATCGGTTTGACTTTTAAGTAATAGAAGACTTAGTTATCATAATCTTTCACAGGTGCTTGGGGGACAGGACATTTTTCTCTCGCTTAATCTGTATACTATGAAGATACATATACTATGCATAAAGTGTACATTGTATTTGCTATTATTTACTATCAATTCCAAGTTTACCATCAACGGCGTTCATATATTACATGATTAACTCATACTTTCTTTTTGGCTACTTATTATATGTTTATCAAACTTATTGTGTACTTTACATAATAATATGGATATCTATTATTATGTCTCTGTCTCTTTTTTGGCTGTTTGTTTGTTATAGTTATCAACCACACTTGTATTAAAATGCATTAGATAGTTATATTTTTTTTATTATAGATTCTTTATCTACATATATGTTAAGAACTAAAATAGTATGTAATATTATCTTATTGATAAGGATATAACTTGATTACTGAATTATAACTAAATTTATTACATTTATTAGTGTACAATAATACATGAAAAGAAAAACCTGATTTATAAAAAATTACACAAAACACAACAAAGAAAGCTATAGACTAAGGAACACGAACCCCACAAAAAACCTGGGATGCTCTCATATGCCACCCGTCGTGTTTCTTATGTTAGTTCAAACCAGGTTATAAGTCTAATTCGTAAGATCATATTCGGGAAAAGGGGACAGGATTGTAGTTTTGACATTAGGAACACAACTTGTTCTACAAGGGTCCACTAACTCGCCGGATGATTTCAGCTTCACAACTATTGTAAAAATTACGAGATCTACAATCCGTTTGTATGCGCTGTTAGAATGTTGCTTTCAGATACATGGAAAGCGCACCTGTGCAAATATGTCACTATAACTAGATTATTGTCACAACAAATCTTCATTGATATTTTCCTTGTTCATCAATTTTAGTAAGAAACAAAGACATAAATTATTCGTATAAATTAGATTTCTATGGTCTGAAGGTGACTATCAAAATATTGTTAGTACATACATTTATATTTTCAGATCGAACAGAAACTATCATGGAAAAGCTTTTAAGTTTTGTTAAAGAAATCAAACTAATAAATTCAGGTAACTATAATAGATTTAGTCCAAAATGTTTACTGATTCAGATGAACCATATATTGGTTCTACAATGCACATCATGTAAATAATGTACTTACTTTTGTAGTGGGGTTTCAAGCATACATTATGTAACAGTATCAGGGCTTGTAGGTTTTACAGCAATACACATTTTTAGATCACAATTCATATGTACCGGTAAATATTTTCATGATAAAACAAAGTAACCCTAACAAAAAATCAAATATAGAGATATTCCCGTAACACCGCAATACTTATGTTGGTAATAATACTGAATAATTTACCTTTAACGTGTTTTTCATCGGCTATCGATGACAATGCGTTTACGCTCACCCATAGAAAAAAAGAGCAAAGTTCATGCATGTGCATGAGAACAAAAACAGAGAATATTTATGAATTAAACAATTATAAATCAACACGCAATGTTTAGTACTCCTATTACTTGATATTATATAAATAACACATAGCTGAGAGGGTGATAGAGCAGACTGTTACCCCGAGAAAACATTGTTAACCGCGGCGAAGCCAAGGGTGACAATGCTTTTTCAAGAGGTACCAATCTGCTTTATCACCCTCTCAGCTATGTGTTATTTAATTTTTTATACTGAATGGCCTATCAGGATTGTCTTTTACTGATTACTTTTAGTTTAAAAGTACTTTCTAGGACCTCCCGTTAATAACAATATTACAGGTATCACTGGGGTAAAGCTGAAGACCGTAACTGCATTCACGGTCATCCCAAGATGTCAGATGAAAAATTAGGTCAGTATTTTTATTGTCTGTTAAGGTGTTTCTACATCATTTTCTTTACAAAGCATACTTTGAAAAGATGTTAATTTATAAAAGATTCACACAGAAGTCACAAATCTCTACCAAGGAACGTGTATAAAACGGGAATTTGGATTTGAAAAATTCGCTAGGATGACCGTAAATCGTAATCGAGATGACCGTAACAGGATTAGCGATTCATAACAAGGCTGACCGTAATTGGTTAAAGATGACCGTAAATTGTTAAGGATGACCGTAACTTTTAAAGGATGACCGTCAATTCTAAGAAATATTCATATTTGTATTCATAACTGTTTGTCGAGTTTGTCTCAATAGGGGTTCGTTTAGCGGTTATAAACATGTTTTATCAATTTCTTTTCAACTATTTGTCGTATTTAGAGTTTATGACAATGATAGTAAATTGCATATTTCTCGTAAATAATTAAATATTTAAGGAATGACTGTAATATTTTTTCTGTCTATGAAAAAATAACATAAAAAAATTGGTGCACACTGAATAACGCGCGTAGCGGGTTATCTAACAGTGTGCATCACATTTTTTATGTTATTTCGAAAAGACAGAAAAAAAATACAGTCTTTTCTTAAAATTTAATTCTAAATTCCATTTTAAACCATAGTAAACCATGAAAAAACGTTGATGACTTACGGACACATGACTAAATTATGTCTATGGGCTCACAACAAAATAACGTCAGCCAATCAAAAGACGCGTTACATCCAAAATTAAATTATTTATTAATAACAACGTTAAAATTTGAATACCAATCAAATATTTTATTTTTCCAATCAGGGTCCCAAAGCGGGCATTTATACATTGAATTACCAATAATGAAAGTACATGCAACAAACATTGAAAATTATATAAAGTGACAGATATTATTATAGACAAATGACAATAAATTTGTTCATCTGTATAGGAGACACCAATTCAAGGGACGGTGCTGTAGGATATACTGTTGATTGCGATAGGCAATAACAGCAATCCTCCTCGTGTCAGAAGCAGATGAACAAAAATAAATAGAGAAACTGAATCCTGTCACTTAAATAATGTTTTTTTTAAATAACAACAAGAACTAATTTTGCGAAACATGGAATATAAATCTGCTATTTGCAGTGTTTAACCAGGAATATACACAACTCTTTTCATACAGTTGAGTTCTCACAAGACAGCAGCCGTAGCAATTTCTCTTAGGAATTTAAGTTAATGAAATTGGAACATGATTCAGATGTGATATAGATAGTGTCTGTCTTCGTTATATTTTGTGCAAGAAAAGAGAAAATGAACTTCATTTTCAATATTACCAGAATAACATTGCTGACATACGGTCTAAGGTTTGGAGGAGTTCCCTAGTATCGTTCTATTTTAATCTGCAAATGGTGAGATGACACCTTCAATTTCGTTAATGATCTCCTACGCTAAAATTTTGTTATGATATTTATATAGATACTTGTCGAAACCATAAATATCCTTAAATTTCACATAAGTGCGGAGCTCTCCTTCTGATTTCTAGGTCAGTTGATCCTTCCAAAATTTGTATGCACGTCTCTTTCAATATTTTTCTGATGGTATTATTTGAAATATTTTTCCCATCGTTTAGATTTGCAAAACCAGGAAGAGTTTTTAAAATGTGTTGGAGAAAGCTATACCATGACGATTTATACTGAGAATATAGAGATTTGAATGCTGGTATGCATCTTGTAATAAAGGAAATTATTCTTATTTTTTAGTCTAAGCCAATAATTCAATATAAACCTCACTTAGGTAAAGTGGAAACTGACTAAGTTAAAATAAGGCTGCACAATTTGTGTTTTTGTTTGTGCCGACCAGAATGAATTTACAAAATTTACTGTGTAGCTTTTCACAAGTTAAATTTGAATACAGTTTATCCATGCAAATTAGTTGTTTTCCATATCTGAATTTTGCTATCAAGGGATTGAATGAGCTCTAAATTTCACTTCATATAGAGGAATGAGCTTAATAGCATGCTCAAAAACATGCATACAGTACTAGTTTTTAAGGATTTAGAGATAATATGCCTATTAATATTTACATGGTCTAGAGATTTTTCCGATTAGCTGGGAAGGTCATTGATGAAAATCTTAAACAGGTTAGGACTTGTGTCATCTCCTTGTATAACTCCAAACTGTGTAGGGAAGAATATAATACAAATTGACAGCGATGCGACGAAAAGTTAAAGAAAAAAACACATTGATTAAGCATAAGATTATCCAGCGGAATCAGATTAAAATCTTAACATCTGCCTTGAAATATACAAACAGTCCATTGACAACACCGGATCCGATGGAACTGCAAAATTTATTCCGCATTCAGTTGGTTTGACTGAGATTAAACAATCCGTAACAAAGGAAAAGCAATATGTTCAGTAAATATTCCATTAGATAAGGATTTCAATAAGGAAATGAAGTCTTCGTATCGCCCTATCTCTTTTAGTTTTGCTTCAATATTTGGTAATAGTTCATAAATATAATAAAAGATGTGGTATAATTGCCAATTAAACAACTCTCCAAAAGACAATTCTCCACTCGAGACCAAAATGACACAGAAATCAACAACTATAGGTCACCGGACAGTCTTCAACAATGAGCAAAGTACATACCGCATATAAAGTCAGTATAAAAGACCCCCTACATAACAATGTAAAATAAATTCAAACGAGAAAACTAACGACCTAATAAAGTTCATTTTTAATTCATTTGGACACCCTTCTTGGACATAATCGCCACTGACTTTAAAATTGGAGGAACATCTTTTGAATGCTATAGTTAGTTCTTCTAAATTTATTTTTTGGTTTTCACTTGTATAATTTAGATTTTTTTCAGTACTATATACATTGTACATCAGATAGATTTAGAAATGTAAAAATTGTTGAACAATTCAACCCTCATGTTTAAAGCTAGCAAGATTCTCAGGCTTTCATTCGGATACGATTTAATACAGTTGGTGAACTATGTATTTGAAGCAAGTCTTATTTTCTTCTACCTATAGGATAATGCAGTCTTACACATACGTTTTATACCAACACAATTAATAATTTGATACAAAAAAGGTAATACAAATACGGATATCTGTTAGAATCGATGGTCATCCTTTATAAATTACGGTCATCCTTTACAAATTACGGTCATCTATTAACCAATCACGGTCATCCTTGTTTTATGTTACGGTCATCTTGAAAATATTTTACTTACGATTTACGGTCATCCTAGCGATTTTTACAATTCCAATTTCCTGTTTCATACACATTTCTCGGTAGCAATATGTGATTTCCGTGTGATTCTTTTATACATTTACATCGTACCAATGTATGCTTTGTAAAGAAAATGCTTTAAAAACACTTAAACAGACAATACAGATACTGACCTAATTTTTCATCCGACATCTTGGGATGACCGTGAATGCAGTTACGGTCATCAGCTTTACCCCAGTGAGGTATTAGAAAGAGAAAAAAAAGTCAAGCAAGATGTGGATTTTTTTTATTTCAACTTTGAAATAATAAAATCTGAGCCAAAACGAAGAACTTAAGCATTGTATTTAATACTTAGTGTAAATTCAATTCATTGTCCTTTAAATTATTGATTTCTGATTGGTCTGGACGAGAGGGTAACATTAAAAAAAATTGTCACCCGCTCAGCCATGTGATAGAATAAATTAATTTAACACCCTCGTATTATCCAATCAAAATACGGCAATTTAATATGAAGTATAATAAATGCGTTTTAAACCTTTGGCAACTCCACAGACTCAAATGTATGTAACAGGTACGATGTGATAATTCAGCATTACAGAGGAACGTTACCTTATCTGTCCCATTCAATTGATAAACTGAAGTTAAAGAAATGGTCTCGTCCACACTATTATAAAAACGATTCTTATGATATTATTATGAAGTGTGTGACATTGAACTGAAAGCTTTTATACTCCTATTGTGTCTCCGAGGTCGATATCGCAAGATAGCTGCATAAGATATAAATACATTAATATTTGACAAAATCATGGTTTTCTTCATTACGCTGAGAAGCAGTACTATTGTCGACAAGTAGAAACTTCTAAGGTGGATATTTGATTCGATTTTTTTTTAAACATTAGTTAAATTAATAAGCTGTATTGAATTTTTTACTTTTTTTAAGGCACTGACTGTAGAAACAATCACCAAAAACCGATAGCATTTTATGCTCAGTTAACAAAACAAGTGACAGTCTCTGGATCGGATACTGTGGTATTTGATAAGGTATTCACAAATACAGGGGATGCATACGATTCCAAAACTGGTATTTTTCGGGCACCTGTCAAAGGACTATACTACTTTGATTGTACATTAATGTCGATTGGAACCCCATTACACCTTATATTAATGAAAAATAAAAGTATGCTGACCAGAGGACACAGCTTTAGTAATCGTGATTTTGGTTCGATATCTGGAACCATAGAGCTTGAGATTGGCGATAAAGTGTCTATACAACATTACTCGGCTGCAAGATCAGAAGCTATCCATGGTGAATACGCTAGTTTTACTGGGTACTTGATTTCAATCTCTTGACGATTTCAAAACTTTGGAAAATGAAATTACTATTGAAAACTGTATATTTACATTTCAAATAAGTTGTTATTGTTTTTAGTAAAATTGGTTTTAATAAACTAGTCAAAACATTTACTAAATTTTATCATCGGTACAAGGACATCATTCAAAAATATAACTAAACATGCAGACATCTTATAAGTTCAGGTATTTTCACATCCAATCTTTTATGGTAATATTCTTTACAAAGCACAAAAACGTCAGTATTCACCTAAGAAGCTAACAAAATTTCTTAACAAACTTATTTAGAAGGGATATATTTACGATACTGTTGTCAGGTCATTACATATTGCATATCTTGCCTTTAATATTGATTTACTTATAGGGTCTTTGCATCAGAATTAAACAAATTTATTTAAAAAACAGTTTTTGGCATGACCCGGGTTATGATCTTCTCATAAATTTTATGATGGTATAATACTAAATCCTAACGGGAGGGATTGGACCTGATATTCATATGATGAAGACATGTTCTTTTAATCAGTTTAATTGAGGCCTGGAGCTGGCATGTCAGTAACTGCTAGTAGTCTATTGTTATTTAAGTATTATTGTCATTTTATTTTAATTTTTTTTTGTTACCTCTTCTGACATAGGACTAGGACTTCTCTTGAATTGAATATTCCTGTGCGTATTATTATGCGTTTACTTTTAAAAATTGGATAGAAGTATAGGGAGAGGATTGAGATCTAAAAACATTTTAAACCTCGCCGCATTTTTGCGCCTGTCCCAAGTCAGGAGCCTCTGACCTTTGTTAGTCTTGTATGATTTTTGATTTTAGTTTCTTGTGTATAGTTCGGAGTTTAGAATGACGTCCATTATCACTGAACTAGTATAAATATTTGTATAGGGGCAAGCTGAAGGACGCCTCCGTGTGCGGGAGTTTCTCCCTGTATTGAAGACCTATTGTGACCTTCTGCTGTTGTCTGTTCTATGGTCGGGTTGTAGTCTCTTTGACACATTCCCAATTTCCATTCTCAATTCTATTAAACTATGAAATTTTACAAATTAACCAATATATTATCTAACTTAATGGTTTACCGCAATTGTTTTCTGCGGGGATAAACGTTAAGTGATCTATTTGTTGACCTTATCTTTAATTTCCTTCATTTATCCTTAGTATGTAATGCTAATTCATTAACGAGACGCATAAGGTATCTCTTACAAAAAAGAGTCCTGTCGTTATATGTCAGACATGATAACATGAAAACTGACAAAGCATTAAAATTCCCACATATCTGTTTAAGTTGTTTGTCTTTTCAGCATTATAGTGTTTAAACAAAGCTCAAACACGAACACAAATACGAAATACTAAAGTTGTATTTTGATTCAGTTCTCCGAAAGTCATGTAACAATAGAAATGTATGCTTTTAGAGCGATTAGTACATGTATGTGTTTCTTTGAATATAGTTTTCTTAAATGTCATTTTAATGTTCATCATTTCATCATTTGAGGAGTTTGAATATTTGTGCTGTGTCTATGTTTTAAACGTTTAAACCCGCTGCATTTGTTTGCAATTTCCATAGTCAGGAACTTGTCATTCAATGGTTTTTGTTTGTTGATGAGGTTCATAAGTATTGTTCTTTTTTTTTTATAGATTAGACCGTTCGTTTTCCTGCTTGATTGGCTTTACACTTTTGTTTATGACTTAGATGGAGAGTTGTCTCATTCGCACACATACTAAATCTTCTGATAGTCAACGATTCGATCATGACAACCGTATGACTATATCCTGAGTTTATTTTAAATGAGTCTTAAGTTGATAAAAAAGGATTTTAGTGACATACATGACATAAACAGAAAAGAAGGAAATATTCAGAAAGAGGCAATAGCAGCCAAAGGGAAAACATTCTCTATAAAATATATAGCAAAAGTTCCATTGCGGAATAAAACCTTATTTTTCAAACCTTGATAGCTGTAACAAAACAACAGCATGTAACACTATGAATAACTATAGACTAAATGTTCATGTACAAATGAACAGAATGCAATTCGACATTAGCCACCGTTATGTAATCTGGTCGATTGGTGTTTATCACGCGATACAATCATCAACGATCAATATTAAATACAAATTTAAAGTTTTTTTCGTAGACTGTATTTTGTATTACGGTTTGTGTAAATTAAGTTCTGAAATGTTTTCCACTGGAAAAGTCATCTTAATTGTGCTTATCGCTGCTATGAATCATGCTGTAAAGTCAGACGCCAAAGGAAACTGTTCAAATGGTATGTATTGATAAATTGCAAATGAGATAACTGTCTACCAGAGACCAAATAACGAAAATGTAAACGGTTATAGTTGAACATCCATAGACAACACTCAATACTTGGCATAACCCGTAAAAAAAACGAAAATTCAAGTTTTCAGCAATCCACGAAAATTGATACCCCAAAAAATAAATGAATTCACAGTAATAGCTAGTATATGTTGAATTATTTTAAATGAATTACAAGATATACATAGGACGGTAAACTGAATGTATAAATTTACTACTTAAGGATGAGATTAGTTTCTTTGACCTGCAACTCCCATTAAATCATACAAAGCCTGAAGTCGAAAATATTTGTGATATGGAGTTTAAATATCGCGTTTTGCACTTCCTAAATTTGTCTTTGAAAGGATCAATTTTTTTTTACAGAGAACGCAAAATTTAGAGAAAATATTTTGATTCGGAGACCATTATCGATTTGTATCTTATACGCTTTTGCGCATGTTCAGTTCACACACTACCCATCAACGGCCGACTTGCACCACTGAAACACTCTAACTAGTTATTACAACTTGTATTACTTTAGCAAACTCGCAAAAAAATGAATATGATAGACTTGAAGAAACGTGTTTAATTCTTAGTTTTTCTCTAAGTAAATCCATCCTCTTTCGGAGCACCAGTGTCACACACATAGAGAAATCGCACCACTTAATTAAAATACGATCGACATCTTAAGAAATGTTGTAAAAAATATCACACAGAGACATAACTTGACACGCTCTTTTTGTAAAACAAAGAAAAACACTACAAATTAGCACCCCTGAGATATGTTTAATCATCAGCTTTCTTGGTTGTCCTCTTCTTCTCTGAGTTATTTTCTCTGTTTTAGGAGCACATTAATTTTGTAACACCGACATCTTAAATTATTAATTGGACATTGAAACGCATACAAAAGAATTATAACTTACAACATAATGCATCACTGCATATTAACAGCAAGAGAAACACGAAGATCACTATAATCATTCTAAGTAATCTTCCAGTCTGGCCCGTTTTGTTCTTGTGCTATATTTAAATTTTTTTTTTTAACTTTTCTAAAATATTGGTCATAAAGAAAATTACATACACTGTATTATTTAGACATGAAAGACACATTTGTATTGTTGAAGAGCGTTTTACAATCCCTTTACAATGTATTTTTTCCGTTTGTGTCGGTGTGAAGATGTATTGAAAACGATACAATTTCCGTTTATTGATAAGTATTTACAGATGTGTGGAATATATCTATCATTATGGTGATCCGTTATACTTTATTACATTTAACCACTAAATGTGGTTTAAAGTTACGGTACAAATCTGCGATAAGAGACATAGAGGCACTATGATAGCGAGTACTTACCGTAGAACCAATCCCTTTTACATCACAGTTTATATTCAGTTTGATGTTGCAATACAATCTTTTACAACAGATAGAAGCATATTTTTAAACCTTCAATCGTTCTGCCGTTACTTTTTGTTTTGTTTTCACTGAAGCGGGGTTTTGTGACATATTAATATGGTCCTTTGATATTTGTCTTGTTCAGCAATTTAATGAGGGTTTTTGTACCAAAATATGTTCCTTGATATTTGCCTTGTTCGTCATTGCTGATGTTAAGAAAAAAAGATATATATTACTCGTTTAGAAATCAATATTAGTTGATTTTTTTGACTTAAAGGTGACTATCAAATTATGGTTTCTATATAAATTTATCTTTGCAGATCGAACAGAAACTGTCATGGAAAAGCTTTTAAATTTTGTAAAAGAAATCAAACAAATAAGTTCAGGTAACTATTATAATTTAAGTCCAATATGTTTACTGAATAAGAAAGACCGTCTATATTTACGGTTATATACTAACTATAGCCGTCGGATTTCAAGTATTCATTTTATTACAGTAATGTGGCATAAAATTGAGAATGGAAATGGGGAATGTGTCAAAGAGACAACAACCCAACCAAATAAAAAAACAACAGCAGAAGGTCACCAACAGGTCTTAAATGTAGCGAGAAATTCCCGCACCCGGAGGCGTCCTTCAGCTGACCCCTAAACACATATATACTAGTTCAGATGTATCAGTTATTATCTAACCTCCAACACATTTCTAGAAATATGATTGGTTGAAAGCATCCGCGTCGTGACCGTGTATTTCTATATTAGGTCATTAGGGAGGCGGAGCTTATTTCAATACACGATTAGTAGTGACGTTTCGACTTTGACACTATTTGATTATTAATATGTATTGAAAGTTCGGTTTAATTTTGTTGATATTAAATTGTTATTGTTGACATTAATTTTTTGTGCAGCCCAATGAAAGAAGGGTCTGAAAATTTAACACTTGAGAACTTTAATATATAGAAATTAGAATATGTTGATTGCAATTGCAAACGAGACAACTATAGTCAAAATTCAACAAATAAAGTTAGTCGGTAAGATAATTCGTTACATAGTTATATAATACGATATAAACGTGGTCAGTAAATTCCAATTGACTGACCCCGTACATATCGTATTAGGTCACACCTCAGTAAATAATAATATTTGCAGGATATAACAACCCTCAAATCAAAATTAATATATTTGTCCTCGGTGCATTGCTTTTACGCCAATAGACATTTCATTTGCACTAATAAAACCCATTTGCGCCAAAAATAAGCATTTCATTGGCACCAATAATACAGGTAAATACAGGTAATACAAGTAGTATAAAATAATAGTTTCGTTCAAAAGAAAGTTCAAATATTAATTTTAAAACACCTTTTTATTAATATATAATAAAACATTCATCAAAAGTGGCGGGTCAATGAAGACGTCCCGGTGTTTAGAACCCTCTTTGTCGTTGACGATCAATACGTTTAAGTGGAGATTTATGGTTGGAAATCCCCTTTTTTTTTAATCCTGTCTGGTAATATAAACTTCGAGACTTATTTCCACGGTCACTATGACTATATACAAAAATCGAAGACGAAATAGTGAAAATAATACAAATTTCTCTGTGGGATATTTATTCAGGTTTTTGCTCTACATGAAATTTTAAGCTGTTAATGTATTTAAATTTCTTATTTTTTAAGGCACTGGGTGTAGAAACAATCACCACAAACCGATAGCATTTAATGTGGGGTTGTCGAAAACAGTGAAAATATCTGGATCGTCGACCTTGGTATTTGATACGGTTTTTACAAATACAGGAAATGCATATGATCCCAAAAACTGGTATCTTACGAGCACCCGTCAAAGGACTTTACTACTTTCACTGTACTTATATGTCCGTTGGAACCTCATTAAACCTTATATTAGTGAAAGACAACAACAAACTGACCTATGGACACAACCGAAATTCGCAAGATGCAGGTTCGATAACTGGTACCCTGGAGCTTGAGAAAGGAGATAAAGTGTCTATACAACATTTCTCGGCTGCCGGGACAGAAACGATACAGAATGCATACAGTAGCTTTACTGGATACCTGATTTCCACCATTGAACGTTGATAAAACTCTTCAATACTCATGTTATATATAATAAATGCACATTAGTTGTAAAATTGTTATTTTAATTAATAAAATTGTATACGTTCAAATTTCGTCACCACTATCCAGTTCGCTTTTAACGAATGACACCTATCGAAATAGAATATTTACCGGGTTTGTAATAACATAAGCAACTTTTGAGTACCACATAAGAAGATGGTTTAGCTTACCATTCAGGAGCACCTGCGATTGCCTCAGTTTTTGATGGGATTCGTGATGCTTAGTTTCTATGTTGTGTTATGTGTACTGTAATATTGTTTTTCTTTATTTTTAGCCATGGCGTTGTCAATGTTTTCAGTTTATTTTCGATCTATTAGTTTTAATGTCCCTCTGTTATCCTTTTTCTCCTCTAAGATGGTTCGTTACTAGCATCCAGAAATTGG
The DNA here is from genome assembly GCF_036588685.1 of Mytilus trossulus. Lineage (NCBI taxonomy): Eukaryota > Metazoa > Mollusca > Bivalvia > Mytilida > Mytilidae > Mytilus > Mytilus trossulus. The sequence goes on along the minus strand of NC_086378.1, from coordinate 54,431,158 downwards.
TTTCTGCAGGAATAAGAATTATGTCTTTTATTATTTAAGTTAATAGTATATAATGTGTGTCATCTATATTGTCCAATATTCATCTTTGGTCTCGGATGGTCATGCACGGAGCTCGTTTGTGCTATCTATCTGTGTAGAAATAATATTTTTCGTAACAAAAGTCTCTTACAGCATTTAAACGTTATACTAAAGAACTTTAATAATACAATCAAAAATAAATTGGTTAGAGAATACCTGAAGGTCTTTCCATCCGCATTCACCCAATATAAGAAAATGTGGCAAAAAACAGTATCTATGATCGTAAAAGACAGTTTATCACACGCTAATTCTAATCATACAATGTTTAAGGCATTTTTTCTTAAATTGAATGAGATATTTAGCCATTTCCTGTTAAAGATGCTACTTGAGGTTTAACGAAAGTGATAGAGGGTTGGATTTGTCAAGGTCATATATCTATCAACCTAATGCCAACCACCCCATGGCATTATCATCGATAAATATGAATGTATACCAAACATCCAAATCCTGAACGTCAATTTTAATCAAATTAAGGTCATCACTCAAGAAATTTTACGGTCGACATCATGAGCTGATTGGACATTATGACAAACGTGTGTCAGTAATCATATCTGATATTCTTCCTTAGTCATAACATCCTTCTTTCTTTACCGAATTGAACAAAGAAATAACACGACGGGTGCCGTATAAGATGCAGGAAAGTCTTACCCTTCCGGAGCACATTATTTCACTTCCGGTTTTGAATGGAGTTTGTGTTGTTTCTTATTTATTATTTATAACTGTTGATGTAAATAACAGTAGTATACCGCTGTTTAAAAATCATAAATTGATAGAGAAAAAAACAAATCCGGATTACAAACTAAAACTGAGGAAAACGTATCAAATATAACATGTATAAGAGAACTACGACATACCAGAGACACAAGACGGAAACGTAACACACAGAGAAACGAACTGTAATGTAACAATGGCCATTTTCCTGACTTGGTACAGGGCAAAAAATATGAAAAATTGTGGGTTACAACATTAAAATTACAACAGAACACGACAGGGTTACAATAAATAAACAGATTAATGGGAGAAAATATAGGACAGAGAAACAAACGAATAATAAACATTCAAAGGTAACAGGTTAAAAAATATCTTTATAAACCAGACGCGCGCTACGTCCACACTTTTGGATTTGTGTGTCTTTGTTTACTCCTTGGTTTTGATTGTTATTGTCTTACCTTTTATCTTAACCTAGCTGTCATGCTCATTGAGCAGGGACCGCAAATCAAAGGCTAAACGGCTATACTATATATGGTTAACTAAGTAATGTAAACATACATCTATTTTTTTTAAGAGGGGATACAGCTCCAATTAAATGTCAACGTACCTTTTTCTACCAAAATTAATGTATTACGACATGTCGCAACGAACAAATTCAATTTTATACCTTTTTTTAGAAGGAGTTATTATAAGCCAAAATCACATTTTATGAACTTGATATCATTTTCATTTTTTGTGAAACCTTCGCCTATAATCCAAAGACCCTATCTAGGTATATACTACTCATGGTTTACCAGTAACAAGTACATATCACTTATATCAAAAACATAAAGGGAAGTGACTCTCACATGGATTACATATACCGCTTCGATCATGATTTTAAAAAGTCCTGCGAATAATATGATAAATTTGGAGAAAAAAAAAATTCGCTTTCTTTTATGGTTGCGATGTAGTAGAAATAACAAGTACAATTATAGTGTTTGTGGATTCTTACAAGAAAAAGAGTTATGTTAAATTGGTAAAATCCTTTACGCGGTTCGACATCATATACCAATTATCCGAGCCAAATCTTTCAACACAAAATCTGCTCGCCAAAAATAAAAGAGGCGACCCCTCCCCCCCAAAAAAAACAAACAAAACAAACAATAGTCTTCCCATATTACTACATTTACATAATTGATACGCCTCTACTCCCGATTTAATCGTGGTTACTATCGGCATCCAATCATAGGTTTCTTCATACTGATAAAATAAATATTATTTCAAGATAGTTTTGTCTGAATACCACTACGCGAGTAAACAGTTTCACCGTATTTCAGAAGATCATCTTTCACTGTGAAAAAAAGAATATTTGTCAATGAAATTGACCATTCGTTCGTCGAACATGCAGATGAGCTGGTAATGTACGGTTGCTTGTTTGGTATTTGGTAAAGTTTAGGTTTCCAATACAAACAAGGCAAGTTCTCCGATTAGTTACTTTATATAATATTCATTGAGACCACGAAGAAATTATAATTCTCCAAAATGTCATCATTGTTAAACATGTTGAATGATGTTTTTGTATGTAGGGATACATTACTGCTCTTTTATTTCGTATTCTTTTAAAGACATTCGTAGTAGAACGATTTTCATACGAAGACATGTATCAAAAAGTTAAATTGTTTGATGTTCGCTTTGCCAGTTATTACATCCTCCAAATTTGATTGAAAAGTGTTTTCTTTACATTTCAAGTCAGTTAGTAAATTGTGTAATTTAGTTTTATTATTACAAGCGTTTTCGACCAAGCTATCAATATGATTGAGATAAAAAAAAAAATATATTAATTTGAATCTAAATCATGACAAATTTGATAAAAAAACTATCAGGAATTTCTCGAAACTTAACCGAACCATGTTAATCGTTTAACGGAACAATTGCAATTTCAATAGTTTTCTTCTAAAAAACAAAAACACCATTTTTGGCTGTTTCTAAGATGTTTCCATGTCCCAAATTGTTTACAGGAGTATTATTGTATTGTAAATATTGTATTGTATTGTATTGTTTATTTTGTTATCATGGTTACTGTTTTAACATAGCATTGTTTATTTACTTTGAAGTTCGGTATTTTTGTTATATTCTTTTGCATAAAGTTTCTATCGAAATGGCAAATATGTAATTCGACCAAATATATGCATTAATGAGAGAATGACTAAAGATGACAGTGAAATTTTCAAAGTCTTAGGTAGAACAAACTGACAATGCAATGGTAGAAAAAAAAGGACAAAAATACAGTACAAAAAATACATTACAGGAAAGTAAAGGGAGAGCTTCACGAACCCTACCAAAAACGGAAGTGAAGAAAGACATCGAAGAAGTAAAATCAACTTCTTTCTTTTGGACAATATTTGCAATAATAAGACAATGAATTTTTATCTTTATTTTAACAACATCTTCCATACACATTTTCTGTTAGTACGGAAATATATAACAACAATAATGCAACTGAACAAGTTATTTCTTATTCAACCCATAATGAACTTGTATCGTTTACCACCAAGATTGGTTTCAATGAATATGTTCCATGTTTGTTTTTGTATATATTGCATTGTGTTTAGCGTTTTTGAATTAACTACGTATTTACATTAAACAGTTATTTAAAAAATACTGTTTGACATAATTTTTAAATATCTAAATACCAATGTTGAAAATATGCACTGCTAGCATTGAAACTGAAATGTCATATAAAGTGAGTAAATATTTGATTTGGAAGAGAATTGTGCGATAAATGCACTTCCTAAACATGTCAAAATTATATTCCTACACAATAGAGACGAAAAATGTTTTATTATTGGAATACATGAAATAACATGTTTACATTTGTCACAGGAAACAGATATTTACAAACGTGTTATTATTTGGTTACCAACGGTTACTAAAATGTTGATAAATAATAAAATGCTTACCATTTAACTATGAATTGTTTGCTGCCAAGTTATCAACTATTGACATGTCCCAAGTATTGTTCAATTCTTTGTATAAATTTTATATTTTGCATTCAAATTGTCGGTCATATTATATACAAATAAGGCAGTGTTTCATTAGATTTATTTCTGCAACTTATAATCAATAATGTATTGATCTTTATAATAAATCATGATACCATTGTTTATGCTTTCGATGCGCATTTCTGCAATTGATGTCTCTTAGGTAATATTCGAGACCAACAACAACTTGTTTTGTATTTATAAATGTTGTTATATATCATAACTTATCAGTACATCGAACTAAATAAATAGGCATATTCAATATTTATAACGTGACTGTCTTTTATATTAAACATGTGTTCAATTGCAGATGTGGTGTAAGATAGGTAAAAATATGTATAAGAACTACTGAACTAGTACATAAAGATTTGGTTACGATACAAAATAGTTTCTATATGTGAAAATGTCATACATTTCCTTCGTAAACTGCGAACATTTAGATATAGTAAGTGAAAGATGTGCGTTGGTTTATGCCTAATATCTTGAGCTTATCGGTTTCAAAGAAATATTTCTGTATCGCATTGAAACAAATCAAATCTGCAGTTTATTTATTTAGTGAAAGCTCCTTCACAATTTTGTTTCTCCAGTAGACGGAATCTATTGTGATGTCAATTTTTTCTCAATTTACAATACGTGTTCATCAAATTGTTTGCTTCTACCTTAAATGTTTTGTCGAACATTCCATACACAAACGGGTTGACAATGTTTTTTATTATGACCATCTGGTCAATAAATGTGAAAATACTGACCTCATACTCCGTTCTTTTGATAAGAAAATGACGATCATAAATAAGCGAGAACAGTGAAACTAACTGAGGAATATAACAAAGAATGAATACTACGTTTATAATTATGATCATCAAAGAAAATCGTTTGGCTGCATAAATCCGTTCGTCAGTTTTTGACTTATTCTTCGGTTGTTCAGGTACACAACAGTTAGTAAACGTATTTGTCTTGTCAGTGCAATTGGACGTATTTTTCTGATTAGTGTCCGTGGGAGTTTTTTTCAGGTCAGTTTCAGCTAATGAAGTACTTACAGATCTAATGTTAGAAAAGCCTGTGTCCAAGTTATTTTTGGATGCCGACATTTTTGTTTTTGTGGTTTTCATCCTCATGACATTATTAACTATGATGAACGACCTGCTTGCAATTATCATTTGTCTTCCAATCAACAAATTTAAAATAATTAGCACCAGCATCACACCAACGATGATAAAAGTTGGGTAGAATATAAATGTTAGATAAGCGTTACTGGTATCAACTTTCATAATACTTGCGCCACAGATATATCCTGTCACGTTCAATGAAATGTTTGGAATGTGTAATTGTTTATTCCAAATTATAAACGGAAAAGACACTGAAACTGACAAAACAAATATAAATACCAGCGATATACGTCTCCATTTAAGAGTCAGTTGAGGTCCAAAGGGTCGGCATACCTTCAGATACCGCTGTAGAGTTATGACTGCCAGAAGAAGTATTGATGAAAACCCGAACATGTTGAATAAGAACCAAATAATCTGACAGGTGTAAATTTTACTGGCAGTAAGTTCTTCCATAGGTCAAATGAAGCTCTCAAAATGCAAGCAAACATATCGACACATGCTAGTATTGGTATAAAGTACTTGCTTTCGGTTTGTTTTAGTCTTAATTTATAAACAATTAACACTATTAGATTTCCTATCAATCCCAGTATGAAATATAAAACAAGAAATACATCGTGTAGAATGTACTTTCTAGCTTCTACCAAATTCCAATTTGTCAGTCTGTCTTCTTTTGAATAGTTCATTTTATTGCCTTTGACAGATAATCCCAATTTAATTACGTGCATATGAAGAGTCTGTAATGCATGTGTAGCTAATAAAACACATTAAAATAGTGATGGTATTAGTACCTTCTTGTAATTTATATAGCTGAGTATTTGTTGTTTTAAAAAAAAGGAGTAATAGTCATTGAATAGCTGCGATCACATTATTAAATGTTTTTGTACAATGAAAATTTAAATTCCCTGTCTCGTATTGATTTATGTCTGTACCAGCTGATTAAACTGAAACAAAGATTGTTCATTTAATTTTTAATGCGATGAAATCCATAAAAAAAACCAAAAAAAATCTGAATATTTAAACTTAAAATATTATTTTGACGTCATCTAGATAAACATTCTATTACTATTTGCATTCTGGCAGATTTTTAAATATGCTAATTTGTTAAATCTCACCAATGATGCCATATGAATCCACTTTACTGTAATCATTTTATTATGATCCAATCCATTCCGTTTAGTTTGAACATCGGTATAATACTGTTGTTCTTATTTATTCAAAGCGAAATGGTTATCTTAAATGCATCGTTTGATACATAATCTTCATCGTTTACTTATTATACAAATTCCTATTACCCTGGAGGTTTTAAATATTTAACCTACTCAAAGTAATCATATTGATAAGCCCGGGTTGGATCAACAGTGTAAGGAACTTTATTTAAATTTGTGTATTTCGTGTTGTGTCTTATTTATTATTTATACCTGTTGATGTAAATGTCCTTTGGTTTTGTGAGTCTTTGTTTACTCCTTGGTTTTGATTGTTATTGTCTTCTGTAGAACTTGAGCTTTATTTAATGGAAGTAGCTGCAGGAAAGCCATACTGAATTAAGTCTGTAACGAAGTCATCGAAAGACTCTGAACGTAAATGTATGTTATACACACATCCTGGAATAACCTTTATGACGGTAATTTACTGATATGTAATGTTTTTATCTTAGACATTTCAATTTCATGAAGTAAATGTGTCTTTAGTATCAATAAGAAGTTCTTTTAATTGATAAAGTATCATAAGACCAAGGTTTGATAAGAACATATTTGCTGTTCGATCTAAAAAAAATAAAAAAAATAAGGAAGGTTTGTAGAGGACTTTGTCTACACATTCCTGCCAAATATTTTCAAAATCGGCAAACAGGTTTAAAGAAAAGAATGAAATCGTTAATATTTTCAGACAACCTTCATGACGAACGCCAAAGACGGTAAAGTCTTAATAAGATATTTTGTCAGGTTAGCTTAATAGTCAAAGATACTCCGGTTTAGCAATCCACAAAAAACAGAACCTAAATTTAAACTTAATGAATTATGAGACGTATAAAATTTTCTGACGTCAGACACACAAATCAATGAATGTGGTTGTAAATAGATGTGTTTGTGTTCTGTTAAATTGTTTTTTAACAGTAACTTTAAATCAGTAACACAATAACATTTTACGTTTTACTTTATTATTTCATTTTTGATAAACTATTGTGTAGACCTACATTTAACGTGCAACCTCCGTCGTGCAAGGCTTTGTCATATTTTAAACGAAATGCTAACTTAAAAATTGTGAAATGCAAACCAGTTTGAATGTAATAATGTATACTTGATAGTACGAGTAACATGCCCAATCATTTCAAATTGAAACCTCCCCATTATTTTCGGAGACAGCAAGAGCCAATAAAAGAGTCAGACAAACGTTTCAGATATATTCAATTCTACGAGATCAAGACGTTTTTTTTAAATTTTAGATCTGAGTTAGTACAAACGCAATAGTTGGTACGGTGTATTTGACTATTAAAGTCAAACTTCGCCATTAATCCTCACAGACAAGCCACATAATGCCCCCCAAAAATGGACAAACTGCAATTCATCGTATTATAAAAAAAACGTAACTTTATTACTTGGATGGATGGTTGTCCTACTGACACTTATAGCACATCGTCTTGTATCTATATGTAGGGTACTCTAGATAAGACCTTCAAACATCAACTTTTACTACCGGTTAATCGATTAATCGGTCGAACGATTGCATGAGTAACCGGTTAGGCAAAAGTGTACGATTTGACAACACTATGATGTAAAAATGATATCCTGCACGCGAAACTATGATTCCTTGCCTGGCTTTGGTTAAACATTCAGTCTTTTTTCGTTTATACGCCCTTAACCTTAACTTTTGTTGAGTGTAATTTCGCATTACAATAAGACGTGTCAGGGTACTTTGCTATCCAATATTAATGTATTTAGTTATGATGTTGTATTTGTAATTCTGATCGGATATAATAAATGTGTTGTCGTTTAAAGTTGTAATTATTATGTTTTAATATTTTTCGTATGTAAAAGTTAAGATGATTAATCACCCAGTTCATTTATAAGATTTTAATTGGGACAACTTGAAAAATACCGAAATAACTTATTAAACAATTAATTATCTAATAACTAACACAATTCTATATTAATAAAATTATTATGGTTATATTTTACATCAAATACCTTAATTACGAACCTGATTTGGAACAATATCAAAATATTTTTGAAATTACCAGCGACATCACTTTTACCTTTTACGTACCTTTGTAGCGTTATCATCGTGTAACAATGCAGGTTTTTTGTGCTGTCCTAAGTTTTTTTTTCGTGTTCTCTTTTAGTCACCACTTTAGTGTTGACATGAACATCAATGGTATAGTTATGTTTGTAGGTTTTCTGGGTACGAATTTTTCTAAATGCTATGGATGTTCTTGTCCTAGGTATGAATAATACGAGTCGTGTTTGACACAACTGTTTGAAATTTTGGGTCGTCAGTGCTCGTTAAGTTTGGACGTTTTTGGCTTCATTTGCTGTTATGATCTGGAAGTTGCTGGTGGGTTTTATGTAGACGAAGCGCGTATATGGTGTATTAGATTGTAGGTCTGGTAAATTTGGCAACAATTAGCATGTCAGAATGTCCGTTTGTAATGTTTATTTGTTTATTTTTTGTCCGTAATGTTCTTGCATTTACTGTAGTCCTGTCATGTAATGTTTGTTTTTAGTGTTATATTTAACAAGGTCATAAAAGCGAGACGTTTGGGTTGCCGCAAACCCAGGTCAAACCTACCATTTATTATTATAATTTTCTGTGCCAAATCAATGGAAAATGGCATTTGTTATCTTATTGTTCGTTTCTGTGTGTGTTGCATTGTCGGTTTGTTTTTTTGTTGCACTTCGGTGTTTCGCCCCTTACTGTTGATGTGTTTACCTCAGTTTTAATTTGTAACCCGGATTTTTTTCTCTCAATCGATTTAAGACTTTTGAACAGTGACATACTACTGTTGCCATTAGTTTAGAATGTTTCAATATTTGGGCCTCGAACATCACTGAAAAGACATTTATTGTACACATGCAAATCAAGTGAAGTAAAACTGGTTCTGGTAATGTAATTGTCGTATTTCAATGAGGCACAAGGTAATAACAAAGACGTATATTTATTGGTTCGGCAACCTTTGATTTGAAATCAAATAAAAGTTTGGATATTTGTTAAACTATTACCGAATTAAAGTATTTGTGTATGAGTACACATCAATGTATAACATTGAATAGGTTTTTCCAGTACTTAGTATTAGAAATGTAAAACATGTAATTGAAATATTTAGAATTAAAAATACGTCGAAAGCACCACATAAGTAAGTTAATTACCTGTACTGAATAAAAATCACTGAATGGATTCACAAAAATAAAAAGTCTGTTCCTGCTACAAATCTATACTTTTCAACTCAGTGCCAACAATAGTTAATAACTGGAAGTTTTTAAAAAACAGGATGGGATATCGAAATAAAATAGGTTCCAAGTATAGTATGTGTAACACTTATTTATCTTTGAATATAAGACTGAGTAGCTCATTAAAGGTCATTTGACAAAATTTAAACAGATTCTTGATTTTCTTTATTTTACTTTTAGAGCCAAATAATACCAATGCAAATATAAGGTAAGTGCGAGTCAGCCTTTTCCCGCCATTTTTAATAAATCAAATATCTCGAAAAGGATCTCGATGACCTTTCAATATTTTAAACTTATGTTAATTCATAACTAATACGCTACCAACTTAAAGTATCATTTAAATTCTTGATTTATTTAATTTTACCTAAGATCACCGAAGTACATCCTTATAAAGTAAAAAAAGACTCCAAAGTAAAAATGTAACATAGGAATCAACCAAAAGGGGCACATGCGATCATGTGATGGAGCATGTATTGACTCCGGGTCGAATATATACTGTTGTTTTCTACCTTATGTGTTTTCGCAGCACTAAGCCAATGGTTGCTTATTTTCCTAAGCCAAAACCAACGTCATAGTATAAAACGCGCATATAAATAACCTAAAACTGTTGTCTGTAGAAATTGTTTAATCGCACAAAAAGCTGTGGTACAATCTATATTTTTAAAAAAGAGTAAGTACATAATAAATAATTTTACGTTTCAACAATAATTGAAAATCGCATTCGGAACAGTATTTCTTTTGCATTGTGTTGAATTCTGGACATAAAATAACAGATGAATAAAAAACTTGCATTATCTCTTTTAGATTATCAGTTGCAGTGAGTAAGCAAGTGCAGTGTAGACATCCGATTATTCAAGATTCATTCAAAAAATTCAGTTTTCGATAATTAAGTGCAGAAGAATGATTATGATCCTTTTATGCAATGCTCGTATGCAGCATTCATGAATATATAATAAAGTTGATTACTTATACCTTAACATAAAAAAAAATATATATAAATATTTGGCATTCCGAATTTTTCAATATTTGAAGTATTTGGCTTGTTATCAAATAAAGTATCACTAGTTAACTAATTTGGATATAAAACGGTTATTTTGATAGAAACATCATAATAGATCTGAACAGCATATACAGATCTAAACAACAAAAACATTCAGTCATATACAATACCATTAACGGTACCAATTTTCCTGCAGTAGATGCGCATTTCGAAAACACATGTCTCGTCAGTGATGCTCATGAAATGCTAGTTATATTCAGGCAATTCGCTTGCATTCAATTTAGTACTGTTCATTAGCTTTTCAGACAATTTGACATTATGTTTGTGCACAGGTGACTTAGTAATTGAACATAGGCTGAACGTATCTTAAATGACTGCAAACTATTTTTCTGAACAGTACTAAATTGACCAAAGTGAATAGATATTTAACATGACTAAACATATATTTTTCAGTCTTGGAAGAACTTTTTAAAACTGTTTGAAATTAACTTGACCGCTTTAAATCAAAAGCTTGTTTACTAGCCAAACAAATACAGACAAAAATAAACGAAACAAGAATGTGCCCATGGTACACGGATGCCCAACTCGCACTATCATTTTCAATGTTCAATGGACCGTGACATTGGGGTGAAAACTCTAATTTGGCATAAAAGTTAGAAGAAAAAAATCAACTTCATCATTAACTAACTTGACCAAAAACTTAAATCTAAAGCGGTACAGACGGACAGAAGAACGAACGAACGAACGAGTGAACGGATTCACAGGCCAGAAAACATAATGCCCTCTACTATCGTAAGTTGGGTATAAAAATAATGCCAAAGAAACCACCAGATAATGCTGCGTCATTGTCATTGTAAAACAACAGTTATTCAAAAATCTTTATTTGTCTTCACATAACAAAATTGTCAAGGTGAATCAATAATAATCAACATATACTTGACATAAAATTATTGTCAATTTATGAACCATTTTTACACCATATAACACAAACTGATCAAATTATCCTCAGATGTATATTGGACTTTTCGTTTATACTTTAAATACAGATATTTGATTTATTTCGATATTTCGATGCATTGGGTGTTGCAATATTTTTTTTTATATATATTTCCGACCAAATTCAAATACAAAGGAAGAGAAAGAATCTGAACGCATGCAGTGATTTTACAAATTGTAGCCCAAAGTAAGATAATGTCAAATCTTGTATTTGTAATATTCAGTACAGATCTCTATTTAGGTTTCATTGTCAAATTTTTATTTGTGTATTTTTTAATTTTCTGTGTATGTCCATATCAAATGAAAGCTAAACAACAAAACATGAAAACAACAATGAACTTTGTTACAAATGACAAAATGGTTAACATACATACATAATTATTTTTAAAAATATATAACTATTCAATAACTGTGGCAATACACTGATTGTTTTTATCTTAAATAATGCTTTCTTAAAATTTGTACCGGTTTTTTGGTTACTTAATTTACAAGAATAAATGATATGCAGAAACCACAGTTTGGTGTTTACTTCAGAAATTCTTCTCTTAATCGCCGTCAGAAAAAAAAATCATTCTTAAAAAAAAGGGACAGAAATAAATTAACCAATCAAATAAGCTAATTAAAAAAGAAATACTTTGAAATCAAATGTAAGAGATAGATTGATAGAAAAAATAAAAAAAAATAGTCATTATTTTGTCCTCATGAAATAGCTTTTGATTGCCATTGTGAAAGTCGGAAGTTTCTCAAATTTAAAAAGATGAGTTTCATACAACAATACATATATTTCTTTATGTGACTATAAACTATGTTTTTATCGTTTCAATTGTGAATGATAGTTTTATTATTATTTTTTATTAAAGAATCCAAAACGTATTGCTTTAATACATATGTGATACCATGGGAAAACTATGGACATTAATGAAAACAATAAAGTGCAAGAATTAAAATTGACATGAAAACTATGCATTAGTTTCGTTTTCCTATCGGTTGAAATATCTATAAATGCAAACAGGTTCGACAAAATGTATCTATTATTCCAAGGAGTACAGGTAATACTCGTTCTTCACACCCAAAAGTGTGGTATGTGTCTGCGTTTCAGTTAATCAATATCATTGACTGTTTCCCAGCTATAAACAATGCTAAAGCACGAAGTGAACCAGCGTTAACAACCATATCTGGCTATTGTCAGTAAAACTAACTACACAAATATCCAATGTGTAAAGATCTTTTTTCGCTGTAAAAAAATCACCCATGTTTAATATCTGGGATGAAAGCGGAGACCAAGGAATTGGTGGATTTCAACAGTGTATCGTATTTGTGATGTTAAAATCACCTATGTAGTCTTCTTAGCTGTTGCTTCTTCAAAATATTTGATAACTTTTTTCCAAGAATTGTCTTATGTCTCAATCGTTTTAACGATCTTCCTCTCGTTCTTAAAGGTTTGCGCATGTCAAGTGGTTTAGCATATTGTAATAGTTCCTGAAGAGTAGTCCGAGCACGTCCAGCGAGATGAATTGGAATGTCAGGAATATTACGTAAAGCATGTATATTATATGCAGGTTTTGGAAGAAACTTTTTGGCGCCATTGCTGACTTGAATTGGGAAATGGCCATAATTGTTTAAACGATTGGGTTTTGGCGTATTTAAAGTTGGAGTTGTGTTGTTCGATTTTTTACCAGTCATCCATAAAAGAAGAACATAATGAAGTGTAACGGAGCTGCCTTCAACGTCACGTGTCTGTGAAAGACCACCCAAGTATTGTTGATTATCCGATGGTAGCTGTAAAGAAGGTAAAGAAAAACTTAGAAATATAGAAAAAGCAGAATAGAATGAGACATATAGTATACAGTAAGAAATAAACAAAAAAAAGTACTTGATGAAATAAAAGAGAACTATATGAAAGAAATAAAAACGGAGTACTATAAGAAACAAAACAGTAAAGGAAAAATAAAAAAATACTTTAAAACATATAGTCCTTGATACTTAACCTCTTTTCCGGATAAACGTACATCCAATAATTCATAGAAATGATTATAATACTAGTTTAAGAATGAACACGTGCAATTCAATATTAACGTGAATTTGAACTTTTATCTATTCATTGTATTCAGTTTGCAAGGGGGAAATATTATATATTATCTTTTTAACAGCTATTTAGATAAGAACAAGACAAACAGCACGACACAATATATATCATTCAATTCATGTACATAAATGTTAGTTGCGCCATTGAAATTATGCTGTTAAACAAGAATATCGATACTCAATACAGTCAAGTAACAGTTAGAAGAAACGAACAGAGAAGCCATACAACTTATATGTAATGTGTGTATCTGGTCTATCTAATATACATTAAGATATTAAGATACATTTTGAATAACATTTAGCAAATTTCAAGTGAGATATTAATATCTGGTACTCGTTAGATAGCCAACATGAACATGGTCCATCATCCATTTAAAAAATGCAGTATACGGCAGATAAAATTAATGCAAAAGCTATGTCGCTCCTCCGGACTTATCATAGATACCAGGTATATATAGTTTTGTAGTGAAACATCTTAAAAACTTAGTACTAGCAGTATGCTATTCCCAAACCTAGATATTAATTCAATGGATTAAACATGAATGTATATTTATTATATTGTTCGCATATACATGTATGCACATATATTCCGAATTTTAATACCTTAATGTTCAAATATTCTAATGTCTATCAGTCATTACCATATACATTTCAATGTTATTCATACGACTAATTATAGAGATATATAAAGGGATGCCTTACAGCAATATTAGTTAATAAAGATGTATCGTTTTTGTTAAATGATTTTATCATATGCACTGACGTTAGTTAAAGACACATAGATTAAACTGATTATGTATAATGTATGAATGCAACCTTGATATCAAAAGTTTTGATATAGAAAATATAAATATAGTATAGCCCAAAATAAGCTCCTTCTATTTATTTTGTTTTCTAGAAAGAATTACGCATACTCAACCGTAAATTCATATTCTTGTACCATGTATTGCTTGTAACTGTTTTAAATTCAAAAGAATTGTAAGAATTAAATCAGTTTCATGATATTCAATAGAATGGGTTATCAATATCATTATCACTTTTAATTTGTTGCTGTTTATGGGGAAGAATTCCATGAGGTTCCTAATATTAATTCGTTAGATTACTGCTGCCATTCCCGTTATTTTTACTAATTCAAATTGTGTAATGTTCGGTTTTCTTCGTGGTGTTGATGCAAAGTAGTTGTGTTAATATTCTCTTATCATTCGTAATGACTTCAGATGTCGCCTACTTCTATAACATTATTCTCCTCTGATAAAATATTTGTTACATGTTTGATTGAATTACAAATAGTTATTTGCCTTGAATGCAACATGTTAACACCCTTAAAGTATAGGATTAATATCCCCGAAAGGAAAGGATTAACTCATTATAGTGCATCTTGTTCGAAAAACACCAACAATAAAAGTACTTAAGATCTTCTGTGGTAAAAGGTTATAACAGAGTACGTATGTTTGACAGCTTTGCTTGTTTTTCTTTAAGGTTCCCGATATACGTATATTAATCAAGGGGCAACATGAAATACTTTTGTAACATAAATGATATTTAGAGTGATCGATATGATTTATATGAAATGTTTTCTAAAGACTTAGACAAAGACATCACACACATATAGCAACAAGACATTTTAATAAGCATGTTAATGTATAAACATAGATTTAGTATAAACATATAAAGGATTTCACATTCAAACAGACATAAACTATAATCATGTATAAGTAAATTAATCAAAAATACTCTTTTAAAGACACATTGCACAGACATGGATTTTAGTAGCATTAGGATTTCAATGGACAGTTCTTTAGTAAGTTAGTGTTTAAAAAGCGCTAGCTAAGCAGGCAGCGAACTAGCAAGACAATTACTGTTGTAAGTGCTTTCGTTGTCGTGGCAACAGTTGTTGTAGATGTCGCTACAGACGTTGGTAATTGTGGACATGATTTAAATTCTTCAGTGACTTCATCGTCCAATGATTCTGGAGTCCAATCGCCACATTTTGGAAAACGTTTTGGAGGTTTTGGCATTTGGTGTGTTTCGCCAACTTGAATGACTAACGTCATACCCATTGCCATGTGAAAAGCTATATGACAGTGAAACAACCAAAAACCTGAAACCAATGAAATTGAATTATAATGATAGTCTAAGACCTTTTAACATATTTCATTGTCAGTACATAGCTATTTTGAATAATATCAGATTAGATTGATATCAGATAAACGAACATCATGAATATCGATGTGAAAGTCATTTTCTGAACACTTTTTATTTGTTCGTATTTCTTTGGTCTATGTGAAAAAACTGAGGTAAGGTAATGTAATCAAACACTAGTCCAAAACCGCCACATCGTAGCAAATTTCTTACGTTTTTGGATGAGTTCGAATTGTTCTATCTTTATTTGTCTCTTTTGTTTTTTGTTCACTATTGTTTGTCTGTTTGTTGATTTACTTTTATAGCCATGACGGTGTCAGTTTATTTTTACCCTTTAGTACTTTCAGTCTTGTCGTTTTAACATCTTGTTTGTGTCCTGTTGTTTGCCGTCAATAGAGCATCTCTAGTTATCTTTTGCAATTTGCTGTTGAGTTGTTGTTTGAATGGTTTTATCCATGCAAAATTAACCAATCAAAATTAAAGTTATCATGAAGCGATGTTCATACCTTCCAAACACAAAACTATTGAGATCCTTAATCAGATCTTATTTGTCTCTTTTGTTTTTTGTTCACTATTGTTTGTCTGTTTGTTGATTTACTTTTATAGCCATGACGGTGTCAGTTTATTTTTACCCTTTAGTACTTTCAGTCTTGTCGTTTTAACATCTTGTTTGTGTCCTGTTGTTTGCCGTCAATAGAGCATCTCTAGTTATCTTTTGCAATTTGCTGTTGAGTTGTTGTTTGAATGGTTTTATCCATGCAAAATTAACCAATCAAAATTAAAGTTATCATGAAGCGATGTTCATACCTTCCAAACACAAAACTATTGAGATCCTTAATCAGATCTTATGTGCTATATAAAATCAAATGTATTTCCACGCTTCTGTCAAGCGTGGTAATAAGAAAATTGAAATGACTTTAACCTGGATTAGTTGCCTTGAATCGTATGATTGTGTATCCCCCATCAGGAACAGTGACTGTATCCTTCAACACTGCTCTCGTTAACTTCCGTTTGATTTGTCCCATTGCATCCAATACCTTAACAAACTCGACTGTCGTTGATGTATTTAGCTATGAAATGAAAAAAAAATCAATTAAGAGAGTTGTAAATATTTTTTTTTTTTTTTAATTGTTTCAGAAAATGTATATGCATCGGTTGGCTTGCTTAAACACGTCTTCTATGTAAACGACACTCTTCCGAACAGCTGTTTGAAAAAAGTTAACTGAAGCAGTGAATAAGACTTCCTGAGAATTTTTAAAATCGATCACATTCCCTTTTTTTATCATTTTGAAGGCATCGAATGTTTTTTACAGAAGGCTCCATGCATTATCGAAGAAACATTAACTACATTTTGAACAATATACCTTGCTAGCTTGCAACACTCGAAATAAATTAATTTTGCTTTTAATGAATTACTTTATGGCACCTTTTTAAATACCATGCTGCTGTTTTAAATACCAAACTGCAACTACTTCCTTCATTACCTACTACAAAACATGATATTTCAGTTAAGTAAAATCACACCCATGATATTATTTGTTGTATTTTAGTTATAGTTATCAAAGGTACCAGGATTATAATCTAATACGCAAGCCGGGCGTTTTGTCCACAGAAGACATCAGTGACGCTCTCAGATCAAAATCGTTATAAAGCCAAACAAGTAATAAATGAACATTATTTATGTCAAATGTGGTAGAAATGCGATTTCAATTTAGAATTTACCACGAATTAGGTTTAAGATTATCTGTCAATGGGTTGTCTCGATATCAAGTGTTTAGGAAGCAAGTTAAATGAAACTTTAGGGTCTGCGATGATATCGATCATCAGGTCAGTAGTTAATGCATCTGTACTGTCATGATGTATATCCTACTTTCTAAAACTACCCGTAATGAATGAATACATTATTTAAAAAAACATGGTTTCGGAGTTTACTTAGATGTATAAACCGGTTCATTTAGATTCATGTAAAAAGTGTCAATTTTATTTATGGGCATCACAGCACAATAAGACTCCATGAAACAGTCAAAACATTATGGTAATTTTGGAAGGTACGAGTTAAGTATATTATACTAAATAAACAGACTCTCAATATATATAATATAGTTAAAGTCTTAAGGAAAATACACAGAATTGTTTTATTACCCACAAACTATCTTAATTTGTGTTGAATAGAAAAGTAAACTATTTTGGACTCTTGAAATAGTAGATTTTTAAAAGTTTGATTTCTCTTCAAAATATAAGTAATTAGTTCACAGTGTTACAAACAGTATTTTGGATTGTGTCCCCTTGATCATTAAATTATTTTCAAAGAAGCAACTAGTAAATATTAGATAGTTTTCATATTAAATAAAGGCATAATGAAACCTATATCAGTTTCTTGATATATTCTCTTAACATATATACCAAAGAATGTTGTGATTTTGTCGTGAAAAAAACGCAATATCAGACTATGCTTAAATAAGAAATTTCTTCAAGTTTTTATTTCAAATTCTAATATTGGAAGGTCATATTATAATATCGTATGTGATAAATCTTAAATATAATCATATAGAGTTATCTATTATGAAAAACAAATTTACTGTAAAGATATGCAATTAAAGTTTTGTAGTTTTGACTTTTTGTCGTGTAAGCTGATTTGTATATCTAATAACGATGTGATATTATTCTTTATTTGATGCAAATCATTGTTACGCGATCATTACAGACATACTTCTGTAATTTATTACACAGTAAATGACTAGAGATTTTGTTTTATGGTTAAGGATATGTCTTGTACCAAACCAAGTGTCTATTTTCTTTTTTTTTTTGTACAAGCTTTGTCTTGATTGCCCTATAACATTTGAGGTTATAGTAAAGGGATACCAACATGTACAACATAGCCATATTTCATTAAAAATAAAGTTTTTTTAACGTAAAATAATCAATGAGTCCAATGGGTTAATCATTTATGACAATTAACATGCATTGTAATAGCAATAAGATAGATAGTTAGCCATAAACGCATTATAGATACAAGGCTTAAGCTAGATACGAATTTCATCTACAAAAGTTCCAACATTGTCCCTCAAATAAAAAAAGAAAAATAGGCCACATAAAGATACGAAGTTAAAAAGCACTGATGACCTTAACTTCAAAAAATTTGTCGAATACAGCTCAGGCAAAAAAAAAATTAAAGAGATTCTCAGTTTAAACAAAAAAAACTAGCAGAATAATTTTATAGAAATAAAAGATATGTAAATCGAAGGATACTAAAGTATCATGTTCTCTAGAAATAATCTATATCAATACATAAATTACAAACAGAAGATGATCTGTTGAAATATGTTGAAGCTATTTACAAGAAATCTTATGCTCAGCTGCATTCTTCTCAAGTTCATTCTCATTTCTTATAATGCCTTCCTAAATAATAATAATACGAATCTTGGGTCCTGGTATTGTTGAAAGAATATTCGTCTGACCTGTAAGTCTACCTAGTGCGTCTTATTCCGTATTGATGTGTGGTATAACAAGTAACGCTTACCTAAATGACCTTGCCCGATCGTTTTCCTGGTGGGGTTTAATTGATTCTCTCGATTTTGTTTGTAACTTAACATGTATTCTTTATCTTTAAATGAACATAGGTAAACTGTTGTTGTCTCGACATGCGATAGTTTCGCTGAGTGTGAATTTACTTTAATGAAAACTCTACATCATTGACCTTTCAATGTTCAAGATTTATGTAAGTATTTTAAAGTAGGGCGAATGGGGACTGTCTTGACATATAAAAAGAAGAAACCATTCCTGTGTATCCTGTTACATTCAAATAGGATTATTAGATACTCTTACCTTTTCCATCGCTACTACTCTGAAACTATGGCCATGCAAATGCATTGGATGGTTATTATTCTGTGATTTCCCTTCATCCACTAATACAAGTTCAATAACTTCTCCAAGCTGTACTTTGATACGATGAGTACATTGACAGAATTCTGTGGTGCAATCCTTATCACTCATAGTTTCTTCATTGCAAAAAAAGTCCTGTAAATATATGTTAATTATCAGATGTCGTATGAAAATAAATCTAAAAAACATATTGTGAATTCTAGTAACTTTAGTATAGTTATCAAAATTACCAGGATTATAATTTTATACGCCAGATGCGCGTTTCGTCTACATAAGACTCATCAGTGACGCTCAGATCCAAAAAAGTTAAAAAGCCAAACAAATACAAAGTTGAAGAGCATTGAGGACCCAAAATTACAAAAAGTTGTGCCAAATACGGATAAGGTAATCTACTCCTGGGGTAAGAAAATCCTTAGTTTTTCAAAAAATTCAAAGTTTTATAAACAGAAATTTATAATATGACCATATAATTGAGTGTTACTTAATATACCAATGAGATCAATATATTTATAAAACGGTTATAGATACTAACGATATAAAAGGTAGATTTCAATCAAGAAATAAATTAACACTCAGTCTGAATCAGTTTTTATTAATATAAGCTACAAAGCACTTGTTTTCATCACAAATATAGGCTATTTCATTTATGTAACTCTTTGAAAGCTACATATGATAAAACGTATCCATCAAATGCAATTTCTTTAAACTATCAATTATATGACTGTTCTCGTATTAAAGGTCTTTGTTTTTACTTATGAAGAAACGTGGAGCTCCTTCAAATACGAAAAGTGAAAAAAAATGAGTTTAAAAGGTATCTAGAACTAAACTTTAAGGTGCTAACAAACACATTGACTAAACTTAATTTTGCTTGTTAAACTTTAATAAAATTTTGACAAAATATTTACTTTGACCCTTTCACAAAATAAATAAAAAAATCCCTCATTGAGAAGCTTAATATTTTAACAAAAGAAGCTGAGTATAAGGTTCAGCAATATGTGTGCAGATTACTGTCAACAATGTTATCTGCCAACCTTAAACTTAACAAATATACAAAACATCGATAGTAAGTTGAATAAAAGAGTTTTTCGAAACTTACATCAATAGTCTTCGAATGTTGAGAAAGTGGGGGTGATGGAGGCACCATAAACGATATATGATTAAGTTGTGGTGACAACATATGCATGCTGTGTTTCCCATGTCCATGTCGGTTCATCATAGTATTTAGTGAATAGTATTTGCTGTTCTGAAAATATGGGTTTTCTACCATATTAAAATCCATTGCTATGTAAAATTTCTTATCTGGTACTGGTTTTAACACGTCATCATCTGGAACTAAAGAATCCAGTTGATCTACAGTGATAAATCCTCTTGATGGCCCGATATTTAAAGGATTAAGCATCTACAAGAACAAATAATAGACGTTACTTGGCGGTTGTGTTTTATGAAATTCAATATCAGTTCATCCAATTGAAAACAGTTTTGATTGTTCTATTTAGCAACCTTTTTTTTTCAAAATGTTTTTAAATTTAGACGTTTAATTTTATGGTATAAAACATAAGTTTTCAAATTTTTTTTAGAAACACATATGTTTTTTCGATATCGTTTCCTAATACCACTAGGCCACAATCTCTGTTTAATATATGTCATGCTTAAAACAAATCAAGTTAGAAGTAGATATAATTAACTTTTAGAAGCTTGAGGTAACCAGGACTTGCTTTGCTCGTATAGTTATATTTATAAAAATAACTTTCATTGAAACTTTTGATAAAAAAAACCCTCTGATATTCATATTGAATTCAACTTTAATTAACCAGTCGTTCTATAGTTTTTCGTTTTCCATAGCTATTTATTTCTTTCAAAAAAATCAGAAAATCAGTAGTATGTTTTGATCTGTTGTATTTTTGCAGTAACAAAGTACTTAAATATAAAATTATTATAGTGAAGTGATATACAGTACAAGTATGCAAATTCCCTGTAATGTTTTTAGGTGATTTATTGAAAACTCATATTTGCTTGATTACATACCAGTCCTTGTCTATTTCCACTTTGATAATCAGGAGATTCTGGGGGTAACACAATAGCAGCATCTTCGTATGAAAGGAAAGCCGTCTGACTTACAGATTTGTATTCAGGTCCACACTCGGCTAATCCTCGTGCTCTAATCCAGTAGTTTCGCTTATGCTGATTAGCAGTCAGAACAAAATCGTATCTTTCGCCTGCAAAAATAGTGAATGATTCAACTAAGATGGGATTGAATGGTGATCCGTCTGTTGATATTATAGTTAAACTATGATGATCGATAGAGAACTGTATGGGACAGTTGGCGATGCCATTACTAATTATTCGGAATCGATATCTCTTTCCTTGTTTAACTTTGAAAAGTGCATGCGGCGTATGACGTGCATCTAGATCAGACATACTGTGAGCGCCAGTATCCATATTATGCATATTATGAACTGATTGCATTTCTGCATGTTCTGAACTTCTTTTGTGCATCATGTGGTCAAACATATGATCAGCGTGCGTCATTTCCATTGTACGAGTAGTTGTCAAAGTGTCCATAATCATATCTTCTGGTAAAGTTGTATCTTTATGGTGGGAACCGTGAGAACTGTGGTCTGTGATTTCATTAAATTCTTTGACTGTTCCTCGTCCTGTGTAAAACATCAAAATATTGTATTATCATTTATTTAGTGTAGTATGCCGTCATTTATTATAGAAATATCTAGTGTGCAACATATTTATTAGAACCTGTAGAAAGCTCACCAAGACACGCATCTTGATATTTTTTTCTTATTTTTGACGGTTTCTTTTTCTGTTTATTAATGAAAAAAAGATAAACTTCAATCCAAGCTCGTGGTTTTCTGTACAAGGTTATTTTAAGTAAGATCATTTTATTTGTTACACCCTTTTTTGAACCTTTAGTAAATATGAGCCAACGATGTGTAGTTACGTCACATCCGGTTATATCACATTAATGGAGTAATAAGTTTAAAGTATAATTTACCATTAATGAGAATTGAACTAGGAAAATGGTCTTTCATAGCATGATGTCCCGCAGCAAAAGCTTCTGCTCCCATCTGATCCAACCAATCGTTTAACATAATAGTGTGTTCAGGGAGATCTTCATCGTAGAACATTGAGCTTGCATCATGTGACCTTGGTCGTCTGATGACAAAAGATCCAAACATACCGTCTGTTCTCTGCTGTCCGGAATGGGCATGCCAGAAATGTGTTCCGGGATCGTTTGCTTTAAATCTGAATTCAGAAATTTGTATATTGTTTTGCTAATTTATTTTTTTAAATAATTGAACATGTGATCTACAGAATACCTTGGTTCAAATCTTTATTGCAATTTATATGAAGCACAAGTATGAGTTATATTGATCTTGAAAGTTGTTAAACTGTATTATTTTATTTAAAGTTTTAAATAAGTTACAATGTTCAAACAAAGACGATTTACCCATACAATTTCATAAGTATCAAATATATGTCAACGCTGTAGGTAACTATATGTATAGTGCGGTTGTACTTTGACAGTTGTACTCTTGCTCATAATGAAAACAGATTGTTATTATCTTACATCCACATAAGTAGTTGTTCCTATCTAAAATATGACAAAAAAATAATTTAACATGATCATAAATACATCTTGTGGTTGAAGAGGTTGCCATTTTGTCATTATGGTTCGAACGTTTGATTTTCTGACAATATCATAAAACAATATGTAATAGATTCGGATGCTAATTTCTTTGTGGAATTTACAAGATTGAAAAAAAAATAATCATTTTGAAATAGTTGTTGAGCATAAGAGCAGCATATTTCTATAATTACCTATATTGAAATGTGGTATGAGTATGAATAGGGCATTGTGTTATCATAGTGACGCCATCCATATGTGGGGTACCTTCTTGAAGAACACCATGCCAATGGAGTGACACACCTTCGCCTCCTTCTAACATATTCTTCACATTTACTACTACTGTGTCCCCTTTACACACCTTTAAAAGAAATAAGAAACCTGAAGTCAGGTTACATACTTGTACTTAAGTCTTCCTCATTTAAGTAAAATACATGGAACTGGTTCAGTGAGGATAAACATTTCCTTGTAGCCTTTTTAAGGAACGTGTTGGTATGTTGAGTTTACACTGAAATGGTCTTTAAATGTATTGGTATTTGTTCGGTCTTTCATTTGTTTTGACTAGGGTGCTGATGATGATTTTAATACATGTTGGCGTAATTAATTATAATGCTGATTTCTCTGATGAGGGTACACATTTACACGTCAATAGCAACTGCTTTAGGAGGAGGGGCAATAGGGGGTCCGTTAACATGTTTACAACACCTCGAATTTGGCAAAAACAGTTAACAAATATGCAAAAATGCTGATAACAGTTAACAAAGTTGGTTAACAACAGTTAACAGCTTTAATTTATCTCAGATAACCTTGAAAAAGGCCAAAACAGGTTAACATAAAAAGGTATTGCCCCCCTCTTTTAGAATAGATTAAATGTATTCCGATACAAATTGTAACGTTGGTTTAGTATTGAGGTAGTGTACTTGATTCCTTTGTTTTCACTCTGGTTGTTTTAAAATTTGGTGTCCTGTAAACACATTTAGCTCTAATATATACAAAAAATGTAATTAACACTTTTTCGACAAACACATGTTGTGCCAACTTGTTTGAACACCAAATAATTATTCGACTTACATGTATGGATGGTCCAGGCAACTTCCTGTTTACGGTCATAATTGCACGTGACACACCATCTGCAGACACACAATGTGGACGTAAACAATCAGTGATATTATATGGACAATCATAACAAGCCTGAGTGAGGGTGTAGTAATACTCTATGGTAAAATCATATTTACATTCTTTTGGTTCGGAATCGTCTAAACATTCTCTGTTACATGGATGGGTATGATAATCTATAATACAAAAGAAAGAAATCAAAACGCGGCAACATGTTTTTGTTAGTCATTAAATTATGAGCTTATAGCAGTACAGTTGGAACATTACTGGAACAACAAATTCTACTGGTTTAAGGTCAGTGGGACTGTAAACATAAGAGCATCTTTTAAAAGATATCCGGGATGACCACATTGAGTTTAAAGAAACACTGCTTTAGTTATTGTCATTTCATTATGTTGCAAATCAACATTTTTTTGCTTTGTTGTTTAATATCCTATACGAAAATGCTGTAATTTGTGTCAACAACCTGATGAATGAAGGTTTCATGTTTTATGTTGCCAGATCATAAACTATTAAAAGATTTCTATGTGATATTGTATGTTTACATATTTTGGTGGGTACTCTGTACAACAAAGATATGAACAATTAACAACTCAACATCTCGAACTGTTGCTTCTATTGGTACTTACTAGATGATTAGAATTAAAATTGAACAAAAAAATTATCCCACATTAACCTATTGAAATATTTGGAATAAACATTGTATATGACAAATACATGGTGTATATGTTGCAATGTTTTCAAATTATCACGAACGAGCTTATATGTTTCATGTTGTTTTCTATACTGGCTATTAATAAAGCTGTATGTAAACTGGTATTGTGTATAAACATATAAAACTTCTTGATAAATAAAAATAGGTACACCAAGGGACATTTAAAATCATGAGCACCATTACCAAAAAATCTAGAGCCATCCAGGAGCCTGATTCGCCTGACTCAAACGTCTTAACTCGTCAATAAAATTAGACAAGTAATCTTTTGGTTTTTTGTTAAATGAAACAAATTGATTTGAACTTGCAAACAACTTTGAAGCAAATTCGAGTCGTAAATGAATTTAATAAAGTAAATCAATGTCAAACAGCAACCGAAAAAACCCAACCAAACTTACATACCTCTTAAACATTTAAACAAATTTCAAGCCAATAAAAACAACGATAAAACTACAAAGTAAAGAAACGCATATAAAGAACATGGCACTTGCCATGGCTGATCAAGTATGTGCATTTGTAAGTAAAACGTCAGATTTCTCTTTAAACTAGCCATAAAAAAACAGATATTTGATAGTTTAAGGAATTTTCTTCCACCCTGACATCAGCAAAATGCACAATAAGACGCGATAATTATATATAAATATACTAAATAAATAAATGATTTGGAAAATACGTTGAAGGAATAAAAAGTCATGAGAATTCCGAATGCAATAAGGTTCTATCCGGGCACTCTGGTTCTAAACCCTGGTTCCATCTGAGTTGTTTGGTTCTGAACCATGGTTCTTTGGTTCGAAACCATGGTAACTGGTTCAACATCCGGGTTGTTTGGTTATAGCAACCCGAATTCATGGTTCCATCTGGGTTCTTTTCTAGATTATTCTAATGTTCCCGTTGAACTTGAAGAAGATAACAACAAGTATCCGAATAAAAAGGCAAAGTAGGTCAAAGACGCTAAAATTGTTTTATAACATTAAACATTTCAGGATCGACGGTTAAAGAAGCTGTAAGGTATTTATTTTCTCATTCTCATGATTAAGAAACTAGATAAAAATAAAGCATCGTTTAGATTTTAAAAATAAATCGAAATGGTTCATTATATCGAACATTATTTTATTTAATTCAGTCGTTCTGTTTTTATTTATTTCCTTTAATATTTCTAGACGTTTTACAACAACAAAATTTGGAGACCTGTCGTTCAATTGGCCAACGATATATGCATCTAACCACTTCACCAGTTGACGACTTGCATATATATTTAAATGCACATTTAAAGTTCGAATGCATTTTATTTAATAGTTGCTTTGTAATAATATCAGATTTGATAGAAATACGTTTGAAGTATATAATATGTAACAAATCGTTTTGTTCAAAACGGAATCTTAAAAGACATATAAAAAGAAAGTGATGATCAATTTAAGTTTAATTGAAAAATAAGTTATAAAATATAACAAAAATGTATATGCACAATAAATTTGTCAAATTTTATACTACTTGTGAAATTAAGGCATGCATATAATCATTATAGGCCAAAAAGAATCAAATCAAAATGAAGATTGCATATTTTTATAATAAAATTGTGTGTATGTGTGTTAATGACAGTGCTGGTGGAATGCCTAGCACCAGCACACTAGTCAGAACTTCTGTGTTGGTACCAAAGAAAAGGAACATAAACTGCGGAGTTACTCTAGTCCGTTCGTCCCGAACGTCCAAAATAAAAGGGTTCCGTAGTTTTAACTTTAGTGGCCTCAACCAAATACTACAAAACTTATACACAAAATAAAAAGAAGATGTGTCATGAGTGCCAATAAGAACACTCCACAAAATACTAAATGATACAGAAATTAAAAGCTATAAGTCACCCTACGGCCTTCGACAATGAGCAAAGTCCGTACCGCATAGTCAGTTATAAAAAGCACCGAGAAAAGAAACGGACAAATTATGTACAAAAAATGAACAAAAACAAATATGTAACACATAAACAAACGACAATTCATGAATTAGAGTCTTCTGACTTGGGACAGGTACATACAAACAGAATGCGGCGGATTAAACATGCTAGCAAGATCCCCACCCTTCACCTCATGTGGCATGAGCGCCAAAGAAGAACTCTCCACAAGAGACCAGGTAACACAGAAATTAACAACTATATGTCACCATACGGCTTTCAACGGTGTGTTCCCATTTCGCCTTAGCTGCGAATTCCAGGTAAAAAAGGTACAAAATACACTAAGGCCAGATGGGAATTGAACTAAGGCGAAATGTGAATTTAGATAAAAATATTAAATAAACAAATTAAACCTTGGTGTTTTTATAGCAATTTGAACAACATGTAACTAGGGATTTGTTATCTTTAATTATTTTTTTAATAGAAAGGAAAAAAAAAACATATTTTTCCACAGACTTGTTTAATTACATAACAGAAACTTTAATAAAAAAAATATCAAAAAAAAATATTAAAAAATCTCCAAAACTGTGCTAATTAGATATCACAAATAAATTATCGGTTGTCGAATAACCCTTTCTAAAACCACATTCAATTTGGTTTTCGTTTAAAATCATGAATTCTTTAGAGGAAAGATGTAGTCTTTCGCATAAAATTGCGGTAAAAAGTTTCCCCATACAATTCAAAATGGTAATTGGTCTAAATTTTTGGGGTCCAACTTGCTACAATGTACTTTTTTGTATAAACAGGCTTTATGTAACTAACTAGCCAACTGTCAGGTATAATACCAGTGCGAAATAAAACGTTAAATAATTTTTCGTAAAATTCAATGAATAAACTAGCTGTAGACTTGATATATTCATTTATTATACGATCATCCCCAAATGCTTTATTTTTTCAGGTTTTTGATGCCCTTAAGAATTTCGTCTTTAGAAATTCTTCTGTTTAGATCTTCATTAAGCCTATTGACATCAGTCGGGTTTAGAGTTGGAATATTTTTATTTTATTCAATTTCTGGGGCGGCGTTCAGATTTTTTAAAAAATCGAATAATTTGTTGATAGGGATGACAGGTTGGTCTCTCTTTTTTCTACTGTTAAGTAATTTCCAATACTCTTTTGAGTTAATGGATCTCAATGTGTTTATTTTGTTTGTCATTTTCTTTCTATGAGCAATAATTGCTTTATCTAAAGTTTTTTTGTATTGTTTCCCCAAAGATTTCATAATTTGACGATTTTCTTCAGAACCAATGTTCTTAAATTTTCTTTTGAGTTTGTGATAATTTTCAATTATGTATATCAGTGCCTTGTACTAGTATGATATTTGTCTTTATTTATTCATTAAAATATGAAATGTTCATATCTAATTTGTCATCTCTAATAAGACTTTATTTCTTTATTTACAAAATATAACACATTTAGTAAAAGAAAAACACTCTCAGGAAGAAAAAAAAAGAGCAACTATAAAAAGTGGGACACCAAACATGAAAAAAAAATATATCATTCCTTTAAAAAGTATTTATTGGTAGAATTTGACATCAAAATAACAAATATCAACTAATTGCAATACAAACAAAACATAACTTAATTTCATAGTTTACAGAAGCTCTCATTTCGCCTTAGTTAATTCTTGTGTACCTGGAAATTTGTGCTAAGGCAAACTGGGATTAATTTTATATATAAATTTTGACAGCTAAGGCGAAATGAGAATAAGCCCTTTCAACAATGAGCAAATAGGTATAGAAGATGTTGTATGAGTGCCAATGAGACAAATCTCTATATCCAAATAACAATTTATAAAAGTAAACCATTATAGGTCAATGTACGGCCTTCATACGGAGCCTTGGCTCTCACCGAACCACAAACTATAAAGGGCCCAAAAACTACTAGTGTAAAACAATTCAATGGAGAAAACCAACGGTCTAATCTAAATAAAAAAACGAGAAACGAGAAAAACGTATAAATTTCACAAACAAACGATAACTACAGTACATCAGATTCCTGACTTAGGACAGGTGCAAACATTTGCAGCCGGATGAAACATTATTATAACATCACAACATAGAAAAAAACACGATAAAACGAAATTCAAACGATGGCACATGCATACTAAATAGGGCGGGGTTGAACATGTTAGCGGGGTCTTCACCATCTCCCTAACCTGGGACAATGGTTATTTCCACATACAAAAAAAATAATTTGAAATTTGGTAGCGTCACTTTTACCGTTCAAGAGTTATCATGTTCCTTTAAAAACATAGAAAATGCTGAATTTGCGTTTTCGTTCTTTTAAATAAGTTTGACTCAATCAAATTTTATAAACCTTATACGTAATGCGTATTACCCCATAACACAGCTCTATCAAGTTCGATATTGGGTGGTGTTACTGTTCAAGAGTTATTAGATATAAGAAGTTGATACTAGTACTAATGATACAGATATCAACACGTAGACTAAAGATAGGAAAGATCATGCTTAATCTGTTGTTTCTGTTCTTTAACTTTAGTTTGCCTCAACCAAATGTTTTGAAACTTATACACAATGCGTATGGTCACTTAACAGTCAAAATTACGTGAATCCTGTTTCTATAGACAATACAATAGACAATATTTTATTCGCACAAACACATTTACCTTAAATGGTTATGGCATACAAAATTAAGACAATAAACTTACAATAGTTAAATTGATTACAATATATTAGAGTAATTGTATTCACAGCAAAGAAGAAAAAAGGCTATAAATATCAACAGTTAACACATTATTAATGTTCATGAACAATTGAAAAAAGAACACAAACAAAAATTAGGTTGGCATTGCATATTAAAAGAAATACAAGTTATACAGATGTTCTATATGTGGAGTTTACTTGTCCCTTTTTTTCACAAGCAGGGGCATCTGTGTCCCATAGACATATTGTACATTTATTTCAGTAAACGGTTTATTTACTTCCTTTGGCTTCTACTTCTATTAGAATTAACTTGCATATTTTTTTTAGGATTGCGGTGCAGTTTGATAACAGACAGTGACCAGCATAAAAAAAGTGTTTCACTAGCTTGAGCTCTTTGTCTCGGTGCATTACGTTTGCGCGCATTACCATTACATTTGCGCGCACAAATCATTACGATTGCGCGCAGCTTTTGATTACATTTGCGCGCATTTTTTGTACAGGTAAACTCAGGTAAACTCAGGTAAAATACAGACAATAACACTTATCTATTTATTAATTCGTTCAATTTTTAAGTATATATAAGAACCCCTTCTGTTAGTCTAAGTCCCCTGCTTATCAACGGGGAGATGGAAGTGGGATTTCGAGCAACGGATCTGGCATTAAGAATGACTGTTGAATGTTCATCAAATTTTATTCTGCCTTTGCAATCCTTAACAGTGCATCTACAAGATATATCCCCATACTTCAGTGTTCTATCAATACGTATATTAATGATTTTTCAAAATTAATAATTGATAGTCATGTTTATTTAAAGATAAACGAAATTATAGTAAATTATGATTAAATTTAATTCTTATTTATATTTTTACCTGAGTTTACCTGTAAAATGAATGCGCGCAAATGTAATCAAAAGCTGTGCGCAAACGTAAAATATGTTAATCCCCAAATGCGCGCAAACGTAGTGCGCTCTTTACCTAAGTGTACTTTAAAGGTTCTTCGCACTGAGTTCAGTTTATTGATATGCGAATACCTTCATGTGATTTTTAAGATGCTTAAACAGACTATCCATATCAACATGTCCATCAAATGAAATCCAAGGTAAAATGATTGAACCATTTTGAATTATCAATCTATCACAACTTGCAGTACATGGTGCTACTAGAGCAGTAAATATTCTTTCTAATTTTCACAGCAATAAAAAGATTTAGTTTTCATTTGATCAAAACATTCTTCATATCAAAAATTGAGAATGGAAATGTGAAATGTGTTTAAGAGACAGTAATATGACAAAAAAGCAAAAAGCAGTCAAAGGTCACCAATGGGTTTTTAATAAAGTGAGAAAATCCCTCGCCCGGCGGCGGACTTCAGATGGCCCCTTAACAAAATGTGTACTAGTTCAAACTCCAATACATAAAACGGATCTTACAATTAAAAATATACAAATATATCTAAATAGATATAAAAATATTAGATATGAGTGCAATCAGACGATTCTCCATATACTTCAAACAGAATATACAAGTTGTACAATGAGGGCAAAGGTCAAGATCATATAAAGTTTCTCGTGCCACAAGACTCGCCATCTTATGACAACACATCTTCATGCTACATATTCAGAAGTAAGGTCAATTTAGAATTATACTTCTAGGTCAGGTAAATATACAAAGGAACACACTGTGTCATGATGATACACCCACACTGCATAGGTCAAGAGTCAAAAAGTCATAGTCTGGTCAGGAGTTCCATGCCAAAAAAAAAAACCACAAAGCAGTCCTGCACGAAATTTCATAACGTATCAATGTCTCATGGCATGATGCACTACACGTGCCGAATACAGCAAACATAGGTCAGGGACAGAAACAGAAGACATGTATCTAAACTCAATAGAACAGTACTTGTATTTCAGGTCACTATATGCAAGTGCCTTCAACATAGAACATAAACTCTCGCAACAATTCAAAGTTAAAACGTCTTTCACAAAAGTTTGATTAGGATTTTTTGCAACGATTACCTTACCACTGTTAATCGAAAATCGGATCTTAAAACTAGGGTTTACCATTAATTTCTAACCTTACCATGTGATATCACTATGGTAAACTGATAGAAACACTTGATGCAGTCATGAAATTGAATATTTGCAATACTACGACGAGAACAATACAAGACAGAGTAAGTAACAAATGAAAGTAATTATACATACGAACTTTTTATCACAATGCACAAACTAGGAACCGTAGTTTTCATTCATTTTATTCATTTAAAATGTACGCTCTCGTTAAACAATGGAAATTAACGCTGTATATTTATATAAACGATCAATCTTGTAAATAAAGAATAAATAAAACAAACAAACAACCAAAAGAAGCATTAACTGACCATAACCAGCAAATAAAACACACATTTTAAACAAGCAAATGACAGATGAAACAGTAAAACAAAAAGAAAAGATTAAAAATAGCTTTGGTCTTAAAAAATAATAATAAAAATGTATAAGTGTGAACATTTATGTCTTACTGAATTAAAAGTTGAATGACTTTTGGTGAGTAATATTATACATGTCTATAAAAGATTTAAATAACAAATGCGGTTGTAGTAACAAAATATTAACACGATAATGAAAACCGGGAAGTCAGTTTATCATTTATTATTGTCAGCCTAACTTTCTCTGTGTGACTATCAAAGTTGACATTCGATTATTGGCCTGTCAGGTGCTGACAATTGATTTACAACTAGGCATTATATTTGTCCGTGTAGGACCTGAATAAGCTGCTGACCTCCACACTTGTATCAGACCATGTGATCAAGGCTTTCGTTTATAGCATACTCGCCTGCTGGGCTTTGGTGTTATATTTTTGGTTAATAGCGGTATCTGTCTTGGTGACGATTACCTCATAACGTTCTGTTTGAATCTTTTTTGGAGTCGGCTTCTAACTGTGAATTGATTGATTCTTGGTTGCTTAATTCCTGATATGCAAATTAGCCATGCATATTCAGCAGATGCCAAAACAAATCGAACTATATGTACCTTGATACAATATAGCTTAATTATAATGCTAGGATGCAAATTGTTAACAAATTTGACTGACACTTGATAAATAGGAACATTAAAGATGTCGGCCACTAATTCCGTTTTAACGCGCACAAAGTGATTTGATTCTATTTTTAGATAGGGGTTGATTGAAGGTATATAGTGAGCATAACAATTTAGAAAAAATGGAAGAGTTAATTCTTTGTATCATCATTATAATCTAATTACAACAAAAAATAACATAGCCATAGTATGCTTCCTTGTAAGGCAGATGGTAGGGTTTTTATTTTTTTTTATTTTTTTATTTGCAACACTTCGGTTGTGTATGCAGGCCAATTTCTACCAACTTCTAATATTTTAAGATGTGGTATGATTGCCAATTAGACAAATATACACTAAAAACCAACGTAGGTGTGAACAACTAAATTTCCCCGTACGACTCGTGGACGTCAACATTGAGCAAAACCGACACCAGATTAAACACTTTAAACTAAAAAAAATCGCATCCTCATGAAAAAATGTTAACAATTTAAACCAGAAACGAAGACCTGAATAATGTGACAATGAACGAAATACAAATATGATAGCCTGCATCTAACGGCATTCATTTGAGTACAGGCTCCTGACTTGGAAACAAGCGCGAAAACTATTGTCATAAAATGTTGCGGAATTAAGATATTAGGTAAAGGTTTACCCGAACATAATTGGGATTTTACTAGCAAGTAGCGTTTGACAAATATATTTAAAGGGTATTCTTCATATATTGTCTCGGTCTATTGAGAACTAGTATAGGATAATGGAAATACGTTTTGATATTAAGCAATTCAGGGCCAAACTGTACAAAAATGTATTAAACAAGCAACATGTGATGCAACTATCATAAAAGTAAGAGGTTTATCTAGCTATAAAACCAAGTGTAATCCACCATTTTCTACAAAGGAAAATGTCTGTACCAAGTCAGGAATATGACCGGTGTTATCTATTCAATCGTTTGATGTAATTGAGCTTTTGATTTTGACATTTTATTACAGACTTCCGTATTCAATTTTCCCCGGATCTAACTTGTTTTGTGATTTTACTTTTGTCAACTCACCATCTTCATTTTGGGACTGTAAAGTTGAGTGTATCAGGATGGAGACAAGGGTCAAAATCACCGGGGAGATCGTCATCACTGAAATAAAACAAATAAAACATGTCACATTATGTGGTTTATACTTAGCATATGATTTTTCATTGTTACTATATTTAGAAAATAACAAATTATGTTCGTCTGATAAAAGTCCATATTTAGAAAAGTAATGGATTTGTAAATTATATTTATGTTTTCCGATGACAATAAATTATCATGTAGTTTCTCTCTGGTTCTGACTTTCTTTTAACTTACTCTAAATGTACATCAATGGCTTTCGTAATATTTATAAAAAAAAATTTAGATAGTGTTTAGAGATGGTTATCATTCATTCAAGGTTGCACATACCATGATTTTATGTTTAAAAATTTGTATCAGCTGTCTATGACTAAAAACTGCACCAGATAAAAAAAAAAAAATAATTTAGAAATACATTAATTTCACAAAATATACAAAATTTGTTTTCTTAAAGTTTAGCACCTATAAATAATGCCCATGTCCTATTTATGTGACGTGCACAACTTTGTAACACAATGTATCGTTCTTAACTTTTAGGTATAATAACTCTTAAAAGCAACTCAAGTTTTACATATAACATATCTCATTTTGGAAAGATGTGGGTATTTTTTTTATTTTCATGTTAAGCAGGTGTACATTTAGATTTTAAAAACGATACCCTCTAGGGTAGTGGTGCTCCACAATTTATGGAGGAATATAAATATGAAACTGAACTTTGACTTTCCTTAATGATAAACTAGGCTGTAAGACAAACGAGCTTTTGTGTGGCATCATTTATTTAATATTTTTTGAAACGAATTATAATAACAAAGACATACGTAATACAATGACAAACCCTTTGTCTAAACGATGTGTATTTAAAGTCATAAGAAACCTCAAATCCAAAAAAAATAATGCATATGTTTTTTATAACTCAATGGATAGATTTTATTGTAAAACTTATGTACATATATTTTTTTCTGACGAAAATTCTTTAATTATTCATATTTAGAAGAAGTTTACTTTATTTGAATTGCTTCCTTCCAGCAAGCAATTCCCCCGATATATTTTCCGTATGCAAGGTGACCTCAGTGTGACCCATCTCGTAAAAATCCGGTGACCACAATACGCATGGATGTCCTTAAAATAAACTATTATCTGAATTTCCATGTTAAACACGTGCTCAATTTCCATGCTTTTTTGTTTATTTTTCGTCAATTGTTGACAAACAGGTGACAATCGTTAAACTTCGGCTTCAAAACACGAACTTTAATTACCTGCCATATTTTCACAACAACACTGACCGATTGAAAAAAAATGACGATTATACGAAATTTACACGAAAAAAATGATAAATTCGAGCACAGATGACTTAGGCCGTGTTCACATTGACCTAAACTCGGTGTTGTGTTAGTGTAACTCACACATAAACTAAACATAATCACGTTCTCATTGATAAAACTCAATGTTTACATGTAGTGTAAATCATGTTTTGTCTACATGCAGTCGATAGTCGATGTAGGCCTTGTGTAGGTTAAGTGTACACTAAA
Source organism: Mytilus trossulus (assembly GCF_036588685.1). Classification (NCBI taxonomy): domain Eukaryota; kingdom Metazoa; phylum Mollusca; class Bivalvia; order Mytilida; family Mytilidae; genus Mytilus; species Mytilus trossulus. The sequence goes on along the minus strand of NC_086378.1, from coordinate 54,395,913 downwards.
CTAGGCATTCAGAACTTTAATTTTCTCATGTATATTTAAAAAAAGAAGCGATTTTTATATAAAATTGATACTAATAACACTATGGGCTATGGATTTGTTTTGGAAAAAAAGTTTGTTTCTAATTTTTGGAGAAAAATATAATTTGTTTTTGACCCTGAAAAATGAAAAAGAAAATTGTTTGTTTCACCCTGAGCTGCCACTATATTTTATGCTAAAATTGAAAGAACAAAAAATGTTTTGAATTGTCGACAAAAAAAAATATTGTCCAGAAAAAAAATCCATAGCCCCCCCCCCCCCCCCCCCCCCCTTCCCCCCTCCCACCTCCAGAAAATCAAATGGTTGCTGCCCAAATACTTCTTGGAGAAAAAAATACCATTTGAAACAAACAGAAAAGAGAAAAATGTAGTGATCCTTAACATCGCAATTCTAGTAAGCAAACTGATGCAGCCTACGTTTTCAATGCGTAATCGAGACATCTGAGTCAGATTTTTTTCTCGGGCGAAAGTTTATATTTTTTTTTTCTTTCTATGGTACCGATTCAAAATTTGGCACTATAATGTATGGGTTCAGATCATTTGTTCATTCTAATCTTCTGTATGGCCCCATGTTTTTAAATCAAATTGCAGTAAAATCAACCCCCCTTTTTTTAAAGTCAAATGGTCGTTCCCTAACTGCTAGAAAAGTTGTTGGAAAATTTGAATTCTGTTCTACGTAATGAACATTTAAATGACATATACTTTACAAGTGTGAACAAATCTTATGTACAGGTATCTAACCAAGGTGTATAGATGTGAACAAATTTAATGTGAAATTAGGCCGTGTTCACACCAAACGCCGTGTAGAGTAAACATGTTTACAATTAGTTTAGTGTAGTGTACACTGGTTTCACATTACATTTGTTCACATCTATACACCTTGTTTAGCTACCTGTACATAAGATTTGTTCCCACTTGTAAACTATATGTCATTTAAATGTTCATTACGTAGAACTGAATTCAAATTTTTGGAAAATTTTTCTAGCGGTAAGGGAACAACCATTTGACTTCAAAAGGGGGATGGGGGATGGGAATGGAAATATTCCTATCCCCAATTTGATAAAAAAAAAAAAAAATGGTCATACAGATGATAAAAAAAATATTCTGAATCAAGAGTTTCCCCATACATTATAGTGTTAAATATTGAAAAAAAAGTATTTGATCACCAGCATCGAAAAAAAGGAATAAAAACGTACGCGCGAAAAAAAATCTGAATCAGATAAAAAAAAATAACCCTCCCCCTTTTTTAATTTAAGTGGTTGCTACTTTATGAAAGCTATTTTTATCATTTGCAGTAGTTTTAATTTACTAGAGATGTCTCGATAACGCATTAGAAAACGTTAGCTGTAACAGCGTGCTTACCGCCGGAAAAAAAAGGATTGAGATATTAGGGATCACTACATTTTTATCTTTTCTGTTAGTTTCAAATGGTATTTCTTCTCCAACCCTGAAGGAGTATTTGGTAAAGGGATAGGGTAACGTTTTTTTTAATTTATTTTACGTGTTATTTAACGGATCTGAGATACTAGACAAACGTATCGTTTACCTCACACTTTTTTAGGTCATGCATTTGTGCGTGAATCGTTTTTTGAGTAAAGACCAGTGGCGAATATTTCTGTGTACGTCAAGTCGATTCGGGAAGACCTTTTCAAATGAATTAGGCAGCAACTATTTACTTCATTTTTTGTGGAGGGGGAGAGGGGCGTGTGCTATTGATTTTTCTCAGGACAAATTTTAGTGACAAGTCGAAATCAATTTTAGCAATTTTTTTTCAGGGCCAAAAACTGGAAACATTTTTTGTTTCCAAAACAAAATCCATAGCTCACCACCCCCCCCCCCCCCCCCCCCCCCCCGAAAATCAATTGGTTGCTGCCTTATGGGTTCGGCAATGATGCTGCTTTGAGTCTTTATTAGGGGTTAATAAAGTACGTTAATTTTTTTTTTCAACAAAAAAAATCTGTAAAATTCAGACAATTAACTAATAATTATCCAAAATATCAACTTTACTCAAAAGAATTTTCCTCCTTAAATATATACACGATAAAACTAATGTCCTAACTGCCTAGTTTTGTGTACACTTAACCTACACAAGGCCTACATTGACTATCGACTGTGTGTAGGTAAAACATGATTTAAACTACATGTAAACATTCAGTTTTATCAATGGGAACGCAATTGTGTTTAGTTTACGTGTGAGTTACACTAACACAACACCGAATTTAGGTCAATGTGAACACGGCCTTAGTGTGCATTACATTAAACCAAATGTAAACATGTTCACTGTACACAGCGTTTGGTGTGAACACGGCCTAAGTTTATGATGTTTGTATGCATTGGTTTAAGAATTGGAAGAACATTATTTTTCACCGGTCACTCGTTTCTTATGACTTTAATTAACGCATGCAAACAAAATCAGATTGGATTATAAAACGCGTACACCATAAGAGTGTTATATCTAGATGAAAGACTCCTTTTTTCAACACGACTAAATTTTAAAATCGAAAATAACGCTAAAACCTGAATCGCTTTTCTTTATATTGCCTTCATCAATGACGCCCAAAAGGACCCGTATGCATAAAACCACTAAGGTTAAAAAAAAATACAATCGAGAAATAACAGGGAGACGGATTTATAAAAGTTTTTCCAAACTTGTTTCCAAATCCCATTTTTGTACTTTATGTAACATTGTAATATTTGTCTTGAAATTGTTTATTTATAAATATTGTTTAAACTAAATAACTTATCGTTGGATAGGAAGAAAAATTCGTCCGTTCGGAACAATTTTTTTTATCTTCATTTGAGTAGCTTATGCATATTGGCCTTGATACATGTATGTAGAAATATGTAGATATCTTGGGAGCTAAATGATGGAAAGTGACCTTAAAATGATAAATATTTTCAGCTAAGGTCAACTATGCTTGAGGGAGTTTGGACTTTTGATAAAGTTATTCTAATCCGAAGTCGACCATTACAGTACTTTAATCACGTGACAACAGATGATATGACGGTCATGCATAATGAACAGATCAACTTTCGATCATAGGAATTGACGGTTACAAATTATGTTGTCAAACTATGTCAGTATATATTAATGAAGCCATGAAAACATCGTAAATCAAATATGTAGACAAACCGCACATAAAGTTCTATATTTATCTATAAAACAGATGCAATTTGCATAAATATGTGTCAATACATATATTTGATATTGATAAATGTAACCTCTTTATGCAGCACAAATCAATTTTAAAACTGACATTTTGAGTTTGAAACAATAAGACAATTGTGGCGTTCTAATTTATCGTGTCAGTGATTGCTAAGTTCACCTGAGTCAAATAGTTTAGAATGTAACAAGAGATATGTTACATGGATGGCCCGTATGCATACAAATACCTAGGTTACATGGATGGTCCCGTATGCATACAAATACCTAGGTTACATGGATGGCCCGTATGCATACAAATACCTAGGTTACGATTTGTTTTGTTCCGATAGGACGGTTTTTTCTACATGTTGTCCAACGATAAATAAGTTCTACCGTAACGATTGAATTTCTTAACCTAAGTTGTTTTATGGATACGGACACTACTCTTTTTTTTTTTATCCAAATCAACTTGATACGATTCCCTCTACTTTCTCTATTATAGATAGATATATGAAGATGTGATGTGAGTGCCAATGAGACAACTCTGCATTCAAATAACAATTAAAAAAAGTAAACCATTATAGGTCAATGTACGGCCTTCAACACGGAGCCTTGCCTCACACCGACCAACAAGCTATAAAGGGCCCCAAAATTACTAGCCTAAGGTTAAAACCATTTAAACGGGAAAATCAACGACCTAATTTATATAAAAAAAACATGAAACGAGAAACACGTATAAATAACATAAACAAACGACAAATAGTATGTGTTTAAGCTTATTTCGTCAATGAAAATGATCGAAGGGTAGTCTTTCTGCAAACATGTTTGTCTAACGAAAAAAGTAGAATTTCTAAATCAGAACTTGTACACGAGATATAATTATTGTTTACCGTGGGAACTTTATACAACAGAAATTGAATGTGTCCACATTGTCAGATAGAAAGGCTAATGTAATACTATTCAATTGTTTTTTTTATCATTGACATATATTTTAAGGAAAGAAACAAATTGACCAAAAACAAGTACATTGTTACACAAAAGGGCTGCCGTGTGACCGATCGAGGTCTTACCATAGGGCATTTTAGCTTATGACCTCAAAAGTAAATACAATAACACATATAATAATTTCTTAAATATACGACATTTAAAAAGTAAATACGGTATATCCAATGTCAGTAGGGTGGTTAAAGAACATCAGTTGTTTGACCTGTTAGTCAAATGCGTTTTGCTAAATTTACTTTTTCACTTTTTTGGTCTTTTGGAAAATTTTGTTTGTGCTGTATTTAGACCCTTCTGCAACGAAATTTGTTTTACATGCACACGTATAAAAATTGCGGTTTTTATCCAACGCAATCATAGGTTTGAACGTAGTTTTCAATTTACTAGACTTGTTTATATATATATATGTATATTTATTAAACAGCTTTAATTTAATTCATTTCATTTAATGAAATTTCTAAACAACTAGCTTAAGTCTTAATTCTACAATGGTGATTTTAAAATAGGGAGAAATAAATTAACACGGATCACAAACATTGTATCATGCCAGAAAAGCCAATTATTGTCTAAATTTTGATAACTTTTTAATATATTTTCGCTATTTTAGGTACAACTCTCAATATAACATTCTCACAATCTCTCTGAATTTTGTTTAATGTTTTTTTTTATTGAAAATGATTTCTCTATATATATAATTTACACTGATACATTCCTACACATAAGAACATAGACATTATACAATATTACGAAAACAAATCTATTATAACACTGAGCGAACTGCGAAGAACATAGACATTATACAATATTACGAAAACAAATCTATTATAACACTGAATGAGCGAACTGCGAGATACGTAAATTAAAATCTAAAAACTTACATACTCTGAGTGTGAGAGTGCACTAGAATATTTAAATTCGTTTTTGTTCGTTATCCATCAACACACTATAATTATTATTTTCTGAGAGTAAAATTAGATAACTTAATTTTTAAATTGTTTTTTCGTTTGTATGCTTTTAACAATATACCATGAGTTCATCGTTCGCAAAAAGTATCAGAATTCACTGCCAATTTTCGATAAACAGGCAAGTAGTATGCAAATTATAGTTCAACGATGTCAAGCTAATATAACAAAACGATACTTACTAAAAAAATGTATACTATGATCTTTTTTAAATTTGATTTCGTTTTTATATTTGATTTCTGCGTTTTTTCATAACCCAAATATAATGAACTCACTGCTTCAACACGCAAGAAAAAAATATACATACAATTAGCCTGGTTTGTGATGGAACAGTTTTTTTTTAAATGACTTGCAATACACTGATTTCATCAAAATTGATACATTTATCACGTGTAGAAGTAATTCATTTTCGATGCAAAAAATAAAGCTAGCTTGTCATAATTTATCAATCATTGTTTACAATTTACATTCGAACAAATCGTTTTTGTCATTAAATTATTTATTATGATTTAGCATCGTGGATGCAGACAATAATTTACCTCATATATAACAGAGCTTAGTGGGTAACCTTGTACTATCGATTTCTTTATGTTAAATTATTTGTATGCAGATAGTTGTACAAAAATGCTTTTTTTCCCTTCTTTATGTTAAATGTTAAATTATTTGCCTGTATGGAGCTTAGTTGGCAGCCGAGTACACACTTTTTGTTTTGTTTTACTTTTTATTCGGCAAAAGAAAACGTGAACTTGTAAGTGTAACTCAAAATGTAAGCAATCTGCACTGCTTCACAACCTCTTTTTTAACGTATGTACCTTTATGTTCATGTACTATTTATGATTAGGTCATATTGTTCGATTTAAGGTTTATGCTAATTTAAACAAATATGTTTCTTTTGTGATACATAAAATATTTGATAAATGTATTTCTTAATCTAATTTTTAACTCTAACCTTATTATTAATCAACCGCAATCATTTATTTTTTACGTCTTAAAAAAACTTACTTTTGATTTATAGAGATGCACAGAGTATTTGTGATATTACATCTTTGTTTAAATAATTGTATTTGGAACACACACATATAGGTCATTATTACAACATGTATATATGTTCACATGGTGAAAACATATGTTCATTAGTGCAAAAGATCGTCCGATGGTCATCTGACAAACTGATGTTTATTATTAAGGGAAAGTGTAAACCATCAATTTGCATATTCTGTACATCAAAAGAATTCCGTTATCAAGTTTACCCTTTGCAGAATATACACTTAAAGCCAATTTGAATCGTGAAAATAAAAGAATGACTAAGAAAAAAATATATGATTTCGAAGTAGACAAATAATACATTTTCATTTATAAACACCTTTTACTTGTTGAATTAGACTGAAAATTCTAACAGGACCAGAGACAGGATAAAGGGGCACCGCGTATAGTAATGGAGGCTGGTACATATTTCACCATACAATTCAACTATAAGGCTTTAACCCCAATAAAAAATGTTGCAACAAACAATTCTGACTAACCTGAGCAAACATAATTCACGAATTATTTTTTATAAAATTTACCGCTCTGACCACAGGAAAACCGAATGGATCCCCCTGATTTTAACAATTGCTGCGGTAGTGCTTCATCTATTTGAATATTTTTGAAAATGTTCATCTTTTTTACACTTTTTTGGTTTGTTGGGATTTTTCTTCGCAGAAGTCAGACTAACTATGAGTTACATTTACATATCGAGTGGTCAAAATATACTGTGAAGGTGAAATATATTTTACAAATGAAAACATTGTACATCGTCAAACTCGTACGTAGTATAAAAGTGGAAATCTATAAGAATGAACCAGGCTTACTTTTTTTTTTAAATTGTTATTTGGATGTAGCGTTGTCTCATTGGCACTCACACCACATCTTTCTATATCCATTATTTAAGATTTATAAAACTATATTTAATTAAATTTAAGACAAGTTCATATTATAAAACTTTGCTAATTTAGAATCTTTGGATTTTGGGTTAAGATATATCATTATAACTTGCAGAGAAAATGAATGACCGAAAACTATAAGAAAATTTCACATTGGCAGCTACTCATTAATTGAAAAAAATCCACTAGTCATCTTATTCCTGAAACATAAAGCATCTTTCAAGTCTTTTGGTAATTCATTACTTCACTTTTTGTGTAATATGTATGACCGTATGAACTAATATGATAAATTCTTTCCTGTTCTCATTAATTATAAGTATTACATACATAGTATATATTCACATGATAACGCATTATTTATATAGGTAAAGCGTAAATTTTGACAACTATATCTGTATGAAAATTATATGAAGTATTGCATTTTATTTTTACATCTGTTATTGTCTATAGATATACTGTGTCTATGAAAAATTAAATGATGTGGTATGGTCGTCAACTAGACAAGAGATTAGATGACGATGACATAGAAGTTTACAACTGTAGGTCACCGTACGGTCTTCAACAATGAGCAACACCTATACCGAATAGTCAGCTATAATTTGAATTATTTCATGTACATGTAGTCCCAAATTGAATTAACTAAGAGTTAGGGTCAATTTTCCTCACTATCACTCAAATATTCAAAACCAAAACCTTAAAACTACTTTTTGTTACGATGAAATTTTCAGACTAAAAAAATATCATAATTTCAAGTTCTCAACCATTTAATTGACAATTTAAAAAAAATCGTCTTCATATTTTTATTGGCAGAATCTGATGAAGCTGTGATACTATGAAAATAAGATAAATTTGATAGACTTTTCTGAATTTGTCTTTGTATAAAACAAAGAAAACGGAAACTGAGCCTTACTGTTCCAGATGCTTTCTGTCATTATAGTTCAACAAGCAATCAGACACATACTAAGAATAATATAAGGGATTAAAATGCGAAACGAGATGTATTCCTAAAAAATTAAAGAATTAAAATATAGGACCAAATTGGAAAAGTCTATCAGTCTTATGTTAATTTCACAGTATCACAATGTTATAACCTAGTCATCTGCGAAACAGGAGATATTATTGTGCAATATCTCCTGTTTCGCAGATGACTAGGTTACTAAACAGATGGCATCATTTATAAAAGGAAAAGTTGTGATACGGCCCCGTCCACTATCTATAATTTTATGCATAATATATATAGCCACATTAGATGCAAAAAACTGCTTGTAACCTGTATGTAACAGTACAACAAAGTTATGACTTAATTTTTGTTTAAATAATGAAACTTTCTAAACAATGGTAAACTTTAGAACATAAATATCAATGACTCATCCTCACAAAACAACCTTCTATGCGTCGGTTTTCATAACTCTTTAAATTAAACGCATTACAAAAGAATGCTGCAAATAATTAATAAGACCACCAGCAGATATACTGGAATTTCGATAATATTCAATGTTCAAATTTGTTTTAGATTTTACTTATATAAACCTTTGACATGCATTTCTTAAAACTTCGATGATGTAGGCGCTTAAACCTTTCCATTGAATGTAGGATTGTATGTTATTCGCATTTCAAATGGAATAACTCCCCAAACAAACTCAAACGACGATGATTGTACTATTGCTGGGACTTATCTTTAATAAACACTTTCACAGAAAACTGATGAAAAATGAGTGCGTGACAGCCACGGTACTGCCGTTGCCGCGTATGAATATTATTTTCATGTCTAAAAGGCATAACTTTTGCAATATTCGGTTGATTTTCGAACTCATGCAAGATATTTTCATATCTACATTGATACGAATCAAATTGCACTCTGATGCTGAAAATGTAGGCGAAAGAGGCATTATATTTGTTTCGTTACAATTTCAAATTTATAAGGGTCATCAGTTTGGTAAAACAAAATCAGTCGGCATTTTTTCAAACTCATTTGCTGATGTTAACCTTTAGTGCAAATTCATTTTAATCTAGTAGATACAATGCTTTTTACATTACCCATATAATGTACATTAATTTTCAAAATCGGAATAACTCACCAAAAAGTGATCAATACTGATTTTGGAACTCGATATGTCGAACGGACGGACATCAACATTTCCAAATCCTCGCTGCGCCCCTCGTTGAGTGACAATAATCTGTTCAGTTAGTCAAAACAGCTATGTGTATATTCAATTCCTCTTAGTTTAATTTTGACTGCAACATAAGTTCCGAATGAATGAAAAAAATAAAAACGTATGTTCATTATTGAATATATTCAAAAATTTGTATCTACATTTCTGTGTGGTATTTACAGTGGGAATAGATCAAATTAATAAAGAAATGAAGAAGAAAAAAAGCTTGAGTAGATGATTATGAGAAAACGATGGCATTTATGGAAATAAATATGTGAAATGTATTATTTTTTATGATACCTTTTTTATGAAATAATGTACATGATCAAAGACACAATATACGGTTTCCCATAATCGTTTTATTGCTTTACTACAAATTACATTGTAACTTATTTTTTGCGTGTATTAGATTTCATGTATTTTCTTTTTACTAGCTCACAGCTTGCCGTGTAACGAGAGCATCATTGGAAATGTGTTGCAGTAAAAAAGGTGCATTTAAGCGACCAAAGAAAGGTACCAGGTGCATCTGGAGGATATAAATGCCGAAACAAAATTCAACAATATAAAAATACGCAGATGTGACATGATTGCCAATGAAACAACTGTCAACCAAAGTATTAAGTAAGAATTTATAGGCAACCAAACAGCCTTCAACGATGAAAAAAACATACCGTGTAGACAGCTATAAAAGCATGCTACGCAAATTAAAGAATACGAAACAGCCTATACTTACTTTTTCGTGGAATGATCTCTCGCGGATATATATATACAGATACAATGAAATATACATATCGCGTGATTGTCTACAAATGTTGCGTCATAAAAGATTAAAGGGTCATGTAGTTACACGTAACAATATTTCTAAAACAAAAATGATTCCTTTATGCATTTCAGAATTTACCATGTTTATAAATATTACTGTTGACATGATGGCTGACATAGGATGTAAAATAGAATTCTTATTAAGTACTATTGATAATTAAATGCAATATTAAAATGAAATTCTTTTGAAGGATGCATATTTTAGATCGAAAACAATTTTACGAAATGAACACACTTATATAGTTAAAAATTGTAATCAGTAAACAAAGTTTCCCCGTAGTAGTAAGTAAAAATGTAATTAATGTACTTACTTGACTTGGTCTTATTTTCGTTTGTGACCAAATTTCATGACTATTCGTTAAAGAAACTGCAAGAATTAAACGGTTTCAACTTTAAAACACTAAAGCCTTGTCCATTATCAAGTGTGCGATAGATGATTTTTTCCTGCTTGTTAGCTACGTCCGGTACAACAGATAGTTTCAATTTGTCATGTTAAAAAATACCATAATATACAAGAAACGATCCGTCACCGTTGTACTTTTCTCTTGTTATGTGTCCAAAGTTCATAAACGGTGAAATTGGCAATATATCTTGTACATAAACAGTTAATAATATCTTGGATTTATTTTCTTAAAATAAAACAAAACATGACAAGTCAGACTCGTTAAACGTCCAAAAATGTTGTTTACAAACTCAATGATACAGTCCCGGAATAAAAACATAGAATTGTATAATATGTAAACATTGAATAATGTTTGTATTTGTTTTTTTCTTTCTCTCCAGTATAGATGTTATCTGGAACGATGGTAAGAGGAAAGGAATGAGGAAACGTCTGAAGCTTATAAATTATGTTCAGTATTACTAATTATTTCTATTTATGGACATTGTGTCCTAATTGTTACGTAACATGCTAAGTCAGGTGAATTAGATATATGGACTAAGTTATAATGACAACTTTCAATTTATGTTCCTGGTGATTTTATCTTTTTTTTTTAAATCATAAGCTTATTTACGTTATATGTAGAATTTCATTTGAAATCAGATTTTTCGTATATAGTATCAGTATTTGAGAGTGTTTTGATAACGACCAAATGATAATTTCTAGAAGGCGTTTTTTTTTATCATTAGCGAAGCTGGCTTGCTGTCTAATTCTCATATATGACTTTTATGCTTACCAAAGTTAGTTAATAATAGTATCCGAGTTGACTTTGAGAGACGGAAAGGGTAAACGTTCAGCCAACCGCTTAAAAAATTTATATCGTGTTTAATTTTATTTCGTTGATTATCCATTAGCATAGTCAATAATTTCAAGCTATTTTATGGTATATAATATGAATATTAAGTCTTATCATAAGATTACAAGACTTAGAATGGCTACCATCAGACTTAAAATGGCTACCATCAGACTTAAAATGGCTACCATAAGTTAGACTTAGAATAGCTATCGTCAGACTAAAAATGGCTATCATAAGTTATGATAGCCATTTTAAGTTTGATGATAGCCATTTTAAGTCTGATGATGGCCATTCTAAGGTCTTATGATACAAATCTTAAATCTATAATTTGATAACCCGGCAATGCGCAAAAAAATCCAGGTATATGTGACATAAAACTACTCAATGTCATACGGAACATTAAAACCTGAATGTAAATCGTTGGTGCATTTCTACAATAGTCTACAAGTATTGGGATGTCAGACCACTTACTTATTCAATATCCCTATCTTTTAAACAACTTCAAGTTAAACAGCTTTAAAAATTCTTCATAGAAAACATGCATATCCTGAACTGTACATGCATCATCTTTCTACATGCCAATTTCCCCCCCCCCCCCCCCCAATGTTTGAAGTTTTGGGATGAAATTCAATCGTCCATAAGGCAACTACTATTAGAAAAAAACTCTTTTTTTGCGGCAATAATTGATAAGTATGTTATATTTCCTATTTTGCAAATTCGAAATTTCAAAATATATCTATAACATCTGAATTTGCAAAATAGAAAATATAACAAGTAGCCAAGGCTCCGTGTTGAAGGCCGTACTTTAACCTATAATGGTTTAATTTTTAAATTGTTATTTGGATGGAGAGTTGTCTCATTGGCACTCACACCACATCTTCCTATATCTATTTGAAGTGCATTTATCCTCATTTTTAATAAAAACTAATGTAGGTTCATGTTTTTTTGGTGGGCACCAATTTTCGTGAATTAAGGAAAACTATCATGTTCGTTAACATTTATAATTTCGTAGTTTTGCCGAAGACTGCATTAGAGCATATAGGAACTTTGTCATTCGTTGAACTTTTAATTTCGTGTTTCACTTAAACAAACGAAATCCACGAAAATTGGTATCCCACTAAAAATAAGGATTTCACAGTAATTAATAAGTAAAATTTGAGCCAAAATTATTAGGTCTTTCACAAAAAGTTTCATTTCTGCAAATTTGCTGGTTATATTGTCAGTAAACAATGACATCAAAAGATGTCTTTGTTTATTAGGAAATGGCTGTTGATACGTATATATGTTGGAGTGGGTGAAATAGTGGTCGGACACCTTTGCCATTTACCGATTTGGTCCTTATATTACAGATGAAAGTGATTTATTGGCGTTCAACCAAATTTTTTTATTGACAAATAACTAATCATAATTATCAAAAGTTATAAGCTTAACAAAAGATTCATTGTATAGAAAAGACTAATGTGTTTTTAATAACAAAAGAATACAAACATTTATACACACGGATATTTTTTCTCTTTTTATTTGGAAATCAACTTGTATACCATGATCATTTACAGATTGGTAAATAGTCGACTTTCTGCTCTGATAGTCCGGGCAATGCCTTGGTTTAGATACGGGTGTGTTTGAATGATTAAGAAAACATGAAGTGGTATTTGTATAGTAGTTTATCATAGTTAACCCTTTATAACATCAGTTGTTTTTTTCTTGATAAATTATTTTCTCGTGACATTGCAATAAAAATTCACCATCTGATCAAAGTATACATTGCTTAGGTTATTTACCTTTTAGAGAGGCTACCGACTTTCACTATGTCCTACATCTTGACAAAAATCGTAGTTCTTGTAAGGGGGTTCTTCTTGTGAAACAATCAGTTAAATGTCTCACAAGTATATCACAAATTTTGAAAGAAGTAATGAAAATTAAGTAATTTAGCCAAATAGTATAAATTATCTTAAAACCTGACAGTAAGTTGTGTGACCGATAGATACGGAACTTAGACTAAGATGCAAATAAGAGTACTGTAACCGTTTCGTCAAGATAAAATGTTAAACGACAGGATTTGACAAATGATACATCCATAAGATGAAAATTGTCAAACAAGATGTCAAATTGAACAAGAATAAGAAAAAAAAATTCTAAACTTACAAAAGACTATCTTTTCTTCTTCCAAAATAGACAAAAAAGAATAAGAAAAACATTTTTCAAACTTACAAAAGACTGTCTTTTCTTCGTCCGAATTGAAAAAATACAGATTACGTATTTGAAGTCTCTATTTCAAATTAAATTTCTACAAGGTTGATCTCCTGTTGGTGTTTCTTTCTAAGTGGCCCTGGGTTAAGTCCAGTGTAAATTATAACCTTCCGAAACAATGGAATTATTTTCACCAATCCCGAAACTGTGACTGAGAAGTGATCTCACACAATAAATTTTGATCTCAGATCACTTTGATACAATAGGTAAAAGAATATACATGTAATTTGATCAATTTAAATCAAAGCATTAAATACAAAGTCGATAAGTTATTCTCTATGAGTTTTAAATTAACATCTAAATTTGAGTCATGTCTTTTTTTTATATAATTTTTATATAAATAATCAATAATATATACGCATGAACTTTATTTAAATTATAAGATTTTAAACTTCTTTTGAAATATGATTTCAAAAAGTGCTGACAATGATTTCATTGTGCGTAGTTTTTATTTTAACAATTGAAGTTCTTGTTTTTAGCCGACGGTTTTCATCTTTCCAGGGACACAATTTTAGACATGTCCCAAGTAATCTTGCGCCATGCTGGTGTGTAATGTGAGAGAGTAGATTATTCAAGCTCGATACAGAAGTTGTGGAAATACAGAAACTTTTCATGAATTTATGTGAGCCTTTAAGTGCCATCTTTTCTTACTTAAAATTTTCTTTTTAAGTAAATCGTTTTTGTTCTCTTTTAAATTCAAAAAGAGAGAAAGAAATACCTGGGTGTCTATCAAAAACATGACAACACAAAAAGATCGAAAAAAAAAACCAGTCCATAAAACACCTCACAAAAAACTAAAAAGCAATATGAGTCCAACTAGAACCGTTGCTAAACTCTTGCGCAAGTCTTAGAGATTGGTAAAACGTTCGGCATCCGGTCGGTAGCCGTTGCTTTGCCTTGGCCACGTAAAATATGATTCTATTACGGCAAAAGGATAACAACAAAGCAAAAAAGTAGAGCATGAAATAAAAGAACAACAGCAATGAAATTAAACCATGAAAAAGCTTCTATTAGGCGTATTGTTCATTACTTTTATAGATAATATCATTATATTTTTAAACGTGAAATTATGTCTTGCGTGTCAAGGTATGCTAATTGAACAAGTTACAGTACAGTAATGCATCATGGTTGAAGTTGCTTTTCTGAGATTGAAATAAATTCAAATGCGTTCTTAGAAGTCATGGATAAAAAATCATAGTACAAATGTATGTAGATAAATTTAGATGTATGAATATATTTAACCTTATTCCGAAAGAGAACAAATAGTCAAGCATTGCTGAAGGCATCGACTTTATAATAGATCCTTTTATTGTAGAAAAATAAACAATGTTCTAGAATTTTCAAATGCTAGGAAACACATGAGACGTATGGTAATGAGATCTAGAAACTGAATATTGATTTGTTTAGGTACATCATCATCATCCTTTGAGCCATATAAGAAATTGCATTGTATAATGCTACTAATTAAAACCTCTCCGTGATGGAACCTATATTGGAATGTACATACTTGATACAAAGCTGGAAATGGTAACTATATAGAATAGAAAAATTAATACTAAATTGCTGTTGAGCACTTCATCATTATTCTTCAAGTCAAGGTCGTTTAAAAGAGAGATAGAATATTAATGCCTTTAATCCCATCATCATAATCATCACAACATGTCAGGGTCGTTAAAGGAGAAATTATATTAAATTGCCATTAAAAAACTCATCAAAAGTTATCAGACTAATAAATTCGTACACCAGCTGTGCGTTTTGTCTACAAAAGACTCATCACTGACGCTCGAATAAAAAAAGTTCAATGCTAAATAAAGAACGACGTTGAAGAGAACCGAGGACCCTAAATCATAAGGAATTAAATATCGCAGGAAGCTATCATTTGAATTTGAAATGGGGGGATGTAGGATTGAGTATTGAAAAAAGGCAGGACAGAGATTATAACAAAATAATAAATGCAGGACAAAATTGTTCATCCTAGTCCCTCCTTTAAATCAAATGGTAGTTCTCTTCGTGAGGGTTATACCTTACGTGTGTAAATGTAAGATGTTGAAAATAAACTAGATAAAAGTAAGTTTGATTCCTACCTGTTGTATGAATGCTGTCAAATGATTTCTTGCGATTGTATAAATACACTTATAATAAATAAAAAATAAATGACAAACACTAACATAGGAGGGAAGTGCAATAAAACAAGGTGTTTTATGTACCAAGTTATTTAACTCGTTGAAAAATTCTAACAAAAATATTTTAAGGAAATGCCACCAAGGATATTTTAACCGCGGAAGTTTATCATCATTGTTCATTGTATTATCGTAACATTTGGGTTATTATTAGGGGAACAAAACAAAACAATGGCAGTACATATATTTTGTTAATATATCAATACTTATAGAATTACTTATTTGGAGTGATTAAGTTTATGCAAATATATTCATTCTCCCCTTGATGTATCAAATACTAAGACAATCGATCTATAATGTAAATCATTTTCCGAGAAATCATACATAATAAATAATAAATAAACTTATTACGCACCTAATTTTCACAAAAACAAGTCCGACAAATGCAAATCTCAATATTACATATGATTATGATACAATGCATTCATACATGTATATTTATATTCTTTGGTCGCCATTTTATCGGGCATTTGATATATTTATATATATCAATGCACAAATAGACTAAATGCTGACATTAATTATAATTTATGGTAGATTCTTAAGTAATTATTCGCATATCTAACAATTGTACTGAAATTATCAAATATTCATGAATTCTTCGATTTTTATATAATTTTTTTAAATAATCCAATTGACGGCAAATGAACTGAATTCATTAAAACTCATATATACATTTTTTTTTTCGTTTTTGATTTAATACTTTGTAGTTCGATGTGACGCACAATACGGGGGTGTCTGCAATTAAAATTGCATTGTATTGAATTGCTCATAAATATTGTTTTTGCGTATATTGCACTTATTTTCCATTATCTATGGAAAAAATCGACAAACTAAAAGCCTAAAATGATATGACTTCACCACCATTTTTTGTTAAAATTATTATTTGAAATACAATTCTAATTTCTTTTGAAAATGATATTGTGCAAATCTTCTTGAAGTTAAATGGTCGTTATCAAATTGTTTCCAACTAGTAGAATGCATTCCTTTTTGTGTCCCACCGCAGCTTGGGTTACATTAAGTTTTAGCCTTATTCGTCTGTGTGTCCGTCCGTTCGTCTTTCACGGAATTGTTTTCCGTTCTCTAACGGTAATGGCACTTTATTAAATGTTATAACACTGATAAACATTGTTTTATGCACTTAACACTGATATTGTTTGGATGGCGTCACTTTTATCGTCTTTGAGTTAAATAATGTACATGTATGCCTTTTTAAAATTGAAAATATTGCTGAAATTTTCGTTTTGGAATCCCTTCTCTAGCTTAAGTTTTCCTCAATTAAATGTTATGCAAATTATACACAATACATATTACCGCAAAACCAGGACCAGTTCAATTTGGGTGGCGTAACTTTCACCATTTTTGAGTTATATCCAATTTTAACTTTATATGCAAGCGGGGTAATAATCTGTGTCCCTTAGTGACACATTATGCATTTATCTTTTGATATTCAGAATATGATATATTTTTTAATGTCAAAATATTCTAGATTTATGGTGTCTTAGCCCAAATCATACAGATATTTAGAATAACAATTATCAAGAACAAAAATATTGAGAGAAATGAACCAGTTTTCTGATTTGAATTGTTCATAAATTTCATGTCGGGGCCTTTTATAGCCGACTATACGGTATGGGGTTTCCTAATTATTGAAGGTCTGTAATTGCTTTCATTTATTTTATTCGAACTTTGGTGGATATTTGATTCAATCGCGTACATACCACATCTCCTTATTTTTATACCAACTATATTGACAATTTTGAGTAGACTAAGGGTATAAAATAGCATACCAAAGATCCATCATCAGCACAAATTATCTTCAAAGTTGCAAATTAAAATTTGCAAGATGTGACAAACAGCACTAGACGCAAATGAACTTTGCCTTTTCTGACATTGGAGAAACAGCATTATCAATCTCGTTGAATAATTTTTTCTTTGTGTTTCGAAAAATAAGATATTAAGTATCAAATGTAAAATAAAATAAATTCAAACACGAAAAAATAATAATGAGGCAGTATTTTCCAGTAAACAATAGTCTTCCTTTCCTTTTTAAATAATAACATTTCGGTATCTACCTAATATTACACAACCACACGATAACCACTTCAGGTGTTGGTTCATCTTGTTCAAATTCTTTTAAAATAAATATTCGATTTTTCTTTCTTTTCTTGACCTTAATTCACACGAGTCGATAGGTAAATTAACTTTATTTCACAATTCAGATAGACAAATCAATCAATCAATCAATTCCTTCTGTATGCATATCTCTTTGATATTTGTACTTTTGTAAGAGTACATTTGTCAAATAATAATTTAAACACGTTCATATGTTGGTTTTCCCGCTTTTTAAATTTTGTAGATATGATGTATTATGTAATTAGAATGAATTAACGGTCACTTATTTTTTTTTACAATTATGGTTTTCCTAATAAAGAAATCAAATGTGTCATAACGTAATAATTGAACGACATGTTAGGTCAAACAGAAAACACTTTGAAGATCTGACTGTCAAAACGATAATGAACAATAGAATATAGTATGCACATCTTAGTTTATCAGTTCTGCAATTCTATAAAAATTCTGTTAAGCTAAGATAAGATAACTCTTATGTGCAAATATATTCTTAGATTGCTACTGATGCAACCAATTCTCAAAATGTTATAATGTCAAACCTTCGCACATGAAATAAAACAGGGAGATGTGGTATTTTTGCCAATGAGACAACTATTCATCAAAGGTGAAAAGAAGTGGATTTAAGCAATAATATGTAACCGTACACACTGAATATTGATAAGAAGATGTGGTATGAGTGCTAATGAGAACACTCCATCCAAGTTAAAAATGTACAATATTAAAGTAAACAGTTATAGGTCAGAGCACGCCTTCAACATGGAGCCTTGGCTCCCATCGAACAGCAAGTTGTTAAGTGCCCCCAAATGACTAGTGTAAAAAACAATTCATACAAAAAAATCAAGTCTAATCCATATAGAAACCAAAAAAGCACTTATGAAAAACACCAACTAATGGAAGCAAATGAAAAATAGGCTACTCAGTAAAAAAAAAAGGTGACTACAAATGCAGCAGGTATAAATATGCCCATTTGTAAAAGGAATTTCTTCTATGAGAGAAAGATCATTTCGGTTGATATGTATGGAGAAAACATATCCCATTCTTTACCCATCCGTTCCAAAAGGGCAATGCATAAAGTGTGTTTATAACTAAATGATAGGTTACAAGTTATATAATTAGAGCAAATGCTTCCATTAAAAAGAGTCCGATTGCTACAGTTATAAAGAACGAGTGATACTAGTGTCATAAAATTATCCATGTGCCAAATTGAATATTCAAGAAGATGGCCGCCATATATGATCATCTGCACGCTTTAAAGAATTATAATCAAATTTGAGCCCTTGTATTGAGTATACTATTAGTGCCACCTGGTGCATAAATAATACAATATTTGAAATTTTGTGAGTTACATTTTAAAAGATCTCACCAGCTACATGTACATATAGATGAAAGAAGATGATGTCAAAGAAATTTTTATTATTTGTTGATATTTCAATAATTTAGTTTTGAATCTGACACGTCTCCATTTTTTTTATTGTTAGATAGTTTTGTGACTGCGAGCACGTCATCAAAGGTGTTTTTTTTTATAATTTACGCCTAAAAAAGGAATTTAGAATAGCATCTTAAGAAATAAATGTCTATTCGAGAAGAAAATAATTTTAAATAACTGCACGTTGGACATTCAGTGTATACCAGAACTTTTTCATTTTTTTTTCATAAACAGATTTTTTTTTTTATTTAGTCATTTTTAAAATTGTTCATACTTCAAATTTAGTCTAAAAATTCTTTTAGGAGTATATTCAAGTACATTGTCTAGAAAATGTGATTACAAGCTGTAAAGCACAGATTACCACAGAGGTGAACCTCTCTACATGTATGTCACATGCTTTTGTGGTTAGCGTCGCTTTTGTTATTACAATCGCAGATGTCGGGATATACTATTTTAGAAGTTATAAATGTTTAAACCGCAAAATAATATTGCCGCAAAAATACTATTAAAGACTGTAAGTTGAAAAGTTCAATCAATGTAAAAGACAACCTACCATATGGTTACAAATTACTAAAATAAAATGTAAATTTGTTATCCTAATTTATTTTTCGGTATTTGGTCTGAGTACACAATGATTACTTTTGACTATAAATTATAAATTTAATGTAGCAGCGTATTACAATGTTAAAACATGATAGCTTGTAAAATTTTCTTCGTCATGATTTTATAAACAGCCATTCTGAATTTTTGGTACTTTTACCACGTCTGATTTCCAAGGAAATTGATTGTAGGAGGTGCGAATGGTGTTTTATTATTGTTTGCAAGCAGATTGTTACAAACCGTACCATTTTGACCGATTCCTTCGTGAAGATAGCTATGGTCAAGGAAACATGAATGTCAAAACGATCGTCATGAATATCAAATCACTATAGTATAATATAACAAGAATGTGTCCCCAGTACACGGAAGCCACATCCGCACTATCATTTTCTTTATTCAGTGGACCGTGAGAATGGGGGGAAATCTCTAATTTGGCATTATAATCATTATATCATACGGAACACGTGAACTATGTTTCAGGTTGATTAGATTTCAACTTCATCAAAATAATACCTCGACCAAAAACTCCAATTTGAACCAGGACAAACGGACGAACGGACGGACGCAAAGACCAGGAAACATAATGCTTTATGGTCATAAAAACAAAAAGTGCCAATCTATCAGGCCTGCAATTCGTAAAAAAAATGTTAAAATTACATCAATCTCTTTTGTTCAAATGTAACTTCAGATTGATGCTTAAATTTTGAATTCTTCGTAGTTTTCTTAACTTAACACGGGTAACTACATAAAAACTGTCATTATAACCCTAATTGCAAGAGACGTGATCAAAGCATTAAGTTGCATAACACAATTTTGATTGATAAGCTTTTTAATGAGAAAATGTACCTTAATCCTGTCGTTATATTTCTTGTTCGGACGAAGGAAATGTAAACAAAATTATAAGATAAATTTTATTTTGTTTAAAGATGTTTAAACACCGATTCTCGTAGCATCCAGATTCTTTAATACGCGAGTCTAAAACTATAAAGTTGACGATTCATCAGTTTTTGTCACACGACATGGCGTCAAATATCAGTTTAGATTATAGTAGTCGACTTTTGTTTCGATTATGTATAGACTTTAGTAGGCTGTCGTGAGTTGCAATTTTCTATAAAGCTTGGAATTGGAAAACAAGTAGCTTTTCAAAAAAGCTTGCAATATGACAAATAGTAGCTTTCCTAAAATCCTTTGTATTGGATAGTTATTAGTTTTTTTTTAAAGACATTGCCGGCTTAACGATGATTTATTCCAAAACAAATTAATCGTTTGTGTTTGAAAAACTTGTAAAAGGATGTAAAAAAGAAGATATGCTTTTTTTGATACTCCATAACAACAAATATCAAAATTTACATATGATAACATTTTTTGGGGTAATAAAAATACACTGAATATGAGATGTCTTCTGTTCAGACAAGTAGCAACAAACACATTTTCTGGAACAGAGTGAAAGTTTTTGTATACAATTAAAATATGAATGCGATTAACAATGTCACATCTTTTTACATTTAAGTTTTGTCTTGCCATTTTTTAAGATCAGCATCAATACTATATATATATAAACTACTCATGGCTGGTTAAATGTAAGCATTCAACAGTCCTTATACGTGTGCTTGAATACGCATGGCTTGTGTTAATATAAAAAAGATGTGGTGCGATTGTCAAAGAGACAACTCTTCACAAGAGACCAAATGACACATACATTTGTACATCAACAACTATATGTCATTATACGGCCTTTAACAATGAGCAAAGCCCATACCGCACAGTCAGCTATTATAAAAGGCCCCGAAATGACATATGTTATCATCAGTGTATGTAGCAGTCGCATAACCACGAACATAGCTCGTGTATACCTCTCAGCATGGAGATGATTCGTCGTGCATCTCGCATAATATATATTTTTAAAAATCTACATAAATAGATAAAGATGTCCATATAATAATGATCAATTACTGAACGTGAAAGTATGCTCAATACTTTTCGACAGGTGATTGACAGGTCACAATGTCATTATAAGATTGTATAATTTACCTTGTCATTTTTGAATTTTATTTTTTACATACTAATTTAATTTTATCACATAGAATGTATACTGCTCTTTATTGACGACCAACAACGTTTTAATGGACTGATTGTTTTTTTACTTTTAAGTTTTAACATACATATATATAGTCAAATTTTATTACTTCAGACTTTTTAACCTATGTTTTGTTATAACATTATTTAAATTTTAAATGTGCATACATGTTTTTCAAACATTTTGAAATTTTGCATTGTAACAGAAACGTTAACTTAACGAACAACTTTAATTTCATTCACATTTTAAAATCATCATAAACTTTGATTCTGTAAAGAGATATGACTAAAAAATACATTTGACAGTAACCTCACAACACACAATTATAACATAGGACCATATAGATAAATTTCAATTGACTCAAGTTTGGCTAAAGTTTTCCCCTTTGTCGTCATGTTGTAGGCCAATGTAAGCAAATTCCTTCATAAAACAACCAGATTCAACTGTGATATTGAACGCCAGATCTTAGAAAAATACTGAATCTGTTAAGACCTGACTGTGTTTAATTTATCAGGATTGTTGTCTAAGAATCTTTTGTCAAACTTGAGTGTACGACAATGTAAAACTTTGTTTGTTAAAAAAGAAAATCGACCCGTGTGTCCTTAAAGCCTCGGTCACACCTTACCGGATAGCTCGAACGGACGCCTAACGGATAACAAAAAAGTAAGGTGTGACCGAGGCTTAAACATGGTCGCAAAGGGGAAATAAATCAGACTCAAATTATGTCAATGCTAAACTATCTATTAAACGATTTACCCTTATTTAAAAATATATTGGTTTAAACGAACTTACGAGTTCTGTAGTCTATTTTCCAAATACCGACTTTGTTTTCACTTTTATTTTTATGAAAGAAAATAACAGAAAGGTATATGGCACGTGTTTCCCTAATTTTACCAGGAAAATGAAATGAGCATGTTGTAAATTGTCGGTTTTGATAATAATTTCCATTTTGTAAGTGCATTCACATTTGTGGTAAATATTTAACATAAAGTGCAAATGTCTACAATCAACAAAAAAATCATTGAAGTTCACCAATAAATATTTAATGCACGCATTGTCGTGATAAGAGTACACTTACTCGTAATTCAAAATATTTATAAACAGGAAGTGGGTATCTGAAATCAGGAAGGAGAAGTCTGACAGATAATTATCGATGCTAGTACCACTGCAAAGAGTGATACGATATTTATCCATTCGCGACAGGTAAGGTTTCAAATTTTAAACGCGAGGCTCTCCGAGAGTTTTAAATATTTAAAATTAAATACACCTTATCGCCATTTGTTCGCCATAACTGGTCATCACACAGGTTCCCTTCATATTGAAAGATGACTATCGGTTCAAATATCAACATCGATGGGTTCATTATAACATTGGTGATATGTCTAGGTCAACGTTCTTTAGGTCGAATTAAAGTTCTTGACGTCACACACATGTGACTGATACAAACAAGTACTAGTAGTCATTTTGATCAGTAAATGCTAACGAAAAAAATAATTTAAAACCTCAGTCAGTATATTGAAAAATGTCAATGTTTGATCTGTTAACAGGAATTGAGCTTCCTAATAGATCCACGAAGTACTCAAACGCCGCTGATGAAAGTCATTCCCTTCAGTTGTTTCCCAATAAAGTTTGACGAACATTTTTGTTTGATTTAAAGAAGAACGAACAGACGGACGAACACGGTGATTGGAATACAGTAACAACTTTAAATACTGTGAAATAAAACATCAAGATACAACCAATCTTAAATAAACCCAACTTAGTTCTAATTCTTCATCTAGTTTTAAAAAAATCACACCATACCTAAGCACGTGAAAGTCAATACGGAGTTAAAAATGTGTATAAAATATATAAAAAAAAAAGATGATGAAAAAACGTCAATGATCGATTTCGAACCTGAGTTAGTTATTCTTGCTTTTGATTTAAAGTAATCTCAAGTATAAATCTTCACCCACAAAAACATGTTATAATATTGAAAAGTGAACGACCTCAGAGACACAGGTTGATTGATAGTCAATTATTACTCTTGACAATTATGCTTTTAACATTTATCATTTTACTAATATTTATGTGATAGTTTATTATAACTTCTGTACAACTGTCGATTTTTCATTCCGATCTAGATTTATGGAGATGGCATTCAAATACGATATAGTTAACTATCAGAATTTCGCAAGGTTATAAGTGTATAAATCTACCGTTATAAAGGAGAGATATAGTTCAAGACAAGGGCAACAACTTCTGTACGACTGTCGATTTCTCATTCCGATCTAGATTTATTGAGATGCCATTCAAATACGATATAGTTAACTATCAGAATTTCGCAAGGTTATAAGTGTATAAATCTACCATTATAAAGAAGAGATATATTATAATTATCACAATTTCGCAAGGTTATAAATATAAAAATCTCCCGTTATAAAGGAGAGAGATAATTTAAGACGAGGGCAACACTAATAATGGCCTCGGTAGCACTCCCGTGCATGGTTCGAACAACCCTGCCATACACGTCCTAGGAATTCGTCGTATGCATGCACGCCATGACCTGAGCAAAACATACACACGTGATATACATGTATATGCATACCCTAATAAATCTCTGGTCAATTTAGAATGTTTTCAAATTATTTCAGGGGATGATTTTCATTAAAAAATGTACGTGTTTGCATATTTACCGACTTGAAGAACACGTAAATTATCATGAACAACAATATATTCAAAATGACAGGTAGAAGAGGGCAAAACTGATAGACACAAATGAATAAATAAAATCAGTAGCATCATGGATACACAGGCTGAGTTGACTAGACTCAAGCTGGCCATATGCAACTATTACAGTCATAATAACGTTCGATAACTCTGCATATGACTGGTTTAATTAGGATTTTTTTTACTGTTTACCTGATGAATTATTTAAAGAAAATTGAAAAAATATATTTAGATCACCTCGGTTTATATCCATTCGATGTCTTCTTTTATAAATATAAAATAATATTGCAAAGAATTTCATTGATAATCGGACAACACTAACCGGTATAGGTATTGTCAAAACATGCATCTACATGGGTATTGTCAAAACTTACATCGTGATTAGGTGCCATGTTTGTTTTCTTTGATCACGTTGATGTTATGACTTAATTAATATCTCCTTAATCTAGCTATGTTTACGGCTATTCTTATAGTTACAATAACGTGTCATATTTAATTGCAATATAAACAGTGAAAATAAATTGAATTATGTGCATTAACAAAATAAGTGTCGAACATCCTCTACGTTTGAAAATTATTTGTTCGCCATTTTTTTTAAATTTAAAAAAAAAGCAACAGCATGTTTAAGCTTGATAAAAAGGAACCAATGTTCGATTACATGCTTCTTTAAGGTAAGACAATGACTGAAAACGCGAGCATCTTACAGTTATTTAATTTTCATTGTAAAAATCGTACAAATTATATTTTTACCATGTCGCCCCACGCTGTCAATCTGGTCGCCATCTTGAAAAATAATAGCAGATTTTCTGAAAATAGCTTATTCTCAAATCAATTTGGAAGGGACATACTAGAAAATTAAACTATGCATTTCTATACAATTTACTTGGGCTTGATATGGATAATGTGTGACGTCACAAAAGTTACGTGATGACTGCTATATTTGGATATGAGCCACTTTTAGCAGCCTTTTTTTTCCAGCAGCCAATTTCTATGATATGTATATAAACCGAAAAACTGCATGAGACTCAAACGTTCCAAATATCGCCAAATTTTAGTGCTGAGTTGCGATATATTTATGGTTTATACGTACAAGAAATATTTTCCAATGCAACAACATATTATATCTACCGTCAATTTAAGCGAAATATATAGATACGACATTATGTTTATATTTCTATCTATCAAATACTACTTTATATATGATTTGAAAACCCCAAATAACAATTGGATCGCGATGCAGTATCCACCACACACCAAACTTACTGTTGAAAACAAATTCACCACAAATCGAACTAACTGTTGAAACCAAATTTTGCCAAAGTTTATTCTAGGAGAAGCTGTTATTATCTTGCCTTTTATTCTATTGGCCCTTTGTTCATTAGACGTCTTGATCCCAATATGGTGCAAAATCAAACCATGTTGCTAACAGTTGGACATATGTTATCATAGATATCATTCGAAATTAAAATGACGCAGCTCTTTTGACCTCTACTTTTGACCCATAGACGAATCATATATTATTTGCGGTTTTCCTTTCATACATTTGTTGTATTTGTCGTTATCGAACTAACTTAATGTTTCGTAAATGTTATTAAATATTTTCAAAATATAACATCTGAAAACCATTTTTTATTAAATTTTAGTGTTTCAATAGCTGATGTGACCTACACTTTGACTTTAAACTGATTGGGGTCTTTACCTTTTCCCGTGTCAAAACCTGGTCAATTTGGTTTAGAAATTCCGTATGGCATGACACATTTTGCCCAGACGTCATGAATTATTTTAAACCTGAACATGCAAAAATCTAGATGTCCCAAACGGCATCATTTCTACAGCGGACAGAGTGTTGACTAAAAGACGATTACAGTGCAATTAGATAAAATAAATGAATAAATTGCCAATCTGCAAAATGACATACCTGCGCTATTTTGAAATTCAGTGGAATAAAGGTTTATTACCAGCTAAAGTCATGTTCCGAAAGTTTCACTTAGACACACTTGAAACGTGCTACATTCGTAGTCTTCTGTTCACGAGACAAATGATTCATTCAGAGAGAAATTTTACCCCAAAAAAAGAGGAGAAAATTACGAACAATATCCGTGATCTTAATGTCGATTAGTGCATCTAACACTGATACAAAGATGTTCTGTGAAAATGACGCATCATTATTGTTGATTATGTTTGTAAAAGTGCACCAGGCCAGTGATGACAACAACATTTTAAAAGTACATGCAATCAATAAGACAAAAACGTGCGTTTTCTATCGAACACAGTTAAGTTGATGTATTTTTGATGTTCTAAGAAACCAAAGATTTTAGTTCCCCATAAAGTTAATTATTTTCAATGCGTAGAATATTTCGTTAAAGTTTTTTGTTTGTTTTTAAGACGGATATATAACATAAACACATGAAAAAGAATGGCTCGATGATGTGGGCATTAAGTTCATAACAAAAGTCCATTCATGCATATCAAAATTGATTCACACCCTTTTAGTGTGACGGTGTCTAACCAAATATAAAAAACATCACGAGGCCTTCAACGCGGAGCACACATTGATATAATGCTCTTTTAAATAGCAACTTAAAATTTGAATAACACTACATCTGAACATGAAAATCGTATATAAGTTGTAGTAGTTATGTTCCGGACCATATGATTTATAATACGCACATGGTCGGACCATATGAGTATACGCATATGGTCATGACCATACGCGTATGGTCCAAATACTCATATGGTCCGGATCAGTAACATTGGTACAAATGTATTATTTAAGTATGGGTTTCTAAACAAGAATAAAACAGCATCTTCACCTGAAGAAAAGTGATATTGACCGCGCGATAAGTCACGTGCTCTTGTATGTTTAACTATGATACAATACTTAAAGTACAATTGGTTTTGGTAAATAACAGTGACATTAAATACATTATTCTATTTTAGATTATGGAAAACACAATTTCTGTCTTTGTTTCGTTAACTATGTGGTAAAATTGACTTTTGACTTTTGACCATAATGATAAAAATACATATGTACACATGAAACGCATAATTCTTAATAAGTTACAAATTATGTGTTATACACAGAAAACATGATATGATTGCTGTTCCCATAATTTAACTTCACAAATACAATCAAACAACTATACGTTTATGTAGTATAACTATGAATTAGTTGAATTACTGTGGATTCGTTAATTTTCGTGGGTACCAATTTTCGTGGATTGCAGAAATCTTGCCTTTTCGTGGATATATGATTTCATGGTTTTGCCACAGTCTGTTTACAACCTAATAGAAAATCTTTAGTTCGTTGAACATTTAAACTCGTGGTTCACCTGTACCCACGATAACCACGAAAATTGATATCCAACGAATAGTAATGAATCCACAGTAGATAGCCGTTTATTCCAGTGGTTAGTTGATTGAGACACCAATAATCAGGGCAGACGATGGGTATCTTTGGATGTGAATAAAAGGTGATGATGGGTATATAAAAGCTCATCTAGGAAGCAAATAACTGTCAAAAAGTTTAATACACGTCTAGAGAGAAAAAAGTAAAATCACGAAAAAATCTTAACTCCGAGGATAATTCAAAACGGAAGGTCTCTAACTAAATGGCAAAATCAAAATCCATTTTTAAGCAGCTTGATTCTTAGAAACTAGAGGCTCTAAAGAGCCTGTGTGGCTCACCTATGTTTACTGATGTTTTTGAAATCATGGTTAAAATCATTATTCATTGTTTAAAATTAACTGGTTGTCGAATTTGTCTGAAGTTTCATGGCAGATATATCTAAATCGGATGAACATTTTTGCCACCGGTCAGATTTCTCTAAATGCTTCAGTTTCAGAGATATAAACCAAAAACTGCATTTTACCCTATGTCCTAGTTTAAGCGATGTCTGACATCTTGGTTCGTAGGCAGGATCATCGGATCCATTTTTTAAACTATATACTCTTTTGATATTTGTGGACAAATTTGGTTACATTTGTCTTAGTAGTTTCAGAGAAGAAGGCTTTTGTAAATTATTTTAAAGATTACAAAAATTTAAGAAATATTGGTAAAATTGACTACAAATGTATAAGTGGCAAACACCCTTTGCGGGGTCAACTGAACATTTTGGGCAGATAGATCTTGAATGATTAACAATTTCAGCCCTTGTTAGATTTGCTCTAAATGCATTGGTTTCAGAATTATAAGCCAAAATCTACATTTTACCCCTATGTTCTATTTTAGCCATGGCGGCCATCTTGGTTGGCTGACCGGGTCATCGGACACATTTTTTATAATAGTTACCCCTATGATAATCGTGGGCAAGTTTGATTAAATTTGGTCAAGTAGTTTCAGAGAAGATTTTTGTAAAAGATTACAAAAAATTTAGAAAAAAATGGTAAAATTGACTATAAAGGACAATAACTCCTTAGGGGTTCAACTGACCATTCTGGTCATGTTGACTTATTTGTAGATATTACTTTGCTGATTATTATTGCTGTTTCCAGTTTATTTTTAACAATAATAATATTCAAGATAATAACCAAAACGGCAAAAAATCCTTAAAATTACCAATTCAGGGGTAGCAACCCAACAACCGGTTGTCCAATTCATCTAAATATTTCAGGGCAGCTAGATATTGACTATGTAAACAATTTTGCCCATGCCAGATTAGCTGTAATTGCTTTGGTTTCAGATTTATAAGCCAAAATCTACATTTTACCCCTTTGTTCTATTTTTAGCCATGGTGGCCATCTTGGTTGTTCGTCACCGGACTCATTTCTTAAACTAGATACCCCAATGCTAATTGTGGCCAAGTTTGGTTGAATTTGGCCGAGTAGTTTCAGAGGAGCAGATGTTTGTAAAAGTTAACAGACGACGACGGACGCAAAGTGATGAGAAAAGTTTACTTGGTCCTTCGGGCCAGGTCAGCTAATAAAGGGAATTGAGATCATGATCCAAAATCTATTCGCCAACAATAGACAAGGGTAAATAGATTTTTTTTTAAATGTAACAACCGACATTTGACTACAGATTATATATTTTTTTTTCATGTTATCTTATCTGTGGTTACACATCCTGGTACTCCGTCATTTACGAGCAGGCCAAAGAAGTAATTCACTTTGGAAGGATAGGTTATTGATTTTCTCAATTGATTTGTCATATATAATGAAAACATAAAACTGTTTATTCCCTCCCCAAAACGTGCCTATTAAAAGCTTTATTTTACTTCTTTACGCTGCTCTTGGTTGACCGAGTACCAGGATGTATTACCAGAGAGAAAGTCACTTGTCGAAAAATTATAAACTCCGGAGTCAAAAGTGGATAGTATAAAAAATAGTACTTATAATAAATCGTCCCAAGTCTAGAAATTGTGTGAATTATTATAATGTCTATAATTAATCATACTAAATAAAATTGAAGCTATTAAAGAAAGGTGCCATCATCGCCAAAGTCTTGAAATGACAAAAACTATTATATAATATATTTAAGGTTAGTACATGTAGTATGTATGTGTATTGAAATATATTCATATTTTATTATCAATACGCCTGTACATGTACATGTATGCCTATAAGCTGTATAACGTATTGAAATTATTATAATGTGAAAATACACTGAAAAGGTCCATATAAGCAGGCAAGATATTAATATGTTCACAGGCACTTGTCTCAGAACTTATTTTTCTATATGCCCGTTATATAAAGTTATGTAGAAAAAATAAAGTTTTACACAAGTGTCTGTGGTCATGTTGCTGGGTTAAATAGATTGTTTTTCAATTGCTGGACCCGTCCATTTTTTTAATGGATCAATACGATCAGTAATGATGGGGAAAATGGGATATAATGAACCAGCTTACTTCTTAATCTGAATACGAAAATGTTAAAATTATCCAATTACAGTTATTAAAATAGCCTTGTACGTGCAAGTCACCATGTGAAGGACTAAATGCAAGCTCTTGTGTGACGTGACCATTTTTTGAAGACATGCACAAACAGTATTTTCAAAGTCATATAAGACCCTGAAGCTGTATGTCAATGCTTGAAAAAGCGGTTGATAAAGAAGAGATACCATCTACCCACAAGCTACCAGTACATTCGTTTGACAATGACTCAATTTAATATTAAACAACGTAAAAACCACAGATTTCATAACATTAACCTTATGGGCTTTTACTTACACCTAATATCATACAATCTTAGTGCGGACGATGTTAACATATTTGAGTTTTATTATTGATTATCGTAACCGCAACTGCACACGAAAAGGTACCGATAAAACGTGTCTGGCTATTTGTAGTTTGTCACCGTCAGCACTTTGATCACGACTCGGGCTTTTCAAACATCTTGTTTGGAAAAATCTAATGGAACATACTTAAATTCTGTCCTTTTCTATTTCTAAATTTGATTTTTTTTATTTGGCTACTTTTTTTTTTATTATTTCGGTCTAGTTATCAAATATTTGTTGTTGATGCTATTTTTATTTTTGGTGTTTTGCGTTGGAGCTATTTTACTTTCTTGTTCGTACTCCTTTGTAATAAATTTTAAATACATGTAAGTAACAAGAGTAGGTCAGTCATTGACACATTAAAGTTTATGTATCAGCATCAGAGGTCATGACCTTATCCAGTTTTATACTATAATGTCCATTAGTGTACTAGCAGTGCAGGTGGGAAGTGTATTTCACTGACAGCCGATTAGCACCTTTCTAACTTCAGAGAAGAGTTCCCATGTGATCGTACTAAAATGCTTGTTCAGGGAAATGTTAAAGAAAAGAATGAAGAAAATTTCCCTATTATTAATGACAGAAAAAAAATCATGTCGCCATTATATTTATAACTTCATACAACGATTATAAACGCTGTAAGATCGAACACCGCAGGCTTAAAAATATTTGTATGTAGCGTTTGTAACAACACAATTTCTGAACAACTCGTTATGTCATATTTTACATACTTTATTATTTTTGTACACGGTTATTATATGTAATACTTGTGCACACATTAAAAACGTCTTCTGTCATATCTTTTTTTATGATTCATCTAAAATATTAAAAAAACAATTTAAAAAATAAAATAAAACAGGTACATGTATGACAATAAAATTAACGGTACCGATTACCTTGCACCAGATGCGCATTTCGACAATACATGTCTCTTCAGTGATGCTCGTAGCCAAAATATTTGAAATCCAAGGCTTATATAAAAGATGAAGAGCTATAATCCAAAAGGTCCAACTTTACCATTGTAAAACGTCATCGAACTGAATGAAAGCGGTTGGAGTTTGTAGTTTATAGTCCTGTAGCTATACTTAATATTGTCCCCAATTTAGCATTGGCATTAAGACAATTTTAATAAGTAGATAAAAAGTTTACAAACATTTGATGTATTAAAAAAAAGAATGAACTGGTTTCTTGAAGTAAAAGATAGGCCGAGTATTCAAATTGCTGCATAACTTAAATGATATTGTAGGAGCATTTATGAATAAATTATTGATTTTAAAATATCAAAAATCTTACATGACATTGCCATCATTTAAACGTTTAAAGTAAGAAGCTGTGGGTTTGATATAGTCACAAGAATCAAGAATTATAAATACGAAAAACTACGTTATCATCATTTCTTTTTTTTATCAGTAAATTCCTGTTAACCGAAAAAAAGATATTCAGAAATAATCTTATTCTAAAATTGTCTTTCCTTTAAACCGATTAACCACGAAGTACAATGTACTGTCGTGATTTTAAATTTTTTTTTTTTTTTATTTAATTTACATTCATAATGGTCCCGGTTTATTTTTTTTTAAATATTTTAATAAAAGATCAATTGATATGTATACCGTTTGTACTATATTGCGATTTTTTAAAAATAAAAATGTTATTAGTCAACCAGCGTAAAGTATATATAATACTTCTCAAAGAACAACTAGCCGTAAATCAATTAAAATAATATAAAAACTGAAAACCAAAAATAACTCTAAAACATGCATCAAAAGCAGACAAAAAATAAAACATACATGTACATGCATATAATTGACAGTTAATCATATTCATAATTATACCACTCATGTAAAAGCAAATCACTTACCAAATGCTCTTTTGTTTCAACTTGTCAAATTCCTGGAAATGTAAAAATCCGAAAAGTACTCGACAACTGGTGATAAATCAAACAAAATTAGAAATAAAATCCATTTTGAAATTCCAACCGCAAATGCTCGTAGCCGATCTGTCCAAACCGCAAATTATGTGGCGACCATCCGCTAGAACATATCGGCAGAAATATAATTTTCTGTAATATTCACACTTCAATTGTTTGCTCATTGATGCATATCACGACAATTTACTGATAATAAAACGGTTATGTGATTATTATGCTAATAAAGTAATCTCAGTGCCTTTGGTAGTAGACATTAAACTAGTCATTGACCCACATTTGTCTGACAAATGGGACGTTATTTCAAAATGCAATATTTTTTTTCTGTACTGTAAAATTTAAAATTATAGTTCCTGGTGTTGTATTTCTTTTCTTTATGTTGGTTACCTGAAAAATTACGTTGATTTGGGATAATTTTATTTTCAGAATTTAACACTCGAGGGAATGGAGAAAATCTGTATTCAGAATATATTTTATTTTGTCATCTGCTAAACCACAATATATATTTTTTAACAAATTAGGGATCAAAATATTTGTTTAGGAAGAAAAACCGTACCACCCTTTGAAATTAATAGGTTGTTCTCTTCTTTCAATACTGCATTCTATGGAACGCGCATTCTATGGAACGCAAATAGCATTCTGAGGGAACAACATATTTCTTCTTTTGTGGCCGCATTCTTCCACCGTACAAAACGTGTTATTCGTCGTTTGCACACACTTTTTTTAACACATTTTATAGAATCTGAAACTCTTTGCATGGTTTAATTTTGTACAAAAGAAATTGACTTGTGTGATTTACTTAGTTAAAACTTATCATTACTAGTATATCTTACAGACAGTGACGAATATAGTCCCTAATGAAGACAGTGGAAAAATTTATTTTACACCCCTTCCAAATTTATTACCACATGCCTTATGCCTCAGATGCACTACGAAATAGCTGTGTTCTCGGAACATATTCATTCAGCTGAGTATCAACCGAATGTTTAAAACAAAAATCGTATGAGGACTAAACTTTCGTTAAAATTATACATATTGCATCATACCTCATATATAAGTAATAATTTTGAAATAGGGGAGCTACCATTTGATTTTTAGGGGAGGGGGGGGGGGGGGGGGGGGGGGCTAGGATGAAAAATGTTGTCCTGCTTTTTTTTTAATTGTAATCTTTGTCCTGCCTATTTATTTTTTACTCTTTTCGGTCCTGCCTTTTTTTTACTAGTTGATCCTGACTTTTTTTACACAAATTGTCATCCTGCCTTTTTTTTTTACAAAGTTGTTCATCCTGCCTTTTTTTTACTCAAAACTCCTGTCCTGCCTATTTTTTTCAAATTTTATCCTAGAAAAATTACAACAAAATGTGTTAGGCAATACGTGATCTAAAAATATTCTTTTTTTTACAACCACGTTATTCTAACGATGGTAAATTGTCGTCTCATTGCCAATCATACATGTACCACATCTGTCTGGTTTTATATAGGTGAATTATATTTGAAAATATATATGAAATCTTCCATGTTAACATATAAGGGAATTCCAAACCAATACATATTGATACTAAAGCGGAATCCGATGTAAATGTGCTTACTTAAATAATCTTGTAATGCGATTGTCGATTTTTCCATATAGGGGAAAATGCAGACGTTTCCCTTCAATTATTAAATATCGAAGAGTGGTGGTGGTTGTGGAGGTGGTGTAAAAAAGGGGGCTTATGCCAAACCTGAATAAGACAGCAATGTACATTGTATCACCTAAACACCAACAATAAATAAAAAAAAATATCAAATTTACTTTGTTTAAGGGCACAGTTGAATGTATTTAAATCTAATGAAAATCACATTCCTACCAAATTTTCAATTGCTTATATCCCCCCCCCCCCCCCCCCACCCTCCTTCCCCCAAACTTAAGACAAGGACTTTTCATTATATAATGATTCATAATTATAGATTCATGTATAAGCCGATGTAGAATGAGTGCCAATGGGACAACTCTCCATCCAAGTCACCTAAGTTTTGTTATTTATTCTGTATACAATCTATTTATAAAAGTCTTTTAGAATTATACTCTTGAATCATCGCACGCATTTTGCGGACGAGCTTTTAAATTATACATTATATTAGATTGGTTGTTAATTAAAAAAACATCCAGCGGCAAATATTTCACACAGAGTAAACTCAAGCAGCATATCTTTTCAGAAAATCTCTATATTTTTCACAGTTATAAGGGGTTTATAAGACAACGCACGAGCTTATCATGGCAGGAGTTTGATATCAATAGAACTACCCGTTACCAATTCAAATGATCCCCCATCCCCTTTTAACACACACACAGTTGTTGCCATCTCTGACGGGAAGAGTGTGAATTCCGATATTCTGTTAAATATACATCCTACTGATGTTATAAATATGTTGTCAATAAAAACATAAATCAATATTATAGTGTCGTAATAACACTTGTTCTAATCAGAGTTTTTTGCTTTACCAAGAACGAATGAGTTGTCAATTCGTAATTCCTTAAAAATATGTCTGCGTAAAAGTCGTACATGTATTTACTCAATTTATTTCACTTGACTGGGCGGAGTTTAACCGGTTCGCTCATAATAAACTAGTCCATCTAAAGATAGGTGTTTTAGAATAAACTCATCAATGAAGTGTCCAGTTATTCTTTTGTAAATTCCTTTAATGACACTGATAGGTGATTAGAAATCAGTAATAATTATAACGGCAATCATCCTTATCACGCACATCTTCAAATAGACTGTCCTTACGCAAATTAAAACGTAAGCTCCGCCCGATCAGTTGAAATGACATGTACTAAGTTATTCAAACTGTTGGTATATTTAGAATGATGAACACTATGTGTCTTATTGACAATTATACCACATCTCATTATTTTTATACTTTTGTAAATTTTTTACGGGACTTTTCAGAGCTTTCACGCATTGCACAAATAATGGACACCTGTACGTTGTTGAAGACTGTATCTTGTCCTCTAAATTTCCTTTGCATGTGTTTGTCTGGCGTTATTAGTTTTGATTAACTTTTTAATCGTATCTTTTTTTTATCGCAATTAAAAATTTTAAAAAGATTTTCTGGAGAATTTGACAGACCCAGCAATACAACGCTTTTGTTTGTAAACTTGAGATGTAGTTCGGGTATTTATTAGCTATATAGAGTAAAGGACTTTTTCGTCTAAATTTGAAATTTCAAACTGACATTAAATAGACTTATGATTTTCACGATCTCCGTTTATTTCTTTACATTTATTCTTTTTTGGTTTTGCCCGAAAAGAAAAATTTACATATTTGGCGTTTTGGATTTTGTCAGAGCTAGGGAACAATGACGGGCCCAACAATGACATATCTTTCATGAAGATAAGTCAAGTGTTTTGGCAATTTTTTTTCTTCCTCTAAACATGACTATACCTCTATTTCTTACGAAGTCGGAAACGCAAAATGATTTTACCTCTTGTTTTTGCCACTTCAGTTTATAGAATATAAATAGATTAATCTCGTACACGCGAAATAGCCTTATCCCGTCACCTTAGATACTGTATGATTTCCCAAGGTCAAGGTCAAGTATCATATTTTGAATTTACGTTGTACAAACACGATAATAACATGCATATGCACACACTTCATCATTGTCTTTCTTTTAAAAAATGATATATTCAATAAATGTTGTAATATCTCGAACTTTAAAGACTTAATGAAATTCAATTATAACCGCAAAATGTTAAAACCTTTTTATGCATGTACGCGTGTTTATATATTGTACACAATTATAAAACTGGTGAATCTATACTTTTAAAGAAAGTGAAGATTGCATTGATCTGCAACTTCTCTGAAAACCATACGAAGTCGGATTATCGGTTTCTGATTTGGGACAGATACTTTAAAGTTATATGTACATTGTATAGGGAGATACCAATGCATGTTTGCGAGCGCCTAAAACTGTCCCTAGTACCCTTGTACAGTGATGTTACAGCAGACAATTATAACAAAAATGTAAATAAAATTCAGTGCATACCTTACTACAAATTGCAGGGTTAACAAATATAAACTTTACAAATTTCAATGCAAAAATTATAAAATGATTTTTATTGATGATGGATAGCTGTTTGACGTCTAATAGCAAATTACAAAAACATGTTAATGTGATATGAGCATTGACATTAGCCCTGCTTTATACTAGACCAACACGTTTAGGCGGATCGTCACGGGCTTGTTTTCAAGATAAACAGTAAGATATTTCACTTACCAGGACACATAAATCTGCCTCCGAGTCGACCAACATTTGCTTTTACTCCTTAAGTTCGCGAGCTCAGAGGAGATGCAATTTTTTTAATATTCTAATTTGACCCGACCGGTGGCCGAACCCACGACCTCTTGATTTCGAGGTGATTTACTGATTATCAGAAGATAAAATATAATAGATATATATGCACAGTCGTCACTGGTTTATACGTACTTATAACATAATTATTTCTGTGACTGCATCTTACATTAATTTGTAGGAACAGATAATTCAGCTGATCTGTAACAATTTCCATCTTCTTGCCTTATACATTCTATATCATGTACTGTGTTACGACGCTAGATTAAAACTGATGAGGAAAGGTAACACCCGGCCACCAAAAGCTTTATTATTTTGTAGAGCCTAGATGGTCGAGTGGTCTAGCGCGTCGGGCAAAGAAGAAGGCGATTTGGTGCCACAATACTTCTCGGCGAGGGGAGAACAAAACAAATGCGAAATTTACAGATCTAACATTATTGGGCTGATATTTTAGACGAAACATAATTATATAGATAGATAGATATTAAAATAATGTATGATACCAAATGGGAATTTGCTTTTAATGATAAGTTATTTGTCACATATGACATAGTTTTCTACTTTCTATTACGATGAAATTCCTTTCATTTTATGTTGTCATATAACAGTTATAATAGAAACGTTTATTTTGATTTTTTTATAAAAGAGAATGTATGCACTTTACAAAATAAATGACATAGATAAAATTAATGACATATATACTCAACCCAAGATCCCACTTTCATGTAAATAAGTTAGGATCCTTTTTAAAACAGTCTATGGAAATGAGGACAGGGGACTCTTGAAATATTTACTTAATTATAATCAATTTATTATAATGTATATTAAGGATCTTGTATCTATTGTTTTTTATTTGTTTTGTTATGTTATGTCACATAATATAAATATGTAGTGTTATGGCAATACAGATTTGATTTAAAAAAAATATGCTAAATTATAAAACAAACAGTAGACACATTCGTTTCTTTTAAAATAAAAATGTTACCCAATTCTGTGAAAGATATTTTTCATTTGTTGATGAATTACAAAAGACAGTTTTATATTCATTCAAGATTAATTCCTCACCGACATGATTTATTCCGCGGTTTTATACTAAGACAACCGAGAAACAGATTTCTTCCCAAATATAATTTTTGAGAACAATTTTAGACTAGTTCAAAAACCGAATTTTTAACAAAAGAATTATTTCCATCACTTCATGTTTTAAGTTTTCACAACAACATATATATAGTAACGAAAGTTGATGAACAAGTGATAAAATACGAACAAACATATAATATATTATAAAATAAATATATGCATGATTAAGGTAACAAATTATAGACAATTAATATATGTAAAAATATGATAGCACAAAATTACAAAAAATGGCTACTTCGTGGATGAAAATTACGCTATCATCACTGTTAAATAAAATGTTTAAATCTATCTGAATTTGGTTTGAATATATATATATGTAGGACTCAAATCTATGGCGGGTTCCAAATCTACGGCAGATTCTTAATCTATTGCAAATGTGACGTTACAAATGCAAAACAACTCAAATCTATGGCAGATTTTTGTTTTCTCCAAATCTATGGCAGATATTTTTCATAACGTCACAATTAAATAATTGAACAGATCGTGCAGGTGTTTTATAACTAACAGGTAAGATGTTGTTGCAGAAAAAAATATTCATTTCAACACAATCATTGAAGTTGTATAACGTAGAAAAAGTTTTGTCATTCAGTTTCTTCATAATGAACTGAATTCCACTATGATGCTTTCTTTATGCGAGTCATGTTTACCGTCGAAAAATGATACTTTTCTTTCATTTTCACCGTAGAGCGAGTCATTAGTATTGTATATGCGGAGCATTTTCACTGTATGATTTATTTATTGTTTTATCTATTACAGCGTATTTTTTTAAGCATGTAAAGCAAGACATTAATTAGAGTGCTTGCTTTGGTTTTTTTTTTATTATTGTACAATCATTATGATAACACCTAATTTAATTCAAATATAATAATTATATAAATACAGGTTAAACTATGCCGATACATATTGATTAAAGATGTCAATCTTATTTACAAAGTTTGTATAAACAATTATACAAACAAAGCAAGCAAGTAAACCAATTTGAAAGTTTTGCTTTACATGCATTAGGAAATTAGCTGTAAAGCCTTAATTTAGCCGACTTGCTCAAATAATAGATAAAGTAAGAGATGGATTTGATAAAATTTAACTTACGGATCCGGAGGAAAGTTTGAGTTTAAAACACTCTAAATAAATTTAATTGAAATAATATTTATTTCAAATGTATTCCATTTAATTTCTTATAAATCGTATAGGGATCTTTATCCTTGTATTTTTTTTTATCCATTTCCAAATCCTTAGTTTTTTTTTATCCATTTCAGTGACACTTCACCACTAATTACGTACATCTTGATATAGATTGAATCGTTGGTTTTCCCGTTTAAAAGGTTTTACACTGGGGCCCTTTATAACGTGCTGTTCGGTGTCAGCCAAGACTCAATGTTGAAGACCGTGTTTTGACGTATAACGGTATACTATTATAAATTGTGACTCGGATTGAGAGTTGTCTCATTGTCACATATGACATCTTATCTATCTATGGCTCAAACCGAAACGAGACGGGACAAAAAGGGATAGAAACACACTTTTTTAATATATTTATAATGGGCTTAATATGAGTCAGAAAAGAGTAGAATAGTCAAATGATTGTGTCGTGAAAACGAGAAATAAAGTATAGCGGGACACGGAAAATTTTAAAAACTGAGAACTGCGTAGTATAAGCGGGATACGGGAATCTGACAAAGCAGTAAGCGGGATCAGGTATCAGACCCCCCCCCCCCAATGAGACCCCCGAATAAGATATTTATTTATCTTCATCATATTGTTACAGTCATGCCTTCAATAACAAATGTATCCCATGCATGCATTTTCATATTTTTGGTCCCTTTTTCAAGTTTGTGGTTCAAATTTATAGACCAAACTCCGCCATATTAATCTTTGACTTAAAAAAATACAGAAATATCTTTTAATTTTTTTTTAAATCAAGGAAAAACGTAGTTTGAAGAATACAATATGACATTTTGAGAAGCGTTTTTGTTACAAGTGTGAAAAGCTATATATTTGATAAAGAATGAATGAGGAGTTTGTATTTCAATTTGAAAATACATTTATCATAAATTCTAAAGTCAGCAACTAAGTTTTTTCATTTGTTTCAAGTGCATTTATCACATAATTCTACAATACAAATTCTTCGCATCTTCGAAAATTTCACATCAGAAATGACTGCACTAACAGTGATAATTCATCGCATCTTTAGTTAAAATGGATCGCTTTCAATAAGCGATATGCTATATTATGTTGCTTTTATAACACTTATTTGAACTTTAATGCTATGTTTGTACATAATATAGACATATCACAATGAAAATATGTAAAAACTTTCCTTCAAATCAATTAATTTGGTATTTTCAAAACGTAAACAAATACAGTTTTCTCATGATCCTTTATTCTACAATAGACATACCCGCATTTAACAGTGAAAATGAACTAGCTGGATTCGCACTTTATATACACTGTTTTTGATATTTATAAAAACATGCCTTCTTATTTTTTTAAAGGACTTACTAGTTGTTTTAATGAATGGGCTTAACACAGTGGCCGGGGGGGAGGGGGGGTCCGGGGGTTGGAACCCCCTTTTTGAAACGATCAATGCATTTGAATGGGGACATGTGGTTGGACCCCCCTCCCTTTGTCCTGGGTTGGGACCCCCCTTTTTTTGAAATGGCTGGATCCGTTTCTGTAAACAGGTACAATGCACATATTATTTTTGTTTTAATTTTTACGTGGCGCATTATTTCAATCTTTCAGGTTTGAATTCATCCTTTACGAAATTGTTTGATTGACCATTATGGAAATCAATGTTTATTTCACAAATCTTTAAAGACATGATCCCGTTGTCGTATAGTACCACTTGTTTAAGACAAGTAATTTGTTGTTTATGTACTGCAGTGCTTTCCATTTGCACAACATTTGTCATAGATTTGGAAACAAAAAAAAATCACTCTTGCATACAAATGGCACATCAATATGATCAATTAACTGTGCATTCGTGCTCCACCTTCAATGAAGATTCTAAATCATAAATATATCCAAAAGTTGTTAATCTATAGGATAGTGAAGACTAATGAAAGCTAACCCAATGTAAAAATATTACTTTGATATGTTTTAAAACTTTCTCAGAAAAATGCTCGAGCCACTTGACTTTCACAGCTCATAATTATCGTTTTTACACAATATTTTTGATAACGTAGTAAAAGATTATTTCCTTCTCAAAGTGTAAGACGCAATAAAAATCGTATGCTTGCGTCATCTTACCCACAAACAGATTTAATTAAGTCCTGAACATTTCGACATTTGTTTGTTTATTTTTATAAAATACCAGTAAAACAAATCACAAGTACATGTTAGAATCCGACTAATATCCCGTATCGTCAGGTAAATAAAAAGTAAAAACACAAAAATACTGAACTCCGAGGAAAATTCAAAAAGGAAAATAAAAAATCAAAAGGCAAAATCAAAAGTCCAAACACATCAAACGAATGGATAACAACTGTCATATTCCTGACTTGGTACAGGCATTTTCTAATGTAGAAAATGGTGGATTGAACCTGGTTTTATAGCTAGTTAAACCTCTCACTTGTATGACAGTCGCATCAAATTCCATTACATTGTCAACGATGTATGAACAAAACAAACATACTCAAAGAGTAAAAACGTCAAAAATAGGGGTACAACAGTCAATATTGTGTTATCATCTTAATATCACTACATAAACAACAAATGTAACAAAAAAGCACAAAAAGGCATTCATCAATTTAACATTCTCATTTTGCTTTTCTTTTACGGCTGAATTTATCTATGTAAAGTCTATCAATAAATGATAGAAGGTTTTCCACTGGTGTAAAACGTTTGAAATTCGTACAGGTAGACATAAAAATAATTTTGTCGTATGACGGCAGACATAAATGCAGACTCACGTAAAGTAGATATAACAAAAAACAGAATTTACAGTAAAAGTAATAATAATAATTAAAATAATGGTGTGGTTCAAAGTATGACGGGATACATAAGTACAGTTTCACGTCAAATACGGCTGAATTTATCTATGTAAAGTCTTGATTGGTTAAATATTTCTCAGTGTGTTTGAATTTGTTTGATAGCCTTTTGGTCATGACTGTTTGTCTCTAATATTTAATTAACTGTGCATTTGTATTCAGATATCGCAGATCAAATTTATTCGTTCTTTGTGTAATCATACGTTTTTTGATTGAGTTAAGTCTGCTAATTGATATTTTATCGTATGTTTTTATATGTTGTGATGTTATGCTATTGTTTTAGAAAAAGGGAGAAGGTTTGGGCCCATTAAAACGTTTAATCCCGCTGCAAATGTTTGCACCTGTCCTAAGTCAGGAATCTGATGTACAGTAGTTGTCGTTTGTTTATGTAATATATACGTGTTTCTCGTTTCTCGTTTTGTTTATATAGATTAGACCGTTGGTTTTCCCGTTTGAATGGTTTTACACTAGTAATTTTGGGGCCCTTTATAGCTTGTTGTTCGGTGTGAGCCAAGGCTCCGTGTTGAAGGCCGTACTTTAACCTATAATGGTTTAATTTTTAAATTGTTATTTGGATGGAGAGTTGTCTCATTGGCACTCACACCACATCTTCCTATATCTATCTACCCATAAATGAAAGAAGGTTTTCATTACTGG
Organism: Mytilus trossulus; assembly: GCF_036588685.1. Classification (NCBI taxonomy): domain Eukaryota; kingdom Metazoa; phylum Mollusca; class Bivalvia; order Mytilida; family Mytilidae; genus Mytilus; species Mytilus trossulus. The sequence goes on along the minus strand of NC_086378.1, from coordinate 54,353,010 downwards.
TGTAAAATTGCGCGTTTGAAATTCGCACAGGTAGACATAAACATAATTATGTCGTATGACGGCATACATAAATGCAGACTCACGTAGAGTAGATATAACAAAAAACAGACTTTACAGTAAAAGTAATAATTATAAATTAAATAATGGTGTGGTTCAAAGTATGACGGGATACATAAGTACAGTTTCACGTCAAATGTATATCATAAAAAAACAGACTAAACCGAAAAAGTAGTATTATTGAATAAAATAGTTTTGTCATTCATAGTATGTCAAGATCCTTAAGTAAAAGCATAATCAATCAATGAATAATTTTGCCGTTCAACGTATGTGGTTTTACATAACCACTGAGTCACTTCAAATGAATATCTAAAAAAGACATATAAAAGAATTCTATAATACGTAATTAAGATGATAACAAACGTCAGTACGCAAAATCTATACTTCAAGACCATCTTGTATTATTTGTGAAGTTGATACGGAATATTTATCAACAAGTTCTGGGTATCTTCCGATGAACTTTTTTGGAAAAAGGACGAGATATAATTTTCAAAACGACTTTTGTACTTGTCTTAAACAAGTGGAACTATACGACAACGGGATAAATAAGCTGCAGTATATATATATAAGAGAGGTGCCATAATTTTCTCTCTCAGAGGCAAAAATCAAAACATACCCCCCAAATTTGTTCTGTATGACCTAGGTCAAAAGTCGTTTTGAAAATTCTATTATAAGTCAAATATGAAGGTAATGTGTGTACAACACTATACCATTACTAACAGTAGAACATTGGTATGATTACTAATGGGACAACTTCCCAACAAGTTTTAAAGAAGTGGATGTAGGCAAATATAGGAAATAAACTCATCATAGATGCCAGGAACAACATTTTGTATTTGCGTCAAACGCACGGCATAGAGGGAATGAACGTATTTGAAAATACAAACCCTTCCCTAACCTGTAATAGTGGTACAAAGTTACAACATAAGAACAAATCATAACGATAAGATGAAAACGAACTTAACTCATCAAATCGATGCAGAGCAGAAAAACATTATACAAAAACACAGACCGGAAGTGGCAGGATATTTATAAATCCCTTACACATAAAAGACACAAAGTACAGTTCAGACAGCTTGTTCAAAGCTTAAGACTACTAATAAAAAATTCATGCATGTAAGACTAACATATTTGATCCGTACACATCAAACATCCAAATAGATTTAGTGGAAAGAGGTCATAAACAGGCAAAGAGAAACCAGTTTATTTCTAATAATCAAATGCTCCTGTTTTAACCAATGTAAACAATGGAGTTGACTGATAAACACTATTTGATTACCAATATGTTGATTTGCTATATGCATATTTTTTTCATTTTTTTTTATTATTACATCTGACTAGTCCAATAAAAATGGAAATTATCTGTAAAATGCAGGTTATATATACGGGGCGCCGAATGGGACTCTTGTGGTTTTGTACTCAAAATTCAATTTTGTACGGACAAAAGTAACTTTTGTTCAACAAAAATGAGTTCAGTTTAACAAAATTTGTATCATACTAAAAATTTGAAATTTTGTCATACAAAATTATCTATCAGCGGACAAAAGTCACTTTTGTCATGACAAAATTCATTTTTGTTACAAAGACTTGACTTTTGTTACCTAATTTGAAAATTGAGCGACAAAAGTCAATTTTGTTTTTAAATTAGTTTAGTTTGGTTTCTGTGAACTAATTTGCATACAAAATCGACTTTTGTTACACAAAATTGACTTTTGTTACACAAAAATAACTTTTGTTACACAAAATTGACTTTTGTTACACAAAATTGACTTTTGTGAGACAAAATTGACAAAATTGACTTTTGTCTCAACAAAATAGACAAAATTGAATTATTGAATTTTGTCTCAACAAAATTGACAAAATTGAATTTTGTCTCAACAAAATTGACAAAATTGAATTTTGTCTCAACAAAATTAACAAAATTGAATTTTGTCTCAACAAAATTAACAAAATTGAATTTTGTCTCAACAAAATTGATTTTTGTCTCACGAAAGTCAATTTTGTCTCACGAAAGTCAATTTTGTCTCATAAAAGTCAATTTTGTTGTTACAAAATTAAATTTTGTCATCACAAAAATGAATTTTGTCGTCACAAAATTGACTTTTGTCTCAACAAAATTGACAAAATTGACTTTTGTCTCAACAAAATTGACAAAATTGACTTTTGTCTCAACAAAATTAACAAAATTGACTTTTGTCTCAACAAAATTTACAAAATTGACTTTTGTCTCAACAAAATTAACAAAATTGACTTTTGTCTCAACAAAAATGACAAAATTGAATTTTGTCTCAACAAAAATGACAAAATTGAATTTTGTCTCAACAAAAATGACAAAATTGAATTTTGTCTCACAAAAGTCAATTTTGTCTCACAAAAGTCAATTTTGTCTCACAAAAGTCAATTTTGTCTCACAAAAGTCAATTTTGTCTCACAAAAGTTAATTTTGTTTCACAAAATTGAATCTTACCGTACACAATTGACTTTTGTGATTTAATTTCCATATCAGGTAACAAAAGTCAATTTTGTATGCAAATATGTTTATATTTGCATACCTTTAAGACAAAATTGACTTTTGTCATGACAAATATGAATTTTGTCTACAAAAATGAATTTTGTCATGACAAAAATGAATTTTGTCTACACAAATGAATTTTGTCATCACAAAATTGAAGTTCTCACAAAACAAGTCTGTAGCACATAGTTTTGTAAGACAAAAATGATTTTGTTATGACAGAATTGAATTTTGTACAAAACCACAAGAGTCCCATTCGGCGCCCCGTAATATATGAAGTGATATAAAATAAAACTGTTATTTTTATATTGCATCCAAATCCCTATATAAAAAGTAATTATAATAAACAGAGATGTTTGTCTCTGCTCTACAACACATTTTTTCCTTCAAATTTACCAGTATTGTACACAGAGTTTCCAAGTTAATAAAACCATTTTCTACCTTAAATTCAACCACATAATATTCTAGACAATTGTCTTTTCATTAATAACATACAACTTATGTTTTGATTCACTTCCACCTTTAGTTGGCGTATCAGAGCGTCAGTCTTTGGTATTCGAAAAATAAAATCTTGTATCTTTAGTGAGTGTTACTTGTTTATTAAAATCTACAACTTTAAAGATTCAAATTGTACAAGCAGAGTTTCAATGCTATCTTGATACTCAATGGAACTAGCCTCATATTTTGAAATTCACTTTGTTTTCAAAAATTGTTAATTATCAATCACATTCACTGGTTCATGTAGATTATCATGGCTGATCATGATGTTTTACATTTCAGGTCAAGCATAATAGGGTTATGAACATCACTTAGCAAAGGATCAAATAGGAAAGTTATTGATAGCACTTTACTATTTTGAAGACAAAAAAAGTAATCTATTATTATTGTTTGCTCTACGGAATTTGAACAATAAATATATCATTATATTTTCTACCATTGACAATACATATTATGTCCATATTTTTGTAAACTGATAGTAACGTTAACTAAAGTTGTCTACTAATGTTCATTTCACACCATAACTATTGCGCATTACCCATACTTTCAATTAGTGCACGGTAACATTTTGAATATTGGAAGCATCTTCGAATGTTACCAAAATTAGCACCTCAATCATAGGAAACAACGGGTTAATAATATTTGCACCGATAATGTCAGATTGTGCATTATTTACTCCATTGGACGTCGATATTAAACATCAAATATAATCAGCAGGGTTCTCGGTATTTTTTGGTGTTTTATATTTTACTGCATGTTGGTTTTAACGATGTTATATCGTTAACATTATTCAATGCTTTTCTCAAGACAATAACAATCAAAACCAAGGAGGAAACACAGACTCACAAAACCAAAGGACATTTACATCAACAGTTATGAATATTAAATAAGAAACAACACTAAAAACCGGGAGTGAAATCAGGTGCTCTGGAAGGGTAAACATTTCCTGTACCGTATACGGCACCCGTTGTGTTATTTCTTTGTTCAGTTCGGTGATGATGGAAGATAATTATGATTGAGGAAGAATATCAGATATGATTTCTGACACACTTTTATCATAATGGCCAATCATCTCATAATGGCATCGTAAAATTTCTTGAGTGATGACCTTAATCTGATTGATTCATAGCCCTGTCTTAGTTACTTTCGAGAATGCAGTATTCCCTGTCCAACAAAATCAACGAAATTTGAGCTAGCGCTAGAGTAACGTATCAATTGAGATATGCTGGTGCCGCTGGGAACTACTCAGTAATGGAAAGTTGTCAATAGGAAAATCATCGCGTTTGTCCTAAATTTTGGTATTTAACCTTCTATCAGTAGTCATTTCGAAATAAAGGTCTAAATATGAAGCAGATTTATCTGTGTCGATAGTATCTCTAATTTCAAATTTACTTGGATATATTAAAAGTAAGTGTTCACTGAATATATTATGACATTTTAACGTTGTGTTTCTGTGACGGTACTTTTCTATCCCAAATTCATGTATTTAGTTTTGATGTTAATATATTTGTTATTCCCATCGGATTTTGTCTAATGCGTAGTTTGTTTCTGTGTGTGTTACATTTAATGTTGTGTCGTTGTTCTCCTCTCATATTTAATGCGTTTTCCTAAGTTTTAGTTTGTAACCCGGATTTGTTGTTTTCTATCGATTAATGACTCTCGAACAGCGGTATACTACTGTTGCCTTTAATCATTAAGAGACAGTACATCATCAATATACCGTAAGGTGAAATTGAAATACTGGGCTAATTTCTTTTCTCCTTTCTGTACAAGCCCTTGGATAAATTCTGCTCCATAGGAATACAAAAACAAATCTGCAAGTAGAGGAGCGCATTTGGTACCCATTGGGATTCCAATAGTCTGTTGGAACACCAAACCTCCATATTCAATAAATATGTTGTCAATTAAAAAGTCTAGCATGGCATTTATATCTTCTTCGGTATATTTTTTGCTTGACTCTGTATGATTTTTCACAAAGTAAGATCAATTCCTGCCCAAATCTAGATATTTAAAACGTCTAGTGCTTTTTTTGTTAAAAAAAAACATAAGCTGACGAGTTCTTTCAGTCGAGCTTTCAGTTTATCATGTTGATAAGTGGTATAAAGAGTTGAGAATGTGAACACTTTTCCAAAATTATTTTGTCTTCTTTTAACACAGGCCTTTTAGAAAAGAGGGACGAAAGATACCAACGGGACAGTCAAACTCATAAATCTAAAACAAACTGACAACGCCATGGCTAAAAATGAAAAAGACAAACAGAAAAACAATAGTACACATGACACAACATAGAAAACTAAAGAGTAAACAACACGAACCCCACCAAAAACTAGGGGTGATCTCAGGTGCTCCGGAAGGGTAAGCAGATCCTGCTCCATATGTGGCACCCGTCGATTACAAATCCGGTAAATAGTCTAATTCGGTAGGTCTCATTCATGAAAGGGAAGGGGATTGTAGTTACGACGTTAGGAACATATCCGATATCATTTGTGAAACGGTTATTCCATAACGGTCAAACAACTCGTGATGGCGTCCGTATATGTAAAATTTACGAAGGGATGATTTCAACATCACCATTTGGAACTCTTGGTTTAATAGCTTCCTTGTGAGCAGTAACCCTCTATCAAGAAAATCTTGATAGGAAATGCAAGCACGGGAATATCGTATCAATTGGGAGATATATACCACGTATGTAGGTGCTGCTGGAATGTTGCTACTTAGAAATGGAAAGTTCACAATTGGAAATCTGAAATCATCTCTTTTGTCGTAAAGTTTTGTTTTTAACCGGCCCTCATTGTCAATTTCTAGATGTAAGTCAAGATATGAAGCCGACTTAACTGTATCTGTAGTATCCTTTATCTCCAATTCCATGGAATAGATGCGTTCCACATAGTCACAAAATTTTGAATTGTTTAGTGAAAGAACGTCATCTATATAGCGGAAAGTAGAGTTAAAGGATATTTCTAACTTCTTATCGTTCTTCCTAAGATGTTTCTGCATGAAGTCAGCTTCATAATAATAAAGAAACAAGTCGGCAAGTGAAGGGGCACAGTTTGTTACCATTGGGATGCCGACAGTCTGTTGAAAAACACGTCCTCAGAACGTTACAAATGTGTTGTCAATCAAGAAATCAAGCATCTTGATAATATCGGTTTCAGAGAATTTTTTGTTTGAATCAGAGTGATTATTTACAAAGTAGGATTTATCCCTCCCTAAGACAAGATACTTGTTTCTACGTTGGCCATTCTTTTTTATGAAGCAAAGTAATACCAACTCTTTCAATTTGTCTTTTAGTTTGGAATGTGGAATACTTGTGTAAAGAGTAGAAAAATCAAATGTTTTAATACTGTTACAAGATGACAGAGAGTTAGATTGTATGTACTCTAAAAGATCTTTGGAATTTTTAAGTATCCACATCTGATTCACGCCACCTCTAGAATATGCAGTTTCACAATAACTTTGAAGCCCGTCTTTGATTGCTGATAAAATAGATGTTAATAATTCAGAAAGAGGTTTCATGGAGCACTTGGAAGACCCAGCAACATACCGTTGTTTGTAAGGACACTTATGCAGTTTATATATCCAATACAGTGTTGGAAGATCCAGTTCTTCATCTTTGGTTGAAATACCAAAGGCACAAAGAACAGACCTATGATTATCCAGGATTTCCTCTTTGGTGAGTGTCGTGAGGGTATATGTTGAGTTTCCAAGTGAATTGTCTATACCTAATTCGTTTATCAGGCAATTAATGTAATGACTTTTACAGACAAAAACGATGTTATTTGGGGCTTTGTCTGCGGGGACAAAACATATTTATCATGGAGGTCGGATAGGTGTTTAGCAACATAGAATCGTCCTCTCGAAATGATCTTTAACATGGCCTCCGTATGTAAAATGGAGTTTTCCATTTTATACAAATCAAATCTACAGACATTGATGCGTTTAATAGCCAAATAATTTGAAAATTATGTTGTCATTATTTAAAAAAAGGACAATTGGTCGGCTGAATTATAGGATCTTTGTTCGGTCTTAAGGTGCATGACAGTGATAACAGCTGCATTATTAGATTTTATCACAATTTTTATTGAGCATTCAGTTATTCTATTGACGATTTCGTAATGCAGATGTTAACAACGAGAGACAACTCATAAATACTTTTAAAACGAATTTCTCATTTGAAATGTATATTTGATTGGGTAGTAGACGCATTCCAAGTTATAGTATGTATTTTTATGTCCCATTTACAGGCATTATGTTTTCTGGTCTGTGCGTACGTTAGTTCGTCCGTCCGTTCGTCCTTCCGTTCGTCCCGCTTCAGGTTAAAGGTTTTGATGAAGTTGAGGTCCAATCAACTTGAAACTTAGTAAACATGTCCCCTATGATATGATCTTTCAAATTTTAATGTCAAAATAGAGATTTTACCCCATTGTAACGGTCCACTGAACATATAAAATAGTGCGTATGAGCCATCTGTGTACTAGGGACACATTTTTGTTTTATATGGCATGACGGAAAACATGTTGACAGAGTGATATCTTGTAATTTAGTTATTTAGCAATTTATGTTGATAATTTATTAAAGAATTAAATGCTTCTTTTTGTAATTTTATTGGGTTGTAAAAAGTAAAATCACAAAAGTACTGAACTCAGAGGAAAATCAATTCGAAAAGTCCATAATCACATGGCAAAACGTCAAACGTCTTTACAAAAGATATAATGAGGTTATTTTGAGTAAAAGAACATAATCTCAAGTGCTATTCCTTTGCTGTTCGTGGAATTTTTCTGTTCACAAAATGGTGTTGTTTATCATGAATTGATACTCCATCTCCCTTTTCTATTAGACACATTTTTTTTTTATTAATTTCACCTTATTGATTGCAACACTTTTAATTCCTTTTTTTTCAATTTAAAAAATATTATTTATCTTGTGTGAATAAATATGGTAAGCAAAAGGAGTTATGTTATTACCATTAATTCTTATTTCAGATGTCCTTTTTTGGAGCAAGCGGTTTATTTCTTAACGAGAATCAAACATGTTCAAAATCAGATCATATAGATACAATATATACAATGAAAATTAAGTAAACCGGTGTTATGCTCTGAAGCATTTTGTACCGAAAAGTTACCATGATTTTCAGTTTTCAGAATCCAATTCTATGATATACTTATCGTATTTCACATAAAAAAATCGCATCTTTGTCTACATTAAAATTGCGTTGTTCAGTCCACTGATCCTCTTCAAATATCTGGACATAATAATCTCCCGTCAATGGTCCCGGTAATCTCCAATTTGTGTATGATAAAGGGCTTCCATCAAATAATGTCCAAACGAATCCAGGGCTTTCTGAACGTCCTTGTATTGCTACCCTAGTAGTAGGCCTTCCTTCTGTGGAATAAACAAAACATGTTGGTTGCTCACTCGGTAATACAAAAATAGCCCCAGATGTTGCCTAGTCTTAAGTTTTCTATGTTGTGTCTTGTGTACTTTTATTTGTCTGTTTTTTTTCTTTCTGTTAAGCCATGGCGTTGTCAGTTCCGCAAACAAATCAATGGAGAGATCGAAAGAAAAAAATCTACGATAGGAGTACTTTTATTCGTGGGTATCAGTTATCGTGGTTTAAGCTAAAAAAAAACCACAACATGTACTTGTATTCCTTAATTCGTGGATTTTAGTTTTTTGAAGTAATAACAAAATTAGGATTCATGTAAGAGTCATATGTTGTTTTATAATGAATATTGGGACATTGCAAAATAAGGTAATCATATTTTTTTTTACGTGTATATGCTTTTAAAAAAAACCTTAGTCATCTATGCTATTTTTTTGTTTCTTTTAAAGGATTGTAAAGTAATACGTTTAAGTAATGCACAATTGTAATCATGAATTATAACACAAATCAACCGGGATTGACTCATTAAAGTAGTTAGTTCAGCTATAACCATGTCATTTAAAGAAAAAGGTTACATAAATAAATGCTACTTACATTTTGAAATGTAGGATAATATCTAAGGAGAAATGCAAGCCTTGTATAAACAAATTTTTGTCGTACGAGATATACAAGGGTGAAAATGAACACTTCATCATCGGAATTTTTAATCAGATTTAAATGTTTAAAAGTGGCGTTTGGGAATTAAATGATAAAATAGGTTAAATACAATCTAAAGCTGTATATACAGTGTGCTACGAGATTGCTGAAATTCGAAATATTTCCTATAGTATATGACAGTATATATGTAGTCAAACCTACATGGGTATCTTTCTATGTTATGTTTTATACACCAGTTGTTATATGTCGCTGGATATTAATATGTGCGGGCTAGCCATCCACAAAAACCACAAAATTTGGTACCACACGAGTAAAAATACTTTCACGGTATCTTCTTTTAACAACATAACTTGTTTTCAACAACAGGCAAAATTACTCAAATGTATACCCATTGTGCACTCGAATTCGCAAAGAAAACTGATTTGATTTATTGTTTATTTTGTTCACTCGTTATATAGAGAATATACTGGTCTTATAATATAGATATATATATGTACGGAAATACTCCTTTATAATTACCTAATATATGTTCAACATATGTTTGCCGATCTTGTGATTCAATTCTAAGTAGTTCGGCACCGTATGAGGCACACGTCGGGAGAAAGTGTCCAGTGTAGTCGATGTAGTGTTCTGCATTAAAATTGTAGCACAAATCAAGAGATCGATAGTACAAAAATCCTGAAGCGTTTGAAACGCATCTAGTGTCAGCTGCAAAACAAGTAATATGAAGTGATACTCTCATATAAGAAGACTGTTTTGTTCTCAAATATCAAACAATAATTCATATTATTAATTGTATAGCAATATAATATTTCCCACAGAACGTAACCAAAAGTTAGCGTGCAATAAATTCTAATATTGCACTAGTGCAATAAATCTTCAAAAATCATGACGTCATTAACGTTTAAATCTGAGTTTAAACCAAGTTTTACTTTCAAATATTATATTGCTATACAATAAAAGGGTTATTGCATGAATATTGGGGAATATTGTCCCTCGTAGAACATATATTGCACTCGCAAGCTCGTGCAATATAAGATTCTACTCGGGACAATATTCCCCAATATTCATGCAATAACCCTATATTACGTATAATTTTATACTAGTTATTATATATTAAGCTGTTTCCAAAATGCAGAGAAAGTTAAGAAGAATTGATATTTGACGACCTTGGTTATACAATTAAAGTCCTTACTCAATTTGTTTAAGTCATTTAAAACACATAACGTATGTCCTCTACGTTTTTTTGTAATAGTTATTAGTGTGGAATCCATATAACGTATTACTAAGTTGAACAAACAATTTTTCTGCAGTGATTGCTGATCGAAATCTTTTACTGGTCTGGTCTTGTTTTTTGTTTTGTTAATTTCTTAACTTTGAACCAAAGGTTCCAAGTTGAAAAGTGGAAATGATTTAACGGACGACAGCATTTAGTAGTTTGACCGTTATGGAATATTTGTTTAAGAGATGACCGCAGATATGTTACAATTAAAACAATAAATTCCGCCGAATGTGACCACTTATTCCCGATTTTTGTTTTATATATGAGCAACACGATTGGTACCGCAGGAGTTTTCCCTTTTGTGTTGGGGTTCGTGTTGCTTATAAGAAGTGTTTTGTATACAATTCCTTGTCCTCTTGTATTTTTTTGATGTCTCTTAGTATCTATCGCATCCGTTTTATAATAAATTAAGTAACTATCCTGGATGTTGTGTTAAAGACTTGTATGATAAAAGAGATAATAGAATGATAATTGTTTATGCGTTTGTTTTCGTTTCCTTAACATATTTTTCTTTCGTACTTGAGCGATTAGAGAGTTTGCATGCATACAGTCATACCTAAGTACGGGAAGACGTTACATTTCCTGAATATTTTCATAAGATCAATAATTTCGTTATGGAGAAAGTCTTTTTTCACGTGTTTAATAACAAAAGCAGACATTCAGGTCAATATATATATACATGTAGCACCTTCATATTTTGGTTTTATTAAATTGAAGGGCCATATGTCTTTTAGAAAGTTCGACACAATGTACAGTGAAAATCACTTTTAACTTTTCATTAGAACTGTCAGAATAATATGTCCTAGAACTGTCCTAACCTGTCCTAGAACTGTTCTTGGTAGAACTGACTAAATTGATTCTAGCTAGAACTGTCAGGATCATTTCCAGGGTAGAACTGTCTAAAACTGTTCTAGGTAGAACTGTTCAAATCAGTTCTAGTCGTATAACTGACAGCAGAACTGATCAAATCGTTTCTAGGTAGAACTATCTAAAACTGTTCTAGGTAAAACTGATCTAATCAGTTCTTGGTTAGAACTGTTCTAGCTAGAACTGTATCAAAGGTGTCAGGATGGCAGTTCTCTTGACAAACTATGCCAGATGTGATGGGAGGTGAGAAGTGATCTCCATTGTAAATGCTCAAGCTGTAGAGAACAATTCAAAACTAATACTACACATAAACGAAAACGAAAGACAACATTTTGCAGATTAGGCAGACCATTTAATTATTATGTCTTCTTGAAAAATTGTATTTTGAAAATAGAATTATTAAATAGTGTCACTCTGCAATAACTTATTGGATAAGTGTCTTTCCTGTTTGCAATCGTTATTTGAACTTTTTCCTTAATTTTAGTTTGCGGCAATTTAAAGTTTTACAGATGAAACAAAACACATGTATCCAAGGTATCAATTCGCAAAATCATTTTGAATTTCGGGACCTTTTTTTTCCATTTAAGCGCCACCAATGAAGCTTTATTAGGCATCACATGCGCCTTGCATACCAAATGAAAAACTCGGTGTCATTGATGAGTTTGTAGTACCAAACCATTGTTTTTAACCGTATATATGCTGTATCTTAGAAACCAACGTGCAGTTGAATTTTAGGATTACAACGTTTTGGCAGTAGATAACCTCACTCTGATATTAATTTGTTTTTCATTTTGTTATTTCCCTGTCTGTTACCTTTATATCAAACGTTTATAACTGGGTCGATCCCACTGCTGGTGGACGTTTCGACACCGAGGGTATCATCAGTCCTGTAGTCACCACTTCGCTGTTGACATGTATACATGTATCAACTATATGGTAAGTTTTATTAATTTCCTGAGCTTTGAATTTTTCGAAAAACTAAGGTTGTTCTTATCCCAGGAAGAGATTACATTAGCCGTATTACGATCAATTTTTGAAATGTCAGTTCTCAATGCTCTTCAAATTTGTGCTTGATTGGCTTTATTACTATTTTGATCTGAGCGTCACTGATGAGTCCTATGAAGACGAAATGCGCGTCTGGCATATTAAATTATAATCCTGGTACCTCTGATAACTAATTATAATAACAGAACAATTTAATAAGTTGTTCTTATAACATGTTCTCACAGTTTTTGAATATTCATCAAGACAGATAAAATAGTCAAACAACAATCAAACATCAGTCAGTAGAGTTCGCCTACTTTTACATGTGTCTATAAAATACTAGTTACCATAATGATTTTGTGAACCTATTCTTAAGTTTTTTTCGTCAGATTGAAATATGACATATGTTTTTACTCTGTCTTTTGTTCATAGCAAAATCCATATTTACATATGCATATGAGAAAATCATAGATAGAGGAACATAAGGGAAATGGGTTATAAGACCCAATGATACAACTTTCCATCCAAGTCACAAATTATAATAAAAGTAAACCATGTATATTTCTTGTATATTTCAAAGTTTAACTACAATTAAAAAATGCTTTTTTTGTGTTTTTTTAAACAGCATACATGTACGATAAACAGATCATAATATGGCATTTTTTTTATCAGATGCATAATCAGTCAAAGGTTCAAATTCAGCCTAAGGAACAAATTAATTTACTCGAAGTATACGGTAATGAGGAATATTAGATATATTATCAAATTTGTAATATAAGGAATATTTAAAACATTGCGAAATGTATAAGAAGGTAAGGATTAACTTTGTTAAGCAGAGTTAATTTTTCTTTATATAAATAAGGCCCTTAGTTTTCTCGTTTGAATTGTTTTACATTGTCATATCGGGGCCTTTTATAGCTGACTATGCGGTATAGGCTTTGCTGATTGTTGAAGGCCGTACGGTGACCTATGTTTGTTAATGTATGTGCCGTTTTGGCTTCTTGTAGACAGTGGCTAGAGATCGCCAATAATGTATTTGACCATGTATATCGCTATATTCTAGAGACATAACTCCTTTAAAAAAAAGAATGTTGACATTCATTCAAGAACTTTCTGATAAGCATGATGGCACTCAAATGCAATGTTCCATATAAATTGCATAAAGTGGCATAATTTTTCAAAAATAAAATTGAGAATGGAAATGGGGAATGGGTAAAAAAAAAAACCAAACCCAAACAGCAGAAAACAGCCGAAAGCCACCAATGGGTCTCCAACACAGCAGGAAAATCCCACATTCGGGGTGGACTTAAGCTGTACTAGTTCAGTGAAAACGGAGGTGAAACTTAACTCAAAAACATATGAATGACATAAAATTAAAAATCGCACCAGACTAAATTTGTGAAGCTAGCAAAGGTCAAAGGCTCCTGACAAAAATGCGATGGGGTTAAACATGTTTAGTGAGAAACCAACCAGTCACCTATACCTCTAGGCAATGACGGAAAACAAATAACACAAATACCAAAAACAATTCAACAGTTCATACAATTTAATTACAAACAAATATAAAAGAAATGTAATATTACTGACTCGGTACATGTTTTTTGTCATTAAAAATGGTAAACATAGTCTTGTTTTATTGCTAGCCAAACTTCTTGCTTATTAACGTACTTACCAACTTCGAAAAGATACATCTTCCAATTACCACTGTTCAACTCCGGCTGATTGTATTTAAACGTCTTAGAGTGTAAAACACATTCACCTGTCTTAGCATTGTAGAAAAATGTCATGCATTTAATATTTCGTTTACATAGGATCATGCAATGTGACATAGTTTTTTGTTTCGAGATATCAACGGCGTTCCTGTATTGTACCAGTCCGAAATTAATGTTTGTTCCTTTGAAGAATACTTTGGTGCATGCAATGCCATATACTAATATGAAAAGGGTATTCAATACACGTAAACATTTTCTTGTCATTTTCGGGGTTCAGTTGTCAACCAAATCTTCGGCAGTTCCAGTTCTAATCCGCATACTACTCTACACTAATGGAGTAAAACAAAATAGTTCCGGAACAGTAACGATCACTGTGCGGAGTTTGGTATGCCCCAACTATATTCTGTTTGATTATGAACTGGAATGGAGATAAATAATTCATTTCAACTTTAAAATGCAAATTGAATCATATTGTGTTATCAAGTGTATACGCTCTCAGCTAAAATTATTATCCTTTAAGTTTATTTATTTATTTATAAAATCGCTTTTTTCCTAAATTTACATTTGTAATTAGACTAGTCTCAATCAAAACATGTTACATAACCTGGCTTTTTAGACATTTAAAAAATAACATCAATGTAAAATGTGCTTTTGATGCTTTGAACAACAAGGATGTTATTTATATATTGCAGTCAGGTATAAAATAAATTCCGACTTTAACATTAATTGAAAAATCTATTATTAACCTACTTGATTGAAAATAATATCAAATGTAGTTTACCTTATATAATTATCAGTGCAGTTATTATCCTTTTTGTCCATACCATTTTTATTTTTCATGTTATGACGTTAACATAATATACATCTTTTTGTTTTATCAAATAAGTGTTTTCGGTAGTTTACGTTCGACTGGAAGTATGTGTTTATAGTGAGCACAAGATTATATACGAATAGGGAGGAATAGTAGTAAGCTGATTTATATGTTTTAACTGACGTGTAACATAACAAAAGCCGTAAGAAAAAAACAAAGTTTGCACATCAAATAACAAAAGTTTGCTAGACTCACCAGAAAATATCGATATTCAAAAAATCAAGAAGATTTCATGAATAAAAGATTGTAATATAATTCAAAGTTATATATTCATGCAATATTGGTATGTATATGTTGCTGTCAGATTATTGTTCAGTGTTGAAGATCCTGTTATTAAAAACAGTAACCCTTTTATCAAGTTGAACAAGAAATATATCAAAAGAGATGAAACACAGTCGATTTATTGTAATTTTGCTATTTGAATTTTTTCTTCCAGATTGATTTTTACAGATTGAAAAAGCGCATACTTCTATAATACATGAAACTAATCAAAACAACATCTGATAGACAAACTAAATAATACTTTTAGATATTTCGATGACATATTGGCACTCAAAATAGCCGACTTCAGTATGTTTACTAAAGAAATTTAAAAATTTGCATTTGTGTTTAACTTATCAAATGATGAAAACGAAACTCAAGAAAATTATGACTAAATAAACAATAAAATTTAAGACATTTTTACATCTTTTTGTATCTATTTTAAAAAAATCGTTCATACAGTGACTTGGTAATATTTTTTGAAAAAATACCGATTTTAGTTGAAATGATAGGACTTTTTTTGAGTGAGAACTCACTTCAGTCCTATGACTGTGTATATGATTGATTTTGTTAGATGGCATAATGATTTATCATTTATCTAATTTCAAAATACACAGCTCCTTTTTTATTATTATTAAGTTTTACATTATGACATATTCCAATCTTCATTATGACTGATATATCTTTTTAAACTTCACAAAGAACCCTTAAAATAACAAATTCACAGTATTGCCAGCACCGGAAAAATTATTTATACTAAGCTGGCTTTTAATCGAGATTTTTTAATCAGATCATAACTACTGTTTCACCGGCAAATTAGCCACTGCCAAATTATAAAAAAAAAAATATCACTGAAAATTATAATCAATAAATCTACGCTTTACATTTACAAATTTGACATATATATGTTCCAGACCATATTAGTATTTGAACCGGATGAGTACGGTTCGTACCGTATACGTATACGATGTAGACTTGTACGGTCCGACCATACGCGTGCGGTCTGACCGTATGAGTAAACGCATATGGTCCAGTACGAGCTGACAATACATGTTATTGGAACATATGGTTTACATTTAGACCACCATTATCACAATCTTTATTTTTAGTATAACAAATTGTTATTATTACAATTAGATGGACGTAATTTGCATGCTCTAAACACCAAATCTTGTATTTTGAAATTTACCGGCCGCTTGCAACAACTTTTGACAATCACTTTTCTATTGTGGCGTCAGATATTTTGTTTTATGACGTCAAAATGTTACGGGAACATTATTCTGATCCTTTATAATAGAAACTCTATAAAAAGTAAAAAGAAAAAAAACAACAGTTATAAAGAATACAGATAAATGTTCTTACATTGAATCTAAGTGGTGGCTTGGTGAATGGCGTTGACTTTGAATATGACGTCATCACTTAAATAGCGTCACAACTAAAAGCCCTAACAACAGAACCAAAATCGGAAACCTTACGGTATTTCCGTATCTTTTTTTAACATGTTTGAATCAAAAGACTTCGGTCCCTTTCACAGGTAATGCCTGCCTCATATCAAATATCGTTCATTAGTTCTATCAATAGAAACAAGACAAATTAAAATTAAATTTAGTGCATAATAAAAGAAGAAATCTTGCTATTGTAAATTTAAGAGACATCGATAAATTACGTTGCAACAACGTTTTAAATATGTGATTTATTCGATCGATTTACAGTACACATGGCAATTATTTATTTTTTATTATTTTTTTTTATTATCACGATACTATTATTAATGACAAAAACATATACATTTTGTAGTTCCTCTTTTTTGAAAGCTTAAAAATCGACTTAATACTTTATCGAACAAAAATCTGACGACGTTGCTATGACGTCACAGATACGTGACAGATGCGTCGCAATATGACATTGCAACAACGTTATATAAACTTTATTAAAAACAATAATAACGTTGTCCTGACGTCGGTTCTACGTCGTATCTGACGTGACGTAAAATTACTTTCTCACAACGTTGCAACAATGTCGTACTTACGTAACGTCAGTCATGAACTTCCAGCGACAAATACATAACGTCGCAAGGACGTCATGTGTTTCCTGGGTAGAGACCTGTAGGACATGCTGATACTTTAATTAATTAGAAACAAAATTATAGTCGTTTTGTTCCAATATTGCTGTCATTTGTATTATACATACCATCTTGATATTAAAATATAAGGGGTTTACTATGCGGCTATTAAGATTAACATAAGATGCAACTATGCTCAGTTTTCGTTGATGCGAACAAATAACTTAATACAAGTCAGTCGGATATATCAAAAGACTACTGAAATTGTTGAACGATTCAATATTTTGAATAAAAAGAGTACATGATGGCATTCTTAATTCTAGCAAGAACTGTCTCACAGGTGTCAGGATGACAGTTCTATATACTGTCCTAGAACAGTTCTTCCGACAGATTTTGACAGATTTGATGAGTCGTTAGAAGTGATTTCCACTGTATGTGTGCATGTATTTTACTATGTAGACGTCAAATTAAACATAGAATGTTCGAAAACATCAAGTTATAAATGTGATGACCATAAAGTCGTTTACGATTTCATTCTGACAGGAAGAGGAAAATTTAAAAAGTATAATCATCAAATAGAAAAACAAGTATAAAACCAATTATGTTATTCAATGTGTTCAAATAAACTCATCATAGATACCAGGACTAAATTTTGTATATACGTCAAACGCGCGTTTCGTCTACAAAAGACTTATCAGTGACACTCGAATCTAAAAATGTTAAAAATGACAAATAAAGTACGAAGTTGAATCATTTTATTTCAAATCGTTTTAATCTGGACTCATTTGATATGATATGAATATATATTAGATCTAGATTCGAATTAGTATTGTATTGTCATTAATCAATAACACTACCTCATGAATCACTAAATGATATTGGGTTTTAAATTTTACTCCCTTTTCAGTGACCTGATCAACAACTTTAGTAATTTCCGCACATTTGTGCAGAATCGTGGACAATTATGGAAAATTTTACAGAAAAAAACTGTTATGAAGCATAAACAAAGTAGGGAAAAACTTGTCACGTTCATATGCATGTTTTCCCCGCTATCATCTTGTTAAAGATTCTGATTAATCATAACGTAAGATACGAAATTGTCCCGTACAGATGTATAACACATTCGAAAGCAAAATAGTGTTGGCAAAAAGATAGCACAATGGTAGATGTAAACAAAGAATTACTTCGAGATGATTGTCTATTCCCGATGATCGGCATTGGAAGTTTCCAATAATTATAAATTTTCGAATTTACATATTTCAAATGTCCTTTACTTTAATGAAAACTTCGAACGTTTGAAAGGACTGTAAGAACTATTTGTATCAAATTTGACCACGAAATTTATCCTCATGTCGTTACTACAATATTATTATCTTGTTTGCGAATGTGGCATCAAATACTTTATATTTATCATGAAAAACATGATGGGTACCATAAGCACAGTAGGATTTCTTTGATGTACCGGAGATCCTGAAATAACACCCAGTTACTGGTTTGGCTAATTTTGATAAGTTATTTGTATTCTAGTTTTCTGTTAACATGGTTGTCTTTCGCTTTCATTTTTTTCAATTACGTTATGATGGTCTCGTCATGAATTTCAATGTTCTTTATCTATTTCTGAACACTTTATATATACGTGCATTTCCCTCCAATTACAAAACACAGGTACGTAATTACAGATAGGTAAATAAATATCAATTTTAACAATAAAAAGAATAAATCATTTGAATGAAGTTATTTTCTTTGTTAAAGCTAATCAGCACCATGGTATGTTTTTTCTCGGTGTATGGAGAAAGGATAAAAGTTCCTGCATTATAGTATTTATGTTTAAAAATGGGGTCTTTGTTGTTTTTTATCTGTTGTTTGGAAGTATCTTTTTTTTAAGAAACTTGAATATTGGTTTTCGATGTTGTTCATTGTTATGGCTTATTAAGTCACCAAAACGGAGTTTTGGCGACTTTATGTTTTTGTCTCGTTTCTTATTATTATTCTTATTTTTCTTTTTCTAACCCCTTAAACTGTCCTACCATTTTGTTGGAAGTAGTAGAGGATGGTAACTTTATATTTTTTTTGTATGGTTCTGCAACATGGGGGTTGCAGAACCCAATGTCCATGATACTAGGGTGTCATCTTGGCATAATTAGGGGGCCTCAAAGATGGGTGGGGTCAATTTTTTTTTACATTTCTTAAGTATTTTTCTGTATATAGAGTAGATGGAATTATGATTACTATTATAAATATTTAGAGACACAATATGGGACTTATTTTATTTTAGTAGGGGGTCTCCTTGGCATAATTTTAGGGGGGTGAATTTTCATAGAACATTCCAGAACATCAATGTTAAATTTATTCTAGAGACATTAAATGATATATGATGGTATATAATTATGGAGGGAAAAAATTGCAGCGGGGATTAGACTTTGGAATATTCAAAATGGCTGCCGTTACCATGGAAACAGCAAAAATATAAAAAACTTCAAAATGCTTCAAAATTGTTGAAACTAATTAAAACAAATTTTTGCCTAGTATATCTGGACTTGACTTATGAGTTTTGAATTTCCAAAATGGCTGCTGTTACCATGTAAATGTCTCAAATGTTAAAATGTTGGATTTTTACAAGATTTTGTCATACATGTATTTCTTGATTTTGAACAGAATCTCAACCCGTTAATGGCAATTTGCCCAAGATATGAGTACAGATCTGCAACAGCACATTTATGTTAGTTAACATGCATAGTTATGTAACATACGGGGATTATATTAAATTGCTACATGTAAATTTAAATTCCATAATGAATTATGACCACCGTGATATTGTGAGTGGAATTAAATATGTGAACATTTGCCACCTTCAATAATTAGTTTTTTAGAAATGTTTTTCTTGTCTTAACTCAATATCTCCACAAAAATTTGTCATGCCATAAATATGCAGTCACATGATGTGTGTAAAGCATGAACAAGGTACGGTTAACGTACTTACATTGTTCACGGCTTGAATAGTTAATTAGTTTTACTGATTTTCTTTTCGGCACTAGAATGTGTAAGAATTCATCAGTAGAATTTTTTTTTAAATATGTCTTTGTTTGTATATATTTTTTTGTTCTACTCTACACTAATTTTAATCAAGGCAGAACTATGATGATTGTAATTTGCTTTTTTTTTTTAAACTTGTACGTTTAGATAAAACTCAATCAAATAATATAATTTCAATACTCTGAAATTAGCTATAACGTAGCAAATTATCCCAATTGTGCGTTTATAGAGTAGACATTGAAACAAAATTATAGCATTAACAATATTTATTTGTAATCATAAAATATCAATTCAGTGCCTGCATTGTTCGAAATAACAAGTTTACTGCAATCAGCATTAAAGGCGATTGCATAAGGTTTGAAAATTCCCTCTTTCTTGTTTAAAAGCAATTCTCGTGTTTGCCCACCGGTTGATAAACTATGCAAATCGTGAGATCCAAGTCCAACAACATAACTATTTCTTTGAAAATCTGTTGCCATGCTAACTGGGGCAACAATTAAGTTATCTATGCAAAATATTGCGGTGCCGTTAATATTTATACAGTAAATTTTGTTAAACGTAGTATCAGAACAGTAAAGTCTATTATTCGCATCCATATGTAGATAGTGAAGCAATCCAATCCCTACTTTAAATGTATTAACACGTCTACCTTCCATTTTGACTTCTAAAACTTTTCCCTCTCCACCAATGAAAATATTCTCTCTAGATGCAGCGACACCATAACAAGGCTCGTTGATATTCAAAAACCTACCGCCTTTAATGCAATCGGAGCCTGTCTCTATCAATTGTAAATGGTTCATCATTCTCAATGTAACGACTGAAGTATTTGAGTCTGAAATACTTGTTATATCCCACGGATTTCCAACAAGTTTACACGTTTGTAAGTAGTTTCCTCTATCATTACAAACAAACACGTCTTGTCCTTTCCAGTTGCATAATAGAAACTTATTATCTTTAGTACAAAGTATACTGGATATTTGCAAATCCTCTCTTTCTATCTTCTTTATTTCTTCTGTAGCCTTTATATCTCTCACCAGTTTTGGTTTTGATGAAACCACGGGAGCTTGGATTTAAGGGTTCTCACCTTTGTTGTATTTACCAACACACGAGTTTAATTTCGTTGATACAGTTCCAATAGATTTCAAAGATTTTAGTACATTTGTTTCTTTTATAAATGTCGATTCCGGTGTTTCAATAGTAGATGTAGTTTCTTGAATACATTTTTCTTTTGACGATAATTCGGTCTTCATGACATTTACAAATAGAAAAACATGATCATCAGACCCATGTTGTGTTACAAAAGTAAGCCTTGATTCCAAACTACTTGTAAATTCTTTAATGCTAGACAATTTTTCCTTTTCGTTTTCTACTTTATGGATGTGTTTCTGGTATTCCAATTCGATATCAGTTTTAATTTTCGATTCTAATTCGTCAATTCTATCTAAAATTTGAGATTTGAATTGAGCAACAGCTTGTAAATTTGAAACTTTTTCTTTTTTGACAATTTCAACAACCGATTCTCTTTCTCTGAGAAATTCATCAGCGTTATCGACCAAAGTCTCGTACGAAATGGTTATACATTGTTGATTGCTTTACACGTTTAGAAACAGCATGTATGTCCGCTAGTTTTTTACAAGTATTATGAATTTCCAGCATGCACTTTCGACAACAGACAGCGTCATGGTCGCCACAGAACAAGTCGCGTTCCATTTTTGGGTGTGTAGGGCAGTGCCTGTTTTCATTCATGCTCATAACGCCATGAATCGCCGAAATGTCGATAAGATGATGGGTTGCGAAGGGCTTGAAAGTATTATGAGCGGTAATGCAATCATAACACAAAGGATCATCACAATCGGTGCAATATTTATTGGCCGTGGAAGATTCATTTTTCCTAGAACAGGGTCCACATTTAGAATTTGAAGCCATCTTCTGAAATACAAAAAAATTCTAAATCATTCCATATTGATTGAATTATGTTAGGGGTTTCTTTATGAATTTGATTTTGAAAAAAACCAGCATATTCATCGCGCAACACGTCGCGTGCTTTTACGTGTATGATAACAGTAAATGGTTTGACGTACAATTGGTTTTGGTAAATATTGTTACTAAATACACATTTACCTCTTTCGGAACATGGAATAAGACAATAACTGTCTTTTGTTTCGGTAGACATGTGGTTTATTTGACTTTTGACTAGTGACATTCACTGCAGGCTTTGATCTCAGTGAATAACAGTTTTTTCAAAAGTTGATACAAATATTCACCTCATCAAAGGAAAGTAATTGTATAAAAAAGTGACCTACCTGGCTTTTCCAGAAACATGTAAAACAAAAAAAATTATCGAACTCAAAGGAAAAATCAAATCTGAAAATCCCTTATAAAGGGACAAAATCAAAAGCTCAAACACATCAAACAAACGGTAACTATTTGATTAACAGCTGATTCATACAGTTTTACTATTAGAACTAACCTTTTCTTTAAATTTTTATGCATGTGAATAGGGTAGCGTGCCGTTGATTTTTATTAGACCCTTTCAAGTTTGAATAAAGATATATTCTCTTTTCAAAAGATTGGGCTTATGAGCTCATGTTTAACAATGTAAATGCACTCATCGTAGATACCAGAATTAAATTTTGTATTGACGCCAGACGCGCGTTTTGTCTACAAAAGACTCATCAGTGACGCTCGAATTCAAAAAAGAAAAAAAGGCAAAATAAAATACAAAACCGAAAGAAATTCCGATTTCACTTTGATAATTGACCTAGGAGTAATTGGGTTCAATGGATAAAATTCTAAAAATATTAGACACTGGAGTTTAAAAAAAAAATTAACACAAATCAATAAATCAACTCATTATGGTATTGTACCGTGGTAAATGTTTTTCATATATTTATTTGTTCTTATAGTGGTTAAGATTATCACACAATATTGACTGCTATACCCCTGTTCCCCTATTTCTGACATTTTTATAGTGAGAGCTTTAGCTAGCCATTAAACCAGGTTTAATTTAACATTTTCTATATAAGAAAATGCCTGTACCAATTCATGATTATTACAGTTGTTGTCCATTCGTTTGCTAGTGATACAGTAGGTTGACTACTTATACGATTCGGCGATCGAGGCACACCAATAACTGTTTTAGTAGCATGAAAGTGAGTAATAAAAATTGATTGATATTTCAGTCTATGAAAATATGGTATGTCATATTTCCCGTTATTGTTTTTGAACTATATTTTAGTAGCTGCGAGTACCAGGTGTCATTTGAATTTTGTATTTAGGATAGTTCGTTTTTGTTCCGCTTTGATGAGTAAAGTTCTTTCATACTAATACTAACAGTTTTTTTTGGTGTTTTACAGTTACACAACTTTTCCAAGTAAGGGTAAAGTGTGCGCCCGCAAACGGGTTTAACCTCGCCTCATTTTTTGTATATATATTGATGCCCAATGTGAGCGGGGGTTGGTTGTTGTCTTTTATTTTTTTGTTTTTCAGTTATGATTTAGCATGAATAAAGTCGTTGGTTTTCCCTTTTTTTTTACCAAACTTCCATTGAGCATATATATACGTAATGAAAGAACAAGATGATACAAAGGAACCAAACAAAAGAAATGTCACCGACCAAACACTGGCATATGTATAATGCTTTCTTCGGGAACCAGCACTGAGCCAGCTGCGGTATCGAACTAGTACATATATTTATTAAAGTTATGTACACCGGTATGTACATGTAAACATTACCACGTGTATTTGTTTATAAAATTACACGTGTTTGAAAGTATATAATAGGTTAAATGTTTTTCATTGGTCGAGTTAGAACTGACCATAATATTTGAATAAGGTCATTTCAAATATTTCGTGCTATACTTTTGGCGGTTTTGTATATTAAAGATATTGTCATTCGAGGTTCGCTTTTGGTGCAGTAAAGTTGTAAGCTTGTGCTTAACCTGAGTATGTCTGAGAATAGAGAAGGAAGTCCAATGTCCGAAGGTGAGACTGAGCATTCACACATTCCAACCGGTAAATCACAAAGTAGCAACCACATAGTAGAAGAGCGCCGTGATTTAGCTGACACTTTTGAACTTTTTAAAGTATATTTTGACAATAAGCTTGTAGATCTTAAATCAGATTTGGTCCGAGAACAGGACGTAATTTCCAAAAAGTTAAAGGAAGAGGTTTCCCTTAAATTCAAGCACGAGGGCAACAAAATACAATACAAATTTAACGAGGAAACTATTACCGAGTTAAACAAGGTTTATAGCTTTGTTCCCCGTTCAGAAACCAAGGTGTCGCGTATCATCATAGACCTCATAGATAAGGTTAAGGGCAGAAACAAACTGATACGCATAGCAGATACTTCAGCCGGTGGTTGGGCTACCGTCAGAGAGTATGAAGCAAATGTTATCGCTTCAGACTCTGAAGATGAAAAGAAAATCCGCCAGGCGGAGTCCAGAGCCATGCGCTCGACTAAAGACAAATCCCGACGCCCAAATCCCTACAAGACAACTTCTAGACCGGCTCCCGTTGAAACTGCTCCTAATCCTTATTATTCCAATCAGTATCAGCGTCAGAACCCGCCGCCCTTTCGAGCTGGCAGCGGGCGGCGTGAGCCGTCCCAGCACGATATGTGCCATGCCTGTAAACAATTTGGCCACTGGAGGAAGAACTGTCCAAATATCAAACGCAACCAGTTCAGCTTCAACAATACACAACAGAACAATTAACAATGAACAGTTAGTTAATGATAAGTATTTATATTTATTTTCTGAATTTGATAGTGATTATTGTTTAAATCATGATATTGAGATTTTGCTTAGACAAGTAAGATTTTTTGAAAATTTCAAATCCAACACGGGTATTTTCTCTGGTGTAAAGGGAAGGTTAGCTAAAAATATTCAGTACTGGGAGCATATCGGTGCTAATTCATTTATTTTAGACACACTGAAAAATGGTTATCTTATTCCATTTATTGATACTCCTTCGAGCATGTACATGAAAAATAACAAATCTGCTCTTAAGAATGATGATTTTGTTAGCAAATCTGTAAATGAACTTGTTCTTTCAGGTTGCGTCATCGAGGTCCCTTTTCAACCTTACATTGTCAATCCGCTCAGTGTAGCTACTCAAAAGTCTGGGAAAAGGCGTCTAATTTTAGATTTGAGCACTTTGAATTTATCGGTGAAAAAGGAAAAGATTAAATTTGAAGATTGGAAAATAGCTGTGCAATACTTTCAGAAAAATGATTATCTGTATAAATTTGATTTAAAGTCTGGTTATTTTCATTTGGATATATGTCCACAGCAGCACACGTATCTAGGTTTTTCGTGGGAAGATAAATTTTATTGCTTCACTGTTTTAGCATTTGGTCTTTCAACGGGTCCTTACATATTTACAAAGTGTCTCAGACCATTGGTCAAGTATTGGAGAAAAAATGGTATAAAAATAGTTTTATATCTTGATGATGGATTTGGTATGAATAACGAAAATAATGAATGCATCAAAGATGCTGAATTTGTGAAACAATCACTTTTGAGTGCGGGTTTTCTTCTGAACGAAGAAAAATCAGTTTTTACTCCTGTACAGAAGTTGGAGTGGTTGGGAATCATTTGGGATTCATGTAATTTCACTTTATGCATTCCTCAAAGGAGAATTGACGAATTATTTCAATCTATTCATAATGTTTTTAGAGAAATTCCATATATTTCTGCCAGAAATTTAGCCCAGTTAACGGGTAGAATTATAAGTATGTCTCCTGTGATCGGAAATATTACTAGAATAATGACTAGATATTGCTATATGTCTATCGAAAGTAGAATGTCATGGGATAGTTATTTAGTTTTAGAAAGTAAAAGTTTTGTGATATCGGAATTAAAGTTCTGGCTTGATAACATTGCTATTGTAAATTTTAAAACATTAAATCAATATAGTCAGTCACATGTGATGGTATATTCTGATGCTAGCAGCATAGCTGCCGGAGCATGTACAGTAGAGTTGGAAAGTAAAATTTTTCACACTATGTGGAAATCCACTGAAGTGTTAGAGAGTTCCACGTGGAGGGAACTAAAGGCCATAGAATTGGCGTTGATGTCTTATCAACATGCATTTGCGGGAAAATCCTTAAAATGGCTAACTGATAATCAAAATTGTGTCAGAATTGTTCAAGCAGGAAGCATGAAAGAAAAACTGCAAGATATAGCAATTTCCATTTTTTCTATTTGTTTAAAAAAGGGAATCTCCATTAACATACAATGGATTCCGAGAGGTAAAAATTCGAAAGCTGATTATATCAGTAAAATCATTGATTATGAAGACTGGGGAGTCTCAGAATTGTTCTATACTTTTATTAACGACCTTTGGGGTCCTTATACAGTCGATCGTTCTGCTAGTTCTCGTAACACAAAATTAGAAAGATTTAACTCTTTATTCTGGAATGTAAATACAGAAGCTGTAGACTGTTTTACTCATAATTGGTCTGGTGAAAACAATTGGATTGTACCACCTATTTACTTAGTATTGAGAGCTATAAAACATGTAATTGCTTGTAAAGCTAGAGGTACTTTAATTGTACCAAAATGGATATCTGCGACCTATTGGCCTTTCATTTTTGATAAAAATATGAATTACAGAAATTACATATCTGATGTTATTGAATTTAAAAATACAAGTGGTATTTTTGTCAGTGGTTCTAATAGACAATCAAGTTTTGGCACTGAGCCTTTTATTGCTCCAGTATTGGCAGTGAAGTTAGATGCGACAAGGATAACAAGGCCCTAGTGCACTAATGTGTATTGTAGCTGGCGAGGTTAAAGTTTCAAGGCCCTTGTACACGAACGTATATTGTAGCTGGCGAGGTTAAAGTGACGAGGTCCTAGTACACGGATATGTATTATAGCTGGCAAGGTTAAAGTTACGAGGCCCTAGTACATGAATGTGTATTGTAGCAGGCAAGGTTGTTGTTGATAAGGCCCTAGTGTGTATATACATTGTAGAAAGCATGGTTGTATTCAACACGGCACTAATGTATATAGCATTGTAGCTGGCATGGTCAAATAAATATTGGGCAAGGTCCTGTTATGTTTACAGTGGCATGGTTCACTTGTATATATGTTTTTAATACTTTGACATTTTATAATGTTTGTTTCACGATTGCACATTTTTCAGATATTTTTCGAGTTGGTAGATGGACACAGAATTCAGATATTTCGGATGAACTTTCTACATTGAAAGCTAGATTACCAGAGTACTGCTTGAGCTCACGTTCTCTGAACACTCGTAAAAAGTACCAGTATGCCTTTAATGCTTTCTGTAAGTGGACTAAAACACACAATATTACTCCTTTACCTTCATCTGATTATACAGTTTCTCTATATTTGATTCACATTTCACAGAATGCAAAATCGACAAGCAAGATAAATGAAGTAATATACGCCATTAGCTGGGCACATAAATTGGCTGGATTTAATAATCCTTGTACATCTGAATTAGTAACGTTTGTAAACGAAGGAGCATAGAGAAAATTGGGACATTTTATCACTAAGAAAGATCCTATTACACCAGACATTTTACGAAAGATTGTTCATACTTATGGTACTCTTAATAGTAATCTTAAAGACTTAAGAACTGTTTGTATGTGTTTATTAAGCTATGCAGGTTTTTTAAGGTTTTCAGAACTAGTTAATTTGAGAGGTATCGATATAAAAATGTATTCTACACATGCAAATTTATACTTGGTGAAGAGTAAAACTGATATTTACAGAGAAGGGAGGGATGTGGTTATTTCTAGAACTAATCTTGTAACTTGTCCTGTCTCCATGCTAGAACGATATCTCAAATTAGCTAGTATTACATCAAATTCTGATGAATTTATTTTTAGATCCGTTAATTTTTGTAAGTCTGATAATTCTTATAAACTTAGAAGTACAGGTCCGTTGTCATACACGAGAGCTCGAGAAATACTACTTTCAACTTTACAGAGTATAGGCTTAGATAGTAAAAAAATTGGACTGCATAGTCTCCGTTCAGGAGGGGCATCGGCTGCTGCAGCGGCTGGTGTAGAGGACAGATTGTTCAAAAAGCATGGTCGGTGGAAAAGTGACACGGCTAAAGACGGTTATGTTAAAGAGTCTTTGAAGGATAGACTTTCTGTAACAAATAATATTGGAATTTAATGATGTATTTTTTCGTTTATTTTTTCTTTACCCTTTCTTTATTTTTCGAAGCTTTGCTGCACACTGTCAGGCGAGCTGATCCCATACAAAGGTGTTGAGTTTATTTCGTAAATAATTTATGTTCGCTTGAAGTTATGAATTAGAACATAAATATATTTATTAAAGTTATGTACACCGGTATGTACATGTAAACATTACCACGTGTATTTGTTTATAAAATTACACGTGTTTGAAAGTATATAATAGGTTAAATGTTTTTCATTGGTCGAGTTAGAACTGACCATAATATTTGAATAAGGTCATTTCAAATATTTCGTGCTATACTTTTGGCGGTTTTGTATATTAAAGATATTGTCATTCGAGGTTCGCTTTTGGTGCAGTAAAGTTTCCCACCCTCCCACCCGACTTAATGTATTTTATTTGTGTTATTTTTTATTAATGTGAATAATAATGTGTGTAAGAACAGAATCTTTATTTGATTCATAAAATGTATTTTCGTACATAATGAAAATTGTTTTTATTTTTGTAGATTGGTTTTTGTGTTTGTTACCTGCAGCGGCCTAGGCAGACAGTAACACTGATGAACATTTTTTACGCTGCATTTGTCTTTAATAAAATTAAAGCTTTGCTGCACACTGTCAGGCGAGCTGATCCCATACAAAGGTGTTGAGTTTATTTCGTAAATAATTTATGTTCGCTTGAAGTTATGAATTAGAACATAATAGTAAATACAATATTATTCATTTGTTACGTCCTGGATATTTTACGAAGATTCCAGTAGGCCCAAAATGTATACAGCTAGTGTTAACAAGAAACCCTTATTGTAGCATCAAGAAACTATGTTTTGGAAGAGAAAATTTTTCTTTGCATAACCATATTTTACCACTGTATAACATTAACACAATTTAACGTAAGTTCTGAGCATTAAAAACTTAATAAATGGTAAAATAGGTAAGAAATATTTTTCGTACAAACCTAGTTAATGTTGATCAATAGGAAGTAAACTGAAATGTGTATCTTTTCACGTGATCGCCTATATTAGGTAAATACATATAGCATAAGTGTGTATAACCTCATGTGATACATGGATAACGCTTATTTTAAGTAAATAATAGATAGAAATGCGTCGAGGAACTTCCTGTATACAAAGTCATATATGTATAATACGGTGTGTAAACGGAAAGGTACCTTCGAAAGTTTAAATTCTGTTTTTTATCTATAGCTGGCATTTTAAAAAAAATAATTGTATTTGATTTTTTCTCTTTGTTTAAAAAGAAAGGGGAGGGGATTTGATTAATAAAGCAATTTACGAAAATTGTAATTGATTATGACAGACAAACCAACGACGACAGGTAAACTACAGGCTCATAATAACAACAATGTGTAGCTATAAATAAAATGTTATCATTCAATTTGGACAGTGAAGCAAATAAAAGCAGCTAACGAAAAAAAAACATGTGTAATACTGGTAAAACAGCAACTTGGTTTTATTCTATGGCATTAAATCAAACAGACCTGCATAAGTGATAAAAGTACAGCTGCTTGTCTGTGCATTTATGTTAATAAGTGTGTCAGATATTTTTATCGTTCTACGGAGGTTATCTGATGGTGGATGGTCTAAAATACATAGGAAATTCATATAAATTATAACAAGTCTTTGTATTGTTAAACCAACAAACTATAGAGACACAAAATAAAAATCCCTGGTAGTTCTCTTATATTCGACTTCTAAACGTTAATCGTGTGTGCTCCTTTCTGTGCTCCTACTTCGGAAACCCTGAACTTCAAATACAGCGAGGAAAGCATGATTGAATGGGGACTTTTCGTATTGTCTTGTATGTATCCCTGTAGTTAGGTTATCAACAATAACTGCATGAGCCGATTCTCCATTTGAGTTCTCAAATGCAATTCAACTAAAAGAAAATTTGTTTGTTTTATAAGTTGACACAAGATTCAACACTCCGTTGTTAATGAAATTGACGTGAAAGACACAAACCAATGACGACCAGTGAACTAAACACTCATATTAAGGCCGTGTGAAGATATGAAAAAAAGCTAATTTTGCATGTTTAAATTTTAGCCTTTCTATTGGCTTCGTTGATTATAGTTTATTGCTGTTGAGAGATATGTAAAATACAACAGATTTATAGAATAAATCTTGTGCGACCATTATCAATTATATGTGGTACATATAACATGTTCCAATTGAGGTTCCACTTGAGCATTATAACGTCTTATACTCGAAATGATATCACCGTGTGCAACATACTATCACCGATTGATTTCAAGTGAGAGGTTTAAATAGCTATTAATCCAGATTTAATCTGTCTACCATTTGCTACATACAAAATACCTGTATCAAATCAAGAATATGATCCATTCGTTTGATGCGTTTGATCTTTGGAATTTGCCATTTGATTCGGGACTTTCCTTTTTGAATTTTACTCGGAGTTCAGTCCTTTTGGGATACTTCTTATTTTGTCATCAGAAAAAAATACAACTATTGCTACTAGTCGACAACTATCTGTTTCCCCCAACAAAGAATCTAGTACGTTCGCCCCAGTTGTTTGTTTTTGTTTTGTTATACAGTATTCTGTAGAGCATTTTTTGTATTTTTGTCGTTTTTCTTTTGGGTCACGTTGTTATCATCTTTTTTTTTAATTTTTCTGAAGGGTACACAGGGAAAGAAAAAAGAAATATAAAAAGAAATCGAATAATAAAAAAAACATATATATTGCAATTCAAAACTTTATGTATCAGCATGGAAACTAACTGTTTATATTTGTTCGCAAATCTACATTTGTCTCCATAATCATCTCGACTGGTTGTCTTTTATAGACATCTTTTGATTTTCTCCTTTTCTTGAGTTTTCTTTTGTACGTTGTTGTTATGCAACATAATAATTTATACAGATCCGGGACCACAATGATGAGAATAGAAGTAACGATAACTCCACCTCCTGTAAAACCTAACACTTTTGCCGACAGCCGTTTGTCTCCTAAACTAGCTTTCGTATTTTTATACTTAGATAATTTCGTTCTATCTAGCTTTAAATTTGATTTTAAACTGTTAATTTTCCATGCTGTTTCCTCTTTGTTGTGTAAAGAGTGCACTATATCAGATGTGCAATCTTCACAGTCACAGGTACGCCCTTTCATTGTATCGGAGACAGTTATTGCTGTCCCTGACTTTATGGTTGCAGGTTTACTACTAACATAGTCCTGTTGTTTTGGAATTTCTATTTAAAACAAAGAAACTATATTTTATTCGTATTAAACTTATCTTTCAACCTATAAATATATTGATCCCCCCTTTTTCCTTGAAATTAAAATGACCGTAATCTGTTAATGAAAAACAAATATCAGCTGTAAAGAATATAGATTCATCTTGTGCTTTGATAATCTCAACACCGTATTACTGGCCATCTATTCGGTCAATTAAATTTACTATGTCTTCCCAATTGTTAATATATAATATATAACAATTGCTGTGTCAATTGTGTGCAACATACTGTTTTCTGCGCTGCCGTTTGCCATTTTTATGGAATGGAGTTTACAATCATGGACAGCAGATTATAAAATGTGTGATCTCTTGTATTTCCCGTGCTGGTAGCTGGGTCTTAGAGGAAAAGCTATGGTGCTTTTTTTACAATGCAGTTTAAGGGGAGAAACCAGTTATGTATTGTGTCCTTTGATTCAATCATTATTCTTTAATGTGTCTTTCTGTGTTATTGGTATTGGTTCAGGTTATTGTGAAGGTTGATGCATATTAAAACGTTTAAAATGATGCATTTGTTAGCATCTGTCCTGAGTTGTTTCTCGTTTCTCGTTGTTTTTTCTATAAATTATGCCGTTGTTTTTCTTCTTTGTATGGTTATTTACCGTAGTCATTTTGAGGCCCTTTATAGCTTGCCGTTTGGTGTGAGACAAGGCTCTGTGTTGAAGGCATGATTTTGAATTTTAATGGTAGTCTATCACAAATTGTGACTTGGGTGATCATTTGTCTCAAGCAACATTTTGGGGTTCGTGTGTATTCAATAAATAGATAATTATATTAATGTATAAACAAAGTTTACATGGGATTTTCAAGAATTGATCAAGTATTTTTCCCCTTTTTTTGTGGTAATGCGGTCTCATCGGCCAGTGCTTTTTTGTAATTAAGAATGACGCGACATGATTGCCATGATTATGACATTTGTTTACCATTCGTTTGATGTGTTTGAGCTTTTGATCTTGCAATTCAGATAGAGAACAATCTATTTGCAGATTTATCCGTCATGTAAAAAATATCTTTTCGAAAACAAGCAGATGATCTCCCAAAACTAACAGCTAGTATCAAGCCGTTACGTAGGAAATACCCTAAATACCCTAAATATTCAAAATGATTAATGCAATGAACGATTCAGGCCAATCAGTTACCGTTCTAAAAGGTATCATGAGCATAAGGACTTCATGGTTAAATATGACGCAGATAAGTACATGATAAAGCATTCTCATTTTAAGTGTTAGAAATGCCCTGTTGATAATCTGGTTCATTAGAGGAGACCTACTGACCGCATAAGAGGGGTTTGCTCCTGTCATGCTATATAGTAATTCCCTGTATAACTAACCATATTTTTCCACAAAACGGGAGGGCCTTGGAACTCCTCTAAATCTGCCTCAATCTGGTTGTTAGCAATATGGTGTAATCAAAGTGACGGAGCCACCCATTATTGTTCGAATTAACTCTAAAATCTGACAGATTATTCAAACCAAACTTTGATTTTGAGCTATATGTTTACTTTATAAAATGGCAATATCTTCAAATTGGTGTATTAACAAAGTTTAGAGACAGAGATTACAAACTAAAAACAAATCCTATAAAATATTCTGCTGTTTTAGGGCGCCGTGATTAAGTATATTATGTGTGTATTAACAAAGTTTAGACGTGGAGCTCACAAACTAAAAATATCATATGAATTATTATGGTGCTATTCTAGGGCGCCGTTATCATGGTTATAAAGTATTATGGTTGTTTGTTTTGTGTGTATATACGTCTGACTTACCGTATTCACAAGCATAATGGTATTCTTCCTCACAATTTGTATCACTCCATCCTTTCTTGGAGAAATCATAAATGACGCAGTTTGACGTACAGAGATACTCCATAAGTTTCAAACACATTTTCTCACCAAATAACCAATTTTCATAAGTAATTTCGTCACCTATATTGAAATGATATAATCTACATATAATACAAATACGCATGTTCTTCAAAAATATCTTTTGAGTTGGGCTCTCTTAAACTTCTTATTTAATGCCGCTTATATGCATGATCTTATAAAAACGTCACGAATGAAAAAAACATTGATAAAACATTAACAAAGGTATATATTAGGAATAATCAGTATGAAATTAAGAAAAGTTTTCCAAACGTGTCAATAGGCAAATGCACCAAAACAGACTTTAAAAAATAAAACAAAGTTTCAAATGAGCACAGAACAGGGAGGTTCACGAGTTTAAAATGCTGTAATTTTTCTTCTACAATGTATATATACATTGTATTAGATTATTTTACTTCAGTGAGAAGGTTTACAAGTTTATTGATAATCGAGGCCCCTCATGGGGGGGGGGGGGGGTCCTAGTAATCACATAATCACCATGTTTTTGCCAATATAATCACATAATCATTAAATATTTGCTTATCTTTAGTAATCAAATAATCATAAACTAAAAATACAGTCCTAGGTAATCAAATAATCATGAAATATTTGGCTTAATAATCAAATAATCATTAAAAAAACGGCCAAGTAATCACATAATAAAAAACCCCATGAGGGCCCTCATAATCGGACATGAAATAACGCCCCATTTAATTGGTTTAAGATTTCTAAAGAACACAACGATTTTTCAAAATTTTTAGCCACCGCATATTCTATAATTTTATACACACCATTTTGCCTGAGCCATGGATTTTTGCCTGTGGTTTTGGTAAAACCTATATACACGTAGCTCAAGCTCCAATCTAAAGTACTAATCGTTTCATATACGAAGTTTTCAATTCCACCATTTGTAATTTCTAGAAGGATTCCACCTCTCCTATTACAGAATTCTTGCGCAGAAGCATACGTCTTCTCTGTATTTTTAAATTCGTAACATTTCCTATCGAATTCAATTGTGTCAGGTATTCCATCACAAAGCGAGGCTGTAAATAATCAAAAATAAAAATAGATATATTCGGCAATTGTTTGTTATTATCATGATTATTATTCCTCTTCCTTTTATTTTCCGTGTATGACCCTAAAACATTCTTGATAATCGTACATGAAAAATAAACATTAGCATGCTTTGTATGATTGCCAATGAATGCACTATACAACAAAGATTAAATCGAGTGGATCTAGGCAATTATTGGCAATCGTACAACCTTCAACAATAGGAAAACACCTTACCGTATAGTTTGCTATAAAATGCCTCAACATAAAAAATACGAAACAAATATAGTTGAGAAAAAACTAACAGGACGCATTTACTAATAATGACATGTTTATTATTGGTTTTATTAAACACTGGATCGATTAGACTATCTGTCCCCGATGACTTGATCAGTAGTCAGTACTACAATACGAACATGATTTATACAAACCTTTCTAGATTTGTCCGTTAACAAATTTTGAAACTATAAAGATTTTCAACCCTCTCATGCAAAGTTGGCCTTGATTGATGTTGCTATTTTTTGGCCTACGTTATATAGCTCTTCGACTGCGAAATATTTCAATGGGGGAACAAAATCTCATTTAAAATTTGAAGAAATTGAAATCAACATTTGACTTGGCAAAAGCAAAAATCCAAGAAACAAAACCAAGAAAGGTTTCATTTAATGATGTGATCATTTCTTACCTTTAACGAGACAATTGCATAAGGCAACAATAACAAGGAGTCCCTTTTCTATAGGTTTAATTCGCATCATCCTTAAATATATGACTTATCTAAAATAGGTCTGAAGTGCCAAAGCAAACGTATAAAGGCTTTGTTAAATGTCAAATAAAATATTTATTTGAAACGACTTCATTTCATTTATCAATTATTCATAAATAAAGAACTGGTTATGTTTAAAGATTTCTAGGGATATAATTGGCCATGGTATGACTTGTATCAAGTTACACCCTTTATATCAAATTATTACCATATATCAATGACTACAGATATGAACATATATCATATCTAAAGATATTGATATTTGAACTGACATTTTGCAAGTAGAAATCTGATGAATTTTGAATGAGACGATCCGTTTGCTTCAAAAAATACATGGATAAACACAGTGAATCTATTCAATAATATATATATATAATCATTCAGATTGTATAAACATGTAACACTACTTAACATTCTATTGTCAAGAAATAAATAGTAAGCTTGTCAATGATCAAAACTACTACAATTTTTTTCCGATAAAGTGTGTGGTTTTTATATTTTTGTCAAAAGGTCAAAGTTAATTTTTTGTCAACGTTTTTATGCAAATAGCACAGCGAAATTGAAACTAATTTTAATCAATCTGTTTGATACCACATGATATCATAAAGAACACGTTAGGTATAGTGTCCGGCTAGGATCGTGGTTTTTCGAGTGTGACCACTTTTTCGAGTGATTATGTTAAGAAATGTAAACAAACAGACTCTCTTCTGACAAAACGTGATTTATATATATATATATATATATACAACTCGTCTAAACATCAACCCAACAATGTAAGATCTGTAAATTTGCTTTCGCAAATTTTTGGTTCTTCCCTCGCCGGGATTCGAACCCATGCTACTGTGATATCGTGACACCAAATCACCTGCACTGCAGCCGTCCCGCTAGACCACACGACCACCTGGGCTCTCAAAACAAGAGCTTTCGCTGGCCATGTGTTACCTTTCCACGTCAGTGTTAATCTAGCGGCGTACTACAGTACATGATATATAAGGCATGAAGATGTTATTGTTACAGATCAGCTAAATTATCTATAGTAAAGGATCCTACAAATTAATGTAAGATACAGTCACAGAAAATAATTATATTCATAAGTACGTCTGAGTCAGTGACAACCCCACAACAGATGTATCCATCGGATCGCCATCAATGATGGTGATACATGGTTGTGTACATAATGTATATACAACTCGTCTAAACATAAACCCAACAATGTTAGATCTGTTAATTTGCTTTTGCAAATTTTTGGTTCTTTCCTCGCCAGGATTCAAACCCATGCTACTGTGATATCGTGACACCAAATCGCCTGCACTGCAGTCGTCCCGCTGGACAACACGACCACCTGAGCTCTCAAAAAAAGAGCTTCCGCTGGCCATGTGTTACCTTTCCACATCAGTGTTAATCTAGCGGAGTACTACAGTACATGATATATAAGGCATGAAGATGTTATTGTTACAGATCAGCTAAATTATCTATAGTAAAGGATCCTACAAATAAATGTAAGATACAGTCACAGAAAATAATTATATTCATAAGTACGTCTGAGTCAGTGACAACCCTACAACAGATGTATCCATCGGATCGCCATCAATGATGGTGATACATGGCTGTGTACATAATGTATATACAACTCGTCTAAACATCAACCCAACAATGTTAGATCTGTAAATTTGCTTTCGGAAACATATATATATATATACGTCTGAGTCAGTGACAACTCTACAACAGATGTATCCATCAGATCGCCATCAATGATGGTGATACATGGCTGTGTACATAATTTATATACAACTCGTATAAACAGGTCCCAGGTGGTCGTGTGGTCTAGCGGGACGGCTGCAGTGCAGGCGATTTGGTGTCACGATATCACAGAAGCATGGGTTCGAATCCCGGCGAGGGAAGAACCAAAAATTTGCGAAAGCAAATTTACAGATCTAACATTGTTGGGTTGACGTTTTATTCGGTCAGTACATCGACGGACTCCAAACGGATAACAATTTGTCAACGGACAACTCTTATTTTCATCCGTTAGGCGTCCGTTCGTGCTATCCGGTAAGGTGTGACCGAGGTTAAGATTAAAATATATATTATCGATCCGATATTATGTTTATGATAAAACAGGTAAATTTAGCCTTTAAATGTTTTTATTCCAAAAAATTAGAATAAAGCCAAATTTATAAACATACAAATGCAAATATATATAGCATTAGACATTTTACAAAAATTGCATTGAAAACGACATTTTGAGACTAAATTCATTTCTATGTGTTCGGTTTTTTTCGAAAGCAGTCCGGGCTTTTTAGAGCGCATCCTTTTTGTATCGAGTGATTAACAAATTTCTATAGCTTAAAATGTTAAATGTCAGTATACGTTTGAAAAATATGAAAAATGAAAAATAGAGTCTATATTAAATATGAAATTTAATTAATATTTTATCCTAAAAAGTAAAAATCACAAAAACACTCAAAAACAAAACTCCAAAAACCCTCAGGGGAAATCCAAAACGGAAAGTCCCTAATTAAATGTCAAAATCAAATCACAAAACACATCGAACGAATGGAGAACAACTGTCAGATTCCTAACTTGGTACAGGCATTTTCCAACGTAAATAAACAGCTGCGCCATGAGCGCATGATACGCTCGACGTTTTATGTGGAAGTTATACATGTTATATGCAATAATCATAAATAGTTCCACAAATTAATTATCACTAAAATAAAAGTTTGAATCAAAACCAAAAAGTATACAGATCTTTTGATTAATATAACAAAGAAGTGTGTGAAGTTTGAAGCAATAATCATCAATTATTTTTGAGATACTGCGCGACATGTAAACATGTAACATGTCTCCAGACAGCTTCTGACAGATTTGATAAGAGGTTAGAAGTGATCTCCACTGTTCATACGTCTAAAGCGTAATTTCTTCTATAAATAAATTTAAAAAAAAATCTTCTGTCCCTGCTATTAATGTCATTTCAAAGAAACCAGTTTTGTTGAATCTCTTCTATCCAATAGAATAAAAATAATGGACCATAATGCTGTTATAATCTCCTACCTTTAACGAGATGGTTGCATAAGGCAACAAGAACAAGAAGTCCATTTACAACAGGTTTTATTCGCATTTTTTGAAGTGCCAACTCAAAAGTATATATCATGTATAGGGTTTTGTTAGATATCAAATATAATATTTATTTGAAACGATTTTATTTTACTCATCAATTATACATACTTAGTATATATAAAGAACTGGTTATGTTTATAGATTTCTAGGGATATAATTGTTATGAATTGTCTTTTAAAACATTACCCTATATCAATGACTACAGATATGAACATATATCATATCTAAAGATATTGATATGTGAACTGACATTTTGCAAGTAGAAATTTGATTAATTTTGAATGAGACGATTCGTTTGCTTAAAAAATACATGGATAAACACAGCGAATATATTCAATAATATATATATAATCATTCAGATGGTATAAACATGTAACACTACTTTACATTCTATTGTCAAGAAATAAATAGTAAGCTTGTCAATGATCAAAACTACTACACATTTTTTTCCGATAAAGTGTGTGGTTTTGATATTTTTGTCAAAAGGTCAAAGTTAATTTTTTGTCAACGTTTTTATGCAAATAGCACAGCAAAATTGAAACTAATTTTAATCAATCTGTTTGATACCACATGATATCATAAAGAACACGTTAGGTATAGTGTCCTGCTAGGATCGTGGTTTTTAGAGTGTAAACACTTTTTCGAGTGATTATGTTAAGAAATGTAAACAAACAGACTCTCTTCTGACAAGACGTGATTTATATATATATATATATATAATTATTTTCTGTGACTATATATTACATTAACTTGTAGGATCCTTTACTTTAGATAATTTAGCTGATCTGTAACGATAACATCTTCATGCCTTATATATCATGTACTGTAGTACGCCGCTAGATTAAAACTGACGTGGAAAGGTAACACATGCCCACCAAAAGCTCTTTTTTTTGAGAGCCCAGGTGGTCGTGTGGTCTAGCGGGACGGCTGCAGTGCAGGCGATTTGGTGTCACGATATCACAGTAGCATGGGTTCGAATCCTGGCGAGGGAAGAACCAAAAATATGCGAAAGCAAATTGACAGATCTAACATTGTTGGGTTGATGTTTAGACGAGTTGTGACCGAGGTTAAGATTAAAATATATATTATCGATCCGATGTTATGTTTTTGATTAAAAAGGTAAATTTAGCCTTGAAATGTTTTTATTCCAAAAAATTAGAATAAAGCCAAATTTATAAACATACAAATGCAAATATATATAGCATAAGACATTTTACAAAAATTGCATTGAAAACGACATTTTGAGTCGAAATTCATTTCTATGTGTTCGGGTTTTTTCGAAAGCAGTCCGGGCTTTTTAGAGCGCATCCTTTTTTTATCGAGTGATTAACAAATTTCTATAGCTTAAAATGTTAAATGTCATTATATATACGTTTTAAAAATATGAAAAATGAAAAAAAGAGTCTATATTAAATATGAAATTTAATTAATATTTTATCCTAAAAAGTAAAAATCACAAAAACACTCAAAAACAAAACTCAAAAACACTGAAGGAAAATCCAAAACGGAAAGTTCCTAATTAAATGTCAAAATCAAATCACAAAACACATCAAACGAATGGAGAACAACTGTCAGATTCCTAACTTGGTACAGGCATTTTCCAACGTTAATATAACAAAGAAGTGTGTAAAGTTTGAAGCAATAATCATAAATTATTTTTGAGATACTGCGCGACATGTAAAAAAAACAACTCCCCTGTTTAACAAAATACTCAATAACTCAAAAACTAAATTTTGAATCATCACCAAAAAGTATACAGATCTTTAGATCAATATAACAAAGAAGTGTATAAAGTGTTAAGCAATAATCATAAATTGTTATAGAGATACGGCACAACATGTAAAAAAACCCTTCCCCTTTTTTTACAAAATACTCAATAACTCAAAAGTGAAATTTTGAATCATCACCAAAAAGTATACAGATATTATGATTAATATAACTAAGAAGTGTTTAAAGTTTTAAGCCATAATCAAGAATCGTTTTTGAGATACAGTGCGACATGTGAAAAAAACACACCCCTGTTTTAGTTACAAAGTGCCGTAAATCAAAAAGTTTAAATCTAATTTTCACCAAAAAGTATACAGATCATTTGACCATCATAAGAAACAACTATATTTAGTTTCATGAAATTTGGATTAGTCGTTCTCAAGTCACAGTGCGACATGTTTACGCCGGACAGACAGACGGACGGACGGACGGTACGACGGACACAGGACATGTGTATACCATAATACGTCCCGTCAAAATTTTGACGGGAGTATGAAAATGGGAGATTGAACCTGGTTTTATAGCGATAAACCTCTCATTTGTATTACAGTCAAATCAAATTTCATTATCTTCACAACGAAAAGTAAACAAAACAGACATAATAGGTAAAGTAGTCAAAATATGGTAAATTGGAATGCAAACTACCCGGATTTAAGACAAAAAGACAACAATACAAAAAGACAATAATACAAAAAGTCAACAACAATACAAAAAGTCAACAAGACAAAAAGACAACAATACAAAAAGAGAAAAAGAGAAAAAAATAATAAGCACCTTGCGAAATTCTTTAATTTTACTTTCCAATATATTTATGATGATCTATCATTGAGTAACCAATATTTCAGCCAATACTTAAACCTCATATATCCAGTTTACTTGAAATCAAGGATACTACTGATACTAGAGGGTAAAATCTCAAAAATACTGAACTCAGAGAAGATTCCAATCTGAAAGTTCATAATCTCATGGCAAAATCAAATGACAAAACCCATAAAAAACGAATGGACTAGAACTGTCATATTCCTGACTTGGTACAGGCATTTTCAAATGTAGATAATGGTAGATTGAATCAGGTTTTAAATTGCTATTCCTCTCACTTTGATGATAGTCTCATCAACTTTCGTAATATTTACAATGATGAGTGAACTAAACAGAAATAATAAATAAAATAGTCAAAATATGGGTATAGCAGTCATCATCGTGTAACTCTTTGAAAAGGAACAATTTTAAAAGCATTTATTACAAGGGAAAATAATTAATAACAGTTGGTGTAACTTTTGTCACATAAAAAGAAGACTATGCTATTTTTTTTTCAATTGCTCTTATTTGACAAGATTTTGGCAACAAATATACGACCTCTTAAAAAAGAGTAGTTTATATTTTTCAACAAAATAAGAACACATGATATATGGATACACAATTACAGACAACAAGTATTACCCAATATTTTTTGTGATTACAATTATTAGTTTTTCAATATTTAAGTCGTACTATGAATCTGAGCAGAAAACAAAAAAAAAACATATTTGTTTAGGGGCCAGCTGAAGGACGCCTCCGGGTGCGGGAATTTCTCGCTACATTGAAGACCTGTTGGTGACCTTCTGCTGTTGTGTTTTTTTATTTGGTCGGGTTGTTGTCTCTTTGACACATTCCCCATTTCCATTCTTAATTTTACGTCTACAGATTGTTTTGTTAATGAATACACGAAAAGAGTAGATAACAATATTAATGGACATAAGACAATATGTCCAATGTTACTTTTAATTAAAAGAAACATAATCAATGAGTATTTTTTTATATTGTTAATAAAGAGTTTTGTGAACAAAATGTACATGTCAATTAATTTAATCAGCTGATTATTCCCTGGGTAGTCAGTAGATTGTAACAGGGTACGCCAAGAGAATCTCGGAATTTTGGTGGTTTATGTAACAAGCGATATTTGATGAATAAAATTATTATGTAGTTAAAAAAAACATTGCCACAAAAGCGGGAGGTTTGGCCTGCCACAAAACCATGTTCAACTTACCATTTTTTTTTTAATTTGCTGTACCAAGTCAGGAAAATAATCATTCAAATATTATAGTTCGTTTTTGTGTGTGTTACATTTTAATGTTTTATTTCTGTTGTGTCTTTGTTCTCCTCTTATATTTGATACATTTC
This sequence comes from Mytilus trossulus, assembly GCF_036588685.1. Lineage (NCBI taxonomy): Eukaryota > Metazoa > Mollusca > Bivalvia > Mytilida > Mytilidae > Mytilus > Mytilus trossulus. The sequence continues at coordinate 54,310,666 of NC_086378.1, read as the reverse complement.
CCTCAGTTTTGGTTGGACTTGTTTTTTTCTAAATCGATTTATGAGTTTCGAACAGCGGTATACTACTGTTGCCTTTATTTGGTGTGTGTTTGTTTTTTTTATTTTTGTTTTTTTTTATGATTTTTATTTTGTGGAGGCAGGAAACTGACTTCTTTCGTTAGAATATTTTTTATTACAAAGCATTATTCTGATTCTTCTCTGCTGTCCAGAAGGTTTCTTTCTGCGTTCTATTAAAACAGTTGCGCCATGAGCGCATGCTACGCCTGTTGCGTTTAAAAGAAAAAGTTCTTCCTCTTATGGTTGGGGTTTATTATCTATAACTTGCATGAATGGATCTTTCTAGTATCCCTCTGCACAAACGTAAACGTAAAATTCAAAATTTATAAAAAGGGATGATATTTCAATAGATCTAAACAATTCTTCGTAGTTTTATATAAATCAGTTTGTGAGTTATTTTCCGACTGGCTGAGGATTGACGGATAACGGTATACCACAAAAAACCTCCCGTATAACAACTATTGGGTTCACCACGAAAAATAGTATTAGCTTGAACAAAAAAAACACCATGAAATCAAGTTAAAGGAATAAGAGTCTCCTGCACTATGTTCTAAAGACATTTTTTTTTTAAAAGAATCCAATGATTTCTAATTTAATACTGGAAATTTGTGGATATGAAATTGTCCTCCACTTGATTACAGTTATAATTTTATATAGAAAATTGCTCTCGAAAAAGCCCGGACAATAATACACCATCTTTTTATTTGTTAGTTAGAAGGGAGTTGTGATTATTTGTTGATCAAAACATGTATAGTAATCAAAATAAGTGGGGTAGTCATGAAAATCTCACAATTTCTTTCAAAATAAATATTTCATTCATGCACATTTGGTTGAGGTACTTTAAAAATTCAGATTAAAAATTAAACCCGAGGTATTATTTAAAGGATTTAGTTGGGCGCCATTGACAAGTCTTGTGTAGACGAAAATCATACTTAATTTAATGTTGCAGAATTTAATACATTCTGGGTTTAATGTATCTAAAACTTTAAAAATACTAATTTTGTTTACACAAGTACCGCGATGGAAAACTATGATTATCGTGACAAGTTGAAAAAAAGATGGCATTATCTTGACTTTTAAGCAGAAAAAGAAATAAGTAGAATTTAAAACCAATTGTTCAGAGAACCATTGATGGTCTTTCCACCCGTAATGATTTTTTTTATATGAAAATATTAAAATTTGGTATTAAATGTCAATTTCAGCGTCAAATGACAACTTATTGTACGCTGATTCCAAAAATATCAGGTTTCTATACAAAAAGATATAAATAAGGGAGATAATTTTCTACTTCCGGTTCAAAATATGTTACTTCCGGTACTGTCTTATAGTTTACTTGACGCTGATTCCAAAAATATATGGTTTTACATACTTTGACAATAATTTATTACAAAAATTAGCTATTCCCGGTTTACAAAAGGTCACTTCCGGTTAGCTATTTCAACGTCATAGTGCTTGCAACCTAATGCAAAAAGTCTAATAGATTTAACATGAATACATATGAGGTAAAAGCAAAGGTCAAAATCTAGAACGTTAAATTAACATATGACCTTGAGCTCAATTTCAAGGTCATAAACCAAGGACCTTAAATCAAAAGACTTTAGGTCTTTACCTTATATTGTTAATGAATTACATTACCATGCATACGACTGATATTAGATATAAAAGGGGGGAAAACTCGCATCAAATGTTTACGTACCCTTTCGACTCAAATTTATGTGTAACTACATGTCGTGGCTAACAATTGTGTGAAAGTATTTTGTCGATAACTTATATGATTTCTGAAAATAAGAGATAACAATCCAAAATCAAAAATTTGAACATGACCTTGACCTTTGACCTTGACCTCATTTTCATACTTTTTGACCAAGGGCCTCAAATCGAAAGACCCTAGGCCTCTATCACTTATGGTTTTCCAGTTACAAATTAATTTCACTTATTTCAATACAAAAGGGGAAATTAGTCTCATATGGGGTCTTCGTAAAGCTTTGGTCAAAATAAAAGGTAACATCCTGAGGATATAACGAGCACTTTGGAAAAATAAATTTGTCGCTTTCTTTTACGGTTGCGGAGGAGATCTGATAAAAAGAAAAACAGTGTTTGGGGAGATAACTATTACAAAGAAAAGTGTTCGGTTAAAAAGGGTAGGTTTCAAAAGCGTATAGACTGTATGATATCATATACAAAAAAACTAAGCGACATCTTTTGAAACATTTTTACACCGCAAGAAAACAATTAGGCGGAAGAAAAAAAAAATATCAGAACAAATTCAATAGGTCTTTCCACACGGAAAGGTAGAAAGACCTAATTATCGTTAAAAATATCACAATTGTATCTTGTTAAGTCGACTTAATCTTAAATTAAATATCAACTTATCATGATAATTATCTTGCTATCTAAACATGTCGGTGTTACCTATATGCTACAAAAGAAAACGAAAGTATCAAAAATCAGATGAGTCTTGATGCTTACAATTTCGGGAAGTCATTTTGAATTTCTGTATCATTATTTGTCTTTTTGTCTATTTATTTTTAGCCATGGCGTTGTCAGTTAATTTTCTATTTGTGAGTTTCACTCTCAAACTGATATCTTTCGTCCCTCTTTTTAAACCTGGGTTCACTGTTCAAGAACTCGAAGATCGAAGTCGAGCTGCATTAGCATCTTTTGACGCTTTAGTCCAGACATTGGTAGAATGGTGAGAATGTGGGAACTGTCAGGAAATGTCATCCCTTGAAGAAAGTGTCTGTTATAGGGGATCAGATTTGGTGCTAAAAAACTTGACAGACCATAACTGCATTATTAAAACTATCATAGTTATGACACCTTAATTTACAATCCCTTAATATTAGAACTGGCTTTCATTCAGATGATGATGTACAATTACAAGGGACAGCTAGGCCGAGCACTGGAAGAATTGAGCAACTGGTGATTTTTTAACCAGAATTAAATACAACAGTTTACTTTCAATATATATATCAGTCCGTCTGCACAAAAAATAGACACAGAAACAATTTATTAAAATAATATGGGGGCGGGGCTCCTTCAACATTTTAGTATTGTTATTTGCCATCGAGTACGTACACGTCGAATAAAAATGACATGTTGAACTCTGCCTACTATAAATTGAAATTATTCTCTTACTATGAGGCAAAGAAAGCACTACAAAAGTCAAAAAGCCTGAAAAGACCAGTTTTTGTCTGAATTTGCATGAATTTTTACTCGACATTCTTAATTTGTATGAATAATTAAAAAAATTCTTGACATAGTATTGTTTTATCTAATAAGGCTCTTGATTTTTCTTGACAAGTGTCTTGACAGTATAAACATTGTCTTAAAATTTCTCGACACTTCCTGTATCAACTGAGTAAGAGTCTGGATTAGTCTCGACCCATTCTTGACTGTCTTGAATTTGTCTCGATCTGTCTTGACATATTATTGACATTCTTAATAATGTCTGAATGTGTCTTGACATATTCTTGACATTTTTGTCATTCGAAATAATGTTTGAATATGTCTCGACACATTCTTGACAGTCTTAAATATGTCTTGACACTATCTCAACAGTATAAATTTCGCCTGAAATGTGTCCGGAGTTATTCTGCACTGTTTATGACATTCTATTACTGTTATATACTCCTTCTTATTATGGCTAAACTAAACTTTGCAGAATCAAGGATTAATTTGGTATTGTAAGATACTTTTTTTTGTGCACCTAAGTTGGAATACCCTGAATAATCCACCATGTAGTTTAATTTTGATTTATTTTTATTAAATGTAAAATTAATTGTTTTCACTTAGAAGTAACTGAAAAACAGCATTTAGATTTTTGCAATTTTGCAAAACTGCCAGTCAAATTTGCTTTACCAAAATATGTGTCTAGGAGGCAGTTTTAAAATGTGACCAGAAAAGGTGGGGGCGGAGGGCTTCCGTGTAGATCAAAGATTTCGTTCTCATCTTGATTCAAAAACCTTATTCATGTTTAGAGCAACCCATAAACATTTTTTATTCAAATTTTGAGTGTTGAATTTTATAATTGTTTGTCAAACAAATTGTGTGATAACTCCTTCCTAAAAAGAAAAAAAATGTTTAGATCTATATTATGCATGTCTGTTTGAGATCCACTTCATTAGACCAATGATGTCTATAAAAATCATTGATGGGACCCATTATGAATACTTTTTTGTTATCATTCCTGGAGTAGATTATAATTTTCTTTTAATCTTTGGAATGGTCGACAACTTATAAGTTGTATGGCTGATTACAGGTAAATCAGTAATTTCTTTTTATCAATGGCGTGTATTCTGGGGTGTGGAACATCCTTTCCATGTGTAATACTTTATATATTTTCCAACAGATGACATTACACAAATGTTTCGTCTTTTAAATGAATGATTTGTATATCATCATAATTTGCTATTTATATAAACCACATTTTTTTACAATAAATATTTACCATATTAACCTTGAATATTATGAATGTAGAATGAAATATGTCTACATTGTGATTGTTTTTTTAAAATCATTTAATTAATCATGTTAATAGGAGTTTTAGGAATCAAAATTTGTAATTTTTTAAAAACCCATTTTTAAATTGTTTTAAATCAACACACCCACATTTAAATTATTTTAAACATAAGATTTCATACCATATATGCGTTTGTAAAAATATTTAGATACCAAATTTCACATGTCTAACTTTCATATTTGTTGTAAAAAGTGTAACTTAAAATGGCAACAGTATGTTATGTAAAGATAAATAAGGATTTAAGTTATATGATGAATATTGGTCATGATATGTAAAACTCAGAACTGTCAACACAATTCAAAATGTTCAGAATATGTCAAACCATAATGAGAAAAAATAAGAATGTCGAGAATATGTTCAGAAATTTCAAGACAGTATTCAAATGTCAAGAATATGTCAAGAAATTTCAGACCATATTCAGAATGTCAAGAATATGTCGAGTAAATTTCATACAAATTTGATATAAATGAGCATTTGTCAAGAAAAATTAAGACACAAGTCATACTTTTGGAGAGTGTCGAATAAAAGCTCATGCAAATCAACACAAAAAATGGTCTTTTCAGACTTTTTGACTTTTGTAGTGAAGTGAATTACAAAAAAATCTTTTAAAAATAACACTATATTGTTAATTACATAAACTTGTATAAACTGTTGCTTTTGAATAAGTATTAAACACAACTCCATTTAATATGCATAAGTCCGGAGGCTGGAGCCTGTTGTTCATTTTTGTTTGTTAGTGTAGTTCATTGGTTCTTTTTGTTTTAATCTATTAGTGGTCCAAAAGCAACGAATATATTCATAAAACCAACAGATTTTTTACTTTTTTACATGAAAGGTTAAATATCTAGGTCATAGGTCATCTGTCAGCTCATTGTTCCGTGTTGTTCAAATGTGTTTTTTTCTTTCTCGTTAAGTTGTCTTAAACAAATGTCCTTAGTCATCAAAACAAGTTAAGAATGCATTTCACATGCAATGTTAATGTCTAGGTCAAACTTCAACCTTACGACTTTCAAAGTGCGCCAGAGGAGTGCATTCTGTACTCAAATCATGATCTGCTCAAAGTATATGCAATTATTTGATAAAGCCATAATCAAATAGAAAAAAGGAAATTCATGAGTATGTCAAATGGAAAGGCATACATTTAAAAAAAGAAAAGAAAAACATGTATAATATAATGATCATTATCACATTAACATACATCATACTTTTATTAATTGAGACTAAGATGGAGAGTTGTCTCATTGGCACCCATACCACATCTTCCTATATATATATATCGTGTACATGAACGGTATATATTAATTTTATATATATCATCAGATTACTTTAAACAAACCCACTGGTATGAAGCTCGAGGTCAAGTTTAAAAATGTCAGTACATTTCTAATAAAACTGAAATATTCATTGTTCATTGTAGAAAGTGACATTAAACACCAACAATTAAATCAATTCCTTAAAAAAAAAGACCACTACCAGAACAACATTATTATGAATACCATGCTGCATGTATCAACTTCATTACAAATTTATCATGTTTGTACAAATGTAAAGTGATAGGAACAAAGATGCTTGCATAATACAAAAAATACCCCCTGTAAAATGGTTGTTTGATATTAAATATCAAGAATTAATTTCAACTGGATTTTTCAAATCTAGAACAAATGTTTCTGAATCAATGCAGATTTTGAGGGAACAGGCAAAGTCAAAGTGTCTTTTTGAATAAACACGATCATATCGAATACCAACTGACAATTTTATCACTAAACACCACTGGCTTTGGCACCTATTTCCAGTGTCTTTGGACACATCAATTTGTATGTCTTTTCACCATCCTTGTTGACCACGATTTTTGTAGAGGTTATGATCAATTATCGACAACCTAGTACATGTTAACATTTGATCATTATCGAAATCCTGGCTTTTCGGTGTATACTTCAGCAACAGACTGTGACAAACTTAAAAAAATCCTGTATGACAAAATTCATTTCGATGACGAATGTCCTTTCTCAAACGCTTATCCAACACAACTTCCATTAATGCATTATTGACTTTTGAATCTTTTACAAGACATTTTTTAGTGTCTGACGCTTCATGTTCAATTGATGTATGAGCACATTGCATGAGGTAATTACCATGAAAAGAATGTATATTAGCTGTATGATTTACAATTATGGAAATCCAGCATTCTTCCAAAAAGTCCTTATCTCCATCACAATTACTGGTACACCACCTCACATGGTTTCAAATAGATCGCATCCAATGGATAAAATTTTTGCAACCTTTTGCCTTTCTTCACTGTTTTTTTCTTATTAGATTTGCATAAGTGTCAAACATCAAACTGATGTTGCACTTCCGGCATTTCCTGCTTCATGGTGCTTTTTATCTGAATATGTCAATCTGTAGCTAACACTTCAATCCTGAACCCTATGTCAAACAGAAGAGTCGTACTAGTGCTAGTAAAACTATTTATCTAAACTATTATATGTTATATGAAAATAGAAATATTACATTGAAAAAACTGGGGACTAACAGCTACATACACATTATAAACATTAAGAGTTATAATCCTTTTAAGATATAAATGAAAATGGTTATACGGAAAACTTGGGGGATAAGATTAAAGTATACAATTGTATCGATACGGTCAAATACAGATGCATAGATTTATTGATTGCATAATCAACTTTAATGTAACTAAGTGCACATAAATATTTTTCTATAAAATCATTCACACTACATAATCACAGCTGTTGTGAGGCGAGGAAAGATCCAATATAAGTATTTTCTTCAAAGAATATTTATGAAATGCAATACCGATTGGGATAACCCTATAAACAGAAACAAGGTCCCTGAATGAAGCCCTTTACTAATGTATCTTGAATTCAAGCAGTTACTGAATTTGCGTTATGGGCTTTGCTCATTGTTGAAGGCCGTACGGTGACCTATAATTGCTAATGTTTGTGTCATTTTGGTCTTTTGTGGATAGTTGTCTCATTGGAAATCATACCACATCATCTTTTTTACATGGATCTTTCCTGGCTGATAAAGCATTTTTACATTCATTTGTAGAAATATTAATGTGAAAAACTAGCATATCAAAACCATATCTAACACTATTACACAGTAAGACAACAAAGTTTTTGTTAGTGTGGTCTCTCAGAATTCAAACTGGTCATAACTTATAGATGAAGAGGCTCTAAAATCAGAGGTTAGTAATTTTTAGGTACCAATTTACTGTTTGTTTAACTTTTGCTCATTGGATTGACAACCTTCTTTGTAATTTTGAGAAGCAACTTTGCAATGTGTTTTACTATTACAAGTTTTACAAGTACGTATTATACAATAAGGTTAAGTGCAACTTTTAAACCCTTCAAATTGATGCAAACAGTTAAACCATTTATGCATATAACATCACGGCCAAGGGAATCAGGTGTTTCTGTATGAAGTAGAACTTTTTTCTGGCTGAAAATTTGGTTGCTGTACACTACAAATAACGGTGGAATGAGTTGTTGATTGAAACTTCCTACATGTGTTGATCTTAGAATCTGCACATACCATATTACGTAAATCTGAGTGCCATTTTGACCAATCTGTTTTTAATAGAATTAAAGAAAAGTTAAGAGTAGAATGTATTAGAAAGGTTTCAAACGTACCAGTTGTAATTGCTATAAGGTGTACTCTCACAGAACTTGTGAGAATACCTGGTTCTCAGTCGTAAGATAATTGCATACTTTTGTTTTCATTTTGTTTACCCTTGTTTTTATAATTTTTAACGGTTCGATAGTATGGTGGTAAATTACTGTATGTCGGTACTAGTGAATACTATTGACATGGGTACTTCGTACTTCGTATGTACACGTATTATGTATACATATCACGGGAAATTGTAATTCAAAGGGCATATTTACCCTTGTTCGTCACTTCTAAGACTGGACAATAGTGAAAGTAACTTAAGTTATTACTTAGTAAACTTATTTTTTATACAGTACAATTATAACTCTCGTGAATGTCTTTCGATCATTTGGGTTTGGACACAGGTTTTCGGATTTGGCTATACTTTTTGGACCTTTTGGATTATAGCTCTTCATCTTTTATATAAGTTTTGGATTTCAAATATTTTGGCCACGAGCATCACTGAAGAGAAATGTATTGTCGAAATGCGCATCTGGTGCAAGAAAATTGGTATCTTTAATTTTATTTTTCCACATTTTACCCTTTATTCAAAATACAGTCTTTTGCCTGCAGTTTAAATGGAGTTTGACCAATGTAACTTGTTTTTGTTGGTTTTTCATAGCCGGCGGAATCGTTGATGACAGGACAAACAATTTATGAACACAGTTTACCAATTATTCTATTGATTTTTTTTAATGAAAGATAATGTATTGTGTATTGCTACCAGGGTTTCCGCTGGCGGTCGCCATTTTCGCAATTTGCGAAAAAATAATAATTGTGGCGATTAAAATTCGTCATTGGCGAAAGAATTTGGCGAAAGAAATATATAAAACGATTTATTTTCAGCCATCTTGTTTATTTACTTCTTTCGGGTTTCTCTGACTTAACCGATCAGACAATACTCGGAATTCACCTTGAACTCGTTAAAATTTTGACAGAAAATCAATAATCAGCTGATTGCATTCATAGCTATCGGCATCAAAGGACTAATTAATAAAGGTGTTGATTGTATGATTTGACAAAATGAAATGGTTAACTGGCTTCTGTCACATGTCACAAAAGGGATTTATTAACCACTTTGCGACGCACGTGTTTGAAGCAACATTTTTACGCTTCCTCTCCTTCTTTTAATGATAGTCCAGAAAAGAAAATTGTTGTTATGACGAAAAATGTTCTAAAGCAAGAAAAGTCTCTGATTTAAAACTTTATCATTTAACTTTCATATAGATCATTGATTTGAGTTGGTACTTCAAAGTCGTTTCAGTTACACACGCGTTACAAGCATATAGTTTTACTTATTTACGATGGTCTAGAAAAGAAAACTGTCGTTATGAAGAAATCAATTCAAAAGGTTGGCATGAGAGTAACTATCTTCAATGTAATGACTACACCTTACACGAGGGATCAATTCCAAGTGATAAGATGCTTCGATTTGTTGTAAAAACACTTCTTATTTAGGGGGGCTGGAAAAAAAGGAAAATTTTAAAGGAAAATATATTTGTGTTACTTGGCGAAAAAAATAATAAAGTGGCGAAAAATATATTGTTTTGGCGAAAGAGGTGGCGAAAAAAATAATTGACCCAGGGGAAACCCTGATTGCTACTCATGCTTTATGTGTTTTGTGCTTAATCAATTATATTTATTTTAATGAAATATAGGGTCCACCAATATCCCTGGGCTATCGGCTATACATATATATAGCATTTAGTATTAATTGAGATGCATAGACATAATAATAAGTAAAGTTGATACTGATATTGACTCAATTATACTTAACTAAAACCAATGCATGTATTGCACTTTTCAAACAATCTTAGATAATGCGCAATTCAATAATCAATGTTAATATTCACAAATGTGTTGCACAAAATGAATAAATCAACTGTTTAGACGTCTACAAGACCAGATGTACATATTTATCTTATCTTAGGACAAAAAGTTAAATCAATGGTCTTTCAAAGTACATTACTAGTTTTTCCATAACGTACTTTACAATTTTGGTGGAGCTGTAAAATAAAAATAAATACAGCAACATTTGAACTTTTGGTAATAATTGTCTTATTGGCTTTCAAATCATATTTCCTAATTTTATATTCCTTTTGACATGGTAAAATCAAAATCTTCTGAAATTGATAGGTGTGCCCGAGGGTATCACCAGCCCAGTAGCCAGTACTTCGGTACTGGCATGAAAATACGGATTTTTTTTGTGTTATTTAAATTTGCTGTTAAAAAATATAAGAAATTATTATATATTAAGGAATGTATCTCCCTCATGCAAAGCTCTGATTCCTTTCACGGATTTGGCTATACTTTTTGGACCTTTTGGATTATAGCTCTTCATCTTTTATATAAGTTTTGGATTTCAAATATTTTGGCCACGAGCATCACTGAAGAGACATGTATTGTCGAAATGCGCATCTAGTGCAAGAAAATTGGTATCTTTAATTTTATTACTACCACTGGGTCGATGCCTCTGCTGGTGGACTATTAGTCCCCGAGGGTATCACCAGCCCAGTAGCCAGTACTTCGGTACTGGCATGAAAATACGGATTTTTTTTTGGTGTTATTTAAATTTGCTGTTACAAAATATAAGAAATTATTATATATTAAGGAATGTATCTCCCTCATGCAAAGCTCTGATTCCTTTCACGGATTTGGCTATACTTTTGGACCTTTTGGATTATAGCTCTTCATCTTTTATATAAGTTTTGGAATTCAAATATTTTGGCCACGAGCATCACTGAAGAGACATGTATTGTCGAAATGCGCATCTGGTGCAAGAAAATTGGTATCTTTAATTTTATTTTTCCACATTTTACCCTTTATTCAAAATACAGTCTTTTGCCTGCAGTTTAAATGGAGTTTGACCAATGTAACTTGTTTTTGTTGGTTTTTCATAGCCGGCGGAATCGTTGATGACAGGACAAACAATTTATGAACACAGTTTACCAATTATTCTATTGATTTTTTTTAATGAAAGATAATGTATTGTGTATTGCTACCAGGGTTTCCGCTGGCGAAAAATAATAATTGTGGCGATTAAAATTCGTCATTGGCGAAAGAATTTGGCGAAAGAAATATATAAAACGATTTATTTTCAGCCATCTTGTTTATTTACTTCTTTCGGGTTTCTCTGACTTAACCGATCAGACAATACTCGGAATTCACCTTGAACTCGTTAAAATTTTGACAGAAAATCAATAATCAGCTGATTGCATTCATAGCTATCGACATCAAAGGACTAATTAATAAAGGTGTTGATTGTATGATTTGACAAAATGAAATGGTTAACTGGCTTCTGTCACATGTCACAAAAGGGATTTATTAACCACTTTGCGACGCACGTGTTTGAAGCAACATTTTTACGCTTCCTCTCCTTCTTTTAATGATAGTCCAGAAAAGAAAATTGTTGTTATGACGAAAAATGTTCTAAAGCAAGAAAAGTCTCTGATTTAAAACTTTATCATTTAACTTTCATATAGATCATTGATTTGAGTTGGTACTTCAAAGTCGTTTCAGTTACACACGCGTTACAAGCATATAGTTTTACTTATTTACGATGGTCTAGAAAAGAAAACTGTCGTTATGAAGAAATCAATTCAAAAGGTTGGCATGAGAGTAACTATCTTCAATGTAATGACTACACCTTACACGAGGGATCAATTCCAAGTGATAAGATGCTTCGATTTGTTGTAAAAACACTTCTTATTTAGGGGGGCTGGAAAAAAAGGAAAATTTTAAAGGAAAATATATTTGTGTTACTTGGCGAAAAAAATAATAAAGTGGCGAAAAATATATTGTTTTGGCGAAAGAGGTGGCGAAAAAAATAATTGACCCAGGGGAAACCCTGATTGCTACTCATGCTTTATGTGTTTTGTGCTTAATCAATTATATTTATTTTAATGAAATATAGGGTCCACCAATATCCCTGGGCTATCGGCTATACATATATATAGCATTTAGTATTAATTGAGATGCATAGACATAATAATAAGTAAAGTTGATACTGATATTGACTCAATTATACTTAACTAAAACCAATGCATGTATTGCACTTTTCAAACAATCTTAGATAATGCGCAATTCAATAATCAATGTTAATATTCACAAATGTGTTGCACAAAATGAATAAATCAACTGTTTAGACGTCTACAAGACCAGATGTACATATTTATCTTATCTTAGGACAAAAAGTTAAATCAATGGTCTTTCAAAGTACATTACTAGTTTTTCCATAACGTACTTTACAATTTTGGTGGAGCTGTAAAATAAAAATAAATACAGCAACATTTGAACTTTTGGTAATAATTGTCTTATTGGCTTTCAAATCATATTTCCTAATTTTATATTCCTTTTGACATGGTAAAATCAAAATCTTCTGAAATTGATAGGTGTGCCCAAACAAGAACAAATACAGTAACATCATTTGGTTCTACCAGTAAAGCCCTGGACGTGGTCTTGTGGTTTTCAAATAAATTTACCTTGTCAAAACCAACCAAATAACTAGTATATAAAACTTTGAACCAAATTTAAATAGATTTCAGTGATTTAAACACATTTTGTCATCTGAACTTTTGTCAACTTATGTAATGTACGTTTCATTCATTAAAATTTGCCATTACTTAAACATTAAAATAGTTTTTATTTTATTTAAAATATCCAGCTTAGCGAGAGTTATTATGCTTATGTTACATCGTAGGTTTCGAATTAAGTTTTGTTCATATTGTTTTTCTTATGTCGAAAAACGGATATGAACCATTTTGGAGATAATAAACTATTCATAATATATAAAGAAATTTGACATCTAGAAACTATCTTTTTAGTGTAGTAAAAATACATAGCCTGTAAATTAGGTATAGTTTTAGGGTTTGATAGATTAAACTCAATTATTTTACCTCGAGTGTCAAAAGTCAAGATCAAACTCAATTAAGACAGATTAAGCTCAATTATTTTGATCTTGAGATAAAAAAAAAAGGGTGAATTTTATAGTGCGCAAAAGTGACTAAAGCCCTCAAAATCCTAACTTAAACCCTGGTCAATGGTTAATGTCAAATTGATATCGCATGGCTTTACACCTAATGCCAAATATCACCAGTCAATGTCAAAAATTAAATGTCAGATCGGGCAGGTGTATGGGATTAAAATGCAGAAAATGAAGATGAATCATATCAGAGGAAATTGACAAATCTATTGATGTACACTAAATAAATGTTTCAAACTTTTAAAATATAGTATTGATAACTATTTATTTCTTATTTTGATTTCGTGACAAAATTCAGATATATTCTTTGACACCTAAAAGTATTTTACTGATACTTTAATGGAAAATTGCAAGTACTTTAAAGTATCGTTTGTGCAGAATCTGAGAGGTTCAAATCCCGGATCAGTGGCAGATCCAAATATTTGCATAAGTGGGGTCCTGTTGACTGACCTAAGAGTGGGCACGCTCCAGTCACGCCTCAATGATTCCCAATATAAGCAACAGTTTTTTTTACCAAAAAGGTAGAAGGGGCCTAAACCCCCGGCCCCCAAACCCGCCTCTGCTGATCGCTGTTTTATGCATGTTATGCGGGGTAGTTGCTTAAATCAAGAGAGACCTTTTTATTTGTTAAAGTATATCAAATCTTTGAATCAGGAGAATCTGAAAAGGATTTTGAAAGGTTTAAAAACCTGTAGACTAGTTTTTTTCTAAGAATAAACACAATAATTTGTTTCGAAAGAAAGAAAGAAAGCACACATACTTATACCATCGGTACTTTTGCCAAAAAAAAAGTGTATAGCAAATCTATATGTTCATTGAGGAGAACTATTCAATGTTCCCCGAATATGATAAGATTGGTGAAATCTAAATTTAAAACAAATAAAACAGGCATGGTTATAAAAAAACGCAACGTTAATTAGTGCCGTTTATTATATATAAGGTTTCCAAGTGATAAGACCGTCGATGTTAAAACAACTATGTTTAAATTTTGTGTATATCGATAAACATTTTATAAAACGGCAATATATGTTCAGATGTATATGATTGTTAAGTTCATACTGTCACATACCTTGTAGGCAATGCTTAAAAGATACATGAAGGATTCAGAGCACGGTATCCGAATTTCCTTTCTTATGGAGGTACTGACAACATGGTGCGAGTGGTCAACTTTGAAAAGGAAGATATCAGTAATTGTAAAAAGTAGTGAACACACACGAATGACCACGAGTGACCAGACCCATACACTGACTGACTCAAATATGATCAACCATGATCATCTCAAAATGTAATAAACAATACAAAGATTAATGTAAATAAAATTGAGAATGGAAAAGGGGAGATTAATGTGCCTGAATATAATCAAAATGTTAGTCAGTAAATCATACATTTACAAACCGCCTACGTAATCACAACATCTGCAAGCAAAGCATTCAAAATATCAACGTGGTAATCGCAAGATGTTGCTAAATCTGAACACATCAGCTGTGTACATCACTATAAAACAGAATAATCTTCTCTGTCCATGATAAGTTACCACAGGAGCAGATTCATCAACTGAGGAAACTTTTAAAATCAGGTAAATGAAAAGAATTAGAATACTTATACAATTGATTAAAACATTAAAGGCGCGATATGAATGGTGTCAAGTGGTATTCATTAAACTATTACGGAATATAAATTGTATTAAAAGCATGTTTGATTTATACTTATTAGACTTTAAAGACTCACAATTTTATGATTGACCGACAGTGTTTTCACACATTGTATATAGTTTTAGAAAAAAAACCACTCATATTTCAATGATGCTTTTAAAGTTGTTATTGCCTCAAATGAAAATGCCATAGTAAACACATGGTAGTTCACTTTGGTTAAACTTTTACTGTTAATGCTTCTTTTAAAGCAGCTGAATGAAATCCGTTGATTTAGCTGTGAACAAACCCATAATTAAAACAAACACTTTGTTCTGACTGCATTAACATTATATGGTTTAAACAAAATCTGTAGTTCAAATTTAACATAATATGGTTTAAACAAAATATGAAGAGCAAATTTAACATTATATGGTTTAAACAAAATCCGTAGAGCAAATTTAACATAATAAGGTTTGTACATGTTAAACAAAATATGTAGAGCAAATTTAACAATATATGGTTTAAACAAAATCTGTAGAGCAAATTTAACATTATATGGTTTAAACATATTAAACAAAATTATTTAGAGCAAACTTAACATTATATGGTTTAAACAAAATCTGTAGAGCAAATTTAACATAATTTAACATGGCGTTGTCAGTTTGTTTTAGATTTATGAGTTTGACTGTCCCTTTGGTATCTTTCGTCCCTCTTTTAACATAACATAGGTTTATTCTATCGGCAAATTAATCACAAATGATAATCTTACGGACGTGATTTATTTATCGTTACATAAAATTAGTATGTATTTATAAACTAAATATTAGCACACGCCTGCGATTGCATCCCAAATCATCGAATTCTGGCTGACCTTAGGGAACTGTGAAACTCAACATTGATTTGAGCGACAAATTTAAAAAAATATTTTAAGTAGTCAGGCTACTCGAGATGCAAATAGTTACCAAAAAGCAATATTCATGATATTACAAACATACCGAGCTGAAAGAAAAATTCAAAACGGAAAGTTCCTTATCAATTCGGAAAATATAAGATCAAAAACATCAAACTAATCGAACAACACTCAATATTCCTGAAGATACACATAATACAGCCGTACCCTTATGTATACTAGATGAAATCTGGGTTTGTAGCTGGCAAAACATACACCTTTTGCTGTTTGCTTTTTCACTTTTGAATTTGTTGAGAGTGTCTGTATTGTAGATAAGTCGTACACAGTACAGTTTGAGAGTTTTTTTTTTACTTTTGTTTAATTGACCGTTTTCACTTTACCTTTGACTTTTTTTTATTATTTGCGTACTGAATAAGATAATAATATTGTTTATTTGTTTAGCTGATAAAGGTAACAACTCTCAATTGAGATGATAATGACTCACTTTTTGACATGGATCCTGTTTGTGTTGATATATTGATGCTTCGTTTAACTTCGTTGTGTCATTTAGTCGATAGTTTACTTTTGTTTAGATATATAAAACTTTTTTTAAATTAATTTTAGATTTTGTTGTTGTTGATACTATTCTTACTGAATAATATGCAATTATGTAAAACATATTTGTGTACAATGTTTTGTATTACGATGAATAACTGTTGAATTCATTCATGTCAAAGTTGTATATATTATTAAAAATTTGTGTTGCAGATACGCTTACCAAATCTCATTTGCAGTGAGAATGACTCACATTTTGAAATGCATCGTGTGTGCGTTTATGCATATGTGTTGTACACGTATTGTTAATGGAGTTATACCGGGTGGTTTTGATCCCGATCCGGTGGTTTCAGGTATGCTAATCACGATTAAAAGTTACAAAAATGTCACTGCGTGTATTGACAGATTGTCACATGCGATAGCTTTAAAAAAAAGTAGGATGATAAATTTAACTATATGAAGATATAATTATCAAGTTTGGGGTCCAAAGCAGTAGCTTGACTCTCATTATGAATGCTGAAACGTTAACATCTTAAAGTTGAGCAAGTAAAGTCCAAAAAGGCGTTTTCACCAATACGACGAAACGAGATTCAATAAATATCACAATCTTTAAAACAAAATTTCTAAAACTACCAGCGTTCAAATCAAGAAATATCTTTTTCAAAATCAATCCAGTTCCGACACACTGAGTACCGAGTTGGTTTCAATTGGCTGTCATCGAAATTGAATTTGGCCTTCATGAATCTTTTAAAAATACAATCTTTTGTACTATTGCCATGGCGTTGTCAGTTTTTTTTACTATGCGTTTGAATGTCCCGTTGGAATAAACCCCCTCTATTTTGATTTTATTCTTAAATTGAAAGAAAGTCTAATCATTTTATATTTTTCCCTACCTTCTACACAAATGTTTAGTTAACTTTTTTGAAGGGGAGAAAATCTAAAAATATTTGCTTCTTTTTATTTTAATAATATTGTGAAGCAAAGTTAGTAGCATATCTAAACAGAAATTTCCCTAAAAAGGCTTTGCATATGCATTAAAGGTATACAGCTCGCTAAATATCTATCAAATTTTATTAACAATTATACATACATGTATCCGAAGATTACAACTTATTGTTGCATATTTGTACCACATATTCATATGTGTTATTACACTGTACGCTAAAATGCTAAGTCTTAAACGATTAATACGAAAGAAAAAAACTTGTTCAATCCCATGCATCTGGATGAGGAAAACAATTTGTTGAAAATATCACCCTATATTTAATATAATAAATATCATCAAGATAATAATATGTGGTCATTAACAAGTACAAACAACAGCTGACTGTAGGGTAAATTACGCAAGAGATTTAGCAAAGAATGTTAATCATGCCGTACTAATAAACGGTGTATGTTTATAATGTATGTGTATTATGCATTTTCTTAATTCCGTGATTTTTTTTACACAGGATTAACAGCAACCTTACCCAGTGGTCCGAATTCATACCCGACAAATGCAATAATCCAATATAACCGGATTCTTTGTCCGAGTACTAATTTTAATGGTGGAAAATATAAAGCTACTATGGCTGGTAATTACTTGGTGTCTGTTACCATGATGTCAGGCACTGTAACCGCTCACACTACTCTAAGGAAAAATGGAGGCATTTATGTGTGGTTATATACTGGTACCCAATTTGATATGGCAACCCAAACTGTCTGCATGCAGTTGGCAGTAAATGACGAGATTTGGGTACAGATGACCAACAAGGCATCGATTCTCTTTGATGTTTATAACACTTTCACTGTAGTTAAATTGCCTGATTCAGAAAGAATATGGATAGAGTAAAGATGTTGCATTTAGACCAAAACATTAAAAAAAAGAGCAGTGAATGCTTTTGAATAAAGTTTACCATTTTGTTATCGTTATATTTTTTTTAAAGTAATAAGCTTACATATGCATTTAATTCTTTTTTTGGCATGTAACCTATACTTTAAAACAAATAAAACTGGACGGATGTTTATATTTACTATTTATCCTCATCAATTGTAGCAGGACTTCAGCATGTCGATTAGTGTATATAAGACTGATATAAATTGAAAGATGAGGAACATATCGTAGGTAAATCACACCAAACGAAACACACATCCTATAGATATTGAACATTTTGAAATTTGATTGGTTAATTGATATTAGTTGCATTTGATTTCCCAGGTTGAAATACAACAATTATATACAATATGATAACATGCAAATGTGTTATGGAATGTCGTTTTTTGCAGTTAAATCTTTCAACTTGTTCAAGTAATAATCTCCCTTGCTTGGCAAAAATAAAAGACACATTTGATAAAATCTACATTAAAAAGACTTGTTATAAGTACGCTAAAATATCTGTCAAACTGCATATGTTCAAACTCTCTTTTCGAAATTAAACAAAATCGTCGATGGTGTATATATATGGGAGACGAAAGATATAACAGGGACTGGACTTTCTAACTTATATATGTAAGACAGATATTAATTTTGATATGAGGTATATGAGTCAGTAAGACCAAACAACAAAACAATCAATAGATAATGAACATTTGGAATTTATTGTTCAATTGATAGTTGCCCAAACTGATAACCCAATGACTAAAAAAAGGTCATGCACGTCCCAAGTATATCACTTATTTGGTTAACTGAATAAATACATGGCTGCGTAGCTCATCAAGGGACTTAGTAATATCATATTTTACAGATTACACCTGCGTTTAACTGTAATACTTCATTATTTCCATTTCTGAAACAAGTTAAATATCTATTGTTACGGATTACAAGCATTTTGAGCAGAAGGATGGATCTGAAATGTTATTTGATTACGGAATTACTGAACATATTTGTCAACCTTTATAATTATTCATATTTCGAAAAATAATTGACAAACTCTATTTTTTAGATTTAGATATTCTTGATAAAAACTTCTGTCACTCCTCGATTGTTTTAATATACCTTTTTAGAAGTAGTGTGTGGATATTCACTCTTAAATCCAAAACAAAATATCATCAATATGATAAAAGATTAATTTAACGGATTCAGTTAAATTCACGCACTCACCCTCATAATTTAAAACTAATTCAAATTGTCGTTTGATTCTTCCGACAAAAAAAGAAACATTAATCATTTAGTCAATCAACAACAATTTAGATGAGATAAAGTTTGGTAAATAAGAGAGAAAAGAAAAGAAAAAAATATTATCTCCACTCTAAGTTGAGGGTGTCAGTTATTATGAAGATCGTAGTACGGTCTATAACAATGAACAAAGCCGCTATCATATGGCCAGCTATAAAAGAGGGACGAAAGATAAAATGGGACGGTCAAACTCATAAATAAAAAATAAACTGACAATACCATAGCTTAAAATGGAAATTACTAACAGACAAACAATAGTACACATGACACACTATAGAAAGCTAAAGTATAATCAACATCAACCCACCAACAACAAGAGGTGATCTCAGGTGTTCCGGAAGGATAAGCAGATTCTGCTCCACATGTGGCATCTGTCGTTTAGCTAATGTTGTAACAAATCCGGAAAATAGTCTAATAATTTGGTAGGTCACATTCATGAAAGGGAAGGAGATTGTAGTTACGACGTAAGGAACATATATCATTTGTGAAACGGTTATTCCATATAACGGTTAACCAACTAGTGATTTTGTTCGTAAAGTTTACGAATTAACTTCACCATTTGGAACTCTTGATTTAATAGCTTCCTTGTGAGCAGCAACCCTTTATCAAGAAAATTATGATAGGAAATGCCAGTACGGGAATATCGTATCAATTGGAAGATATATACCCCATATGCAGGTGCTACTGGAGTGTTGCTTCTTAGAAATGGAAAGTTCACAATTGGAAAGTTGAAATAATCTCTTTTGTCGTAAAGTTTGTTTACAACCGACCCACATTGTCACTTTAAAGATGTAAGTCAAGATATCTGATCGACTTAACTTTATCTATTGTATCGTTTATCTCTAGTTCGATGGGATAGATGCGTTCAACATAGTCACCATATTTTGAATTATTTCGTGAAAGAAAATCATCTATATAGCGGAAAGGAGAGTTAAAGGGTATTGCTAACTTCTTATCTCTCTTCTTAAGAAGTTCCTGTATGAAGCCTCATTACAAAAAAAGACAAGTCGACAAGAAGAGGGTCACAATTTTTTCCCATTGGAACAAATATGTTTTCAACCAAAGAAATCAAGCATCTTGAAAATGTCAATTTCAGAGAATTAATTGTTTAAATCAGAGTGATCCTTTTTAAAGTAAGATTGATCCCTACTTAAGACATGATACTTGTACCTACGTTTTATTGAACAAAGCAATACCAATTCTTTCAATTTGTCTCTTAGTTTGGAATTTGGAATACTTGTGTAAAGTGTAGAAAAGTCAAATATTTTAATACAATTGCAAGATGTAAGAGAGTAAGATTGTGTGTACTCTAAAAGATCTTTGGAATCTTTTATACAAGAGGGACGAAAATTACCAGAGGAGAAGTCAAACTTATAGAAATAAGGTCGTGACACAAAAGAAAAAGCAAAACTCCATATAAATATATATACATGTTTTGGCGCGAATTAACTGTTTGTGGTTATAGTGCCAAACATTTCAAATTTAACTTATGAATGATTAACTTGATCAGTTAACGGGCATCATTGACCTTAAAAAGAAGTTTGTTAATATAACATCCCTTTAAGTCCTAAATTGCAAAGGCGATTCTGGACGTCTAGATTCTCTCAACCTATTAGCCATTCGAACATATTTTTGGTACTACATTTCTTTAGATAAAGATAAATGTAATACAAAGTTCTTTTATAAATGGTTTTATATAAGTTTCTAATTTTTTGCATCGATGGAGAAAGTGAATCCCGTTCTCAATACTATAGGTGTAATACCACCAAATCATGGTACGTCACATCCGGTTGTATACGAAAGTAGGTTTAAAACAATAATGTGTCCATAATACACGAATGCCCAACTCGAATTATCATTTTCTATGTTCAGTGGACAGTGAAATTTGGATAGAAAATAAATCTCATTTGGCATTTTAATATAAAAAAAGGAGGTCATAACCTAAGGAACATGTGTACTAAGTTTCAAGTAGATTGGACTTCAACTAAATTAAATGCTACCTTGACCATAAACTTTATCCTGAAACTTGCACTATCATTTGTTATGTACATTGGACCGTGGAATTGGGGTTAATAGTCTAATTTGGCAATTAAATTAGAAAGATCATATCATAGGGAACATGTGTACTAAGTTTGAAGTTGATTGAACTTAAACTGCATCAAAAACTACCTCGACCAAAAACTTTAATCTGAACGGCATACAAATATTTATTTGAATTTGACAGTGGTCGAAAATTAACCCTGCATTTCAATGCACTTAAATTTTTCTGAGTCATAAACATGTATGTTGGGTGTCTTTAAGTATCATTCTTTTTTGATTTGATGGTCTGATAAAAACTTTTGGAAGGTTAGGGTTACGTAAGTACAAATCAGGTAACCAGTAAATACAAATGTAAAAATTGGGTTGTTTGATTCCGGTGATGGTTACTTTCTTGTATGCAATGAAATGTAGTGTGAAATTTTCAGTGTTACACTGGAAAGGATTAAACTTTATTCATGCAAAGTATTTATTTGGTTGAAATAAAGATTAATACTGTACATTTTTGTTAAAAGTGCCAATTTAACAAAGACTAATAGGGGAAAATCAGTGGTGGTATTACACCTATAAGTGTTTTGCCTGTAAATATGACCCTTCTACTCCATACGAGTATATAATCTTTAATTAAATCAACTGTGTTTATCCAAATATCATTGGCATCTATTTCACAACCCTTAATTGTTTTTTTTTAAATACCTGGGAATCATCTGCAAACATACATAATTTAGTTTTTATGAATTCTTTCTCTCTCCTGGCTTATTTAATCCTTCTATTTCAACGTGACCCCATGACGCACATTCCATGGTTTAAGTCTGTAAGTTATACAGAAGAGGCGCTATTAGACATTATTGACTAGCGGAGAGATTAATCGAGAAGTATCTTGATACAAATTCATTGGTTTTAACAAACGAAAAGAAAAGAAACATCGTTTAAGAGCATGCTTATCAACACCTTAAATCCCCCCCCCCCCAAAAAAAAAATCTCGCAAGTACAGAATTGATTAATTCCCATTTAACACTACCAAGCGCAAGATCCAAATATAACATATTCCTTCTCCATCTTCGTTGTTAATTTATTTTATATTGTTCTGATCCGGTTAGCCTAGCTTATTTTTCCTTCTTTTATCAAACCATGTCTGAACTGTTTGAATAATTTAAGGTGGTACCTAACACCTTAACTAAAACTAATTTGGCTCCTTTAATTTTCTTAAAATTTTGACAAAGTATAAACTTTGACCTTTCAACAAAAATTTAAATATTTCTAAAATTTTGAACCAACCGTTTTGTAAAAAAATTACACTGATTATATAGCAGTTTGGCAAACACCAAACATCAAAATTGATCACTGAGAAGCTTAATATTCCCTTTTTCAGCTTTTAGGGCACTTTTAGTTTAACAGCGGTAAATTTTCAAAAAATTGGGTAGAGTCAAGAAAACCGACGGAAAAAGAAATATATGTTGTGTTGTTCCCGGTTGCATATCAGATACTAGAAAGAACACTGACAAACACGAGTTTATGAAGAATGTAGAGTTTTATCCATTCCAATCAAAGATTAAAAAATATATATGTTCAGTTGAGGAGAAAGTGGTTAAAAATGATTAAAAGTCCAACTGATTATGACCCCCTGCTTGGCATTTTGTTTGTAGTAGACATTTTGTTGGTGGTAGAATGACTTCACAAAACAATATTCCAGAATAAATCCATAAAAATAACTTCAAACAACCACTATCAGAAAGACCAGATAGTTCTATTAAAAAAAGACAAATCCTTGCAACTATTACACCTAGCCAAAGTAAAGACGAATTGAAATTCCAAAAAAAGGTATGATGTGTTGCAAGTTTAGTCAGTATCTTTATATGTACAGCAATTCAACAAAAGAAGAAAAGTAGTAACTTAAAAAACATATTTTAAGGACAAAAAACATGCAAAAAGTTAAGTTTGACTTGGGAATATTAATATCATACATTTTATAGTTTTAAAAATTGCAGGGAATCCTAATACTGTGTAAAAGTCTCTGATTTAACTTGCTTATATTATTTTCACAATTAAGCAAGAATGCTAATGTGTTTTAAGAATAATAGTTTTGCATCTTATCCCACTGTTATGCATTTTTGAGCTACATATATAAATGTAAACAAAGGGTACATGCACCAATACTCATTGGTGGCAAGTTGATGGTTAAAAAATATAATTTAAGTAAATAAATATAACTGACTTTTAATCCATTGTAAATATTAAACTGGTCCCTACTATTATAGCTGTGAAAAATCTTTCATGATTGTCTTATCCAATCATTTTACAGTGTGTGCAGTTTTGTAATCTCAGAATTGGTAGAAAACTGCTTTAAAACATCATATTTATTAGAAATGTCCATTATATTTAACAAATATTCCAAATGAAACAACTCATGTTATATGGAAAGATGAAAAAGAAAACCAGCCATCAGTATTTACACAGGAGGATATTGCAAAAAATGATCCCATATCTATCAAAGAAGTTGACGTTGAACTGTTAAAGGTTAAATAACCATTCTGGTATTTATAATAAGTACCAAACAATGAACTTTATGTAGAATGTTGGCATGGAAAACAATTAAGAATACAGAAGTAAAATTATCAAAATGTGTATTATTGAACTAAATTAAGTGCATGTGTCATTTTAAATAATTATAGTTAGAAATAAAAAATGTCACATGTAAATATGTACAGCCAATAACACTGCACAAAATGTAACAGATGGATAAACTTGTGTATTCTACAAACAATCTGCAATAACATATTTGTAAACCTACATTTAGGTATTTAATGAACGCATTATTTGAGTTGACATTTGACATCTGTATATGTACGTGCATATATATCATTTTTTTCTTCATTTCTTCAATTGTTCTTTCTACAAATAAGTTTCATATTTTTATACATACTTTTTTATGTAGATATCATAGATGTTCCAGAGGATCGCAGCTACAGTTTTAGTACACCAACTATAAAACGCAAAAGTTGTCCAACCTATCGTGATATTGGTATTCAAACCGACATTGACAGTGAATTTATTGAGCAACTAGAAACAAAATTAAAAAAGGCTAATGAGAATTTAAAAGACAGTGCATTTTTACTAGGAGACAGGTTTCTGAAAAAGTTTTACGTGATGACAAAAGTATTTGTTTTTATACTGGTTTCCCTAATTTTCATATGTTTAATGGAATTTTGCACATATTAGACAGTTATGAAACAAATATTAAATACCGGAATGTACCAGACAGTATAAATGAAAAAAAATATGAAGAAAGAGAAAACCAGCTGCAGGTCCTAAAAGAAAGCTGTCTAGATACCGTGAATACACAGTTCCTATGATAAGGTGTCGCTAAGATCTACCAGAAAAAATATTGGCAGATATATTTGTTTTTTTCAGTCAGTAGAATATCCCACATATTTACAACATGGATATATTATATGAAGTCTATATTAAAAGATCTAGTGGTATGGCCATCCAAAGCTTTAATCAAAAAGCATATGCCTGCATCATTTAAGAAATCATATCCAAATACTACAGCTGTAATTGATTGTACAGAATTGTTTATACAGAGGCTAAGGAATCCAACAACTCAAGCTAAAACATTCAGTACTTACAAGTCTCATAACACTTATAAATGCTAAGTCAGCACAACTCCAAATAGCAATTTTAATTATATTTCTGATCTTTATGGAGGCAACACATCTGATAGATAAATTACTGAACTTTCTGGGTTTCTTGATTTAGTATCTGCAGGAGATGAAATTATAGCTGACCGCATATTCAGGATAAGAGACCTTCTTCGTGAGAGAAGGGCTTATTTAACTATGCCCCCATTTACTAGTCCTATAATATAAGACTCTGAAGGTTCATATCATTTACATTCAACGTGTTTTATCGGATATTTTTTTTAACTATCAATGTTGAACCACAGAATACAGGACTCTGAAGGTTCATATCATTTACATTCAACGTTTTTATCGGATATTTTTTTTTTTTTTACTATCAATGTTGGACCTCAGAGTCTTATAACAAGTATCCATTTTCTCGTAGTGGATTCCCAACGAATTTTTGTGGAAACTTTGACCGACAATTTGACAATATTTACGAAAGTTTTAAGTTTACTTATGTCACTATCCTTACAAGTGAACATCTCAAATAATAAATAAAATGTCTTACCTTATCATATGTTGGATTTAAATCCTTTTTTTTAACCACTTTTCAAACTGTCCCCCTTTATTTCAAATTGTCAAGCGGATCAAGTACGAGAAGTTCCGCAGGTCTTTCCGAATGTTTATCAGTTGTACATATTTCAGAATATTCATTGGAAAACGAATTTTGTTTTGACTTTAAGATGATTATAAATGATGAATTGATTTAATTCATTTTAACTTCCTAATCAATAGAAAAGGAAGCTTACCATCAAATCTTTCTTAACCCTTTAGAGGCGACCATTTATTATTCATAAAAAGGTAAAGGATGGTTGTATAAATGAATGCTTTGTCCCGATAATAACAGGAATTACACGGTGAAAATTTCTACAAAGAGTTATTGAAAGAAGAAAAAAACTGTGAAATGAAAATAATGGTCAAAGCTGGAAATGGTGACTATTATTAAATACACGAATAAGGTAGTTGGCTTTCTCGATTTACTTTCTTTACCGATTTTTTTTTCATGTTGGAGATTTGCCATTACAGCGTTTTTTTTTCCTCTCGCGGAAGGCCATGTAGAATAAACTGCCTACATCAACTTCACTCTTGTTAATGTAACATTATTTTGTCTCATCGGCTTCAATACCACATCTCCTTGCAATTTTGATTAGGGCTAATTGCATAATGCTTGTAGAATAAAGCTTTTGTCGGCTTGCTTGCTTTGTTTGTATACATTTCTACCTAAGCTTTGTAAAAAACATTCACATATTAATACAATATATATGCATATCTAGTTATACATTTAATACATGTATCACCGGTAATAAGCAGTCTGGGGTCAAATGTAAATAAATAAACTGTAAAATGTGATTCTATAAGTGTTGTGTAACATGTTGAAAAATGATTCAAATGAATACTACACAAATTACGCAAACCAATAATTTTATAAATTTGAATTTATTCATTACAATATCTTTCATGTTTCTTGTGCTGTTAATCTGGCGGCCACTTTTCCCTTTCTTTTTCTTAATTATAATTTTAAACGACTTCATGTACTATTTCCAAAATATTTTCTTCCTGTCATATTCAAACAATAATAATACTTTAAGCCCTTAAATAAAACATCACACAAAAAAAAAAACAAAGGTAAAATTGCGAGATCAACATACATGGATGAAAAGTTTAAATATCAAATGTCCAAAATCAGTGTTGTCCTATTATATTGGCAATAAGCTGACAGATGCGCTAGAGATGAATTCAGTTTTATTTTATCATGATAACTTTACTTTGTCGCTTAAAGCCACCGGCAAATATACAAGCGATATCATAAACTGCACCAGCACTTGTATCAGATGTTAAATTGTAAATGCATTGACCGTAGACAACTTCATAGAAGATAAATCAGATACAAAGAAAGACGAATGATGCGATTTTCAGCACTGTCGTTGTCCTTCTTGTAAATGTTGTGCAGAGTGTTTAAAAAACTGTACTTGTCGAGAAAGGAGCAAATTTAGTGTGAACGAGTTTCTAAAAACACCCAGAGATTAAAATTGCATTCTTACTTGAACTTTCTTCTCTAACAACTTGCTATTATTCTTTGTAACAACTCGATTTTTGCAATACAAATATTGCCTCGCCATCTATTATTTATTTCTATTGATACATACAAGAAAACGTTTGGTGAATGAGAATTGGCTCGCTCATCCCCGTTGTAGGAACTCGTATTTTGAAAGAAATTTATCTACTCATCCGCCCTCACAACTATCAATTAATTTCTACTGATGCTTAACAACTTGGACAGGAGAACTTTTGGTGAATGAGAATTGGCTCGCTCACTGTTGTATGCACCTCTGTTTTATGAAACTGTAAAAAAATGGAAAATCATGTATTGCCACGCTCGCTCTCGCATTGGTGCACTCTCATGGAACATTGCAACTTCATATCGTTAGCAGCTAGCAGATTTCATGAACATTTGAACTGGTATTTCGGAAGAAATTAATCGCATCGAACGTTCTATTGACTACATAAAAATTATCAAAAGTACCAGGATTATAATTTTATACGCCAGACGCGCGTTTCGTCTACATAAGACTCATCAGTGACGCTCAGATCAAAATAGTTGAAAAAGCCAAATAAATACAAAGTTGAAGAGCATTGAGGACCCAAAATTCCAAAAAGTTGTGCCAAATACGGCTAAGGTAATCTACTCCTGGGGTAAGAAAATCCTTAGTTTTTCGAAAAATTCAAAGTTTTGTAAACAGAAAATTTATAAAAAAAGACCATATAATTGATATTCATGTCAACACCGAAGTGCTGACTACTGGGCTGGTGATACCCTCGGGGACGAAACGTCCACCAGCAGTGGCATCGACCCTGTGGTGTAAACAGTTATCAAAAGTACCAGGATTATAATTTTATACGCCAGACGCGCGTTTCGTCTACATAAGACTCATCAGTGACGCTCAGATCAAAATAGTTGAAAAAGCCAAATAAATACAAAGTTGAAGAGCATTGAGGACCCAAAATTCCAAAAAGTTGTGCCAAATACGGCTAAGGTAATCTACTCCTGGGGTAAGAAAATCCTTAGTTTTTCGAAAAATTCAAAGTTTTGTAAACAGAAAATTTATAAAAAAAGACCATATGATTGATATTCATGTCAACACCGAAGTGCTGACTACTGGGCTGGTGATACCCTCGGGGACGAAACGTCCACCAGCAGTGGCATCGACCAGTGGTGTAAAAAGTTATCAAAAGTACCAGGATTATAATTTTATACGCCAGACGCGCGTTTCGTCTAAATAAGACTAACCTAACACCTTAACTAAAACTAATTTGGCTCCTTTAATTTTCTTAAAATTTTGACAAGTATAAACTTTGACCTTTCAACAAAAATTTAAATATTTCTAAAATTTTGAACCAACCGTTTTGTAAAAAAATTACACTGGTTATATAGCAGTTTGGCAAACACCAAACATCAAAATTGATCACTGAGAAGCTTAATATTCCCTTTTTCAGCTTTTAGGGCACTTTTAGTTTAACAGCGGTAAATTTTCAAAAAAATGGGTAGAGTCAAGAAAACCGACGGAAAAAGAAATATATGTTGTGTTGTTCCCGGTTGCATATCAGATACTAGAAAGAACACTGACAAACACGAGTTTATGAAGAATGTAGAGTTTTATCCATTCCAATCAAAGATTAAAAAATATATATGTTCAGTTGAGGAGAAAGTGGTTAAAAATGATTGAAAGTCCAACTGATTATGACCCCCTGCTTGGCATTTTGTTTGTAGTAGACATTTTGTTGGTGGTAGGATGACTTCACAAAACAATATTCCAGAATAAATCCATAAAAATAACTTCAAACAACCACTATCAGAAAGACCAGATAGTTCTATTAAAAAAAGACAAATCCTTGCAACTATTACACCTAGCCAAAGTAAAGCCGAATTGAAATTCCAAAAAAAGGTATGATGTGTTGCAAGTTTAGTCAGTATCTTTATATGTACAGCAATTCAACACAAGAAGAAAAGTAGTAACTTAAAAAACATATTTTAAGGACAAAAAACATGCAAAAAGTAAAGTTTGACTTGGGAATATTAATATCATACATTTTGTAGTTTTAAAAATTACAGGGAATCCTAATACTGTGTAAAAGTCTCTGATTTAACTTGCCTATATTATTTTCACAATTAAGCAAGAATGCTAATGTGATTAAAGAATAATAGTTTTGCATCTTATCCCACTGTTATGCATTTTTGAGCTACATATATAAATGTAAACAAAGGGTACATGCACCAATACTCATTGGTGGCAAGTTGATGGTTAAAAAATATAATTTAAGTAAATAAATATAACTGACTTTTAATCCATTGTAAATATTAAACTGGTCCCTACTATTATAGCTGTGAAAAATCTTTCATGATTGTCTTATCCAATCATTTTACAGTGTGTGCAGTTTTGTAATCTCAGAATTGGTAGATAACTGCTTTAAAACATCATATTTATTAGAAATGTCCATTATATTTAACAAATATTCCAAATGAAACAACTCATGTTATATGGAAAGATGAAAAAGAAAACCAGCCATCAGTATTTACACAGGAGGATATTGCAAAAAATGATCCCATATCTATCAAAGAAGTTGAAGTTGAACTGTTAAAGGTTAAATAACCATTCTGGTATTTATAATAAGTACCAAACAATGAACTTTATGTAGAATGTTGGCATGGAAAACAATTAAGAATACAGAAGTAAAATTATCAAAATGTGTATTATTGAACTAAATTAAGTGCATGTGTCATTTTAAATAATTATAGTTAGAAATAAAAAATGTCACATGTAAATATGTACAGCCAGTAACACTGCACAAAATGTAACAGATGGATAAACTTGTGTATTCTACAAACAATCTGCAATAACATATTTGTAAACCTACATTTAGGTATTTAATGAACGCATTATTTGAGTTGACATTTGACATCTGTATATGTACATGCACATATATCATTTTTTTCTTCATTTCTTCAATTGTTCTTTCTACAAATAAGTTTCATATTTTTATACATACTTTTTTATGTAGATATCATAGATGTTCCAGAGGATCGCAGCTACAGTTTTAGTACACCAACTATAAAACGCAAAAGTTGTCCAACCTATCGTGATATTGGTATTCAAACCGACATTGACAGTGAATTTATTGAGCAACTAGAAACAAAATTAAAAAAGGCTAATGAGAATTTAAAAGACAGTGCATTTTTACTAGGAGACAGGTTTCTGAAAAAGTTTTACGTGATGACAGAAGTATTTGTTTTTATACTGGTTTCCCTAGTCTTCATATGTTTAATGGAATTTTGCACATATTAAACAGTTATGAAACAAATATTAAATACCGGAATGTACCAGACAGTATAAATGAAAAAAAATATGAAGAAAGAGAAAACCAGCTGCAGGTCCTAAAAGAAAGCTGTCTAGATACCGTGAATACACAGTTCCTATGATAAGGTGTCGCTAAGATCTACCAGAAAAAATATTGGCAGATATATTTGTTGTTTCAGTCAGTAGAATATCCCACATATTTACAACATGGATATATTATATGAAGTCTATATTAAAAGATCTAGTGGTATGGCCATCCAAAGCTTTAATCAAAAAGCATATGCCTGCATCATTTAAGAAATCATATCCAAATACTACAGCTGTAATTGATTGTACAGATTTGTTTATACAGAGGCTAAGGAATCCAACAACTCAAGCTAAAACATTCAGTACTTACAAGTCTCGTAACACTTATAAATGCTAAGTCAGCACAACTCCAAATAGCAATTTTAATTATATTTCTGATCTTTATGGAGGCAACACATCTGATAGATAAATTACTGAACATTCTGGGTTTCTTGATTTAGTATCTGCAGGAGATGAAATTATAGCTGACCGCGTATTCAGGATAAGAGACCTTCTTCGTGAGAGAAGGGCTTATTTAACTATGCCCCCATTTACTAGTCCTATAATATAAGACTCTGAAGGTTCATATCATTTACATTCAATGTGTTTTATCGGATATTTTTTTTAACTATCAATGTTGAACCACAGAATACAGGACTCTGAAGGTTCATATCATTTACATTCAAGGTTTTTATCGGATATTTTTTTTTTTTACTATCAATGTTGGACCTCAGAGTCTTATAACAAGTATCCATTTTCTCGTAGTGGATTCCCAACGAATTTTTGTGGAAACTTTGACCGACAATTTGACAATATTACGAAAGTTTTAAGTTAACTTATGTCACTATCCTTACAAGTGAACATCTCAAATAATAAATAAAATGTCTTACCTTATCATATGTTGGATTTAAATCCTTTTTTTTAACCACTTTTCAAACTGTCCCCCCTTATTTCAAATTGTCAAGCGGATCAAGTACGAGAAGTTCCGCAGGTCTTTCCGAATGTTTATCAGTTGTACATATTTCAGAATATTCATTGGAAAACGAATTTTGTTTTGACTTTAAGATGATTATAAATGATGAATTGATTTAATTCATTTTAACTTCCTAATCAATAGAAAAGGAAGCTTACCATCAAATCTTTCTTAACCCTTTAGAGGCGACCATTCATTATTCATAAAAAGGTAAAGGATGGTTGTATAAATGAATGCTATGTCCCGATAATAACAGGAATTACACGGTGAAAATTTCTACAAAGAGTTATTGAAAGAAGAAAAAAACTGTGAAATGAAAATAATGGTCAAAGCTGGAAATGGTGACTATTATTACATACACGAATAAGGTAGTTGGCTTTCTCGATTTACTTTCTTTACCGATTTTTTTTCATGTTGGAGATTTGCCATTACAGCGTTTTTTTTTCCTCTCGCGGAAGGCCATGTAGAATAAACTGCTTACATCAACTTCACTCTTGTTAATGTAACATTATTTTGTCTCATCGGCTTCAATACCACATCTCCTTGAAATTTTGATTAGGGCTAATTGCATAATGCTTGTAGAATAAAGCTTTTGTCGGCTTGCTTGCTTTGTTTGTATACATTTCTACCTAAGCTTTGTAAAAAACATTCACATATTAATACAATATATATGCATATCTAGTTATACATTTAATACATGTCTCACCGGTAATAAGCAGTCTGGGGTCAAATGTAAATAAATAAACTGTAAAATGTGATTCTATAAGTGTTGTGTAACATGTTGAAAAATGATTCAAATGATATGAATACTACACAAATTACGCAAACCAATAATTTTATAAATTTGAATTTATTCATTACAATATCTTTCATGTTTCTTGTGCTGTTAATCTGGCGGCCACTTTTCCCTTTCTTTTTCTTAATTATAATTTTAAACGACTTCATGTACTATTTCCAAAATATTTTCTTCCTGTCATATTCAAACAATAATAATACTTTAAGCCCTTAAATAAAACATCACACAAAAAAAACCAAAGGTAAAATTGCGAGATCAACATACATGGATGAAAAGTTTAAATATCAAATGTCCAAAATCAGTGTTGTCCTATTATATTGGCAATAAGCTGACAGATGCGCTAGAGATGGATTCAGTTTTATTTTATCATGATAACTTTACTTTGTCGCTTAAAGCCACCGGCAAATATACAAGCGATATCATAAACTGCACCAGCACTTGTATCAGATGTTAAATTGTAAATGCATTGACCGTAGACAACTTCATAGAAGATAAATCAGATACAAAGAAAGACGAAGGATGCGATTTTCAGCACTGTCGTTGTCCTTCTTGTAAATGTTGTGCAGAGTGTTTAAAAAACTGTACTTGTCGAGAAAGGAGCAAATTTAGTGTGAACGAGTTTCTAAAAACACCCAGAGATTAAAATTGCATTCTTACTTGAACTTTCTTCTCTAACAACTTGCTATTATTCTTTGTAACAACTCGATTTTTGCAATACAAATATTGCCTCGCCAGCTATTATTTATTTCTATTGATACATACAAGAAAACGTTTGGTGAATGAGAATTGGCTCGCTCATCCCCGTTGTAGGAACTCGTATTTTGAAAGAAATTTATCTACTCATCCGCCCTCACAACTATAAATTAATTTCTACTGATGCTTAACAACTTGGACAGGAGAACTTTTGGTGAATGAGAATTGGCTCGCTCACTGTTGTATGCACCTCTGTTTTATGAAACTGTAAAAAAATGGAAAATCATGTATTACCACGCTCGCTCTCGCATTGGTGCACTCTCATGGAACATTGCAACTTCATATCGTTAGCAGCTAGCAGATTTCATGAACATTTGAACTGGTATTTCGGAAGAAATTGATCGCATCGAACGTTCTATTGACTACATAAAAAGTTATCAAAAGTACCAGGATTATAATTTTATACGCCAGATGCGCGTTTCGTCTACATAAGACTCATCAGTGACGCTCAGATCAAAATAGTTGAAAAAGCCAAATAAATACAAAGTTGAAGAGCATTGAGGACCCAAAATTCCAAAAAGTTGTGCCAAATACGGCTAAGGTAATCTACTCCTGGGGTAAGAAAATCCTTAGTTTTTCGAAAAATTCAAAGTTTTGTAAACAGAAAATTTATAAAACTAGAGGCTCTAAAGAGCCTGTGTCGCTCACCTTGGTCTATGTGAATATTAAACAAAGGAAGCAGATTGAAAATTGACTACAAAGGTCAATAACTCCTACAGGGGTCAATTGACCATTTCGTTCATGTTGACTTATTTGTAGATCTTACTTTGCTGAACATTATTGCTGTTTACAGTTTACCTATATCTATAATAATATTCAATATAAAACAGCAAAATTTCCTTAAAATTACCAATTCAGGGGCCGCAACCTAAAAACAGGTTGTCTAATTCATCTGAAAATTTCAGGGCAGATAGATCTTGACCTGATTAACAATTTTACTTCATGTCAGATTTTCTCTAAATTATTTGGTTTTTGAGTTATAAGCCAAAAACTGCATTTTACCCCTATGTTCTATTTTTAGCCGTGGCGGCCATCTTTATTTGATGGCCAGGTCACCGGACACATTTTTTAAACAAGAAACCCCAAAGATGATTGTGGCCAAGTTTGGATCAATTTGGCACAGCAGTTTCAGAGAAGAAGATTTTAGTAAAAGATTTATAAAATTTACGAAAAATGGTTAAAAATTGACTTTAAAGGGCAATAACTCCTAAAGAGGTCAACTGACCATTTTGGTCATGTTGACTTATTTGTAAATCTGACCTTGCTGAACATTATTGCTGTTTACAGTTTACCTATATCTATAATAATATTCAATATAATAACAAAAACAGCAAAATTTCCTTAAAATTACCAATTCAGGGGCTGCAACCCCAAAACAGGTTGTCCAATTCATCTGAAAATTTCAGGGCAGATAGATCTTCACCTGATTAACAATTTTACCAATGTCAGATTTGCTCTAAATGCTTTGGTTTTTGAGTTATAAGCCAAAAACTGCATTTTACCCCTATGTTCTATTAATAGCCATGGCGGTCATCTTGGTTAGTTGGCGGGGTCACCGGACACAATTTTTAAACTAGATACCCCAATGATGATTGTGGCCAAGTTTCAAATAATTTGGCCCAGCAGTTTCAGAGGAGAAGATTTTTCTAAAAGATTACTAAGATTTACGAAAAATGGTTAAAAATTGACTATAAAGGGCAATAACTCCTAAAGTGGTCAACTGATCATTTTGGTCATGTTGACTTATTTGTAGATCTTACTTTGCTGAACATTATTGCTTTTTACAGTTTATCTCTATCTGAAATAATATTCAAGATAATAACCAAAAACAACAAAATTTCCTTAAAATTACCAATTCAGGGGCAGCAACCTAACAACGGAATGTCAGATTCATCTGAAAATTTCAGGGCAGATAGATCTTAACCTGATTAACAATATTACCCCATGTCAGATTTGCCATAAATGCTTTGGTTTTTGAGTTATAAGCCAAAAACTGCATTTTACCCCTATGTTCTATTTATAGCCATGGCGGCCATCTTGGTTAGTTGGCGGGGTCACCGGACACAATTTTTTAACTAGATACCCCAATGATGATTGTGGCCAAGTTTGGTTAAATTTGGCCCAGTAGTTTCAGAGGAGAAGATTTTTGTAAAAGTTAACGCCGGACGACGACGACGGACGACGACGGACGACGACGGACGACGACGCCGGACGCCGGACGCCAAGTGATGAGAAAAGCTCACTTGGCCCTTCGGGCCAGGTGAGCTAAAAAGACCATATAATTGATATTCATGTCAACACCGAAGTGCTGACTACTGGGCTGGTGATACCCTCGGGGACGAAACGTCCACCAGCAGTGGCATCGACCCTGTGGTGTAAACAGTTATCAAAAGTACCAGGATTATAATTTTATACGCCAGACGCGCGTTTCGTCTACATAAGACTCATCAGTGACGCTCAGATCAAAATAGTTGAAAAAGCCAAATAAATACAAAGTTGAAGAGCATTGAGGACCCAAAATTCCAAAAAGTTGTGCCAAATACGGCTAAGGTAATCTACTCCTGGGGTAAGAAAATCCTTAGTTTTTCGAAAAATTCAAAGTTTTGTAAACAGAAAATTTATAAAAAAAGACCATATAATTGATATTCATGTCAACACCGAAGTGCTGACTACTGGGCTGGTGATACCCTCGGGGACGACACATCCACCAGCAGTGGCA
This sequence comes from Mytilus trossulus, assembly GCF_036588685.1. Taxonomy (NCBI): domain Eukaryota; kingdom Metazoa; phylum Mollusca; class Bivalvia; order Mytilida; family Mytilidae; genus Mytilus; species Mytilus trossulus. Next base: position 54,274,824 of record NC_086378.1, on the reverse strand, counting down.
TCGACCCAGTGGTGTAAAAAGTTATCAAAAGTACCAGGATTATAATTTTATACGCCAGACGCGCGTTTCGTCTACATAAGACTCATCAGTGACGCATAACATTTATTTTGTGAATTTGGCTCGCATGCCTCCGTTACATAAACTCATATTTTCAAAGACATTTATAACCTCGCCCGCTCTCAGAACTCGTCCGTGATTTCTGTTGGTGCTCAATTAACAACTTGGAGTAGAGAACTTTTTGTGAAAGACGATTGGTTTGTTCCCCCCCCCCCCCCCCCCCTGCTAAAACATCATATTTATTAGAAATGTCCATTATATTTAACAAATATTCCAAATGAAACAACTCATGTTATATGGAAAGATGAAAAAGAAAACCAGCCATCAGTATTTACACAGGAGGATATTGCAAAAAATGATCCCATATCTATCAAAGAAGTTGAAGTTGAACTGTTAAAGGTTAAATAACCATTCTGGTATTTATAATAAGTACCAAACAATGAACTTTATGTAGAATGTTGGCATGGAAAACAATTAAGAATACAGAAGTAAAATTATCAAAATGTGTATTATTGAACTAAATTAAGTGCATGTGTCATTTTAAATAATTATAGTTAGAAATAAAAAATGTCACATGTAAATATGTACAGCCAATAACACTGCACAAAATGTAACAGATGGATAAACTTGTGTATTCTACAAACAATCTGCAATAACATATTTGTAAACCTACATTTAGGTATTTAATGAACGCATTATTTGAGTTGACATTTGACATCTGTATATGTACATGCACATATATCATTTTTTTCTTCATTTCTTCAATTGTTCTTTCTACAAATAAGTTTCATATTTTTATACATACTTTTTTATGTAGATATCATAGATGTTCCAGAGGATCGCAGCTACAGTTTTAGTACACCAACTATAAAACGCAAAAGTTGTCCAACCTATCGTGATATTGGTATTCAAACCGACATTGACAGTGAATTTATTGAGCAACTAGAAACAAAATTAAAAAAGGCTAATGAGAATTTAAAAGACAGTGCATTTTTACTAGGAGACAGGTTTCTGAAAAAGTTTTACGTGATGACAGAAGTATTTGTTTTTATACTGGTTTCCCTAGTCTTCATATGTTTAATGGAATTTTGCACATATTAAACAGTTATGAAACAAATATTAAATACCGGAATGTACCAGACAGTATAAATGAAAAAAAATATGAAGAAAGAGAAAACCAGCTGCAGGTCCTAAAAGAAAGCTGTCTAGATACCGTGAATACACAGTTCCTATGATAAGGTGTCGCTAAGATCTACCAGAAAAAATATTGGCAGATATATTTGTTGTTTCAGTCAGTAGAATATCCCACATATTTACAACATGGATATATTATATGAAGTCTATATTAAAAGATCTAGTGGTATGGCCATCCAAAGCTTTAATCAAAAAGCATATGCCTGCATCATTTAAGAAATCATATCCAAATACTACAGCTGTAATTGATTGTACAGATTTGTTTATACAGAGGCTAAGGAATCCAACAACTCAAGCTAAAACATTCAGTACTTACAAGTCTCGTAACACTTATAAATGCTAAGTCAGCACAACTCCAAATAGCAATTTTAATTATATTTCTGATCTTTATGGAGGCAACACATCTGATAGATAAATTACTGAACATTCTGGGTTTCTTGATTTAGTATCTGCAGGAGATGAAATTATAGCTGACCGCGTATTCAGGATAAGAGACCTTCTTCGTGAGAGAAGGGCTTATTTAACTATGCCCCCATTTACTAGTCCTATAATATAAGACTCTGAAGGTTCATATCATTTACATTCAATGTGTTTTATCGGATATTTTTTTTAACTATCAATGTTGAACCACAGAATACAGGACTCTGAAGGTTCATATCATTTACATTCAAGGTTTTTATCGGATATTTTTTTTTTTTACTATCAATGTTGGACCTCAGAGTCTTATAACAAGTATCCATTTTCTCGTAGTGGATTCCCAACGAATTTTTGTGGAAACTTTGACCGACAATTTGACAATATTACGAAAGTTTTAAGTTAACTTATGTCACTATCCTTACAAGTGAACATCTCAAATAATAAATAAAATGTCTTACCTTATCATATGTTGGATTTAAATCCTTTTTTTTAACCACTTTTCAAACTGTCCCCCCTTATTTCAAATTGTCAAGCGGATCAAGTACGAGAAGTTCCGCAGGTCTTTCCGAATGTTTATCAGTTGTACATATTTCAGAATATTCATTGGAAAACGAATTTTGTTTTGACTTTAAGATGATTATAAATGATGAATTGATTTAATTCATTTTAACTTCCTAATCAATAGAAAAGGAAGCTTACCATCAAATCTTTCTTAACCCTTTAGAGGCGACCATTCATTATTCATAAAAAGGTAAAGGATGGTTGTATAAATGAATGCTATGTCCCGATAATAACAGGAATTACACGGTGAAAATTTCTACAAAGAGTTATTGAAAGAAGAAAAAAACTGTGAAATGAAAATAATGGTCAAAGCTGGAAATGGTGACTATTATTACATACACGAATAAGGTAGTTGGCTTTCTCGATTTACTTTCTTTACCGATTTTTTTTCATGTTGGAGATTTGCCATTACAGCGTTTTTTTTCCTCTCGCGGAAGGCCATGTAGAATAAACTGCTTACATCAACTTCACTCTTGTTAATGTAACATTATTTTGTCTCATCGGCTTCAATACCACATCTCCTTGAAATTTTGATTAGGGCTAATTGCATAATGCTTGTAGAATAAAGCTTTTGTCGGCTTGCTTGCTTTGTTTGTATACATTTCTACCTAAGCTTTGTAAAAAACATTCACATATTAATACAATATATATGCATATCTAGTTATACATTTAATACATGTCTCACCGGTAATAAGCAGTCTGGGGTCAAATGTAAATAAATAAACTGTAAAATGTGATTCTATAAGTGTTGTGTAACATGTTGAAAAATGATTCAAATGATATGAATACTACACAAATTACGCAAACCAATAATTTTATAAATTTGAATTTATTCATTACAATATCTTTCATGTTTCTTGTGCTGTTAATCTGGCGGCCACTTTTCCCTTTCTTTTTCTTAATTATAATTTTAAACGACTTCATGTACTATTTCCAAAATATTTTCTTCCTGTCATATTCAAACAATAATAATACTTTAAGCCCTTAAATAAAACATCGCACAAAAAAAACCAAAGGTAAAATTGCGAGATCAACATACATGGATGAAAAGTTTAAATATCAAATGTCCAAAATCAGTGTTGTCCTATTATATTGGCAATAAGCTGACAGATGCGCTAGAGATGGATTCAGTTTTATTTTATCATGATAACTTTACTTTGTCGCTTAAAGCCACCGGCAAATATACAAGCGATATCATAAACTGCACCAGCACTTGTATCAGATGTTAAATTGTAAATGCATTGACCGTAGACAACTTCATAGAAGATAAATCAGATACAAAGAAAGACGAAGGATGCGATTTTCAGCACTGTCGTTGTCCTTCTTGTAAATGTTGTGCAGAGTGTTTAAAAAACTGTACTTGTCGAGAAAGGAGCAAATTTAGTGTGAACGAGTTTCTAAAAACACCCAGAGATTAAAATTGCATTCTTACTTGAACTTTCTTCTCTAACAACTTGCTATTATTCTTTGTAACAACTCGATTTTTGCAATACAAATATTGCCTCGCCAGCTATTATTTATTTCTATTGATACATACAAGAAAACGTTTGGTGAATGAGAATTGGCTCGCTCATCCCCGTTGTAGGAACTCGTATTTTGAAAGAAATTTATCTACTCATCCGCCCTCACAACTATAAATTAATTTCTACTGATGCTTAACAACTTGGACAGGAGAACTTTTGGTGAATGAGAATTGGCTCGCTCACTGTTGTATGCACCTCTGTTTTATGAAACTGTAAAAAAATGGAAAATCATGTATTACCACGCTCGCTCTCGCATTGGTGCACTCTCATGGAACATTGCAACTTCATATCGTTAGCAGCTAGCAGATTTCATGAACATTTGAACTGGTATTTCGGAAGAAATTGATCGCATCGAACGTTCTATTGACTACATAAAAAGTTATCAAAAGTACCAGGATTATAATTTTATACGCCAGATGCGCGTTTCGTCTACATAAGACTCATCAGTGACGCTCAGATCAAAATAGTTGAAAAAGCCAAATAAATACAAAGTTGAAGAGCATTGAGGACCCAAAATTCCAAAAAGTTGTGCCAAATACGGCTAAGGTAATCTACTCCTGGGGTAAGAAAATCCTTAGTTTTTCGAAAAATTCAAAGTTTTGTAAACAGAAAATTTATAAAAAAAGACCATATAATTGATATTCATGTCAACACCGAAGTGCTGACTACTGGGCTGGTGATACCCTCGGGGACGAAACGTCCACCAGCAGTGGCATCGACCCTGTGGTGTAAACAGTTATCAAAAGTACCAGGATTATAATTTTATACGCCAGACGCGCGTTTCGTCTACATAAGACTCATCAGTGACGCTCAGATCAAAATAGTTGAAAAAGCCAAATAAATACAAAGTTGAAGAGCATTGAGGACCCAAAATTCCAAAAAGTTGTGCCAAATACGGCTAAGGTAATCTACTCCTGGGGTAAGAAAATCCTTAGTTTTTCGAAAAATTCAAAGTTTTGTAAACAGAAAATTTATAAAAAAAGACCATATAATTGATATTCATGTCAACACCGAAGTGCTGACTACTGGGCTGGTGATACCCTCGGGGACGACACATCCACCAGCAGTGGCATCGACCCAGTGGTGTAAAAAGTTATCAAAAGTACCAGGATTATAATTTTATACGCCAGACGCGCGTTTCGTCTACATAAGACTCATCAGTGACGCATAACATTTATTTTGTGAATTTGGCTCGCATGCCTCCGTTACATAAACTCATATTTTCAAAGACATTTATAACCTCGCCCGCTCTCAGAACTCGTCCGTGATTTCTGTTGGTGCTCAATTAACAACTTGGAGTAGAGAACTTTTTGTGAAAGACGATTGGTTTGTTCCCCCCCCCCCCCCCCCCCGCCCCCGTTATGTGATTGAACTCGCAAATTTGCATTCGAAAATCAAAATTGGACAGTTATTGGGTACGAACTGACTTGCTTAATAAATAAGTTTTACCTATAATTAATGTTTAAACATATTTTTTACTAATCTGTTGATACATTATAACTGTATGTTGGACATTGTTCTTTTCAACTGTAAACAATATACTTATACCGTTTTTTTCGGGGAGGGGGGTTAAAAAAAGAACCCTTATTTTTTATTTTTTATGTTTTTTGCCGATTGTTTTCTATTCTGTTAACCCCATTCGTAATCTCTTCGCACTTTTTATGGCTATCTCAATAATTGCATGACACCATTATAATTGGTCGCGATTTAGACAATAGTGCTGAAAGTGACGCAAAAGACAAACCATTCCCGAGACACTTCTATTTACTCCACCAGTTATCATTGACTCTAACGATATAGGCAAGGGTGCTGAAAGTGGCGTTAAAGACAAAACATTTTCCAGACACTCTTATCTACTCTACCAATAACCATTTGCTGAGAAGATATAGACAATGGTGTTAAAAGTGGTGTTAAAGACAAACCATTACCTACGCACTCTTATTTGCTCCACCAACAACCATTGTCTGTGACAATATAGACAATGGTACTTAAAGTGGTGTTTACGACAAACATTCCAAAGACACTCCTATTTGTTTGATCAATAACCATTGTCTGTGACGATATAGACAATGGTGCTGAAAGTGACGTTAAAGACATATTCTCCAGACACTCCTATTTACTTCACTAATAATCCGTGGCTGTGACGATATAGACAATAGTGCTGAAAGTGACGCAAAAAAACAAACCATTTCCAAGACACTCCTATTTGCTTCAACAATAACAAATGGCTAAAACGCTATAGCCAATTGCAATGATGCTGAAAGTGACGCGAAAGACAAACCATTACTTAGACACTCCAATTGCTCCATCAATAACCATTGGCTTTGACGATAGAGCCAATGTTGCTGAAAGTGACGCAAAATACAAACTATTTCTAAGACACTTATATTTACACCACTAATAACCACTGTCTGTGACGATATAGAAAATGTTGCTGAAATTGACGCCAAAGACAAACATTCCCCAGACACTTCTTTTTACTCCACCAATAACCATTGGCTCTAACGATATAGACAATGGTGATGAAAGTGACGCAAAAAACAAACCATTTCCAAGACACTTCTATTTACTCCACCAAAAACCATTGGCTCTAACGATATGGACAATGATGCTTAAAGTGGCGTGAAAGACAAACCATTCCCCAGACACTCCTATTTACTTCAACAATAACAGATTGCTAAAACGCTAAAGCCAATGATGCTGAAAGTGACGCGAAAGACAAACCATTACCTAGACACTCCAATTGCTCCATCAAAAACCATTGGCTGTGACGATGGGCCAATGTTGCTGAAAGTGGCGTTAAAGACAAAACATTCTCCAGACACTCCTATTTGGTCCACCAATAATCATTGGCTGAGACGATATAGACAATGGTGTTAAAAGTGGCGTTAAAGACACACCATTCCCCAGACATTCATATTTGCTTCAACAATAACAAATGGCTGAAACGCTAAAGCCAAGGATGCTGAAAGTGACGCGAAAGACAAACCATTACCTAGACACTCCAATTGCTCCATCAATAACCATTGGCTGTGACGATAGAGCCAATTTTGCTGAAAGTGACGCAAAAGACAAACTTTTTCTAAGACACTTATATTTACACCACCAATAACCACTGTCTGTGACGATATAGACAATAATGCTGAAAATGACGCCAAAGACAAATATTCCCCAGACACTTCTTTGTCCTTCACCAATAACCACTGGCTCTACGATATAGATAATGGTGCTGAATATGCCGTTAAAGACAAACCATTCCCCAGACACTCCAATTTGCTTCACCAATAACAAGTGGCTGAAACGCTAATTCTAATGATGCTGAAAGTGGCGCGAAAGACAAACCATTACACAGACACTCCAATTGCTCCATCAATAACCATTGGCTAAGACGATATAGCCAATGATGCCGAACATGACGTTAAAGTCACATTCTCTAGACACTCATTTTTTTTTTCACCAATAACCATTGGCTTTGACGATAGAGCCAATGTTGCTGAAGTTGGCGTTCAAGACAAAACATTCTCCAGACAATTATATTTGCTCTACCAATACCCATTAGCTGAGACTATATAGAAACTGGTGCTGAAAGAGGTGTTAAAGACAAACCTTTACCTAGGCACTCTTATTTGCTCCACCACCAACCATTGTCTGTGACAATATAGACAATGGTACTTAAAGTGGTGTTTAAGACAAACATTCTGAAGACACTCCTATTAGTTTGATGATCAATAACCATTGTCTGTGACTATATAGACAATGGTGCTGCAAGTGACGAAAAAAACAAACCATTAACCAGACACTCCTATAGCAATTTGCTTCAACAATAACAAATGGCTGAAACGCTAAAGCCAATGATGCTGAAAGTGATGCGAAAGACTAACCATTACCCAGACACTCCAATTGCTCCACCAAAAACCATTGGCTGTGACGATAGAGCCAATGTTGCTAAAAGTGGTGTTAAATATATAAAACATTCTCCAGACACTCCTATTTGCTCCATTAATAAACATTAGCTGAGACGATATAGACAATGGTACTGACAATGACGAAAAAGACAAACATTTCCAAAACACTTCTATTAACTCCACCAATAACCATTGTCTGTGACGATATTGACAATGGTGCCTAAAGTTGTGTGAAAGACAAACCATTCCCCAGTCACACCTATTTGTTCCACCAACTACAATTGGCTGATACGATATAGACAATGATGCTGAAAGTGGTGTATAAGACAAACATTCCCCTGACACTTCTCTTAGCTCCACCAATAACCATAGGCTGAGACGATATAGACAATGGTACTGAAAGTGGTGTTAAAACAAACATTTCCCAGACACTCCGATTTGATCCACCAATAACCATTGTTCCTGACAATATAGACAATGGTACTTAAAGTGGTGTTAAAGACAAACATTTCCCAGACACTTCTATTTACTCCACCAATAACCATTGTATGTGACGATATATACAAAGGTATTTAAAGTGGTGTTAAAGAAAATCCATTCTCCAGACACTCCCATTTGCTCCACCAATAACCATTTCGTTAAGATATTGACAATGGTACTTAAAGTAGTGTTAAAGACAAACATACCCCAGACACTCCTATATGCTCAACCACTAACCATTGTCTGTGACGATAAAGACAATGGTGCTTAAAGTGGTGTTGAAGACAAACATTCCCTAGACACACCTATTTGCTCCACCAATAACCATTGTCTGTAACGATAAAGACAATGGTACTATTAGTGGTGTTAAAGACAAACATTTCCAAGGCATTCCTATTTTCTCCGTCAATAGCCATTGGTTGAAACAATATAGACAATGGTACTTAAAAAAAGAGGGAGAAAAAATACCAAAGAGACAGTCAAACTCATAAATCTAAAACAAACTGACAACGCCATTGCTAATAAAGGACTGCACTTTAGCGCATGATACGCCCGTTGCTCTAAAAGACGGGCGTATAAGTTATTGTCCCAAAATTGGAAAATCCCCCCTTTTTTAAGCATAAAAATTCATAACACGGAAATGTAAAATCTGAAATTTATAAGAATGGAAAGGGAGCTTACATCAATAGATATAAACTATTCACCAAAGTTTTATGGACATTGGTGAAAGCCTTTTTGAGTTATTGTCAGAAGTGTTAAAAATCCCCCTTTTTTTTTAAGAAAGCCTCATAAATCTTAAAATCTGAAATTTACAAAAATTGACAGGGAGCTTACATCAATAGATATAAACACTTCACCAAAGTTGCATGGACATTGGTAAAAGTGTTTTTGAGTTATTGTCCGAAGTGTGGACGACGGACCCCCTTTTTTATGAATAAAGCCCCATAAATCCAAAACTTAAAATCTGAAATTAAAAAAAAAACGAAAGGGAGCTTAAGTCAACAGATATAAACAATTCACTTAAGTTTCATGGAAATTGGTGAAAGTGTTTATTGAGTTATTGTCCGAAGTGTGGACGACGGACGGACAGATGGACGGACAGATGGACGGACAGACGGACAACTGTATACTATAATATGAAAAAGACAAAATGACAAACAATATTACACATGACACAACATAGAAAACTAACGAATAAACAACACGAACCCGACCAAAAACTAGGGATGATCTCAAGTGCTCCGGAAGGGTAAGCAGATCCTGCTCCACATGTCGCACCCGTCATGTTGCCTACATGTATGTGATAAAAAAAAATCCGGTAAATAGTCTAATTCGGTGGATCACATTCACGAAAGGGAAGGGGATTGTAGTTACGACGTAAGGAACATATCCGATATCATTTTTGAAACAGTTATTCTATAACAGCAAACCAACTCGTGATGGCGTCTTAAAGTGGTGTTATAGACAAAAATTCCCAAGGTACACCTACAGTGTATTTGCTCCACGAATAACCATTGGTTGAGACAATATAGACAATGGTACTTAAAGTGGTGTTAAAAACAAACATTCCCCTGACACTCCTATTTACTCTACCAACAACAATTGTCTGTGACGATATAGACAATGGTACTTAAAGTGGTGTTTAAGACAAACATTCCCTAGACACACCTATTTGCTCCACCAATTACAATTTTCTGTGACAATAAAGACAATGGTACTTACAGTGGTATTAAGACAAAAATTCCCCTGACACTCCTATTTTCTCCACCAATAACGACTGTCTGTGACAATATAGACAATGATGCTTAAAGCGCCTATTTGCTCCACCAAAAACCACTGTATTGACGATGTAGACAATGGTATTTTAAGTGGTGTTAATGACAAACAATTCCTTAGACATTCCTATTTACCCCACGAATAACCATTGTCCGTGACAATATAAACAATGGTGCTTAGAGTGGTGTTAAAGACAAACCATTCCCCCAGACACTCCTATTTACTCCACGAATAACCATTGTCCGTGACGATACAGACAATGGTACTTAAAGTGGTATTAAAGACAAACCATTCCCTGACACACCTATTTGCACCACTAATAACAAATGTCTGTGACGATATAAACAATGGTGCTTAGAGTGGTGTTAAAGACAAACCATTCCCCAGACACTCCTATTTACTTCAACAATAACAGATTGCTAAAACGCTAAAGCCAATGATGCTGAAAGTGACGCGAAAGACAAACCATTACCTAGACACTCCAATTGCTCCATCAAAAACCATTGGCTGTGACGATGGGCCAATGTTGCTGAAAGTGGCGTTAAAGACAAAACATTCTCCAGACACTCCTATTTGGTCCACCAATAATCATTGGCTGAGACGATATAGACAATGGTGTTAAAAGTGGCGTTAAAGACACACCATTCCCCAGACATTCATATTTGCTTCAACAATAACAAATGGCTGAAACGCTAAAGCCAAGGATGCTGAAAGTGACGCGAAAGACAAACCATTACCTAGACACTCCAATTGCTCCATCAATAACCATTGGCTGTGACGATAGAGCCAATTTTGCTGAAAGTGACGCAAAAGACAAACTTTTTCTAAGACACTTATATTTACACCACCAATAACCACTGTCTGTGACGATATAGACAATAATGCTGAAAATGACGCCAAAGACAAATATTCCCCAGACACTTCTTTGTCCTTCACCAATAACCACTGGCTCTACGATATAGATAATGGTGCTGAATATGCCGTTAAAGACAAACCATTCCCCAGACACTCCAATTTGCTTCACCAATAACAAGTGGCTGAAACGCTAATTCTAATGATGCTGAAAGTGGCGCGAAAGACAAACCATTACACAGACACTCCAATTGCTCCATCAATAACCATTGGCTAAGACGATATAGCCAATGATGCCGAACATGACGTTAAAGTCACATTCTCTAGACACTCATTTTTTTTTTCACCAATAACCATTGGCTTTGACGATAGAGCCAATGTTGCTGAAGTTGGCGTTCAAGACAAAACATTCTCCAGACAATTATATTTGCTCTACCAATACCCATTAGCTGAGACTATATAGAAACTGGTGCTGAAAGAGGTGTTAAAGACAAACCTTTACCTAGGCACTCTTATTTGCTCCACCACCAACCATTGTCTGTGACAATATAGACAATGGTACTTAAAGTGGTGTTTAAGACAAACATTCTGAAGACACTCCTATTAGTTTGATGATCAATAACCATTGTCTGTGACTATATAGACAATGGTGCTGCAAGTGACGAAAAAAACAAACCATTAACCAGACACTCCTATAGCAATTTGCTTCAACAATAACAAATGGCTGAAACGCTACAGCCAATGATGCTGAAAGTGATGCGAAAGACTAACCATTACCCAGACACTCCAATTGCTCCACCAAAAACCATTGGCTGTGACGATAGAGCCAATGTTGCTAAAAGTGGTGTTAAATATATAAAACATTCTCCAGACACTCCTATTTGCTCCATTAATAAACATTAGCTGAGACGATATAGACAATGGTACTGACAATGACGAAAAAGACAAACATTTCCAAAACACTTCTATTAACTCCACCAATAACCATTGTCTGTGACGATATTGACAATGGTGCCTAAAGTTGTGTGAAAGACAAACCATTCCCCAGTCACACCTATTTGTTCCACCAACTACAATTGGCTGATACGATATAGACAATGATGCTGAAAGTGGTGTATAAGACAAACATTCCCCTGACACTTCTCTTAGCTCCACCAATAACCATAGGCTGAGACGATATAGACAATGGTACTGAAAGTGGTGTTAAAACAAACATTTCCCAGACACTCCGATTTGATCCACCAATAACCATTGTTCCTGACAATATAGACAATGGTACTTAAAGTGGTGTTAAAGACAAACATTTCCCAGACACTTCTATTTACTCCACCAATAACCATTGTATGTGACGATATATACAAAGGTATTTAAAGTGGTGTTAAAGAAAATCCATTCTCCAGACACTCCCATTTGCTCCACCAATAACCATTTCGTTAAGATATTGACAATGGTACTTAAAGTAGTGTTAAAGACAAACATACCCCAGACACTCCTATATGCTCAACCACTAACCATTGTCTGTGACGATAAAGACAATGGTGCTTAAAGTGGTGTTGAAGACAAACATTCCCTAGACACACCTATTTGCTCCACCAATAACCATTGTCTGTAACGATAAAGACAATGGTACTATTAGTGGTGTTAAAGACAAACATTTCCAAGGCATTCCTATTTTCTCCGTCAATAGCCATTGGTTGAAACAATATAGACAATGGTACTTAAAAAAAGAGGGAGAAAAAATACCAAAGAGACAGTCAAACTCATAAATCTAAAACAAACTGACAACGCCATTGCTAATAAAGGACTGCACTTTAGCGCATGATACGCCCGTTGCTCTAAAAGACGGGCGTATAAGTTATTGTCCCAAAATTGGAAAATCCCCCCTTTTTTAAGCATAAAAATTCATAACACGGAAATGTAAAATCTGAAATTTATAAGAATGGAAAGGGAGCTTACATCAATAGATATAAACTATTCACCAAAGTTTTATGGACATTGGTGAAAGCCTTTTTGAGTTATTGTCAGAAGTGTTAAAAATCCCCCTTTTTTTTAAGAAAGCCTCATAAATCTTAAAATCTGAAATTTACAAAAATTGACAGGGAGCTTACATCAATAGATATAAACACTTCACCAAAGTTGCATGGACATTGGTAAAAGTGTTTTTGAGTTATTGTCCGAAGTGTGGACGACGGACCCCCTTTTTTATGAATAAAGCCCCATAAATCCAAAACTTAAAATCTGAAATTAAAAAAAAAACGAAAGGGAGCTTAAGTCAACAGATATAAACAATTCACTTAAGTTTCATGGAAATTGGTGAAAGTGTTTATTGAGTTATTGTCCGAAGTGTGGACGACGGACGGACAGATGGACGGACAGATGGACGGACAGACGGACAACTGTATACTATAATATGAAAAAGACAAAATGACAAACAATATTACACATGACACAACATAGAAAACTAACGAATAAACAACACGAACCCGACCAAAAACTAGGGATGATCTCAAGTGCTCCGGAAGGGTAAGCAGATCCTGCTCCACATGTCGCACCCGTCATGTTGCCTACATGTATGTGATAAAAAAAAATCCGGTAAATAGTCTAATTCGGTGGATCACATTCACGAAAGGGAAGGGGATTGTAGTTACGACGTAAGGAACATATCCGATATCATTTTTGAAACAGTTATTCTATAACAGCAAACCAACTCGTGATGGCGTCTTAAAGTGGTGTTATAGACAAAAATTCCCAAGGTACACCTACAGTGTATTTGCTCCACGAATAACCATTGGTTGAGACAATATAGACAATGGTACTTAAAGTGGTGTTAAAAACAAACATTCCCCTGACACTCCTATTTACTCTACCAATAACCATTGTCTGTAACGATAAAGACAATGGTACTATTAGTGGTGTTAAAGACAAACATTTCCAAGGCATTCCTATTTTCTCCGTCAATAGCCATTGGTTGAAACAATATAGACAATGGTACTTAAAAAAAGAGGGAGAAAAAATACCAAAGAGACAGTCAAACTCATAAATCTAAAACAAACTGACAACGCCATTGCTAATAAAGGACTGCACTTTAGCGCATGATACGCCCGTTGCTCTAAAAGACGGGCGTATAAGTTATTGTCCCAAAATTGGAAAATCCCCCCTTTTTTAAGCATAAAAATTCATAACACGGAAATGTAAAATCTGAAATTTATAAGAATGGAAAGGGAGCTTACATCAATAGATATAAACTATTCACCAAAGTTTTATGGACATTGGTGAAAGCCTTTTTGAGTTATTGTCAGAAGTGTTAAAAATCCCCCTTTTTTTTAAGAAAGCCTCATAAATCTTAAAATCTGAAATTTACAAAAATTGACAGGGAGCTTACATCAATAGATATAAACACTTCACCAAAGTTGCATGGACATTGGTAAAAGTGTTTTTGAGTTATTGTCCGAAGTGTGGACGACGGACCCCCTTTTTTATGAATAAAGCCCCATAAATCCAAAACTTAAAATCTGAAATTAAAAAAAAAACGAAAGGGAGCTTAAGTCAACAGATATAAACAATTCACTTAAGTTTCATGGAAATTGGTGAAAGTGTTTATTGAGTTATTGTCCGAAGTGTGGACGACGGACGGACAGATGGACGGACAGATGGACGGACAGACGGACAACTGTATACTATAATATGAAAAAGACAAAATGACAAACAATATTACACATGACACAACATAGAAAACTAACGAATAAACAACACGAACCCGACCAAAAACTAGGGATGATCTCAAGTGCTCCGGAAGGGTAAGCAGATCCTGCTCCACATGTCGCACCCGTCATGTTGCCTACATGTATGTGATAAAAAAAAATCCGGTAAATAGTCTAATTCGGTGGATCACATTCACGAAAGGGAAGGGGATTGTAGTTACGACGTAAGGAACATATCCGATATCATTTTTGAAACAGTTATTCTATAACAGCAAACCAACTCGTGATGGCGTCTTAAAGTGGTGTTATAGACAAAAATTCCCAAGGTACACCTACAGTGTATTTGCTCCACGAATAACCATTGGTTGAGACAATATAGACAATGGTACTTAAAGTGGTGTTAAAAACAAACATTCCCCTGACACTCCTATTTACTCTACCAACAACAATTGTCTGTGACGATATAGACAATGGTACTTAAAGTGGTGTTTAAGACAAACATTCCCTAGACACACCTATTTGCTCCACCAATTACAATTTTCTGTGACAATAAAGACAATGGTACTTACAGTGGTATTAAGACAAAAATTCCCCTGACACTCCTATTTTCTCCACCAATAACGACTGTCTGTGACAATATAGACAATGATGCTTAAAGCGCCTATTTGCTCCACCAAAAACCACTGTATTGACGATGTAGACAATGGTATTTTAAGTGGTGTTAATGACAAACAATTCCTTAGACATTCCTATTTACCCCACGAATAACCATTGTCCGTGACAATATAAACAATGGTGCTTAGAGTGGTGTTAAAGACAAACCATTCCCCCAGACACTCCTATTTACTCCACGAATAACCATTGTCCGTGACGATACAGACAATGGTACTTAAAGTGGTATTAAAGACAAACCATTCCCTGACACACCTATTTGCACCACTAATAACAAATGTCTGTGACGATATAAACAATGGTGCTTAGAGTGGTGTTAATGACAAACCATTCCCCAGACACTCCTATTTGTTCCACAAATAACCCTTGGCTGTGACGAAATAGACAATGGTGCTTAAAGTTGTGTTTAAGACAAACATTCTACAGGTACACCTATTTGCTCAACCAATAACCATCATCCGTGACGATATAGACAATTGTTCTTAAAGTGATGTTAAAGACAAACCTTCCCTTGACACTTATATTTGCTCCACCAATAACCATCATCCGTGACGATATAGACAATGGTGCTTAAAGTGGTGTTAAAAACAAACATCTCAAAGACACTACTATTTGCAACATTGGTTGAGACAATATATAGACAATGGTACTTACAATAGTGGTAAAACAAACCATTCCCCAAACACTCCTATTTGCCCCACCAATAACCAGTGTATGTGACGATATAGACAATGGTGCTTAAAATGGTGTTAAAGACAATCATTTCCCAGATATTCCTATTTACTCCAGGAATAACCATCATCTGTGACGATACAGACCATGATACTGAGGGTGGTGTTGAAGACAAATTATTCCGTAAACATTCCTATTTGCTCCACCAATAACCATTATCCGTGACGATATAAACAATGGTGCTCAAAGTGGTGTTAAGACAAATAGTCAAAAGCCACTCCTATGTACTCTACCAATTACAATTTTCTGTGACGATATAGACAATGGTTCTCAAAGAGGTGTTAAAAAAACATTTCCCTGAAACTCATATTTACTCCACCAATAACCATTGCCTGTGACGAAATAGACAATGGTACTTGAAGTGGTGTTTAAGACAAACATTTCCTAGACAAGCCGATTTGCTCCACCAAGTACAATTTTCTGTGACAATATAGACAATGGGACTTAAAGTGGTGTTGAAGACAAGTATTCCACACTCCTATTTGACGATTTAGAAAATGGTACTTAAAGTAGTGTTGAAGACCAACCATTCCCTAGACATTCCTATTTGCTCCACGAATAACCATTGTCTGTGATGATATAAACAATGGTGCTTAGAGTGGTGTCAATGACAAACCAATCCCCAGACACTCCTATTTGTATCACCAATAACCATTGGCTCTGACGATATAGACAATGGTGCTTGAAGTGGCGTAAAAGACAAACATTCCCCAGAAACTCCTATTTACTCCACGAATAACCATTATCCGTGTCGATATAAACAATGGTGCTAAAAGTGGTGTTAAAGACAAACATTCCAAAGACACTCCTATTTACTCTACCAATAACCATTGTCTGTGACGATTTAGACAATGGTACTGAAAGTGGTGTTTAAGACAAACATTCCCTAGACAAACCTATTTGCTCCACCAAGTACAATTTTCTGTGACAATATAGACAATGGTGCTAAAAGTGGTATTAAAGACAAACATTCCCCTGACACTCCTAATTTCTCCACCAATAACCACTGTCTTTGACGATATAGACAGTGATGCTTAAAGCGGTGTTAAAGACAAACATTCCCAAGACACTCGTATTTGCTCCACCTAATGTAATTTTATGTGACGATAAAGACAATGGTTCTTTGAGTGGTGTTAAAGACAAAGATTCCCCAGACACTCCTATTTGTTCCACCAATAACCACTGTATTGACGATATAGACAATGATATTTAAAGTGGTGTTAAAGACAAACATTCCCCATACACTCCTATTTACTCCACAAAACACCATTGTCTGTGACGATATAGACAATGATTCTTCAAGTGGTGTTGAAGACAAACCATTCCCTAGACATTCCTTTTTACTCCATGAATAACCATTGTCCTTGACGATACTAATAATGGTGCTTAGAGTGGTGTTAAAGACAAACAATTCTCAAGACACTCCTTTTTACTCCACGAATAACCATTGTCCGTGACTATACAGACAATGGTACTTAAAGTGGTGTTAATGACAAACCATTTCCCAGACAGACCTATTTGTGCCACTAATAACAATTGTCTGTGACGATATAAACAATTGTGCTTAGAGTGGTGTTAATGACAAACCATTCTCAAGACATTCCTATTTGTTCCACCAATAACCCTTGGCTGTGACGATATAGACAATGGTGCTTAAAGTGGCGTTTAAGACAAACATTCCCCAGGTACACATATTTGCTCAACCTTTAACCATCATCCGTGTCGATATAGACAATGGTGTTAAAAGTGATGTTAAAGACAAACCTTCCCTAGACACTTATATTTACTTCACCAATAACCATCATCCGTTACGACATAGACAATGGTGCTTAAAGTGGTTTTAAAAACAATCATTTCAAAGACACTCCTATTCGCCATACCAATAACCATTGGTTGAGACAGTATGGACAATGGTACCTAAAGTGGAGGTAAAACAAACCATTCCCCAAACACTGATTTTCGCTCCACCAATAACCAGTGTCTGTGACAATATAGACAATAGTGCTTAAAATTGTATTAAAGACAAACATTTCCCAGGCATTCCTATTTGGTCCACCAAAAACCATTATCCGTGACGATACATGTATAAACTATGGTGCTCAAAGTGGTGTTAAAGAGAATCATTCAAAAGACACTCCTATTCCCTCTACTAATTACAAATTTCGGGGACGATATAGACAATGGTACTTAAAGAGGTGTTAAAAACAAACATTTCCCTGAAACTCCTATTTACCCCACCAATAACCATTGTCTGTGACGATATAGACAATGGTACATAAAGTGGTGTTTAAGACAAACATTCCCTAGACACACCTATTTCCTCTACCAATTACAATTTTCTGTGACGATATAGACAATGGTACTTAAAGTGGTATTAAAGACAAACATCCCCAGACACTCCCATTTTTCTCCACCAATAACCACTGTCTGTGACGATACAGACAATGATGCTTAAAGCGGTGTTAAAGATAAACATTTCCCAGACACTCCTGTTTGCTCCACCAATTACAAATTTTTGTGACGATATAGACAATGGTGCTTAAAGTGGTGTTAAAGACATATATTCTCTAGGCACTCCAATTTGCTCGACCAATAACTATTGTCTGTGACGATTTCGGAAATGGTACTTAAAGTAGTGTTGAAGACAAACCATTCCCCAGACACTCCTATTTACTCTACGAATAGCTATTGTCTGTGACGATTCAAACAATGGTACTTAAAGTAGTGTTAAAGACAAACCATTCCCCAGACACTCCTATTTGTGCCACCAATAACCATTGTCTGTAAAGATATAAACAATGGTGCTTAAAGTGGTGTTGAAAACAAACATTCCCCAAACACTCATATTTGCTCCACCAATAACCATTGGCTAAGACGATATAGACAATGGTGCAGAAAGTGGCATTAAAGACAAAATTTAAATAATCAATCTTCCATCTTAATTTCTTTACATTTATTCGAATAGTTTGATATGTTTTAAAAATAGTTTGATTTGGATGTATTATTTGTGTATACGTGAGTGTTTGTAATTTTTGCCTCAATCTAACAGAAACAATGTATTTATATGTCTGTGTAGTTGTCATCTTGGTTTCAAGTTCAATGTGTTTATTGCCAATACATTACTGTGCTATTAATTTGGTTTATAAATACATCATAAATATATGAAAAATGTGTAAGGGTTCCGCGGAACCCAGTGTCTCGCCTGCTTTTGCTGTAACTCCCAGGCTCAACAAAAATGAAACAAACAATCAATAAAAATATTCCTCTTTATACTATCTCTTGATTGTAAGAAGCTATTGTCCAAGTTTAGGAAAAAATTTAGGATAGTTTATGAATCGAATAAATGTTTTAAAAACTTTAACTACAGACTGTATGTATGTTAACTGGAAGAAAAACTAAGTCCATTTATAAGTAAAATACAGATACACAGGTACCAAATATTAACAAAATTTTCTTTCTAGATACACAGAGTGAATGTATTGTTTCCTGGCAGAAAACCTAAGTCCATTTAAAAGTATAATATGGAAAAAGTGGATTTATTTTTTTACAAAATTTATTTCTGTATACTATCTTATGATCATAAACAAGCTTCTGTCCAAGTTTGGTACAAACCCAGGATAGTTAAAGAAAGTTATTAAAATTTTTAAAACTTTAAACATAGAGTGAATGTAATGTTTCCCTACAGAAAAAACTAAGGTCATTTATAGGTAAAAACAGAAAAAAAAGAATTTTATTTTTGCAAACTTTACTTCTGGATACTATCTTATGATCATAAACAAGCTTCTGTCCAAGTTTGGTAGACATCCAGTATAGTTTAAGAAAGTTATTAAATTTTCAAAAACTTTAACCACAGAGAGAATATTTGTGGACGCCGCCGCCGCCGCCGACGACGACGACGGAAAGTAGGATCGCTTAGTCTCGCTTTTTCGACTAAAGTCGAAGGCTCGACAATAAAGGAGAAATCGAAGGTTCAGTAAGACCCCTAGCTTTTAGGCCCCAAAATATAGCAGTTTTACAAAGTAACCTTTAAGCTACTTATTGGAAAGTAGAATGCTTATGCTACGTAAATATAGGCTGTTTTTGAAAATAACATGTACATATTTCGTGTACTAGCATCATAAAGTCATGCTAAATTACTGAAATCTTCAAAAGCGACGTTTTTTGGCATATTTGATAGTTTTTTCATATTTAAGCTAGAATCGGAGCGTATTTAATGACAAAACCAGTTAAAATCTTTCACAAAAGCTAATCAAAATAATTGAAATAGACATTTAAGTATTTAAAAAGCGTCCGAAATCTTTCGATAGATGAAATTGAAATTAGAGGCCAAAATCAGCTTTTACCGGACCTACTCCTTTATACATAATGATATTAAAAAAAACTCTTATAATTTTTTGTTTTAAGTTCTTGTTTAAAATTTATTATATCATCCACCGAACAATGTGCTATAAAAGATTGAAATAACACTTTTAAATGTTATACCTCTGAATCAATTTTCTGGGGGTTTACCATCATTAACAAGTCAAATATTGCCAAGCCAAGAATGGATAAGAACCAAAACATTTAAAAAGAATATGACTAAAAATGACATAAAATCAAGGCAACAGTAGAATACCGGTGTTAAAAATTCATAAATCGATTGAGAGAAATAATCGGATTTATCTGGGGAACACACTACAACCGAGGGAAACACATCTACTATAAAGGGAAACTGATATGCAACGAAAACAAATGACAACAAACAAAGAAACGAACTATTTGATAACACCTGCCTTATTCCTGAATTTGCACAGGACTTGGTGGGTTGAACCTGTTTATATAGCTAGCCAAACCTCCCGCTTTGATGTCAATGTTAAAATATATCTCTAAAATGGCAACACTACTTGACAGCACAAATACATGCAAGAACACTCGTCACAGAGAAACACACAAACAATAAATACATTAGTCGACACAACATACAAACCATAGAACAACAAGAAACACTTTACATCAATGACAGACGCCACAGGACATCATAAACAGTGACACACAATTTCAACGACTATGATGGTACTGAAAGACTATTTTATAATTATTTGGACTACAAAAAATAATACACCAATCAATCTGAGGTCAACCCAGCGTCACTGATGAGGCTTTAAGTTATGTAGACCAAACGCGCTTCTGGTGTATTAAATTATAAGCCTGATTCATTTGATAACTATTTAATTGATGGAGTTGAAACCTGAGTTTCATTATATTTTTAGATTTCTAAGCATACAATTTAAGAAAGGTTTGAAACAAATCATTGCAGTACCGAATTACTTACCTCTGAGGTGATGACACACTCTGTGTACTCATAGTCAACCAACAGAGGTATCGACCCAGTGCTCTCATGTAAAATGTCTCACTTTGCTTGAAATAAAAGGAATTTCCGACGTTAAATTGAAGCTAAAGTTATTTTTAGTGTTGCCAAACTAGCAACATGATTGTGATGAATGCAAAGTGACTATGTAGAACTTACTTTCATTTCAACACTTATTTGCGTTTTAAATACTAAAAATCAAGTCCGTGTGTTTAATCTACTTATAAAACAGAACATTAACTTGAATTGTCCTTGTCATCCTACTTTACACTGTTTCATTTTACATCACATTGATCAGTCGTATAAGAACCCCCTGTTTCTGCACAATAAGCATTGTCCATGTGTGTTGGATTCTAGGGAGTACAGGCACCAGACGAATTATCTTCGTACTTATTAAGTATTTTTGTCGCTCTTTCTATAGCAAATTCACGTGTTGTTACGTCATCAGGGAGATATGGAGGAAACCTTTTCAAATCTTCCGACACGCGAATCGGCCATCCCCAAAATTCAAAAACGAGGCTTAGATTCCTCTCGACTACATTGGAAAACGTCTGTATTCACATGTTCTCTTTATTCTGCTGGTTTGATGGTCGCTTGTCTTTTGGAAGTTTATCATAAGTCCTTAATACAGATTTGTAAGCAGTCCAGCCAAAGTCCCTCGCCAACTGTGCGTACACTAACAACGCTATACCAGCATTTGAACACCATTTGTCATACTTTGCCCCTTCCTGTAAACAAAAGTGTGCGTATGTCTATACAAATTAAAACCTTTAAAATTATGGATTTTCCAATATTGTAATAAAACAGAATAATGTTGCTCATCGCCACAATATTTAAACAATATCTAGTAATGATTGGGACATAAAGTTTAGTGTATTGTTTTGTTAGTTGTCAAAAACAAATCAAACATTTCACTGCTTATAAAACATATAATACGTACATAAATATATGGACTTGTTTTAGTCGTAGTTTTACTCTTATATTTGATGTGTTTCAGTCAGTTTTAGTAAATAACCTGGGTTTGTTTTTTCTCTCAATCGATTTATGAATTTGGAACAGCGGTATACTACTGTTGCCTTCATTTACACTCTCATCTCGGGACCTTTTACAGATGACTATGCGGTATGGCTTTGCTCATTGTTGAAGGCCGAAAGGTGACATATAGTTGTTAATTTCTGTGTCATTTTGGTCTCTTGTGAAAAGTTGTCTCATTAACTTGCTACATATTTTTTTATATTTCTCTTTTTGAATTTGCTTTCGAGTTATTGTAATTTTGTTATACTTATTGATAATATTTTCCCTTTCGTTCGCATTTGATTAGTTGTTTATTGTTAAAAATCAACCAATGTAAAAATGTTAGCAAATATTGATAATTTCATGGCAAACGACACTAGTTAATAAAAAGAATTAATCAGTAGCTGGTATATACGAAGCCGTATATTTCAAGTTACCAAAAACACGTTTTGAACATCGGTGGATGTCATAATTATTTTTTGCATGAACAAGTGGTCAAACAAGAAGAAGGATTACTGTGGATTCGTTAATGTTCGTTACTACCATCTTTCGTGGTTGAGGACAACTTGCATATTCGTGGACATTTAATTTCGTGGTTATGGCAAAGTCAGCATTCATTCCTTTAGAAAATGTGTTAATCGTTGAACATCTAAATTCGTGGTTCTCTCTTTCTTCGATTTTCACGAAATTGGTATGAAAGGAATATTTATGAATCCACAGTTTGTTTAAGTTTGAGAAAAAACACCAATATATGTAACTTATGATATATCTTACCCGGAGATAGTTGCTGGCCTTTTCAAAATTTTCTCTGACCCAAAGATGATCCCATGGTTTCACATTGCAAATTACGTCCATAGCGTGCAACGCAAATATATTACAAGTCACCTCCTTTGTTCCTTTCCAGGTCCACATAGAATCCTGGAAATTATGTCCCAGTTCATGGAATATTCCCCAACTTCCTTTCCTGTTGTTTACGTTTAAAATGTGGTCTCTTGATGACAGAAAGCACTCCTCATAGGTCTAATTTTAAATGAAAAATGTTTATGGTTGAGATCTCACAAACATGTTTAACCCCGCCGCATGTTTGCGCCTGTCCCAAGTCAGGAGCCTCTGGCCTTTGTTAGTCTTGTATTATTTAAATTTTAGTTTCTTGTGTACAATTTGGAAATTAGTATGGCGTTCATTATCACTGAACTAGTATATATTTGTTTAGGGGACAGCTGAAGGACGCCTCCGGGTGCGGGAATTTCTCGCTACATTGAAGACCTGTTGGTGACCTTCTGCTGTTGTGTTTTTTTATTTTGGTCGGGTTGTTGTCTCTTTGACACATTCCCCATTTCCATTCTCAATTTTATTATGCAATACTTAATATTTTGCATTGAATAAATCTTAACTTTGTAAACAGTATGGCAAAATTCTAACATGCTTTAGGGAAACAAATATAAGTTAATTAGACCAAAAAATCCTCATACCATTTGCCATGTTTGCATGTCAGGATTTTCGTTGATGAGAATGATAAGTAGTTTTTAAGACATGTTGGGAAAGTAATTTTGAAATTCCGATGCTTGCTTTGTATGGAAATTTAATTAGAATAGAGAAAATATACTGGAAACGCCATTTCTAAAAGAGAAAAGGACCAACAGACAAAAAGACAAACAATAGTACCCGACCAAAACATTTACAACATTTAAAATTAAAAACTGAGCAACACAAACCACATCACACTCGTTGATGATCTCATGTACCCAGGACTGGTGAGCAGAGAATGAACCACATGTAGCACTCTTCAATATTTTTTGTTATTTCTGTTATAACAAATAAACGCATCATATATTCCGGTCTAAAAATGGTTCATCAATCAAGCTAGAATAAAAAAGCCAAAAGGCTAGGTAAAGTACAAAGTATAAAAAGGTTCTAACATATTTTCTTGGTAAATGTTTGAAACGAACCTTATTAGGATCTGCCATATCCAGATGGGTGACGATTGGATAACCAGAATGCATGTCACCAATGACCGGCTGTTCATCTGTAACTACCCATTGTCCTCTACCATTTGATGGATCCTTCCCCAGCAGGTCAATGTGTGCAGATACTACAGAATCCCATGCCTTCATCGTCATTGTTGGATCTGAGAGGTTTCTGACCGATGAGGATGGTAAGGTCAATGCTATCTTGTCACCAATGACGTCACACCATAGTTCTGGCTTGTAACGCTCAACAGATTCCCATGTATCTGCCGTTTTGTAAGTAAATATGGGAGCAGGTACGACATTGCGTAGTTTCAATTGCAATTTATCCTTTGTACTTTTAGGCGACTCTGAATAAATCAGTCCTCCAAATGGAGTGCAAATATTAAGTGATGTTGAAGAAAAATTTCCAATTTCGTTTGGTTCAAGCTTTTTCTTTATTCTGAGCTTAGGCCATCGTCTTAGCTTAGAATTAATATTGTAAAGTTCGTTACCATGCAGAACAATTATAATATTCCATGGTTTTTCCGTCTTGCTCCACGACAAATCCATGATAGTACCAGCAGGAAGGTAACATCCCGTTGAATGAAATTTGCGTGTCTGTGAGGAAAATTCTAATTCGATAGACTGAACTTCCGGTGTATTCTCAAATGTTCCTGGAAATTCATGAATTCCTTCTGCTAATACTATATTCCCTTCTAAGCCATCTCGGATCATGAAATCGCACATAAGCATCGCAGCTTTTTTGGCGCCATGTGACTCAACGGGTTTACTCCGTGTTGGTATATGGTCGTTATCTGGTGATAATTTCTTAATCATTTCCACAACATGTGGTCTGTGTTTGATATAAAGTTCCAATGGTAAGTGTACTACATTGTGTATTAATCCTCCTAAACTGTTAATCTTTTCTAGGTGCTTGTTAATTGCTGAAACTAGATCACTGGGCTTTGCATAATCCGCCATATTGTCTTTTACTAAAAGTTCCGCTAAGTCGCTATCATTCTTGAACATTAATTTACCAGCATAAGCGATACCTATTGCCCTGAAGATGATGTTAAGTGGTATATTTTCAACGTTTATTTTACAAGCTTTCGCAACCCCCATGGACACAATCCACATATCAACCCACCTCCTCTCTCTACCCAATCAAGTAATTTCAATACACTGTTATCTTCTGTCCGAACCGGATCTCCATTCCATGTTAATATCCTACATTCAGGAGGAACCTCATCGAAGTTGTTTAAGTAACCAGAAAAACAAGGTATCTCATTTCCCTTGTCTGTGTTTTTCGTTATCCAATTTCTGATATTTTCGTTGAATCGTATATTTTTGTGTTTCGTATCTTTCTTTCCAAAACTGATAACAAATTCTTTGTGCGAAACTGCAACTATTCTTCCTTCACCATATTCAGCTGAAAATATACACAGTATTAAAGGATAAAAGGTTAATTTTTACATTTACAAAAACCATTCAAATAGGAAAACCGACGGTCTTATCTATTAAATAAAAAAGAAACTCCTTTTCCATAATATTGCCCTTTAACTGTAGATCATTTATCATTTAACAGATTTGAGATAAACATGTATCTATTGTCGTTTTAGAGATAATGCAGTTTCACATTTTGCGAGCGGCGGCATTTTTTTCTGAATCAACAACAGCTTACCACTTAAAATGTTTAAGCAATTGAAAAGGTTCACATAGTTATATGTTTGACCAAATACCAAAAAATATACCATGAAAAAAAAAAATCAATTTGAAATTTTTATGTTTTGCATTGACTCTTTCATAAGGTTTTTTTGTAAATAAACTCATCATATATACTAGTACTAAATTTTATATACACGCCAGACTCGCGTTTGTCTACAAAAGACTCATATCCAAAAAAGTTTAAAAAAAAAGCCAAATAAAGAACGAAGTTGAAGAGCATTGAGATTCAAAATTCTTAAAAGTGTTGCCAAATACAGCGAAGGTCATTTATGCCTGAGGTAGAAAAGCCTTAGTATTTGAAGACATTCAAATTTTTTTAAACAGTTAATTTATAAATATAACAATATCAATGATAATTCATGTCAGCACAAAAAGTGCTGACTACTGGGCTTGTGATACCCTCGGGGAAATAAATTTCCACCAGCAGTGGCAGCGACCCGTTGGTTGTAAATAAACTCATCATAGATACCAGGACTAAATTTTATATAAACGCCAGACGCGCGTTTCGTCTACAAAAGACTCATCAGTGACGCTCGAATAAAAAAAAAGTTTTTAAAAAAGTTTCATAACTTCTATTTATATAATTGATATTGCATCATTTTTGGCACTTTGTCAAAAGTGGTCATCTAATATATCAAATTGAAAGTCTTAATAAACTCTACTTTAAAATGAAAGTTTTAACCCCCTTTTTATCCCAGGGAGAAGGGCGGGGTCATTTAGTGCAAAAATACAAATTTCTCAGATGTTAAGGTCGTCGCATATCAAATGAAAGAACATAAAACGTACATTTCAAATTTTAAATTGACGTTCCCAAAAATTGGTTGGATGGTGTCATTGAGTGCAAAAAATAAATGTTCTTTTACGATAGGGTTGTTGTATATTAAATGAAGGGTCATGATGTGCACATTTCAAATATCAAATTCCCGACCTCCAAAAATTAGTTGGATAGGGTTATTAAGCGCAAAAAAACATGAAAAAATATAACATGGCGTTGCCGCATATCAAATAAAAACTCATCTACTCTATGTTACCTATATCATACATATATCATTCTTCCAATCTCAAAAATGTAGGTGGATCATATAAGAAAGAAGATGTGGTATGATTGCCAATGAAACAACTATCCATAAAAGACCAAAATGACACACACATTAACAACTATAGGTCACCGTACTCCCTTCAACAATGAGCAAAGTATAAAAAGCGAAAAGTTTTAGAAGGTTATATCAAACGAAAGGTCGAACAAAGTACATACGAAAACATCACTTTTACAGGAAAGACCTTTTAATTGTTTTACAAACAATTGAGATACTAGTTCTTTTTCTGTTTTTTTGTTTCACACCGAATAACGCGCGCAGCGAGTTTTTAACAGTGTGCACCACATTTTCAAAAAAAATATTACAGTCATTTCTTATAATTTAATTTTAGATTTTATTTTAAACCATAAAAAACAATAAAAAAAAATTGTTGACGTGACGGTCAAATGACTTCATTATGTCTTTGGCCTGGTAACAAAATAACGTCAGCCAATCAGAAGACGCGTTACATCCAAAATTAAATTATAGGGAAAATATAATTGTAAATAGTTATCAAAGGTACCAGGGTTATAATTTAGTTCGCCAGACGCGCGTTTCGTCTACATAAGACTCATCAGTGACGTTCATATCAAATGTTTATTAAGCCAAATGAGTAAAAAGTTGAAGAGCATTGAGGATCCAAAGTTCCAAAAAATTGTGCCATATACGGTTTAGGTAATCTATGCCTGGGATAAGAAAATAGTTTTTCGAAAAATTCAAAGTTTTGTAAACATGAAAGGAGTAGGTCCGGTAAGGACCGACTTTGTCCTCAAATTTCCGGTTCACCTTACGAAGGATTTTGACCACTTTTAAAATACTTAAAAGGGTCTATTTCATTTGAATCAATAAGTTTATGAGAAAGATTTTAACTGATTTTGTCATTTAAAACGACCAGATTCAAGCTCAAATATGAAAAATCTACCAAATATGCAAAAAAATGTCACTTTTCAGATGGTTTTCGTCAAAATGAAAGGGGCCGCATCCGTGTTCATCCTCAATCTTTATATATGTTATGTATTATCATAAAATACAACTTTCATTTTAATATTAAGGATGAACACGAATGCGGCCACTTTCGTTTCACACGAAAACCGCCTAAAATTTAACAAAAATGCTAGAATTGTGAAGTTTTCTGTAATTTAGCCTGACTTAATGGTGCTAGTACCTGATATATGTGCATTGCATTGTAAAAAACAGCCCATTTTTATGTAGCAGGACCATTCTTCTATACAATAAATATCTAAAAGTTTACATTTTAACATTTTGTAAAACTGCAATATTTTGGGGCCAAAAAGGGGTCTTACTGGACCTACTCCTTTGTAAAAATTACTACATAAGTGATATTCATGTTAACACCGAAGTGTTGACTACTGGGCTGTTGATACCCTCGGGGACGAAACGTCCACCAGCAGTGGCATCGACCCAGTGGTGTAAATAGTTATCTAAGGTACCAGGGTTATAATTTAGTACGCCAGACTCGCAAATCCCTTTTAAAATGTATTTTGTATAATACTGATAGAAATACCATAGACAGACACTCTCATTTATAAACTTATCAAGATCTTGTTTGTTCAATATAGAACATGTAGAAGAATCATTGCAATGTATGTTTTAAGATTACAAACCTGCTGCACATAAAACGTGTCCTCTCTTGTTTGCAAGGATTGCTTGTGAATTCTCTCCGTAAACAAAAATGACTCCCGGGACACAGCCTGGAAATGATACCAAGTCAACACCGTCTAGAATCTCTCTTTTCCAGTCTTTTATTTCGATTTTCTTTTACAAAAAAAAATAAATATGATAAAAATACTATTTTGAAATCAGGATATTTATAATCGACAGTTTATTGGCTAACATGTTTTACGTTTAAACGTTCTTTTAGGTATGCAAACACTATACTATATACGTGTATACTAATAATCATAATTCCCAAGTAATGAATTTGTACCTCTATTGTAACTTCGTCCATTGCGGTTAGATATTGAATTCCCCCCTTGAGTAGTACAACAAGAGCAACTATAGTAAAAGAATCGCTTCCTACATGTATCAGCAGCACGCCCAATCTTCGTTTTAAATGTGGCTTGTGCTATTCAATATTTTATGTTTGGTGTTTGGTGAACTTCTCATTTTACCATTTTAATTATACTTAACTTTCTGTTAGAAATACGTAAATATTACTCCAACGGGGATATCATAATACAATAACTTTACCAAACCAACAGGTGCACATATGTTATAACCGATATATATATAAATATTGAGACATAATCTCATTATAGATACCAGGACTTAATTTAGTATATACACCAGATGCGCGTTTCGTCTAAAAAAGACTCATTAGTGACGCTCGAATCCCAAAAAGTTTTAAATGTCAAATAAAGTACGGTGTTGAAGAGCATTGAGGACAAAAATTCTTAAAAGTTTTGCCGTCCATTTTGTTCCAATTTGTGATCAGTTTTATTTGACAATCGCCAATGGCAGTCAGCAGGGTTAAAGAACATCAGTTGTTCGGCCTGTTAGTCAAATGCGTTTTGTTTAAATATACTTTTCACTTTTTTGGTCTTTTAGAAAATGTTGTTTGTGCTGTATTTAGACCCTTCTACAACGAAATTTGATCACAAGATGTAACTAAATGGATCTTAATATAAATTTTTATACTAAACAGAAAAAAAAGTTAACTTGTGGCCACGATGTTATGCCACAGACATACGTCGTCAATATTGTTTTAAGTACACCAGATCCGGATTTCGATAATAAATGTCTCTTCAGTGATTTTAGGGATCGAAACGGTATTTGGAAGGCCATATAAAAAGCACCCTCATTTTTAGAAAAAGTACCCTCATTTTAGATAGACTCTTGAATTTTAAGAGTCAATATAGGATGAACAGATCATATAAACCGGAGGGAAAATATGATACAAGCCCAAAACGGAAAAATATAAACGAGCCTAAATTGAAAACTACGTTCAAACCTATGATTGCGTTGGATAGAAACCGCAATTATATAATTATATATATATATATATATAAAGAAACACCGACACCAGTAGATAGAAATAAAAAATACCTTACAGATAATACACAGTAAACTGGATGCTTTTCGTCATTTTTTAGCAATCCGATATATGTGAGGTGAACAAATTAAAACATTGAAGTTCAACTTGCCCTATGATTAATGATAGCATAGTTATCAGAAGTTATTTCTTTACAAATTCCTTTTATCATTATATGTTCTCTAAACGTCAAAAATTCAAGTTGTGTAATTCTAAAAATGGCAGGAAGATGAAAAGATGTATAAGTACCAAGGCATTTATAAAGTTTATACATCAGTAAAGAAATTTAAGTCTAAACGGAATGTCCGAATTAGACTATTTACCCCTATTTGTGACATGTTTACCTATTGTTTTTGTTTGATTTGTTCTCACATCGTTGTCAATATAATGGAATTTGATGCGACTGTCATACAAGTGAGAGGTTTATCTAGCTTTAAAACCAGGTCTAATCCACCATTTTCTAAATAAGAAAATGCCAGTACCAAGTCAGGAATATGACAGTTGTTATCCATTCAACATTGTTTGATGTGTTTGAACTATTGACTTTACCATTTGATTTGGGACTTTCCTTTTTGAATTTTCCTCGGAGTTTAGTATTTTTGTGTTTTTACTTTCCCTAAGCAGGTTGCTAAATGAAAAGCTCAAACTTATCATACAACTGTCATACTCCTAACATTTTCTAAAATTACACAACTGGATTATTGACGATAACAGGACCCATAATGACAAACCGAATGTGTACTTATATGTTTAAGCTAATGAGTGGCTAAATGAATAGACACAACATGATTATAATTCGTGATGATAACCGTAAACCTTAGGTATAATTGTCTATTGTAGTCGTTCTTCCTCATACAAATGGTTTAACAGTTTTCGTGTAAAACGTACATCCTGGTCAAGGGGTCCTTATAGTTCAGAATTTGAGTTTTCTTTTAATTTGTAGAACCTGTATTTCTATATTTCAAACAGTCACACATACAACGAAGTTGTTACGATTAAATTATATTAACTTGCATATATGATCTACTGATATTGTACAAAACAAAGGGGGGTATTCCAACTCACATAAACTGACAACATGATGGCTTACAACATACAAATAGACAAACCCTAGAACCCACGATTGCTCAACATGTTGCACACGTTGTGTTGCGCATGATAGTAAAATAAGTCTATATCGAGTAGTCATATTCGTGAAAAATTTTGAGACATTATAGTTACGACATAAACATGATAACGATAGAATGCACATATTTACTATCATCTTTGAAACGAATATGTCTTAACGGTCAACAAACTCGTGATGGCGTCTGTAAAATATTCGAAAAACTTTATTTAAACTTGACCATTTATATTGCAATTCAATTCCACTGTAAATAAAGATTGCTTTTTTCAAAAAATCAATTAAATACATCAGGAACATTAATTTATACAAAGCTATATAAAAATTATAAGAACACGATTATGTAACGGTTTATTTCTTCCTCTGTGATATTTTATCCTGAGGATAATTTGTCCCGGTAATTTTTTTCCAGGCATGGTATTTCACAGGTAGATTTTTTCTAAAGGAGTGAAAATCTATCTGTGTTATGCGGAGAGTATGTACCGGTATATATTTGCGGTACTATATTTAGAGTCCCAGTACCTACTATGTAAGTTACTCACAATCAATATATACCTGACTATAATTATAAAATGTTTCACAAAGGTAGAACAAATTTGCATAATTTATCAAAGGGAGGTAATTATGAGCAATTTATATTTTAAAGACATTAATATAATATATTTCTTAATCTATTTCATAATGAAATTTCTCTTTGAATCTTATTTTTCATATATTCATTTATATAAAAAGATAACTTATTACTTGATTTAATAAGACAGATAACATTTCACAGGTAAATACTATCCAGCTGTTAAACATGCTTTTGTTCCAATATATTATTATGCTATGGTTTACCTGATTTCCATCTAATTAACAACTACATCTCTGTCACCAGACACAACTATTTATATTGTTAAACATATCATCATAATCAAATTATTCTATTACTGTTTGTTAACAGTAGTAATGCAACTATATTTCTACCTTACTTTTTAATTTATATTTGTACTGAGATCTGAAAGCAACTCACTTTTTACATGTATTTTACTAATCTTATATACTCATGATATTATTTTCACAATTACCATGATTACGATCTTTAAAATTGTTTGATCAAATTTCACCCGGATATAATTTTGCTTTACAATTATCTCCCTTTCTGAATATAACATTTCTTAACGTTTCTCAAATCAAAATATGAACACAAGATAAAGTCTTCAAAGTTAACAATATTTGTTTATGAATAAGCAATAATATTTCAGTTAGAAGTATAAAAAAATAACTAAACATATTCATAATATCAATCAAGAACATATCATTACAATTCAATATACATACCCTTAATAAGAACAGTGTACAGAATATCACTGTAATTATATCTTAATTTAGTAGCAAAACACATAGATCTACCAATATTGACTTAATCAGAACCTTTTATATTTAAAATGTTAAACACATCTTTAATAGGTTAAATATTTCTCAACAATGCCTATTAAATAGTTCAATAAAACTATACTTTGAATTTAAATGACTATACAAAAATTCAAAATCATATTTGCATTTTCAAAACTCTAGATAAAAATATAGAATGTTATTCACATGTACATATTTTTGTTTTTTTGTATTTTATAAAACTCTTTTATATCAAACAGTCATATTCAAAATCATAATAAATATTTACAAAATACACCAACCTCAAATCTTCAAATATTCTTGTTCACAAAACAGAGACACAACTTCACCTGTCAATCACGTATTAATCAATAGTTAAAACATACAATGTAGTGAACAGTTTTTACCTGTACACTAATTACTAGAATGAAGTTAATATTTTGAAATACCTTTACATGATATTTGGACAAAATAATCACACTGTATCATAAATATGATTTGATAAAATATATAAATGCTAGTTTGAAAATGATCTCTCCTTTTTTTTCCAATTTTATTTAATTACTAAATTTCACTTGATTTGCTTAACTCTATACAAAGAGAGATAACTCATACATGTTTAATGTAATATTTGACATGTTACCTTTAAATATATGTAATAACCCAAACGTTTTAAAATATAAAGAATTGATGAATGCGTCAGATTTATTTACACTTACTGGAATAGCAAACTTTTGCAAAAGTGTTATTTAAACCTTTTAATGCATGTGCTTAATAATTTGTTCTTCCTGTCAAATATCTGTATTAATTATAAATACTATATTATTGCACCTTTGTTAACCATGTTGTTCAAATGTAAATATGTT
Source organism: Mytilus trossulus (assembly GCF_036588685.1). NCBI lineage: Eukaryota > Metazoa > Mollusca > Bivalvia > Mytilida > Mytilidae > Mytilus > Mytilus trossulus. The sequence goes on along the minus strand of NC_086378.1, from coordinate 54,241,428 downwards.
CCCACTTTTATTGTTTGTTAAAAAATGTTGTACTAACATACTCCACGGGGTGGCTTTAGTGATATAAAATGTCTTATGTAATATGTTTTATGGCTTGTGTTACAAAACTTCAATTGTTAAAATCTATACAAAGAGAGATAACTCAAAGATTTCTAATGTAATTTTTGACATGTTACACATGTTTCGTCCACCAGACAGCAATGAGACAACTCAATTACTCAGAAGACCAACTTACTAGTGTAAAATTAGCCGTTGAAAACAGCCGCTGCTTATATCTAATAGCAACTTTCATAAAAATAGTCAGAAAAACATATATAATCCTTGAATTTCATGTACGTAAAATAGCATATATTTGGATTTCTATTTTTGAAATATCATTCAAAACATGACAGTGTTAACAAAATCATGAATTGTTGACTTTTGCCTTATCTAAGTATTTTGGACTTCCAAACTGTTCCCTTTGTTCTGAAGAAAGTGAAGCAAGCAACTGTGGTTTCATATTATTTTCGTCTTTGCAAAGGCTTTTACCGGACTTGGACAGTTGCCAACTTTAATACATGTGTTAAATCTTCAATGATGTTATCCATAATTAACTATGTGTACATTATTATTTATTGGACATATTTCTTTTCCTTTTATATATAAAATTAGGTCGTTATTGTTTGGATTGTAAATGTAAATGTTTGTCCCTTTATAGCTTTCTTTCAGCATTGAGACTATGATTGCTTACTTTACTACGTTTTGTCTTTGATGATCATATATGTCATTTTGGCACTTCTGTCATAAAAAGGCAATATGGCACCCACTCCGATTCAATGGATATGAATAATTGGAGATATCGCAAATAAGTTTTAAGGATAGCACCCGAACGATATAAATACCTCGGAGGTATATTTTGGGATAAAATTATCAACAGATTGACTTTAATGATGGATGAAATTATACAAAATATGTTATTTATGTTATATGCTTGCTGTTCAGTGTGAGCTTATGCTCCTTGTTGGAGACCATACCTAGACCTAATGATTTACTCTCATACATTGTGACTTGGAGAGTTGTCTCATTGACACTCATACTATATCGTCCTATATCTATATAAGCTGTTTACCGTACCTGATTTTTCAACACTTATTTTTATCATACTGAATATAATGATGATCTTAATGTAAGTTCAGGTTCTGATAAAACGTTTATACATCCAGTCCAGATAGAAATGTTTCAGTGCTAGTTTTCGTGCTTTTTGAGGAGGCATAATGTTCTTGGAATGATATAATACAGGTTTAAAAGGGCTCAATTTCTTTTCATAGTGGACAATGATTATTTCATCTGAAATTTCACTTTTTCACGCAGTGAAATTATTGCACAGGTACAATTCATAACAATGGAAAACAACCTGTTCAACTACTTTTACAAGGCGAAAAAGAAAGTCGAATAGTGAAGCCCGTAAACAATACTTTTTTAATCTGAGCATGCAAATCGAAGATAATGTTTTTGGCGTATTGAATTTTAAACCTGATGCTTTTTGTTATCTATTAATCATGTTTTTCTTTGTCTAATGTGTTCTCCTATTTATTTGTATTGTAGTCCTGTAATATTATGTTGTCATCTCAATGTTATATTTAACTTTGCCATTAAAGTGCGAGGTTTGGCATGCCACAAAACCAAGTTCAACTCACCACTTTTATTCCCCTTTAAAAGTGTCCTGTGCCAAGTCAGGAAGATGGCCATTGTTAAATTATTGTTCGTTTAAGTGTGTGTTGCATTTTAACGTTGAGTCGTTTGTGTTTTCTCTTATGTTTGAGATATTGAGATAAGACATGGCACGGTACTTGTCTATCCCAAATTCATGTATTTGGTTTTCATGTTATATTTGTTATTATCGTTGTGTTTTGTCTGATGCTTGGTCCGTTTCTGTGTGTCTTACGTTTCGGTGTTATGTCGTTGTTCTCCTCTTATATTTAATGCGTTTCCCTCGGTTTTAGTTTGATACCCCGATTTTGTTTTTTGTCCATGGATTTATTAGTTTTGAACAGCGGTATACTACTGTTGCCTTTATTTTTTTTTTAATTTACAATAAACATATTAGCAGAACAAATATATTAATTTTGAGAATCCCAGACTCTATATTTAGTCACAGTTTTTCTTGGACATGTAAGTTAAATAACTATTGTTGACAATTGAGATTCGAGAGTCTATAGTTGAGACATTTAGATTAGAGACCATCTCAAAAATATCAAATAACTGTTACGGATTTATACATTACAATTACAACTTTTATCATTGCTATATATCTAAGCGCTTTTTCAGGCAATTTGATAAGGGAAATCCATAACTTGGAACACCACCAAACGTTCACACAATAACATAATTTGAAAAAAAATGGAAAAAAAGGTGGAGTTCTTACTTCTGGAACACCCCTATCCAGTGTCCGCCAATGCTACCTCACTTGATGATAATGTTTGCAGTATTTAGAAAAAAACCTTAAAGTACATATCATGAATTTGAACGTCTGTATTCTATCTGTACATTTTTTATGACAGCGATGTTTTAACGAAAACAAACGATGCATATACTTACTGTCTAGTATATTTTGTTTATTTTTACTTGGAATCCGAATCAGATTATGAGTCAATGCCAAAAGCCTTCACAATCTTTAGCACTTGCTTCCATTTGAATAGGTCATAAGACAACTGGGTTTTTTTCCGGACAATTTCCGTGGTGCTTGGCTTTATTCCTTTGCCTTTTTCTTATCAGTTTTAAATTTGTTTTCGATGCCAGATATAGGATTTGGACTACAACTTGATTTTCTAGAGAACCTTTTAATATTAGTGGATAAAACATATGCTAACCGCTATCCATTATTGACAACTTACAAAAGACACCAATTGCGATATAAACTTTTTGCAAGAAACTAAATCGTTGCATCGGAGAATGCAGAGTTAATGTCGAACACGTCAATCGCATACTCAAATGTTATATTAAAGTACTTGGTACAATATGGCGTCATCCACGCTGGAGAATAACACAGATTGTTGAACTTTGCGCTGACTTGGTAGAAAGAGTGCACAATTTAATTTACTGAAAATAATAAAATCCTTACTTTGAAATGATTCATTTAGGTTATGTAATGAAATATAATAAATTATGTTATCAATAAAAAAAATCATTACTTATTTTGAGACGACCCTTTAAAATGTTTATTGTCTCTCTTGTCTCATTTGTTGTTTGTCAAACGTATTCATTTGTCTAACACGACTATTATATTAAGTTAAACATTGTAACAAACGATCCTGGCTGATATACAATGCTGACGAAAGACGATGCTAACCAAAACATCATGCATTCTCATATACTGTCATCAAGCTTTACGTATTCAAAAATGTTCACGTTGTGTTTCTTTTTGTATGATGGATGTATGTGCTTTTGAATATTTTGTATAAGTATTGCTTAACCACGCTTGAGACCGCCTGTCAGCTTATCCTTGATACCTATGACAGATGGTACGTGGAAAGAATGCGTTGGTTAAGTTTGTAACGTTATTTTATATGAGTTTAATCTGATACTTTTCTCGTGCTACCGACGTCAATTTTTGATTATTCATATTATATGCGCCAACATTTCGTTTCTTTGTTTGTGATAGCTATATCATAACAACTTGAACACGTTTTTTGATATTATCTTGTATTTGTTTTGTAACTTGTGGTTGATAAGACTTTAGCAGACAAGTCCACGTAATATGACTATATCCATATTATTGTTTTTCAAGGAAGCGCTTTGAAAAGCAACGATGTATATCGCATGTAACATGTATAACTTCCCGTTTATCATAATTTCAATAGTGCGTTTACACATATTTTAAAAACCTCAGTGTTTTAATACACCAAGGCTTCTTTTGCTAGTTTTCTATTATTGAGAGTTTTTTGGTACAAGGTAGCCTTTGAACATAGACTCCTCATTGGTTAAGGAATCAAAACCGTTTGTGTGCCACATCTTTCACAAATGTGAAGCCCATCGAAACCAACATCATTGCAATCTATGCATGGAGAAGAAGATTGTTAACAATACCCAACTAACAGAAAGTGATTGCATAAATAATATATCATGAAAATGCTAACAACTTAGCTAACGATACACAAAGGTAAGAAACATAAACGCAAGTTGGGTCGAATCAGTGACTTTTAAATCAAAGATACCATGACTGATGATTTATGAGCATATATGTTCCTAAAATAACGAAAGGCAAAGACATTTTAGTTGTCTTTTGCATGATTTATCATGCTATGTAATTGTTTCATCGACTAAAAGCATTTTGATTATACATTAATTTTGGTGTCTTTTGCATATTTTAAAAGATTATTTCAGCTTAAGTGGTGAAGCTGGAAATAAAAAAAATACCTGTAATTGTTTTATCTTTCACTCATTGCCAGAGTGGAATATTGTAAGGGGACAATTTGCTTAAATTGATGAGTTCTGCCTTCTGTAAATTATTACCTAGACCGGCCTTTTTATTGTATAAGTTGTCTCGATCCAGGTGGTTTTTCTCATATTTGTCTTTAATTCGTTTCAAATCAGCTTTTATTGGATATGAAAAATACCCCGACGCAATAATCAATGTATGGATGTTTGAAAGGTCTATTCCCATGGCGTTAATTATGGGCGTTCAAATGAAATACATCATCAGTAGGTCTTTCTTCTTGCATTCCTTTCGGTACCATTTTGTAAATTTCGGACGACAATTTGCGTTTAATGAATTTGAGTATGCGTTTTTACAATGTCGGATTTTACCAAACATATAAAAAAGAAGATGTGGTATGATTGCCAATGAGACAACTATCCACAAAAGACCAAAATGACACAAACATTAACAACTATAGGTCACAGTACGGCCTTCAGCAATGAGCAAAGCCCATACCGCACAGTTAGCGCAACATGTACGTTTCCAGTCTAATAAAAACATTTTGCTGTTGAACTTTCGTTCAAGCAAACCAATAAGTAAAAATGTCCACAAAATTGGACAAACACAATGAATTCCTTATGTCATTCAATTATTAGAAAGTAATACTAACCAAGTATCACAATAAGAAAAGACAGGAATACTTTATTCATTTGCGTGCATGTGAAAACACAGCCGGTTTACATGTAAGAATGACTCTACAATCTGATTTAATCTGTTTTATCTTATGGTATGACCCCTGATCGTAATGCAAGGTTTCCGTTTGCAAAAAAAACAAAAAAAAATGGCGATAAAAATTCGTCATTTTACAAAGAATTTGGCGAAAAAAATATATATATTTTCCTACATCTGTTTATTTACTTTTATCTGAATTTCTCGGACTAAACCTGATCAGACAATACTCGGAATTCACCTTGACCTCATTAAGATTTGGACAGAAAATCAGTAATCAGCTGATTGCTTTTAATAGCTATTGACAACAAAGGACTAATCAATAAAGGTGTTGATTGAATTGTTTGACGAAATGATATGATTAAATGGCTTCCGCCAAATGTCACATAAAGGATTTATTTACCACTTTGCGACGCACGTGTTTGAAGCAAACTGTTGACGTCTCATCTCCTGTTAAAGATGGTTTAGAAAGGAAAGCTGTTGTTTTGACGAAAATTATACAAAGGCAAAACAAATCTCCGATTTAAAACTTTAATTTAGATTAACCCTTCAATGTATTGACTACACATGAAATGAGGGTTCAATTTCATCTGATAAAAGCTTTTGTTTTGCTTTAAAACCACTTCTTAGTACAAAAGGGCACATCACATTATTCTTTTAACGGAACTTTCCCAACGAATTATAATGGTATTAAATGATCAAATCATGTCCATACATTTGATTATATTCCAGGACTTATATCTTCTTTATTATTAAAAGTTTAATGGCCCCCTCAATAAGAAAAGTTTTTTTTTTAAATACAATGATTTTTTCCCCTTTTAAGTTAAAAACAATTTTGTTGTTTTATAGTAAATGTTTAGTGTTTATTCATTATTACAATGTAGACTCTAAAATAAGTTTGAGAGAATAATCATAGACACAATGGTGCCAATCATCATATTTAAGGGAGGATGTGTGGAAAAAAGGTAAATTTTCAATATATTTATGTTAATTGGCGAAAAAATACTAAAGTGGCGAAAAATATATTGTTTTTGGTGAATGAGGTGGAGAAAAAAGTATTGAACCAGAGGAAACCCTGTAGTTATTATAATCAGACTATTTTACAAATATAAGATGTTTAAAACAAACACGTTGTGATAATAGAGCGTCAAATTCAGTATCCATTTGTTTGAACGAGTGAAAATGAATGATTTGCAAACATAACTTAAATACCCAATTTCAGGACAAATTTAAAACGTAAAAGTTCGTTTTAGAATGGTATAATAAAAACGTAGCTGTTATATTGTTATCTTGATGATTTTTTTTATATGTATAAAATGAATGAAAAGCAAATGTATATCAGCAGCCTGAGGCTATTGTTTCAAAAATTATCTTGTAACAAAAGTATAATTATCAAGTATTCAAAACTGGTAAAAGTGTATACATTTATCATTTAATTTATTATTTCATCATCTTTGATGTATATGTAATATTTGTCGCTGGACATAATACATACAACACTATCATCATCAACAATAGTGATATACATTGAGACTTAATCTCCGTCGTAAGTACATATATAAAATATAGCTTGAGTCTTCTTCGTCGTAAGTACTTTAACTTGAGGCTTAATTCTATCAGATATTTTAGCCGATTTATGTCAAGAACTTATTTATGCATGCATCTCTAAGCTACATAGTTCTAATAAATGTTCAAGTTAAAGCCAATAAAGATCATAGAAGTATGTTTTATCGTATGTATATAGTTGTATGAACTGTACAACTTTGTACTTTTTTCACTTTCGATCTTTTATATCTGGGCTTTATGTATTCGGGTTTAGTTTTCTGTAATTAGTTAATACTTCAGTTTCATTATGTATATCTCTTTCATATTCATTTGATAAAATTTACTGTTTGCAATAGCATGAATTGTTCTATATAATAAGAATGTTCTTATCCCGGGCATACAAACAATGCCGTATTTGGCAAAACCTTTTCAACTTTTGATCTTCAGTGCTGTACAACTTTGTACTGGTGAGTGTTGTGTGGACAAGACGCGTTTTTGTCGTATTGAATTTTAAACCTGATGCTTTTTGTTGTCTATTAAACATGCTTTTCTTTGTCTAATATGTTCTCCTTTTTATTTGTATTGTAGTCCTGTAATATTATATTGTCATTTCAATGTTTTATTCAACTTTGCCATTAAAGTGCGAAGTTTGGCATGCCATAAAACCCACCACTTTTATTCCCTTTTAAAAGTGTCCTGTACCAAGTCAGGATGATGGCCATTGTTAAACTATTGTTCGTTTCTCTGTGTGTTGCATTTTAAGTTGAGTCGTCTGTGTTTTCTCTTATTTTTGAGATATTGAGATAAGACGTGGCACGATACTTGTCTATCCCTAATTAATGTATTTGGTTTTGATGTTATATTTGTTATTCTCGTGGTGTTTTGTCTGTTGCTTGGTCCGTTTCTGTTTGTGTTGCGTTTCGGTGTTGTGTCGTTGTTCTCCTCTTATATTTAATGCATTTCCCTCGGTTTTAGTTTGTTACCCCGGTTTTGTTTTTTGTCCATGGATTTGTGAGTTTTGAACAGCGGTATACTACTGTTGCCTTTATTTATGAAATGATCATGTCACTATTAAAACAATAAGAAAGGAATTGACTCGTGAGAAAGAATCGAACATAAAAACAGCAATTCCTAGTACAGTATTTCAAAATGAACTTGATGTACCGATCTCATAGTATCCACAGCTGCTATAAATTATCTTAAAAAAACTACAACTGATAAATAGAGAAGAATTATCTGGGTTTTTTTTATTATATGATCATATAGTTGTATGAAATATAAACCGTTTTGTCGGAGTTTGTGTTGCTCGGTCTTTAGTTCTTTAAGTTACGTTTTGTGTACTGTATAGTATTTGTCTATTATATCCGGGTGCGTGCGGAGATCGCCAATCTAGAAAACGGTTGGCATTTCCTTCATTATGAGCTAGAACTATTTTCGACTTTGGTGCCTTTTTTGTGAAAAGCTTTACACTGCGACGTGTCTTTAGACTCTTTGTTCCCATAAAACTTCATGTCATCAAGGTCTCTTTTCACACTAGAGGTTTCCCGATTTGCTACCGTACCAACCGTAGTACGAAATGGGAGCCGTCATTGAACTTTTGAAATTAAATCATATATGTCCTTAATGTTAATGTATGTTTTATGAATTATTATAAATCATTATAAAAAAATATTTGAATGATTTTTAGCTACAGCTTGGTATAATTTTGTATGTCACCTAATCATAACAAACGATAGTGTGTGTACTCGATTGTTCTTTCAACAAACCATTGCTACAGATGGGTGCGGTCCTAACCTTGACAAAAGTTAACTTAGAGTTAACTTGTTGACTGCTTTCTAAGTTAACTTAAAAAATTTTAAGCAGTCAAGCAAGTTAACTTCGTCGTTGGTGGACCAGACCTACGGTCTGCTTTTTTAGGACTGCTGCAGACCTATCGACAAGTCTGCTCCAGACCAGACCTGTGGACAAGTCTGCTTTTGACCAGTCCTGAGGACAGGTCTGCCCCAGACCAGACCTGTGGACAAGTCTGCTTTTGACCAGTCCTGAGGACAGGTCTGCCTCAGACCAGACCTGTGGACAGGTCTGCTCCTGACCAGACCTGAGGACAGGTCTGCTTTTGACCAGACCTGTGGACAAGTCTGCTATTGACCAGACCTGAGGACAGGTCTGCTTATGACAGGTTATCGTTATAAGAGTTTTCATATCAGACTTGAGCTTTCATTAAAGTATGTAAACAACATTCGCATTGTGTTTCCACAGATATCCTTTATCATTTACTGGCTAGACTCTACTAGATATTATACAAATGCTCTCTTTTATTTGATATACATGTATTCTTATATCAATAAAAAAAAATGGCTATACGATCACACAGAGTTTTTTTTATTAGAAGGCGGATAGAAAGGTTATCCAACGCATCGGAACAATATTCTTATATCACGGGATATCGGCAACATTGTCTACGTTACTTCGTTCCCTGTTGTTTACCTGTCCCTTCCTAAATTTTACTTTATGCATAAATTTATACTTGCATGGATATTTCATTGATATTCAACTTGTTTGCATTGGATTTACTATTCTATTTCCCGCAGAATATTCTAACAGAAATTGTACAGTGTCCGTAAGCATACGGTGTGGTAAAACCATCAACAATCTCGTCAAATTCGTCAGATTTATCGAGAGATTTGTCATTGACGATATTTGTATTGGACGTCCTAAAATTATACTCAATGTGCTCTTTAATGAAATAGTTGCCACTTGACGTTTAACTATAAACAAAATCAATCAACCAACAATATAGATTCCAAGAAGAGAACCTCGTATACTTTTTTTTATTAAATCATTGTAAATAGTAACATTCTTTTAAGAATCCAGTCCTAAGCAAGGAAGAAGTACAAATGAATTCAGACATGTCAGTGTTGGTACTTTGATGATGTGGCGTAATAGTTTTGTTTTACACGTACACCATCATGAACTCCTATAAATGATGTGACTGTTATTATGAATAAAGGGATGAAATTCTGACATTCTCAATTTATTCAGAATATTTTTTGCATTAATAGTTTTCCAATATTATTGATTACGTGTACATTTACAGTCCTACTAAAATGTGAACAGGAGCGCCAGGAGAAGACATTAAGGCGCTCGGTACAATGGTATGCGGGTATATAGATTTGCAAATAAAAGTGCACATATGATCAGTTTTGGTCAAATAGTTTTATTTTCCAAGTCAGCATGAGGTATTAAAACTACTGAAATTTTATCAATTATTTTGAATAAAAGGAGGACACGCTGGTATCCTAAATTTATGCGAACAAAAATTTGTTGTTATTAAATTGCAATATTGCTGTCCATTGTCATAATTATATTAAATATTGATTCCTGACATAAAAAATATGGCTGATTAATACTATGCGGGTACGTCATGGTGTATATAGATTTGCAAATTAAAGTGCACATATGGTCAGTTTTGGTAATGCGGTCAAATAATTTTGTTGTACAAGTCAGCTGGAGCTATCAAAACTACTGAAATTTTGTTATGTATCAATATTTTGAATAAAATGAGGACATGTTGGTAGCCTAAATTTATGCAAACAAAATTTTTTTGTTATTTATATATATTGCAATATTGCTGTCCGTTGTCATGATTGAATGATACATTAAATCCTGACATAACAAAATGACTGATTTACTGTCCAGGTATATAGATGTACAATTTAAAGTTCACATATGGTCAGTTTTGGTAATGATGTCAAATAGTTTTGTTTTACAAGTCAGCTGGAGGTATCAAAACTACTGAATTTTGTTATGTATCAATATTTTGAATAAAATGAGGACATGCTGGTATCCTAAATTTAATTTATGCGAACCAATTTTTTTTTGTTATTATATTGCAATTTTGCTGTCCATTGTCATGATTATATTATACATTGAATCCTGACATAAAAAATATGGCTGATAAATAATATGTGGGTATATAGATTTACAAATTAAAGTGCACATATGGTCAGTTTTGGTTGATGCGGTCAAACAATTTTGTTGTACAAGTCAGCTGGAGGTATCAAAACTACTGACATTTTGTTACGTATCAATATTTTGAATAAAATGAGGACATGCTGGTATCCTAAATTTATGTAAACAAAAATTTGTTGTTATTATATTGCAATATTGCTGTCCATTGTCATGATTGTATTATACATTGATTCTGGCATAAAAAAATATGGCTGATTAACTATGCGGGTATATAGATTTACAAATTAAAGTGCACATATGGTCAGTTTTGGTGGATGCCGTCAAATAATTTTGTTGTACAAGTCAACTGGAGGCATCAAAACTACTGAAATTTTGTTACGTATCAGTATTTTATGTAAAATGAGGACATGCTGGCACCCTTAATTTAGGCGACCAAAAATGTGTTGTTATTATATTGCAATATTGCTGTCCATTGTCATGATTGTATTATACATTGAATCCTGACATTAAAAATAAGGCTGATTAACTATGCTGGTATATAGATTTACAATTTAAAGTCCACATATGGTCAGTTTTGGTAATGCGGTCAAATAATTTTGTTGTACAAGTCAGCTGGAGGTATCAAAACTACTGAAATTTCGTTACGTATCAATATTTTGAATAAAATGAGGACATGCTGGTATCCTAAATTTATGCGAACCAAAATTTTTCGTTATTATATTGCAATTTTGCTGTCCATTGTCATGATTGTATTATACATTGATTCTGGCATAAAAAAATATGGCTGATTAACTATGCGGGTATATAGATTTACAAATTAAAGTGCACATATGGTCAGTTTTGGTGGATGCCGTCAAATAATTTTGTTGTACAAGTCAACTGGAGGCATCAAAACTACTGAAATTTTGTTACGTATCAGTATTTTATGTAAAATGAGGACATGCTGGCACCCTTAATTTAGGCGACCAAAAATGTGTTGTTATTATATTGCAATATTGCTGTCCATTGTCATGATTGTATTATACATTGAATCCTGACATTAAAAATAAGGCTGATTAACTATGCTGGTATATAGATTTACAATTTAAAGTCCACATATGGTCAGTTTTGGTAATGCGGTCAAATAATTTTGTTGTACAAGTCAGCTGGAGGTATCAAAACTACTGAAATTTCGTTACGTATCAATATTTTGAATAAAATGAGGACATGCTGGTATCCTAAATTTATGCGAACCAAAATTTTTCGTTATTATATTGCAATTTTGCTGTCCATTGTCATGATTGTATTATACATTGAATCCTGACATAAAAAAATATGGCTGATTTACTTAATGATGTGGGTATATTGATTTACAAATTAAAGTGCAGATATGGTCAGACAGTTTTGGTGGATGCGGTCAAATAATTTTGTTGTACAAGTCAACTGGAGGCATCAAAACTACTGAAATTTTGTTACATATTTATATTTTAAGTAAAAAGAGGACATGCTGGCACCCTTGATTTAGGCGAACAAAAATTTGTAGTCATTATTTAAATGAATTAAACTATTTCTGATTGTGGCTGCATAGTTCAAGGATGTATAACTAACAAGGACGTATACACCTAACATCAAATATACTTCTTTTCAAAAATATACATAATATGATTGAATTTGATCTCGGAATATATATATATTCAGTGCCTGTTATCATTGTAACCGAGATTGTTTTCATAATAGATAGATTGTCAGATCACAGATAAATTTGTGTTACGTTCTGTGCGTACTTATTTTCAAATATTTGTATTTAATCCTGTTCATAAAACGGAAGTATTAATTTTCAAATTACTTTATTTTAGATGTTTAAACAAAGATTTGTTTTTTAATCAACGAAGAGCGGTCCTTGTTACAAGTTAACTTAGTGTTGAGCAGACCAGTCAAAAGTTAACTTGGGAACAGGTCTGGTTTCACATTTGTAAGAAAAGATAATAGAGCTATTTAAACATTCAAAATTGACCTCATTCAAAATTTCTAAAGGTAAAGGTAAATAAAAAACCTATTTCATTATAGTGATCGCTCAAATTGTAAAGAGTGCATTCATTTGTTTACATAAATAAGGCCGTTAGTTTTCTCGTTTGATTTTTTTTACATTCTCTTATCTGGCCTTGTATAGCTGACTTTCTGGTATGGGCTTTGTTCATTGTTGAAGGCCGTACGGTGACCTAAAGTTGTTAATGATTGTGTCATTTTGGTCTTTTGTGGATAGTTGTCCCATTGGCAATCATACCACATCTTCTTTTTTTTATATGCAAGGTATTGTACAGTGTATAAATACAAATACGACTGAGCAAGTCTTTATTATAGGTATAATAAAATTAACGGTACCAATTTTCTTGTACCAGATGCGCATTTCGACAATACATGATTGTCTCTTCAGTGATGCTCGTGGCCAAAATATTTAAAATCATTATACAAACCGTGGATGAAGTAACTTGGTTTTATCCAAAAAAAAATAGAAGGACTTCTGTGCATTCTTTGATATAATTTCATATTGTAGGTTATTTTAGTTGTTAAAATTCATTATTTATAATACAATTCTTATATTTTTTTTGGAAATTGCAAAAATCATCAATCAGAAGAATGAGAAATTTTACCAAAAGTTAAAAGAACGAAAAAAGTTTATAAAAAAATAAACACACATACAATATCGAAAGAACACAAGTGTCAGTACAATTGTATTTGAGTCAAGATAACAGTGGCGGATCAAGGAGTTTTCATAAGTTTGGGACCACTATCGGCCTAAGAGGGGCCCTCTCCGGTCATGTTTCAGTGATTCGCAATATAATTAACCTATTTCCAGAAAAGGGGGCCGCCCCCCTTTAATCTGCCTCTGTATAATTTTATGACAATCGTGTTAGTCAATTGAATGATATGTTTCTAGAAATGGTTTTTTGTTTCATTGGCAAATGAATAGTAAATAATGATTTTTCAATTTCACTTTACCCTCCGAAATGCATTTCTAGAAGAAAAAAAATTCAAAGAATTCCCTTTTTTCACTCAAAGGTAATCCCTACTCCCACATCATCTGAAAAAAATAGTTTGCTGCAATGATTGAAATATTGAAATAAATAACTTTAATATTAAAAACTAATTTTATGATACGAAAACCACCCAATTTTGACACGTTAACAAATACAGATATAACCAACACCAGTATCATTATTATATATTAGTTCATGTAAGTATTGCACTAGTGGTCAAATTATATTTACTTGGTATCGTCTTATTTTTTAAATTTTTTATTTGCACAAAATACGAACATGTAAAAGTGGTTTTTTTTTCAATTCAAGGGTTAATTCAGGTTTCATTTTAATTAATATGATATCATTCAGTAGAAGTAGAATTGTCTCAACGAAACCCATAGTATTTAAGTATTTAACAGTGTACCATCGCGCTTTAGCGTCCTACATTTATACCAAGAGGAGATAATATGTCTACAACTCAAAATGGTTTCAAGCAAACCCTGCATTCATATTGTTATGTAAAAGAAATTTCTAAGTGATGTAAACAACGGATTGACCATTTTATACAAATATAAAAAAGGAACTATGACCTTGACCTTCTATTATTTAAAAGGTCAAATGGTGCTGAGTTCAATAGTGGTAGCACCATGCCTCTACTACTTCCGGTTCTCAAGTTTTGTATTGCATCATATATTTGATGATTCATTGTGACATTGATGAACTTCGGAATTGTCAATTTTTTTCTACAATGATGTCCTTCACTTGCAGATCATTTATCATTGAACAGCTTTTGTTTATCTATTGTCGTTTTAGAGATATTACAATTTGATATTTGGCGATCGGAGACTTGTATTTCTGAATCAACAACAGGTTACCAACCAAAATATTTCAGAAGCTGTAGAGTTTACTACAATGATGTCCTTCACTTGCAGATCATTTATCATTGAACAGCTTTTGTTTATTTATTGTCGTTTTAGAGATATTACAATTTGATATTTGGCGATCGGAGACTTGTATTTCTGAATCAACAACAGGTTACCAACCAAAATATTTCAGAAGCTGTAGAGTTTATATGCTTGACCAAATACCAAAAACATTCAATGAAAAATATACCCCAAAAAATAATTTGATTTTTTTATGTTTTGCATTGACTTTGTGAATTTTATAAGTTCTATTTATATTATTGATATTGCATTATTTTTGGCACTTTGCCGAATGGGATCATTTGATATATCAAATTGAAGGTCTTAATGAGCTTTATTCAAAAAGGAATTATAAATTCCCTTTTTCTTCCCAGTGGGTAGAGTGAGGTCATTTAGTGCAAAAAATATTTCACCCAACAAGGGAAGCGAGAGGTTGAAATCAACCAAAGGCTACGAATGAATCGGAACAAAATGAAGTTGGGAATAACGGTCGACACATGGAACAAGTCCTAGTAGTTGCAATTTGTACAAAATATACCATAGTTAAACTAATTTACAAGTGGTCTAATCAACGTGTGTTTGAGAGTGTTTAGGTTAGTTTTCTAGCAAAGTCACTTATTGAAACATACTATAGAGATAAGATAATCATGCTGACTTAGCTTACAACCTAGCTGCGGAACCGTAGTTCATAGGTCCTTATGTTATTTTTTGACTATTTGCGGACCATAGAGCTACGGATTTTTCCTATTTCAAAACGTTCGAAATTGCGACCTAGGTTCAGGTCGCACTTATTTCCCCAAAAAATATTCTTTATAATGTTTGCAAAGCTTGTCAATATGTCTAGTTCGTTTCTTTAGATATTTTTCTAGGATATGACGTACTTATTTATTTTTGAATATTCATTTCCTTAACACTATTATCTAATTATTGCCATTTGTATACATTCTCCGCCTATTTTGTTCGGCCATATTGAATCTTGTGGTGACGTCACGAAAAGCAAGAAAAGATAACTGTTATAGGAAAACACGTGTTGGTTTGTTTACGTTGTCTTTTATTTTATTTTCATGACTTTTTGAATGAAAGTACGTTAAATTCAAATAATATACTTACGGAAATAATAATTCTCTCAGTCTATTCAAATATTTCGTATGAATTGATGTTGTAAAGATTTAAAAACACTCGATTCTTGCTTATGAATAGGTAAACAAACCAACACGTGTTGTTCTCTAAGATTTATCTGTTCTTGTTTTTCGTAGGCGTTCCTCGCCTCCAACATAGGAGATCGAGGGTATTTGAGTTATCTTTTTTGCTTTTCGTGACGTCACCACGAGATTCAATATGGCCGAACAAAATAGACGAAGAATGTATACAAATGGCAATAATTAGATAATAGTGTTAAGGAAATGAATATTCAAAAATAATTAGGTACGTCATATCCTAGAAAAATATCTAACGAAACGAACTAGACATATTGATAAGCTTTGCAAACATTATAAAGAATATTTTTTTGGTAAATAAGTGCAACCTGAACCTGGGTCGCAATTCCGAACGTTTTAAATTAGGAAAAATCCGTAGCTCTATGGTCCGCAAATAGTAAAAAAATAACATAAGGACCTATGAGCTACGGTTCCGCAGCTACTTACAACCATACTAAATATACAAAGAACACACATATCTCAAATGAACTGTACCCTTTGCAATGCATCAAGTGAAATGGAAACATTTTGTGAATGGAAACATTTTGTGAATGGAAACATTTTGTGAATGGAAACATTTTGTGAATGGAAACATTTTGTGAAAACCATAATATTTGTTTTAGAAATTGAATGACATTTTAATTTTTTGCAACATATAATGTAGGTAAATATGAGTAGCTTGGTTTAAAGGTCATGGCCCTTATCCACTACCATCAAAGTATGCTCACAATTGTTAGAGAATTTGAGAATTTTGTGAAATGTGTACGACATACGAATGGTGTTTTAGATTTTCAACAGTCATGAATGAGAATTAATCTTCAGAGAAACAGATTGTTACAAAGTGACTCTTGCTGAATATTTTGGTTTTTTTGTTAAGTCAAAATTGACGAATACGACAAAAGACATCCGCTACTACATATACTGAGGACCATATGCTAGTCTTTCAAATATCCCACTTCCGGAAAATAACAATAAGGGCATGCATACATAAATTTGTCATTTACAATTTAAACACTGGTTAATGTGTTTCCTTCTAACGTACGAATTGAGCACATAGGCAACCATACTGAAATCAGTGTCTGGTGTGAATCAGCATAAAATGAAATACATAGTTTCTATAAATACAAAGATGTTGTTGATAAGTGTGAAATAATTTTAAAGTGTTATCGTGAAGTCCATTTACTGATTTCCTTACTATGCACTTAAAACAAGTGTTTGCAATTCTTAACAATGAATTCACATCTCTTTGTTTATATAATTATATAAATGGTCTTTGTTTATATGAAAGGTCTTTGTTAATGTATAACAAAAGGAGGAAATATCTTTAAACCTCCAGCTAAAGCACCTTTTTTTCCTTTCCTTAACTTAAAATAGTATTAAAAGTATAAATACCAAACACTTTGAGTTCATCTACGACTTCTAACTTAACGAATGGGTGTTTATTGTTTTATTAAAATATATTATACTAAATATTGACATGACTTAAACAGTTGGATACATTATAGAGTATTACATGATCATGTATGCGTCTAAGAATTCCGCACTGGATACGGTCTTCAACAAGTCTCTTAACAATGACGTATTTAAATTCAACGAAATGGACGCCAAACTCCCATATATACAATGTCCCAAAACTTTCGAAATACAAACTAGACATACAACGACTAGAGGTTCCTGAACTACATTTGTAGGAAAGGCGAGATTAAAACTAAAGTATTAAAAATCTATTTTTATTATGTTAAATATGTTTTATTGTAAACGGAAGAAAACACTATATTGACAATATATGTCTATTTCGTATGGGTTAAAATGTACTCGATTTACTATAATTAAGGACATTTTTAATATTTAATGATTTATATACTGGATAGGAGTCTAAAACTTGTTGAATTGAGGATACGAAATCAACCGAAATCAACTGGTGATGAAGAGGGGGGGGGGTCCTTTTTTGGGACGTCGGGATCTGGTGTTTTTAAGCTCTGGATTTCGGGGTTGATCCTTTCGGGATCCGGAATTTATCATTTCGAATTTTGGGATGTCGGGATTTGTTGTTTTTTAATTCGGGACCTCGAGATTTCATGTTTTCAGTACCGGAATTTCGGGATCAGTACTCCTCCTAACCCTCCCTCCTCATTGTATGCTTCCATTATTCCTGTCAGCAGTTTTGAGCTGGTGAATACATTGACTTACAGCCACAAGCCAACGAACATCAGATTTTAAGCGGTTCGAACTTTTTTTCCGAATTTTGTATGTTCGTTCCCGCATGGCTCATGTTTAGCAATAATCGTATCATATTTTCTGAATAAATATATAGGTAATAAAATCATTTTCAATAGATTCCTTTTAATCAGGACTACAATTAGTCATGCAATATGTATTAAAACATAATCTGGAAAAACGTCAAAGGAATACACGAAACAACAGTTTTGTTTTGTAAAAAAAAACATTCATGTCCAGTGCACAATGTTTATTCAATATAGTCAACATCGCGATATCTACAATGTTAACACGATATCGTGTCAATACCGTTCACATTGTTGCAACTCCTATATATTGTTTACATTGTTGACATCGCGATGTCTACAATGCTGAAAAGGTATCGTGTTAACATCGTTTACATTGTTTAAACTCTTATAAATTGTTTACATCGTTGACATCGTTAACATTGTGATGTATACAATGTTGAAAAGATATCGTATTTACATCGTTCAAATAGCGATGTTAACAATGTTAACACAATGTCGTGTCATCATCGTTTTACATTGTTTGAACTCTTATATATTGTTTACATCGTTGACATCGTAAACATTGTGATGTAGACAATGTTGAAAAGATATCGTGTTTACATCGTTCAAATAGCGATGTTAACAATGTTAACAAAATGTCGTGTCATCATCTTGTACCTTGTATGAACTCTTACATATTGTTTACATCGTTGACATCGTTAACATCGCGATGTTTACAGTTTTGAAAAGATATCGTTTTTTCATTGGTTACTTTGCCATATTAACAATGTTTAAACACTATTTGTGTCAAGTAAGAGTTATAATATCACATTTTTTACAGATTTTTCTTGTTGTACAAATTAATAGGGAGAGATCATAACACATGTTACACAAAAAAACAAAACCAAAATACTTTCATATTACTATGTTTACGATGATAGAGGAGACGTAAACAGAAGGGGACTTAAATAGAGAGTCGATGTGCAACATGAACACGATGTTGATACGATATTGTTCAAATTGCGATGCACACAATGTGAACGACGTAATTATAAAGGAATAGACTCCGAATAAAGCATAAACACGATTCTTATTGACACCTTATTGTCAACATTACATCACAATGTATACGATGTAAACGATTTACACACAAAGGTGAAGACTAGGTTCACATAATTTACACAATGTTGACGATATAAACACAATATTATCAGCATCATGATGTATAAGATGTTAACGATGTAAACATAAAGGTAGAGAGTCGATATACAACAAAAACTTGATAAACACGATGTTGACACGATATTTTTAACATCACGATTTATACAATGTGAATGATGTAAACACAAAGGTAAAGGCTTGGTTCCAAACATTTATACAATGTTGACGATGTAAACGATGTAAACACAATCTTGTCACCAACACGATGTATGCGATGCCAACGATGTAAACAGAAAGGTAAAGAGTAAATATACAACATAAACAGGATGTTGACACGATATGTTGATATTGCTATGTATTAATGTGAGCGACGTAAACAGAAATGTATAGACTCTGCATACAATATAAACATGATGTTGACACGACATCGTCAACATAATGATGTGAAGGATGTAAACAGAAAAGGTATAGACTCTTTATATACACGTTCTGAACATAAACAGGATGTTGAAACGATATTGTCAACACCATTGTGTATACGAAATGAACGATATGAACACAAAGGTATAGGACACAAAGCTTTAGAACATTTAGATATAATACAGTGTTAACACAATAACGACACTATAAAGTTGACTTGGCAATATCGACAAAACATCGTGCACTGGACATACCTGTCATATTACATGCACATATTGTTTGATTATTAAAGAAACAGGCAGTAATCTTGTACATCGATTCCAACAATTGAACAGTTAACAGACATTTTATGAAAAGATAAACGAAAAATTGGCACGACGATACACATGTTTTGAAAATGTATGTAATTTGAAACCAAACAAACAGTTAATACTGCCTACGAATTGAATGTTTTCCACGAAAAACAATTCTTTATTTAAGAACGCCCCTTTCTTATAAATGAAATGAGGACGGATGTTATCAAAACAAGGAAATTAGTCGATTATTGTTTTAAAACCAAATAAAGAATTATAAATAATAAGACCTTAATACTATTCCATTAGTCAAAACAGATGTTTTACAGTAAACGCATATATCCATGTGTTTATTACATACACAATGGTTTTAGTTTACATTTTTATAATGTTTAGCGTTGGTTTTGTTAATTCAATGATTGGCGCAACGGGTACGTATTCTTAAGTATATATAATTCTTATAGATGTCGAATGGTCAAAATGATGGTTATACATGTAAGACTTCTGAATATAACTGTTTCGAGAATTTTAAGGCAAATCTTCAAACAAGATGACAATATAATACATAGTATGTTTAGTTGTCCTCATGATTAAAACATATACTAGCACAATTTAATGGTTCGCCGAGTCAGCTGTAGGACATATAATTTATTCGTTTAGACCATCAATGCAAGGGTAATTGCAAGTATTTGTTAAAACTAATATATAAGATGAATCAAGCATGGATTAAATAAACTGATAACAAATATTAAACATAGAAACTAATGATTGTAAGTACTCATCAAACAATCGGTATAAGACGTTTTTGTCTTGATAAGAATGAGTTTAAGTACCAATATAATCGTGAGTCAAATTAATGCAATTGGCACAGCTTGCTTCACTCGCTTCTTAATATAACACAAGGTTAAAAGAATATGAAACACACACTTCCGTACTCTATATAGATATACAAATACGGTAGTTTGATACGTTTGGATCACATGTGTTTCAACAAATGATCGGCCTATATAGTGGAATCAACCTCTTCATGTGAACGTCTTCCTTTATTCATACGAGGCTGACCTAACACAGGAACGTATTTAATAGAAGGAACATATTGGTCTAGATCTGATAATTAACGAAATATTTGCCGATGAGGGTTAAGAAACAATCACTCAATCAACCAATATGATTGTACAATTTAAACCTTAGATGATTTGATTTTTTTAGCTTTAATGCTCTTCAACTTTGAAATTTATTTGACTTTCTATCTATTTTGTGTGGACCGTGTCAGATGAGCATGATGTACTTGAATAAGATGTATCTAGTGTGCTGAGAGAAAACCTAATGTCCTTTATGATAATTTTGCTATTAAAAAGGAAACTCGTTTTTAATAACATGGTGTGATCATGCTGTACATACAGTATGCAATATCAAAAAAAATTAACTTACGGTACGCAAATCAATATATAGTTAATTTGTATAGGAACCTGACCAAATGATTAATACTTAGAGAATTATTTTTTTTATAATTGTAAAAATAGGAATAGCATCCACGAGATCAACTCAGGAGATATATTTGTTTTTTCAAATCATATACCCGAGAGACATCAGTACATTATATTTTCAAATTTACTTAATGTATTTCACTACTTTTCAGATAAACTAGATCCACCAACAGATATCCAAGTTCTTGTAATTGGTAATACAACTAAAATTTCATGGAAAGTTCCTAATGACCAAGGGATAATATGGTCTCGGATCTATATAAGCAATTCAACAGGAGGCTATTTGGATTTAAGTTTAGGAGGAGGACATCATTTTAAAGATATACGATTTACCACTTCTTTCTTTGAGATAGTCAATCTGAGTTTATGTTCTAAATATACTGTCATAATTAGATTTTTACATAGAACGCAATCTTCAAAATTCGCCGCCAAAACGTTCAGGATAACAAGTGAGTATATAATCCATTTTTAGCCATGGCGTTGTCAGTTTGTTTTAGATTTATGAGTTTGACTGTCCCTTTGGTATCTATCGTCCCTCATTTATTATATTATCAATGTTGTTTTTCAAATAATAATGTAGAATGGTGCATGCTGTTGTTTTTTTTTCCTTTTTTTCCAAGATATGTGCCAGTACTTATTTAACTGTTTTAACGTGTTTTTATATTATTAAGGTCGTTTATATGATACAACTAAATCGTGACAAAGGAGGTTGTAAAACTAAAGTTTGAATTGATGTACAAATTTTAAATCGTATTCTAATATGACGTGCTTTTTTCGCTTTGTGAACAAACCCATGCTCTTAATCCCAAAAAAGTGTTTGCACATGCGTATAGTGACTTCTTCAGAATAATGAATTGTATCAAATTATCATGTACTTAATATGTTTCCTTCACTTTAAAACACTTTCAAATTCTTAAATGATGCACATGATGTTACTATTTATTTATTATGACTGTAATGTGTTGCATTTCGAAATTGATATAATTGGCCTAGATACGATAACCGTTCATGCTGACTGTTCAAACTCCTCCTTTTGAAAAATCATAGTGTCATACGTTTGCTTCTTTACAAACAAAAAGTGAGGTTTATGGAAGAGCCTACACAAACGCCTTTATACTTATTTTTATCGGAAATAGAAATTGTCTTGAATGTCAGATTCAGAATCAAAATAATTGATGGCCAAGTGATTTGAGTAGTTCAACTACTACATCACTATCCAGTCAATACCGAAGTTGTATGTTCAAATTTCGCACTGGGCATGTGCACTCGACTAAAATTGACTGGAATTGACAATTTTCCTAACGAAAGTTTGTAGATCACTCGGGGCACTCCGTGTTTAATCCACTATTGATAACTGACCACCACGAAATAGTATAATATTAGGGTTAAATACTAATCAATCAATAAATCAATTCAACCCAAAACATATAAAAGAGCGGTTTGAGTTTATAACTATTTAATGAAATATTTGATTGCGTTTTCAGTCTGGGTTTTATCAAAAATATTGTCAAGATTGTGACAATTTTTTTTTCTTCACATCCTCAGTTATATTATAGTTTGTTTCCCTATGTGTTATATTTTAATGTTTTGTTTCTGTTGTGTCTTAGTTCTCTTATATTTGATGGGTTTCCCTCAGTTTTTTTTTTTTTTCCTCAATCGATTTATGAAGTTCGAACAGCGGACATACTACTGTTACCTTTATTTGAATGGATAAGTGTTTTATAAGTTAATATCATAGTTCGCAGTTGTGCTGTTACGATGGAAGAGTTGAAGACATATCTAGAGATATTTAGTTGGTTTTATTATCATCTTGCAGAAATAACAAATATGAATGTTTAATATACATTTAGTAAACATTTTGTACATTTAACTCATGTATATTGATTAATACATGTTAAACTTATATATAATAACAAGGAAACTTTCTTAAAACTACGGAAGCCCTGTAGTGCCAAGTAAAAATAATAACAACTTGCGCGCACAAGTTACTATCTTGTGCGCACAAGTTACAAACTTGCGCGCACGAGTTACTATCGTGTGCGCACAAGTTACACAACTTACACACTCGAGTTATCATCTTGTGCGCACAAGATATTAACTTGTGAGCGCAAGTTATAACTATTTTTTTGCGTGGCACTCAAGGGCGTCCGTAACTTAAAAATACTGATTATTGTTCCCATTAAAGAAGATATGTAGGGAGAGTTTCTGATAACAATGGTTTAAGTTCCATGTAAACAGTTTATTCGAAGATCAGTTTAAGAAATAATTTCTTCATGTCATGCTCTTTATTCATTTTAACATTGGCAGGCATTGTACATGTTGTAGTTGTCAATATTCTACACTGAGCATTAAAATGAGCACAGTGCATGACATTGAGGTAATATTTCGATTTCGATTTGAAAAGGACAGGAAACATATTTTTTATAAACCGAAGTGTACGAATACCTTCAAAATTGTTGGCTGTTCTCGTTTGCCTCCCCGTAAAGTCTGTAGATTACATCTTCATATGTGATCAGTTTGAAAACAAAAAGCTAGGTAGATATTTGTTGATAAAAGATTTAAAAGAATATTTATTGTATGCTGCTAATATGCATATTTTTTTTAGAATAACAATGACGATAACAAAAATATAAACATTTAATTTGTGTGCGTGTGTCAAACATATTTAGTGCTTATTAGAACACGGTTTTGTTTACAAAGCGTAATAAGGACGTCATATTAGAGTTTAATATATTAAAAACCTTAAACATGTTTCGGTGGGGTAGAATCAATCTTTTGCAATTATTATTGTTTATTGCAGACTTTGTATTTATTCATTTCAGTGGAATGTTATTTCAGATTCTTTTTGCACAAGGAAAATTCCTTATTTCTCAAGTAACACAGGGAAATATGTTCAACAATGACAAAAGTTACTTGTTTCGAGAAAGAATAAGAACTATGCAGACCGTGCAGTTATTGCAATAAACATGCACAATTAGTAAACGTTAAAATTTTGAAAAGAAATATGATAAAAACAAATATAAAAAAGAAGATGTGGTATAATTGCCAAAAAGACAACTCTCCACAGGAAACCAAATGTTACAAAAATTTGCATCTACATGTTGTCGTTTGGCCACCAACAACAACGAACAAAGCCCATATCGCATTATCATCTATAAAAGGCCCAACAATCACAAACGTAAAACTATTCAAATGAGAAAACTAACGTCTTTATTTGTCTACACACAATAAACAAACAAAAAATGTTACACAGCAACAAACTACATTAACATTATAGGATCCTGACAACCTCCTACCTTGGACAGTGGTGTATCAGTACAAAATACGAACAAACTATAGAAATCAGTTGAAAAATGCTTAACTCATCAGAGGAAAACAAATAGAAATATATAGAGTATTACAAAAACACATGGACGTAACTGAGTACTTGTCTGTCCAGCTTCATGTTGAAGTTTAAAACATTAAATGTACGCTCAAAAAAGAAACTCAGGTTCTCATTTAATTTGGTATATACCTTTACTGTTTTCGTTCGACTCTTTTTTGTAATTTCGTTTTGTAAAGTTCGCTACATTATAATTTCCGATTGTGACAGGTTGATATAACTTATGCTATAGTGTTAGCACATTAACTAAATATTTCAAAATGACATAACATGCCAGAGGATAAAGGCATACCAATGTGATAGTAAAAAATACCAAAATAAGGCCAAAAGTCAAACACCAGTACATGAAACACAACAATGAAAACAAGGGACTCAGGAAAACGAACCCCACCAAAATCCAGGTCGATCGCAAATGGCCTAGAAGGGAACTCAGATACTGCTCCACAAGTGGCATAAACAAGAGATAAGTTTAATACATTAGGAAAAAATTGAGGAAAAAAAGATTGGATGACAGTAATGACAATTGGAACATATAGTTTGCCATCTGTAAAACATATCCTTCATAACGGGCAACGTCCTGTAAAAGTGTCTGTAAACTATAAGTAGGAAGATTTCAACTTGGATTAAGCAATAACATTTAATTCATAATAATCACAGTTATGAAAATAATCATGCAAAAAAGTCAAGATTTGTTATATCTTAATGGAATCATTTGTATAATGGAAAGGTCTTATATTTAACGAACAATTAAATGCATTCAATCCAAAGGTGTCACACATGATTATGAACAGAATTTGCTAACTCTTCCGGAGCACATGATATCAGTTTTTGGTGGGATTCGTGTTGCTTAGTCTTTATTTTTCTATGTTGTGATAGTGTTCTTTTATTTATCTGTTTTTCTTTTTTTCATTTTAAGCCATGGCGTTGTCAGTTTATTTTCGATTTATGAGTTTGACTCTCCCTCTGGTATCTTTTGCCATTCTTTTAAAATACTTTCAATGTAAAAGCAAAAGGTTATTAATCAATAGTTATCGGCATCTGCATCAAGACACGCAATGATTAGTCAAAACCTGCCATGTTTTGAATAAAAAGAAAGACATCAATTTTTTATTTTTGTTTCAATATCTTTCTACCGGTAACAGATAGCTAACAATGTTAGTGGTAAAACATACATGTTTTGTCTAATTATTGATTTTGTAATATATATAAGAAGATGTGGTATGATTGCAAATGACACAACTTTCCGCAAAAGACCAAAATGACACAACTATAGGTAACCGTACGGTCTTCAACAATGAGCAAATCCCATACCTCATAGTCAGCTATAAAAGGTCTCGATAAGACAATGTAAAACAATTCATACGAGAAAATAACGGCCTTATATATTTAAATATAAATGGACGAAAAACAAATATGTAACACATAAACAAACGAAAACAACTGAATATACAGGCTCCTTACTTGGGACAGGCACATTCATAAATAATGTGGCGGGGTAAAACATGTCAGCGGGATCCCAACCCTCCTCCTAACTTGGGACTGTGGTATAACAGTATAACATTAGAACGAACCATAAAAATCAGTTGAAAAAGGCTGAACTCATCAGATGGACAAAAATAAAAGTGGACGTTGCCGGGTACTTATACATCTCGACACAAAAAGACACAATGAACAGATCTGAGAGTACTCGCAGTTATCTGACAGCTAGTGCAAAGTCACTAACAACTAATAAATAAATCATGCATCTAAGACTAAACAATCAATCCTCACACATCCAAAATCTAATGGATTTAGTGTAAAGACGTCATAAACAGCCAGAGAAAAACATGTCTTTGTTGTAATGTGTTTTGTCTCACGACATACGCAAATAATTAAAAATCATCTTGTGTAAAAATAGAATGATTATTCGATCCAATTGTCTTTAATATTTCAGATGTTATTGAAGCAACCAATGCCAATTCTCGTGTGTGTCGTTATTGCTTTAATGTTATGATTGTATTACCAATGACGACAAAATTCAAACATATTCCACATGTGTTAGGGAAAAAATATTATGAAATAATTATTAGATTTTGTTCAATAAAAGAAAATGGTTATACGCAATTGGTAAAAGATTTATGTCACACAACAAATTCAAACCCCATTAGTTTAAAAAAAATTCTTAATGTATGTTTAAAAACATAATAAAACATAATGTAACAATTGCAAAAAACAACCACGAAGGCTTTACTTGAAACCCGTCAGCCATTATAACCTATTTTGTAAAACCTTCCATTATTAATGAACATGTATATATTTATTTATAAAATAGCAACAGTAAAATTAACATTCTTCCCTGAGCATCCATTTATCGGCAAGGATATCAAATTCACCTGTAACTCAGTGGTACATTCATGTCCAGGAGAAAGACCTTTCGATCTGTCATTTACATTTTATGGGAACAAGAGAGGCGATACTGACAAGAATACGTTAACGATACATGCACTTACTAAGTCAGATAAGGAAATGCAGATATCCTGTCAGGCAATTGATGACCTTGGAAAAGTCTTTTACTTGAGTAATTCTGTAACATTAGATCCATACTGTAAGTTATTCTAGTTTATGTAAACAAAATATACATGTTAAAACCAACAGAGCCGTCGACCTGTGTTGCATTTTGAATTTATATAGCAATGACAAATAAATAATTAACAAATCAATATAACATTATAAAAACTACTTTCAAAGCTCACTTAAAGAATATGTAGTTTTTTTTAACATCATGAATATTGCAAGTACTGAATGGCGGATAACGCTTTTCATACTGCACTTGTTCTATTAGAGCAGTCATAATGCGTTGACTATATACGTCTATGTCATATAAAGTCACTGACCCAAATATCAGTTTTCCTCTGGAATATCTAAAGAGTAGTTGCTGGAACTATATTTAGTTATTCGTGACGACCTCTTCAACTTGTCTTTGTTTCAAACAAAGCCTGGTACGACAAAAACTGATTGACGTCTAGAAATAATTATTTAATGTAAACCCAGAACGACATGACAAAATTAAAACTACTGCTTACATCATTAAAATCATTATTATATACATACTTGCAAAAACTTACTACTATATCAAAGTGCACATGAGATTGCAATATTAATATCGTTGCAATGTTTTACATTATAAAACAATACAGAGTAAGGCATTACAATTTCTACTAACGTCACCAAAAATTGTTTTGAGGTACAAAAATCTAAACCCAAATCAATCAATGAAACAAGATTCATCCTAAAAAATCAGACGCGCAAAAACATCCAACAAAAACAAAATCATAGTGTACAGATAGCCTTACTTGGTCAGTCAAAAAGTGGGTAGTGATGAGGTGTAGGACATTATGTAGAACGTTAAAGTAGCTTAAAGTCACAAAAAAACAGACAAGTTCATGTCGGTTTGTGTCGCCTGATATATTATTGGTTTCTGGCTGCTTATTTTTTTGTATTCTCTATAATCAGTATAATATTGTTTAAAAATGATCGATTTTATTTTCGTTTCGGCTGTGGTGTTTTTTTCAGTTATTTCTGTGTTGCATATTCTTATAATATTCGATATTTTCATATAAATGTATTTCGATTTTTTTTACTACGTGTAGATAGTCCTGACAACATTTTTCTGGAACCTGAAGGTACATTAGTTAATGTTAGAGAAGGGACTACTTTAGGCCCTATAAACTGTGTGGCAACCTGTTATCCTGAATGTTCATACCATTGGAAATACAATGTGACAGGACGTTTTGAACTCGTTCCAATCCAATTGGTATCAAACCAAGGAAAGACTCTAACTGTATCACAAATAAAACGAAATCAGACAGGGACGTTCCGTTGTCATGTGGATTATAATGTTTCTCGTATAAAGAAGACAACAGATGTATCAATCAATGTGCAGTGTATGTATTAGCTCCGTAAAGAATAATGACTGAGGAGTAAAATAACTTTAATCATGACAGAATACACATTTTTTTATATTCAAAACTACAACTCTACCCCATAATAAGCATTCAGTTGGTGTTCATATGTAAAGTTGTTTGGTACATTTGTAAGAACAGCTTTCAAAATTAATATATGTAAGTTTCAGAGTTACAAAATTCGAACCGTCGTGCTAAGTAATGACTATATGTTATACTTTGTTAACGATTGTATGCTAAAATTAGCACTGTAGTTTTATAATGTGGAATATATTTCTAGTAACACAATACCAGTGCAGTAGCCGCCATGAATGTATATCCCTAAGGAAATGTTTTGTACACGGTATCTAACCTAGATGAAAATTATGTAACGATGCCTTAACATGTTGTAAATCCAAAAGGTATTCCTTAACCGCCGTTAAATTTTGTGTGGTATTACCAATGTTATTTCAACTGATTTCATTTTTAATTTGCATAAGGGCAGTCTTTTTGAAGATGTGTGTTAAACAATTGATGGCCGTTATAATTATAATTGATTTTTCATCACCTATCAGTGTCACCAAACAGATAAAGAAATGAAACGAGAGTATAACTGGACACTTCATTGATCAGTTTATCTCGACACACCTGTCTATAAATTAACTTGTCTTAAATAAGCAAACCAGTTAAGCCCCGCCCAGTCAAGTGAAATAAATCAAGTAATACTCATATTTTAAAACAGGGTGGATGATTGTCTAAGTAAATGGTCCAAAATGTATTTTTCATTTTAGCTTGAAATACTTTAAATACTCAAAAGAGTAAGTGTTTCTGAATTTTCATGACTCTAAAAGAATTCTAAAAACAATGTAAATGATGCTGTTAACACGAAAAATCAATTGAAATTTTGCTTTTAGAATAAGACATCTGGTCCTTAATCAGAACAACATGCATGGAAGTAATGTGAGAAATGATTTGGTCCCCGTTCCGTGTAAATATAATATGCATGTACAATAGGTATCAAAGGTACCTGGATTACAATTTCCTTAGTTTTCCGGAAAAAAAACTAAAGTTTTGTAACAGGAAATTTATAAAAAAAAAACCAACATATAATTACCATTCTGTCTACATTTTATTTAAAAACCAAATAAACTGTTTCTTATAAAGATTTAAATCATAGCTCATTTCATGGTGTTATATGCCTGCCACTTCCACGACTAATATTAATTTAATGGCCCGCTAAAACTATAACTGAATTATATATCAATTGCATTTTGTTTAAGCTACTTCAAAAAACAACGATATAATGACCATAGATATACTTTTTAGTTCCATTTTTAAACTTTATCAGAATTATTGAAATGTACATTATTCATTTGAATGTAATTGTGTGATGTAGAGTTCCTTCTTTTTCAATTATAAAGCACATTACTTGAATCATATATTAATAAAATTGTACACCGTTCTTGGCGAGACCAAATTTTAAGGAGTAGATATATTTTAAAAAACTATTTTGAATCTCAATGTTTTGAAATAATAATACAGAAAGGAATTATAGTAATCATTTGAAATGTGTATACACATTATGTTAAAGATAATGCATACCTTAAAATATCCATTATCTGACTTTTATATATATATACCGTCAATATTTTTTAAATTTTTTTTTAAAGTTTTGCAAAATTTAGTTTAGTTTGAATCGATCTAAAGTAAACCGATCTTAATTTAGATGTGAACGCAGAGATCGGTTTAAACTAGTACGATTGAATCGAAAATAACGTATGCACATGTATAGCGACAAAACGATCTAAGAAGTGCGTTGTTTAACCCATATTTCTCTGTTAAAAGACCTTTAAAACAAACTGAAAACATGTTGTCTTAGCCATAGCATAGATTTGCGAAATATGTGTCTTCTTTTCTTATGTTGATTTTTTTGTTCTCTGCAGGAAACGCAGTATTTCCGGTGTCGTGTTGTAACTTCGTTGCTACAGTTATTTTTTTTCAAAATTTAAGAAAACTGCAATAACGCCAGTATCAAAATTTTAACTTGTGATTCAAGAGAACCAATAACTTTAACCAGTTCTTTTTCCCCAAGTGTGTGTATCAGAGTATCAACACATGAATTTGATAAATCTGTTCTATTTATACACAGTGTTTACATTTTACGGGCAAAAAGGTTAGATCGATTGCGTTTTTAATTGTAGTGTGAACGCAGTTGTTCAGATTAGACCGATAGAGATCGTTTTGATTAAAGATAATGTGAACGCTAACTGGTTTTATTAAGATCGATTTAAATAAGATCGATAAAAAAAAATGCTAGTGTGAACAGGGTCTAATACGTTCAGGTTTTAATACGGCATACGGCTCATTTAGAATGTGAAATAAAACTCACTAATTAATCTAGATATATAAACCTTAAAAATCATTATCAATACACTGTAACTGCAAGAAGAAAGACACATATTAATTGTTACAATCCGGCACATTATAAGTAATATATTGTACCAAATAAGTTTATGGAAAAGAGGAAAAGGGATTTTTTTCTATTTGTTATGACATTTCTATCGAGGGATTGGTTATTTTTTCAACAATTTTAATTGAATCGAAAATGAAATATTCTGAAAGATTGTCTTTTGAATAGCAAGTAATTTTTAACAGATAATCAGGATATAATTATATACCCTCCACACCCGACCCTTTTGTGAGTAACGTGAATGTTAGTCAAGAATATCTTATTAGTTGATCATTTGATAGAGTAAAAGGTATACATAAATTAAAAAAATGTTCTAAATTGACACGAAGATGAATATATATACATGTTGGTTACGGTAGGATTTATATTCAGTGTGTACCATTCTGAACATGCATGAAGTATTAGCCACTGGACGTTAAGCAAGTTTTTAATTAAGTTGCAAAAAAACGATCAACCTATTCAGTGTGACTGAATAAGATTTTCGAAAATCTTACACACGAATGCGTTAAATCTAGCTTTTTATGAAGGTCTACATTAAAATTAATTTTACATGTATGATAATGTTTCTGTATTGTAGCGATAAAGTAACAAAACTGCACGTTTATTTGTTTCTAAAATTAAAATGCGAGCAATGACTTTTTCTTTTACACCTTTAATTGATTGAACTTGAAAAAATTCTCTATCGGCAACAAAAAACTACCAGACAAATATAATTTTGAATTGAATTTTAGGTTGTTTTTTTTCATGGAAAATAGTGACCTCACAAAGGTCATCATTTTATACCATAAAGCATAATTCATTGAAATATGGTATCGTCCTGGTTAATTCTGAAAAAAAGGTACCTATGGTTTTGAAAGAAAATAACTCCATATAGGTATACAATGTCTAAAAGGTATTTCTTGTTCCTATAATCTCAAGAAAATAAGTAATGATATCGATTACCAATGAAATAGCTCAAGTGTATCAAGTTTCAAGTTGATCAGACCTCAACTTTATCAAAAAATAACTTGACCAAAAACTGTAACCTGTATCGGGAGAAGTGGACGAACGACCGGACGAACGGGCGCACATACCGTAAAACAGAATGCTCATATGTTGGTAATAAAAACCCATTCTTCTAACCATATATACAATGTTGTTACTACTTAAATCCGAATAATCTCTGGTATACGCTGATTGATCGTGCTTGTGTAGGCAGTCTTGACTCGTCATTGCTACAGTTAGTAATCGTTTGTGCATGGTATTGGTTGAATTGTACATTTTTATTCTATATAAATAGTAAAATAAACCTATTTGTATTGTTAATTTATTAATGTCCGATTCATTAAACATTGTATTTCAATTTGTTTAGATGGTCCTGACAAAGTTGTCCTTGATCCTGGTCGCACATCTATCAATGTAACAGAAAACAGTACACAGGGACCTATACATTGCACTGCAGCCTGCAATCCGATATGTACATACCAATGGAAACACAACAGGACAAGACACTTTGAGCAAGTCAAAAACAGTTTACTATCAGACCACAACCAAACTCTTACTGTGCCTCACATTAAACGAAGCCAGAACGGAACCTTTCGCTGTCACGTGGATTACTATCCACATCAAAATTATAAGATATCAGATATAGAAATTAATGTGCAGTGTATGTATAAATCCATTAGAAATAGGGAAATACTTGGATCTCAGTATATTACACCAATATAAAAAGAAACCCATTACTATATAAGATTAAGTGTGAACTATATTTCTATATTATTTCAACATGCAACTGTTTCGCGTAATAATGTAATAATATAAAGATAAACGGACTGCAATAAATTTTGATACTCTGCAATATTCGTTCTCAAAATGGATTGTTTTGAATCTTTGCAAATTGGCTAAAATTCTAGGGTTTTTTGCCTGAAATCTAGGAGTTTTAACAACTTTATATCAATCTTAGAAAAAAAGGCAATTCTCAACATGCATCCTGCAATAAAAAAAGAAATGAATAATATACATACTAAAATTTTAGCATTCCTTTTTGTAAGTTATATTTTACATTTTAAATTATACAATAAACTAAATGTTTAGCCTACTGAAATTTTACATTCAAAACTCAGTGCTAAATTTTTAGCTTTCAAAGATTCTCATTTCAATGATATTGGCTCGAGTTTTAACTGTTTGAGCAATTTGGACAAGAACAGTTAATACATGAACAAAAATGCTAAATTTTTAGAAAAAAAAAATATTACATTTTGCTCGAAAAATTGCAATTTGATTTTATTGTAATATACTTAATTGTAAATTATAAGCCTGGTACCTTTGAAAAGCACTTAAACGTACCGCATTTCTCACAAAATTCATAAATTGGCATCAACATGCTTAATAGTCTATCATCAAATTATACTAATCGACATTTTGTGGGATTTTATTGCTCTAATCTGTAGGTATGATGTGGTTTGAGAAGGTTTGGTATTCTTTTCGATATTTCACGTTTTTTGACACGGTATTGTCGATGTTTTCGCCAATTGAATTCTGAGTTTGCCTTAGGTATCAGCAGCCTGTTACTATACAATGTACTATAACTATATTATATTCCCCATTTCCATTCTCAATTTTATTAGACAACCCCCCTTTTTCCCCTTCTGATAATGGCTGGATCTGCCCCTGTATCTTGATTTCAGAATACTAAGTAACACAGGTACTTGTTTACATGAAAGTTTCAAAGAAACACAATAGCTGCATTTGCATATTTACGACACGGTATTATCGCTAAATCTTTGTTATCATCCTCCTTTTGTATACTTCAAATTCATATTGTATACCAGTACTGTTTATTTAATTTTGTGTCTACATATATGATACGTCGTTTGTTTTAATAACAATATGTAAACCATTAAGATTAAGTCAAGACAAGACAAACTTAAAGAGGGGTCAGTTTGGCTTTGGACAGGCGAGTGAAGATGTCCAAAATACTTGAATAAATGTATAACAAACAACAGTTGACTGTGCTGTTTGAACACATATATATCAGCTATAGAACTTGTACATGACCATATGGGTTCAGTAGATTTTTTGTTTACATTTTATCATACCTATAACAACTAGAAAAACAAGTCAAATATAAAGAAATACTCACGTAAAAGATTCCTGATGTTTCCTCCTGTTTTGGTATGATTCTTTCTCTAAATAAAATTCTTATTGCAATTAATAAGACAGAAAAAA
Organism: Mytilus trossulus; assembly: GCF_036588685.1. Taxonomy (NCBI): domain Eukaryota; kingdom Metazoa; phylum Mollusca; class Bivalvia; order Mytilida; family Mytilidae; genus Mytilus; species Mytilus trossulus. Next base: position 54,207,103 of record NC_086378.1, on the reverse strand, counting down.
ATGATGTTTTTGCCATTTAACTATAAATAAAAAATAAATTTGCGCCATTTTGAAGTCTTCAAAATTCTTTATCTTTCAAACGCTTTAGACAAAGGATAAATCAAGGACTTTTCAAACGTTCAGGTGATTTCAGCATTTAAAGCGCTTTTATGTTTTGACTTTTGTCTCCTAAATGCTTGAATAAGTGTTTGACCTTTTATATTATTTGTTTTAAATGGTGTTTCAACAAAGGAAGCAATTATAATATATTTCTAATTTAATTTTAACTGCTCTGATGTTATTACCTGTCATCACGGACCAGTCCGTATATATACAGGTTTTTGAGATAAATTCATTAATTAGTGTTCAACTATTTGTCCCATACTAGTATCATACCGTCAGTTCTTTTATGTATCCGCGTGGTGACACTGATAAGTGATTAGAATCAATAATAGTTGTAACGACAATTATCCCTATCACACACATGCTCAAATAGACTGTTCATATGCAAATTAAAGCGTAAGATCAGTTGAAATTACATTTGTTATAACATATATTATTTCGATTTTTTTTTTTTAAGAAACCATGCCAGCAAAAAAAGGAGTTTTTATTCTGCAATTCCTTTGATTCCCTAGAATTGTCCAATAATAAATATTTAAATAAAAAAAAAACTAATGTTTCAGTCCACCAAGTGCAGCTGACAGTCAACTTTGTTGTCTTATCTTTTTGCTCTTTTGGTCGAATAGCTCTTCAACTGTTTCTGTTGTTTTTCTTACATTCTCGTCTTTCAAATATCAGGTTCTGAGCGTAAATGATTAAGATCAACCCGGAAAAGCGCTTTGGACGCATGCAATATATATACCTTTTTTTTCATTGTTTTGTTGTCAACAGTTATCTTAGTCTGACTTCAGTAACAAACTGTTTTCATAAGTGCTGTAATATGAAATGTATGACACAACGCAAGGAGGAAGATATAAGGTAAACTTTGTTTGCAAAAGAGGGGCGAAAGATACCAGAGGGTCATTCAAACTCATACATGTAGATCGAAAATAAACTGACAACGCCATGGCTAAAAAAGAAAAAAAAAAGACAAACAGACAAATGATAGTACTCATGAAACAACATAGAAAACTAAAGACTAAGCAACACAACCCCACCAAAAACTGGAGGTGATCTCATGTGCTCCGGAAGGGTAAGCAGGTCCTGCTCCATATGTGGCACTCGTCGTGTTGTTTATGTTATTACACATCCGGTATATAGTCTACTTCGGTAGGTCATATTCATGCACAAATGAAAGGGGATTAATGTTACCACTGAAGGAACATATACAATATCATCTGTGAAACTGTTATTCCATAACGGCCACCCGTCTCGTGATGGCGTCTGTTACATTAACGAAGGGATGATTTTAACTTCACCATTTGGAACTCTTGTTTTAATAACTTCCTTGTGAGCAGCAATCCTCTACCAAGAAAATCCTGTATTGATAGGAAATACAGGATCGGGAAAACCGTATCAATTTAGAGATATATACTCAGTATGCAGGCGCTGGCTGCTAGAATGTGCACTACTAAGACCCTCATTGTCAATGTTTAGATGTAAGTCAAGATAAAGGCCGACTTAACTGTATCTGTTTTATCCGTTATCTCATGCTCGATGGGATAGATGCGTTCAATATAGTCACAATAGCAATTGCGATAGTGGACAAAATGATACAGTAGTATTTGTAAACTCGTGCAAAGTTAGGATTTTTGGAAGGAAATACCTATGCTTCCGAATGTATATATAATATGCATGATTATTTATTTGTAACTCCGATTCTTCCACTTAAGCATGTTAAACTCACTTTCTCATTCATTGGTGTGGGAGGAATCAAACTTTAGAGATAAGTGCCAAAAAAAAAGTAGTCGACATTTCAAAATCTGTGCATAGACATTTGTTAACTCATTTAAGCTCTCCTGCTGAAGAAGCATTCATAAAAGTACTCCGGAGGCGCATTGTTTATGAAATGTAATGCGAGTTCTTTATGCTATCAATGCTAAAAAAAAAACTTCAATTTTCGGAGAAAGATTATAATTTTTGTTTAGGTCTGTTAAGTGAGCTGATGTTTCATACTAGAATCATAAAACAGTGTGGTCCTGGCAATTGATTGACGACCTAAACTATCACATTGACTGGGACAGATTAGGAAGTCGGTAACAATCACTGCTCACTATGTACTTGTTAAGGACACTGAATCTGTGGGGTCACCAAAGGTTCACAACACCTAAATAAAGCAATTCGAAAAACGAATCCAGATTAATACGATGTGTTGATTTATATCAATAATATAAATCAAAACATAAAGGTTATTCTTGAATATTTTTTTGAATTATTTTATTATTAAAGGTGTTAAGAACCTTTGGTGACCCCAAAGTTTAAATTATGTAAGAAGTAAGAAGTAAGCAATGGTCGTTACAGACAAACGTTCACCTAATCTGTCCCAGGCAATGGGATAATTTAGGTCGTCAATCAATGGCCAGGACCACACTGTTTTGAATATGATTCTAGTACCATATGGCTTATTTACTGGTTGAAATTGATCTTTTATCTGTAGATAACACTTGTATTGATGACAGAAATGATAGGGTCCTGATATTTTATATGCTTTAATATGCTAGAAGCTCAATCAACATATACCCTAAACTTGGTCTCTGCTTTTGAATAATCTCTTTGAACTGTTTCTCTAGATGTTATTCCTGACAATACAGTTTCTATGTATGTTCAACTTGCCGTTTGTTTTCGTTGTAGTTCAGTGCTTTTGATGTTCTGTTTCCTCTTATTAATTGATTGTTCGGTTTTGACTTGTAATTCGAATTTGTTTTATTGTTTGATTAAATTTAAATTGATGACTATTGAACAGCGGTATACTTCTGTTGCTTTAAAGACAATCAAAGAGTTTTTTCATGATGAAGGCTATACTGTAATATTCATATCCTTGTGTCTTTGGTTGGTGAGTAGACCATAAGCAATCATGAAACCTAATTACCTAACTAAAAAAGTTATTCCAGGTATGCATGTAGGAGTAATGACTTTAAAGGAGGAAAATAAGAAATAAAACTGTCACGTTGAGAAACTTTAAAATACCCAATCAAGAGAGTCTAAGTTCCCTGTACAACAGTAATTGAAAAGGACATTATTTTGTCAAATGAGCTACACAAGTAACAAAGTAACAAAGCCAAAAAATCAACAAGCTGAATGATACACAATAATAAATTAAAACAATAACAAACAATAAAAACACATAAACCTGGTTGAACTAAAACATTTTTCTATTTGTTTTTAAATAATGGCCTGTACCAAGTCAATAATGTGACAGTTGTTTATTAGTTGGTCCGTATCTATAAGCTTTCGAGCGTTTCTTTTGGACAGGCTATAAGAGATTGTTTTACATAGATATTTTGTTTGAAGTTTTGTATTTCGGTTGTTCCTTTATTTTCTTTTAGCGACTGATGCGTTTCCCTTAGTTTTTGTTTGCAGCCTAGATTTGTTTCCTTTTTATCGAATTATGAATATTGAACATTGGTTGCCTTTATTTGGAAATTTAATGAGAAATTGTTTCATTAATACATAAAAAAACACACATTTCCGTGAATCAATAGACCTTGAGACCTTTGAAAATGCTACAAAAAATGAATGTTCATTCAAAATATGGCCTTTTCAAATCTTTTTTTCTGTTTATTGTTTTTCAGTGTGTTTTTTTTTTCTGTCAACAAATCAATAACTACTAGTAACTTATATATGATTAAAATAAAGACAAATGGTAATCAATTGTGTACTAATTATGTATCATGACCTGTTGTAGTTCTACTAGTAAATCGGACAGACAGGACTATAATAGGAATATGGTAAGGTGTCGCATAAGTACATTCTGAACGCTGATTTAGTCCTTCATGTCTATATCCAGTGCATCTCAAACAAACTGGTAAAATGTGTACTAAATGATGAGCATGATAGGTTTTAAGTTCATGCAATAACCTCATAAAATCTTCTACACCTATATGTCCCTGTGAATTAAGTCCATTTGAATTAAGTAAATAAAACTCATTAATGACAGAACGATACATTGGTTTGATATAAAGTGGATGAATTGCAGCATCATTTTTTGCACTGAATTTTAGTGGCAGAAGCAGTTTAAAAAAGTCGGTTAGAACTTTTCAATCAGTGGAATAAGAAGAGCTGTTCTGCTCTCTCTGCATCTTTTTACTTCCCTATTTTAATTTACTAAGTGTTTTAGTAAAACGGCTTATGTAAAATTGCGATTATATTATCTATTTAAGATACTAACCAAGTCATTTAAGAATAAGCTACTAAACCAGATACCCCCATGTGCTTCAAGAAAAAGGCTTAAAGTGACATGATGCACAGCGATTCTGTTTAATTGAAATATTCAAAAGCTAATCAACAGAGCAACAAAAAGTATAAATTCAATATGTTCCGCAACGGCTATTAGAGGAGAAAGGAAGAACCTAAATGTCGAAATACGCATGAACATTAAGAAATAACTTATCTTAAATAATGAAATGGCCTGCTGGGACCCGCAAACCCTTTCTACAGAAAGTTTATTCACCCTTTTCAGATTGTTGAAAGAGGAATTAACAAAACAGATTTGAAGCTATATGTTCAAATCCGCATGAGCATGCCCCTAGATACTCTATTGGTAAGCTTTGAAATGAGGCATATACTATTTTAGTAATTAGGGGCAGCAGTCCATTGGATTATTCAAAATAAGCTATTTCTTAATGCTCACGCGTATTTCGACATTTAGGTTCTCCGTGACTCTCCTTATAGGCGTTGCGGGGCAGATTAATTTTATGCCTTTGGTTCCTCTTTTGATTGGCTTTCGAATGAGGTCTAAGACATATAATAAGGGGCTGAAGAGTCGCAGCAGTCCATTCCATTAATCAAAAATGGCTCTTTCTTATTTAAATTTGGCATTCATGCTCTCCATAACCCCTAATATTGTTATTAAGTCACTTACTGTGTATACCCATTTTGTTCCATTATCAACAAGCTTTTAAAAAGTTTATTTACTGTTATGTATATAGGCGCTAGAGGCTCGCACCAGTCAATGCCATTAGTCAAAATAAGCAATTTCTTAATGTTTACGCGTATTTCGACATTTAGGTTCTCCGTTACTCCTCTAATATGCGTTGCGGAACAAATTTACTATATACAATTACACCTTGTGTACCTCAATTGGTAAGCTTTCGAATGAGGTATAAAATACATCTGTAATTATGGCCCGAAGTGCCGCAGCAGTCTGTTTTGTTATTCAAAGTTGGCTAATTCTAAATTTTCATGTGTATTTTGGTATTCATGACCTCTGTAACCTCTCTAATAGTCATTGCGGCACATATTTATCATATCCATGCATGTTGTTCTTCTATCAACACGCTTTCTAAGGGTGTATAAACTTTTCTAACAAAGGGACTAGTGGGTCGCATCAGTCCATTTCATTATTTAAAAGAAGTTATTTCTGTTAATGTTCACGCGCATTTCGACATTTAGGTTTTCCGTGACTCCTCTAATTGTGGAACATATTTACTATACACCTAAATGTATATATATTTTGTTCCTCTATTATTTAGCTTTCGAATGAGGTGTAAACACTATTTTTTTAATTATGGGATGAAGAGTCGCAGCAGTCCATGCATTCTATTATTTAATATATCCATTCCATCATCCAAAATTGGATATTTTTGAATTTTCATGCGTAATTTTTGGCATATAGGTCCTCCGTAACCCCTTATTGTCGTTGCGTCACATATTGTTTATACCCATTTTGTTCCTCTATCAACAACCTTTCAAAAGGTGTACGACATTTTCTTTATCTAGGGGCTGATGGGTCTGTTATATTATTAGAATAAGTTATTTCTTAATGTTCACGCGTATTTCGACGTACATTTAGGTTCTCCGTTACTCCTCTAATAGGCGTTGCAGAACATATTTACAATTCACCTATTGTATCTCTATTGATGAGTTTTCGAATTGGGTATAATGTTTTTCTCTGTTTGTTTGTGACGTCTTTCCCCTAAATCCATTGTATGTTGGATGTGTACGGATTGATTGTTTAGTCTTAGAGGCATGATTTTTTTATTAGTTGTAAGTGCCTTTGAACTAGCTGTCAGAAAACTGCGAGTGCTCTCAGATCTGTTCATTGTGTCTTTTTGTGTCGGGATGTATAAGTACCCGGCCACGTCCACTTGTATGTTTTGTATGTTTTGGTCGATGCCACTGCTGGTGGACGTTTCGTCCCCGAGGGTATCACCAGCCCAGTAGTCAGCACTTCGGTGTGGACATGAATATCAATTATATGGTCATTTTTATAAATTTTCTGTTTTCAAAACTTTGAATTTTTCGAAAAAACTAAGGATTTTCTTACCCCAGGAGTAGATTACCGTAGCCATATTTGGAACAACTTTTTTGGAATTTTGGATCCTCAATACTCTTCAACTTTGTATTTATTTGGCTTTTTAACTATTTTGATCTGAGCGTCACTAATGAGTCTTATGTAGACGAAACGCGCGTCTGGCGTATAAAACTATAATCCTGGTACTTTTGATAACTATTGTCTATCTGATGAGTTAAGCCTTTTTCAACTGATTTTTAATAGTTCGTTCTTATGTTGTACTGTTATACCACTGTCCCAGGTCAGAGGGAGGTTTGGGATCCCGCTAACATGTTTTACCCCGTCACATTATTTAAGTATATGCCTGTCCCAAGTCTGGAGCCTGTAACTCGATGGTTTTCGTTTGTTTATGTGTTACATATAACTGAGAGCAGAATAAAAAAGGAAAAAACCAATTTTCCTCTTTTTTCACTCTTTATTCTGACAAGTGCAATTAGAGGCTAAATTCGGACCAGAACGTAATAAATTTATTCTATAATCCATGTATTAGAGAAAAAATAATGAAAAACAAAGACAATTATGTTATATTAGTATTTATTTGTTACATTTCAAAATAAATTTATACTGAAATCTACACTTAGCTGTCCATTTTTAGTCAACTCTCTGTAAAGGATTCAACATAGAATAAATTTATTCTAAATGCATGGTGCTTTCTGTATATGATCATTTATAAAATAAATTTATTATATAGAGCCATAATATCTATTATAAGTTCGAGAAAATCATAGAATAAATTTATTCTACATTCAATGTCATTTATGATTATTACAATATTTGAAATAAATTTATTTTGAAAGTCCAATAATCTGTATGGTGAGGCTGAGACACACAATACATTTATTCTACATTCAATGCGATTTCGGATTATAATAAAATATAAAATAAATTTATTTTAAAGTAAAGTTATCTGAATGGTGAGGCTGTGACACAGAATAAATTAATTCTATTTGAATGCGATTTCGGATTATAATAAAATATAAAATAAATTTATTTTGACGTAAAGTTATCTGTATGGTGAGGCTGTGACACAGAATAAATTTATTCTATTTGAATGCGATTTCGGATTATAATAAAATATAAAATAAATTTATTTTGAAGTAAAGTAATCTGTATGGTGAGGCTGTGACACAGAGTAAATTAATTCTAGTTTCAATGCGATTTCGGATTATAATTAAATAAAAAATAAATTTATTTAAGTAAAGTTATCTGTATGGTGAGGCTGAGACACAGAATAAATTTATTCTACATTCAATATGAATTTTGTTCTATATAAAAATAATCTTAAAAGTATTACATGATACAAAATTAAAAGAATTTAAAAGAAAATTCCAATGGTCTTATTTATTACAGACAAACTGAGAGACAACTTGAAGCTTCGTTATAATGCATCTGGTACTAATCGTTTAGTAATCTGATCTTTTAGTGACATGCAGATCTGCATGTATAGTTGGAATTATTCATCTTCAAACTCTTCATAACTTTTTCGAACTATCATCTTTGTAAATGTAATATTCCTAAATACATGTTTCCATTGTTCCGTTCAACCAAAGCTATCTGAAAGATCAAATAAAAAAATGCAGTTCATACAAAAAGAAAGAAAAATGTGTCTATGGGCTACAAATGATCCTGCTCGTAAATGTGCACGTGTCAACTTTCACATTCAGATACATGCACAGGATTTAAGTAGTTAAGACAGTTTTGTGATTTTAACATTCGGTTGAGGCAAACTTAAGTTAGAGAACAGAAACATCCAGCATTTTTTATGGTTATAAATGGGCATAACTCAAGATGGTAAAAGTCTTGCAACATCTTACATTAACCTTATCAAAAACGAACTGTAACTTGTAAAGTAAGCAAATGTTTCAGAGAGATGTACAAGGGCTGAAGGAGCAGCCGGATGTGATCGACGTATAAATAAGATGTGCAAATGATTGAACAACTGAACATTACATATCAGGCCCTCGCTCTAAAATTCATAATATTTTTCTTTTCATAGAGTAACCGATTATTATACATTGCACGCATTCTTAAAATAATGAATTTTAATTCACTTATAACAATTCCGACCGAACTACAATTGTCAAAATACATGTATGAATTATATTTAAATTAGCACTTTCAAAACCTTTAGCAATGAGATAAGAAAAAACACTTTTTATAAAACAACAATTATGAATCTTAATTTCAGCATTCTAAGATTTTTCTTTTTTTTTTTTTACCTCTAAAGATTTTCCTCAAAATGTATCCTTCACTAATGTTCTCTGTGGTTGTAGTAACTTCTGCCATTTTGTCTGCCTTCTAAACTTTTGTGTTTCTTTAAACAAATTCCTTTTGATAGAAGTGTCTAGTAAACTATAAAGAATATATATTATATTTTGACTGAAATGGTCATGTTATCCATGAAGATGCAGACTTTTTGGTCAATTATTCTGTGTGCCAAACAGATTGCATAAGAGTGGGAGTACAGTCTTTAGGTACTTATGAAAATGTTCAAAACTAGTTTTTTACATAAAATAATCTCTTGCTCGTTTATTCGTTTTTCGCAATGGTGTATTATTTTTTCATAGACTTATGAGTATAAATATCCTTTGGATTCAGTGGCGGATCCAGTTAGGGTTCTGTGCTTTGAACACCCTTTTTTTTTTACGATCATTGGTTTTAAATTGGAACAAATGTTTAGAATCCTCTTTTAAAAATGACTGGTCCCGCCCCTAGGCATCTTTCACTTTTTGCTAAAATAATAGGTACATTTTCCATCTTTCTATGCAACAATTTCATAGCTAGTGTGTCCAAACAGCTGTTCTAAGACTAAGCGTAAAGAAAGTTAACTTTTCATTTTTTTAAATGTTTAAAGATTACTTCAACTTTCACCAGTAGGAAATAATAATGAGATTACCAATTAGAAACATTATTAGTAACATAATAATTAAACTTAAGATAATAAATAATATTTATCTAATAATTTTACGTTCAAACTTATGTTCGCATGTTTTCAGATACCATCTCCAATATAAAAAAAAATCACATCATGAAAAAATTAACTTGTTATGTGTTCCTCTTCTACTAGCTTCAAAATGTATCCAAAATCAAGAATGTGGAACATACTCTATCTGACATAATCATTTGGTAACTGATGCAATTAGTCTCTCGAGCTCTTTTATGCCCGTCTTGAAAATAAAAAAAATAAATATAAAATAAACAACTCTGCTTATGCTCAGGTTAGTTTTCATATTATGCAACATAGTTAATAATATAGAAACCAATGGAGATAACAAAGAACTTCTTTTGTCATACAAAACACTGTAAAAAACTCAAACATACTATCCACACTAATCTGTGTCCACACTTGTAGTACATTTTATCTTTGTGATATAACAAATTGTCAATGTAAAGTCAAATTTAGTTATAGCATTAAGCTTTGCTTCATGATACACATCTTTCTTTAATGATATGATTATCGTTATCATAATCAGTTTTGGATTTCCATAAATGTTTTATTCCAAATTGTACTTGTTTATTATGGAGTGATCGATATTATTCTCATGCAGTGCTATCGTAAAAAAATATGCAAATTGATTCGCAGATGCGGATCGATCGAGGATTTGAAAAGGGGCATAAGCAGAGACTTATAAAACGTCTAGTATGCATTGAGCATATATGTCGGGTATCCATGAGGGGACCCCAGTATCCTTGACCCCCACCCCTCACCCCACCTCTAGTAAACTGAGTAAAACTAACCTCCAATTTCTTGAACTGTGATGAATGTTTAATCAACGAAACTGGAAAACTATCCCGTCTATGTTTAACTTGTTTTTCTCCTTTTGATGTCCACTGTCTGTCATCTTCGTTGCACGTACAAAGAGAGAAATACCAAGTGATCATATTATACAAAATTACAGATCAGTGTCATATAAACTGGTCCGCCGTTCCATCTATAGCCTATAGCTTTGCACCGTCAGTGTAGCGATAAGTGAACACAACAGGGGTCCAGTTTAAGTGTCTTACGTCTTGTCATTAATTATCTTGTGTTTCCATTTGAAGACTTCTCTGCATGTGGTAACACTAGGGGCCTACAATCAACGTACGCGTGCATTACATAAAATTGATAAGGCTTTTAAGCCGCGTTTGTTGTAATTAGTAATAATTATTTTACAACTTCTGATAGATATGCGGCACTTGTTTGCTAACATAAATTAAACAAATCGAAGGTTGTAAATTATTTGAATCTGTGTCATTTCATAGAGGTTATTAATGTATGGTCATTTTATATCTTTCAAATAAAATAATATAAAAATGGACAACTACAAAATTATAATGGTCTGGATGGATGGTTCATCGATTTTGTATTCTTTTAATTTTTAAAACATTTTTTCTATTCTTTATAATTTTGCTCATTATTCTCTATTTGATCATCCTTTTATTTTCTATTCTTTATACTTTTTTGTATATGCTATATGTTTTGTCTTTTATTCTGCGTTTCCCAATCGCGTGATTTGATATTCTATCAACTCCAACAAGACCCTCAAGTATTATTACCGATAAAATAGGCGTTTGAGAATGTGTATCATTTTGTCTTATCCTTTCTTTTATTTGTTTTAAAAGATTGGAAAGTAGGTATATATATATATGTATCATGTATGGGTGCTGCTGATTTTATGGACACTTAAGGGTGACTTGGGAATAGAATTGTCTTCATCCGCCAAAATAGAAAAAAATGTAAAACCCGTATAAAAAGTTCACCGAACTTCATCCTGGTCTACCCTTTATTACAGGTGAGAGCCGTGGTGTAGTGGTTAGTGCATAGGACTACTAACACAAAGGTTCCTGGTTCGATTCCCGTTCGGGATGAAAATTTCAGGAACTAAATTTTCGGCTCTCCCTTGACACCATTTGCGAGTATGGTCTTGAGGAAACGATGATAGTCCGTCGGAAGGGGACGATAAATGGATGACCCGTGTTAAGAGAGAGCCATATCTCTTGCACGTTAAAGACATCCTTGTAGATTTCGAAAAAGAGTAGGCTAATGCCGCTACAAGGCAGCACTCGCACCCACAAAGTGGAAAGGGATTAATATAAGTTGTAAAACTTGTTTCCCAATCCACTATAAATAAATATGTTTAAACTAAATTACAGGTATTCCCCATGGTATGTATTGTTTTAAAATAGCTTTTCGTTCCGTGCATGCATGCATGAACTATTTGACACTGCACGTTCTGCAACTGTCAATCAATCGATTTTATAGAAAAGATGTATCATATTTTACATCAAAACAATGTATAACCCCACCCGTTCATCTTTTTCTACAAAATGATATATGTGCAGATCACACTGCTGACATTACTAGACCAGGCCACATACATGTATATGACACTTCGTCTATACCTGAGGCTGTGGATGGGGATTTACAGAATAGAGAATAATGAACAAAAAATAGAAAGAATAGTATCGGAAGTATTGGAACAGAATATAAACAAACAGGAACATAAATTGTACGGCTCTAATTAGAAATGATTACAGTTCAAACACAGCTGCATCATACATTAAAGTTAACGGTCAATCAGAAAGTCTGCTAAAGTTCACGAAAACTATAAATCTACAAATACTTAACACGCTAGGCCAAAGCAAATTAATCTAGGCAATTAAATACCGATCTAAGATAAGAAATAAATGTGCAAGTTTCACCCTATGACAGTTTTCAGATAAAAAAAAAAGACGATTTTTAAGTTTCCTGAACATGTTGTGGCTAAAATTATGTGCATATTCAGGACTTGAACAAAATAACAATAAATACAGTAGATATAGGTTCGTACGTAATGGAATGTCTTTATTGACTTTGTCTTGTGTAAAAAGCTCTCTTGACATCCCCGCGGGTTTAAGCAACTTTGAAGTAAGTGCTTTGGTACTTTCATAGTTTATATATTTTTTAGTTAATTCGCCATTTATTATTTTATACTTTACATGTGAAACAATAACCCGGATAAATCATTCCAGAAACATGATAGTGCTTACATTTTATAAGAGGATAACTAAATTAGAGAATTGTATTTATTTAGATTGATATCCATGATGGAGCAAAGTTTCAACCACTTTTTTATGTCCCTTTTTATCACAAGATATTAGCGTCATTATTTATATAAAGAATGATGAGGATGACGATAAAAACGATGTCTGATGTCCAGTGGTAACTATTACATACACACACCCAGAATGACAACATGCTTTATGTTATTAAGTCGAGTTTAAACCATTTGTCTCAATACTGTGATAAATGGCAGTTAACTGTAAATTGTAAAAAAACTAAAACTATGATTTTAAGCACAAGTAACAATAGGAAAAATCTTAACCATTCTTTTGATTATAATGGTGATAAATTAGAGCAAATGGAAAAGTTTAAATTTCTTGGTAATATCATTAGTCAGAATGGAAATCTTATTCATTCAGCACAAGAATTAGCCAAAAAATCTATGAAAGTAATGTATTCTATAAAAACATATTGTAATTCGATTCATCAGACTCCTGTAAATTTGTCAAACCATTTATTTAACTCACTCGTCAGACCAATATTAACTTATAACAGTGAAATATGGTATATGGATGCATACTCATCCTTTTATAAAGCTTCAATTAAAGGAGATAAAAATAACAAAAAAGTAGATACTCTTAATTTCATTGACAAAAGTCCACCTGATAAAGTACTAAATAAATTTAATAAGTTAACTTTAGGAGTAAAAAAATGCTCTTGCAATATAGCTGCTCGATCTGAATTAGGCAGCTACCCTATTGATTGCTTTATAAAAAGACAAACTCTTCTTTTTCATGATAGACTTTAAGGGAAGAAACTAGTCCCTTACTAAAAGAGACACTAAATTTGGCAAAAACTTTACATAATGCAGGTATTTATTCTTGGTACTCCTATGTAAATCATGTCAGAAGTCAAAATGATTTAGAAATTGTTAACCAAAATAAAGATAAAAATAATAGGCTAATATACAAACAAAATCTAGAAAACTCCTATGAAAATTTATATAATGATAAAATATTAAATTTACAAGAGAATAGCAAACTCCAACTTTTTAAAAAAATAAAGAAAAGCTATAACTTTGAACCATACCTACTTTCTCAAAACTTTGAATATAGACAACTAATTTCTAAATTTCGAATAAGTGACCACTGCTTATTAATAGAAACTGGAAGATACAGGAATATTCCCAGAGATTTAAGACTATGTACACATTGTGATGTACTAGATGATGAGTTTCATTTCTTTTTTAAATGTAAAATAAATGAACAATTAAGAAAAGAATTTTTAAATGAAAATAAATATAATAACTTAAATGATATAGATAAATTAAAACATATCCTCAATCCTGAAACAAAACAGGACACTTGCAAATTAGGCTCCTTTTTAAAAAAGTCACTAAGACTGAGGGCAGGGAGTCCTTGATATAATTTGAATCTCTTATATATTGATTTAAAAAAAAAAGACAAATTATAGTTCAAAGTGTCTCCATTGATTATTTTCATTGTTTTATGTAAACTGTATATTATGTATAATGTTTTAAGCCATTGGTCCATATGGGCGTAAAGTGCTTTTCAATAAAGAATATATATTAACACGTTTTGTACTAGACAAACTGAGTCAGATGTTTTGACGCATTTTTCAGCAGATACAAATAACTTTGTAAGAAGCTTAAGACGTGCCAAGACGTATTATTCTAACTTTAATCGTACCAGTATTCAAATGCTTTCATTACTTATAAACGAATGTTTTCGTAACCTTCATTATTTGTTTGATAAGAGCAATGTTACATGTAATATCATGGAAAAAACATTGTTTTTACGGAAAGCTGGAACAAGAAGCTAAGTCAACAGTGTAGTATTCCGGACGTCAACACAAAAAAAACCAGCATGCACATATATATATGGGGGATAAGTATACCATTATTTACACATCAGACTGTACTAGTTATATCATAACTTTGGATACACCAAGGTACTTTATATATGAGTAACAGGCAATGTACGCCCTCAATTTTATAGAACTAATTCATAACTATTTGTTTCATTTGTATTCATCTGTCAAATGTGTGTGTCCTGCAAGGTTCAGCAGTCATTACCCTTTCATTTGATACATGTATCTATATAACTTACCAAATGTATGATGATGAGACAATATGGGTCGAGATTAAAGGTAAAGGTCAATCATTTCTTCTTTGTTGTACATATAGACCTGAGTGGACGGACAATGACTATTGGACACCACTTAATTATTCACTGGGATTAAGTTACCAGCTAAGCGAGAATATTGTTATAACAGGCGATTTGAACTCTGATTTATTTTCCATTCATAATAATAAATTATATGATACATTGAATCTTTTTAATCTAGAAAATGTTATAAATAAACCAACAAGGGTGACAGCACATAGTAGCACATTACTTGACCCGATTATAATCAGCGATACAATTAAATATTCAATTGCCGACGTTCTTAAATTACCGTCTGAAATAAGTGATCACGATGCTTCTGTAATATTTTTAGAATGTCCGATATTTGCAACCAAATCATACAAAAGAGAAATTTGGTTGTACGATAAAGCAGATCTAAATAAATTTTCTTTAGACCTTGATTCTGTCATTTGGGATGAACTTTTTTCTGATGTTGAGGATTTTGACGAGATGTGCAATATATTTACTCAAAAACTCCTAGACATAGCCAGGCAAAACATTCCAACTCGACATGTTTATATACGAAACAATGACCGACCATGGTTTGAAAATGAATTAAGGAGAGAAATTCGTAGAAGAGACCGTTTTCGTAAAAAGGCCTTAAAAACTAAAAAAGATTGTGATATCAATAAATACAAAAAGCAGAGGAACAAAGTAAATAATATGAAAAAAGCTGCAAAAGAAAAATTTGAAAGAAGTTTGGATAATCTTATCTTAAATAACGTGGCTAACCCTAAAACTGATTGGAAAATAATGAAAATGCTTATAAAATCAAATAAAGGTTCTGGTGATTTACCCCCACTTAATAATATTATTCACGATGAAAGCATGGACGATGTAGTGTACGGAGACGACGAGAAATGTAATCTGCTAAATAAATATTTTAGTCTGATTTCTTCCCTAGAGGAGGAAGGTGTTCCTATACCCGAAATTAAGCCAAGAACAACTATTTTTTTAAATGACTTGGTAATTGAAATAGATGAAATAGTCGATATAATTAAAACTTTAGATCCTAATAAGGCATCTGGTCCAGATGTCATAAGCCATAAAATGTTGAAAATGTGTCCTGAAAAAATAGCAATTCCCTTAAAAATAATATTTAATAAATCCCTACAACAATGCAAATATCCCACCAGCTGGAAGATTGCTAATGTAATAGCATTTTTTAAAAAGGGGGGTAGTTCGTTACCATCTAACTATAGGCCAATATCGCTTATAAGTTGTGTAGGGAAAATAATGGAGCGAGTTGTTTATAAACATGTCTTCAATCACCTACACAGAAATAAGTTAATATATAAATACCAGTCTGGTTTTCTGCCAAAATATTCGACAGTTCATCAGCTTTTAGAAATTTATAATTCTATATTAAATTCATTAGAAAATAAAGAAATTAGCTGTTTTGTTTTTTGTGACTTTTCTAGAGCATTCGATAAAGTTTGGCATAAAGGATTGATACATAAAATGAAGTCATACGGTGTTGACGGAAATTTATTAAATTGGTTTCAAAGTTACTTAAACAACAGACAACAGCGAGTTGTTATTAAACAATCTTCCTCTGAACTTTGCAGTATTTCAGCTGGTGTCCCACAGGGTTCTGTTTTGGGACCGCTGTTATTTATTATCTATATTAATGATATTGCTGAACACTTGATTTCTTTATGTAGATTATTTGCAGATGATACATCTCTGGGCTACTCTAGTCGTGACACGACACAAATACAATCAGTGATCAGTCACGACCTGAGTGAGCTCAGCGAATGGTCTAAGAAATGGCTGATGTCCTTTAACCCAGCAAAAACAGAAATAATGTTGTTTTCATACATTGAAACTCCAGAAATGAATTTCACTTTCAATGGTAAGAGGATTGAAGTTACAGACTTCCACAAACACTTAGGTGTTACATTTAGTAAAGATGCTAAATGGAACACCCATGTGGATAATATCATAAAAAATGTATCTAAACATTTAAATGTACTTGGAAAATTAAAGTACAGGATAAGTAGGAGCAACTTAGAAAAGCTTTACTTGACTTTTATTAGACCGCTTCTCGAATATGCATGTGAAGTTTGGGATAATATGGGTGTGGGTTATTGTAAAAAATTAGAACAGCTGCAGCTTGAGGCAGCCAGAATTGTAACAGGTCTTCCTATTTTTACAAGTAATAGAATTATTTATGATGAGATTGGTTGGGAAACTCTAGCTGAACGAAGAGAAAGAAGGAAATTACAATTATTCTATAATATTCAGCATAATAATGCACCAGCCTATCTTTGCAATTAAATTCCACCAACAATCCAAAGTACAGCTGTTTATCCATTACGTAATGGGAATGATATAATATACCCTTTTTGTAGACTTTCATTAACCCAAGAGTCCTTCATACCTTCAACAATACGACTATGGAATAACCTTAATGTGGTGACACGTAACATTGACTCTTTAGGTAAATTTAAAACCGAACTAAAAAATCTTAAATTAAATTCAAAAGCCCAAGTACCAAAACATTATGACTTTGGCAATCGTAAACTCAATATTATATTGACACAACTTAGGTGCTCAGCTTCTTTTTTGAACTATGATCTTAACAGAGTCAACATTATTTCAGATCCGTCTTGTAGTTGTGGTGCTAAGTTCGAAGATTCACGTCATTTCTTTTTTTATTGTCCTAAATATTCGAATATAAGAACCAAATTATTTAATAATCTAAATTGGTTACCAGACAACTCTCCACTAAATTTGAACACCTTAACCTCCGGCGATAAGTCTTTAACTAATGTTGAAAATGAAAGAATTATAAAGAATGTATATGAATTTATTAAAGAGTCTAAGAGGTTTCTAATTGTGTAATGTAACATATTATAAAGTGCAAATACATGCATATTGTGTATTACCACTCACATCACCACACACCACCTTTTCAGAGTTCAAATAATTTATATATATATACATAATGTATTGTTTGTATGCATGCTTTGTAAATATTCTATTGTTATAAATTGTTATGGGAAAAGACTTTATAAGTTTGATTAACTTGTGTCTCATCCCTTTTGCACATTTACGCAAATAAAATATGTTTAAACTAAACAAACTAACTTACCAAAAATTATTCTGCACATAATATAGTTTGATTTAAATACGTAAGAACTACTATATTTTTTAAATACGTACTTCTCTCCTTTTTGAACGCGTCCAAAATGGTTGGTGTAACATCTTACGAAGTCTATTCAATTTTTTTGGCAAACTATTTCGCTCTGGCTGTTGCTTGTGGTCGTCTTACACGTGCAGTTTTGTGAGATACTTTTCGTTCCACGTTGAAGGTTTAATGTGACTTACAGCAATTACAGCGCTGTTCCTTTGCTTCATTTTTTAATGTGTTTTTTTTTAATGTGGTTATATTCATTTTCTGTCACGGATTTATACCCAATATTCTTTTGTTTTTCTATGGAAAAAATGTTCCTTAAAGTTTACAAAAAAAAATATTGGTATTATAAAATTCCAAATTTCGATGTTTTTTTAATAACGTAAATTATTTTTAATTTTAACAAGGAGGTTATGTTGAGATATTCTAATCTAACTAAACGAAAAAGAGAATTGTAATATAAAATCTTACGATTCTAAAGTTTCTTCGAACAAGATTTGTTATCATATGCTAATTACCCGTATCATATTTTAATGACCACATACTGTGGCCATCGTGATCATATCAACCCTAATAAATTATAAACATTCGAATGTAAAATTTCGCACGATAGATAATGACAAACAAACGACGGAAATTACATAATAAATCCACAGCGTGTATCTTAATAAATTTGTCAGTACATGGATAACCCGAATAATCCAGTCGTTATATTACGAACACTTCGATCACTCCATTAACCATTTCAACGAGAAAAGTAGTGGATAGGGGCGCTGATTTTTCGAGTTAGTACATGGAGGAAAGATATTCAAAGATTAGGAGCGACGATTCACGTTTGACTGTCCCTTTGGTATCTTTCGTCCCTCTTTCAATATCCAATTGTGCATTGTATTTGTCGTGGTTGAAAAGGCACCAGGAACATATCAGGATAGACAACAAAAGTCTGTAAGTATCTATTTTATATCTTTATAAATATTAACATAGATATTATAAGCCTTTCATGCCTTCTGTTGACAAATTTTCTTAACTATGCACTGTTTTAGTAGACCACCGATGTCCTTTTCGAACTAAAAGAACCTCTTTGAAAAGACACACCTCAGTCGAATCTTTCTTCTCAAATGAATGCCTGAATGGTCATCAAATTTATACTTGTTATGGGCAGGCATTTTCGAGAAATTTTTAAAAAATGTATTAATTCTGACTGCAAGAAATTTTAAATGGTAAATAATATACATTGTATCTCGAGGGAAATGTACACACTTAGACAATAGTGAATATTTCAAAAATATTATATAATGGTAAAAGTGTAGCATACACATGATAGATATCATATATACTAACGATTAAACTCTAGAAGAAATATAGTCAAGCATGAATACAAATTAATGGGTCCTATTTGGAAAAGATAAATTTTCTCAGAAAGGTATCTCTTTCTTCAGAGGTTTATATGAAACGTTGATGTATGTTGTGCAGTGATGTTTTTGTCTTTCTCCGACGCCTGTATGCGAGACATAGTAGGTATTGCAACCCAGCGGCACCGGCGACAATGGTGTACACTCTTTGTTTGAAGCATTATATTTCATAGGTTAGACAATCGAAATGTTTCATACGATATGTTACGATATTTCCGTCTGTCATATATCATTGTCCCGGCAACCTCATTTTCATGGTTCAGTTACTGCTTGATACATTTTGTTTTGTTAAATAAAAAACTCACTTATTATGAGTAATATGATAACTATGTTTGGTATATGGGTTCCAAGCAACATTTACATGTTCGTCAGCTAGGTACATGTAGGGTTAACCTGACCTCGACCTTATTCCATGGATCATTTATCAAAGATAAAGTAACTTAAGCAAGACTGTATCTAGATACTATAACTAGTCAGTCATCTATATTTGCTGTATTGATTATTGAAATGATTGTAAGCTGTACATATCCACCCGATAGGTTCCGTCTGACCTTGGCCTCAATTTCATAGTTCACTGGCCGATGTATGGTGTTGTGGTTTGGTCTATTTCTCAGATGCCTTAAGCAGTAGGGTCACTATATAATGTGTATCATGTATGGAATCATTGTCAGCTGGAAATGTCCGTCTGACAGGTCTCAATTGACTTCAACCTCATTTTTATGGTTCATTGGACAATTTTTAGTTGTGTGGTTGGGTCAATTTTTCGGGCATTATAAGCAAGTTATAATAGGTCAATAATATGTAGTGTATGGAACAACCATGACAACTGTGGTGTCATGTCTATCTGTCGGGGTTAACATGACCTTAACCTCATTGTTTGATGATAAGATGTTGTATTAAGATCTGATTCTCAGGTACTATTAGCAACACCAGAACACACCCACAAAATCGCGGTCATATACAGCTTGTGAACTGGGATGATTTTTTGTATTAAAAAGATATTATGTATGGAGAATTTCATAAAAGGTATCAAAAGCCCTCTCCCTTTTTTCAAAGTCTGATATTTGTTTCCTTTCTGTTAAATTCAATATTTTTTGTGTCTCTGGTCTCAAAACACAATTATTCTTCTCCTTTGCTACAATGCATCTTTTGGTAAAGTTTGCACTGCTCCAAACATGAAATAAATGTAACTGCTTATATATAGACCATATTAGTCTAATAAAATATGCTTCTATAGGACAATCCATCAGTGCTTTTTCTTTTGAGGGCATTATTAACATGCCAATGACAGGATATGAATCTTGTATATATGACTGACCGACTAAGGCTAATTTGAGGGGTGGTCGGAGGGGTCCTGATTCCGAAATCCCGGGCTTAAAAACATGAAATCCCGAGATGCAGAATTTAAAGAAATTCATATCCCGAAATCGAAAAATATATTCCCGGATCCCGCAAGGGTCAATCCCCAAATCCCGAGGTTCCGAAAACGTCCTGATTCCCTCTTATCATTACCCTACTTTCTTTTTTGCCAACTCACTACTTTCAATTTCAACAATAAATTTTATGCCCCATCTTTTGGCATTGTGTTTTCTAGTCTGCGAATCTGTGCGTTCGTTCATTTGTTCGTCCTTCCATCTGTGCAGGTTAAGGTTTTTGGTCGAGGCATGATGAATAATTTATCGCGGTGGAAGGAAGAGAAGCGACACACAAAATGAGGTCTTCTCGTTTAATAGTATACATGACAACAATCAAACATTGTAGTTGTGCATTGCTAATGTTAAGTATACGTGATATTTGTAGTAAAACCTCCATTCTAAAGACTTTCAACATGATTTGAATGATAAGTAAGAAAAAGGCGAGACATTTGCACTCATATTTTTGTAATACAATGTGTAAAGTGTTGACAAAAGTACATGTACCTAAATTTCAATATATTTTTGTATCAGAAGTCCGAAGGCGCATCTTTAACATTTTGAGAGGAAAATGGATATTTTGTTGAAGGGGGGAATGTGTTGGGTACATTACTCATACTTTTGCCTGAGGAAGCTGCTGTTCTTTTTGAAACATGTCTTACTTGTTTTCTGGTATGTTGAATGGGGTAGGTAAAAGTATTGTCAACACCGGTCCTGTGTTTTGTTTAAACCTTTATGAAACCTGTTTTTAATTGTAATTTGGCCCGAGAACACAGTTATTTCGTAGTGCATTTCTTTTAGACAATAAATTCAAATTAAAAAAATCGCACCTGCTCTTTCTCAAAAATATTTTTACAGTGTAGTGTACTATCAGTGAGACAAATAATATTAAAATTATAGAAACTTCTACCAGCTCTAACTCAAAATATTGACAATTCTGTGTTAAGGGGGTGTAAAATTCAGTTTGACAGCTTCAGACGTGATAAAATTTGACCTTTTAGAACTGGACCAATTCACTACTTAACATAAAGTTTCAGCACCCAAATTTTTTTGACATGTAATTACATCCCCCTACTTAATATTTCATGCATTTAATATAAATAAATAAATTGGGAAAGTGTATTAAATAAAACATGTAAGTTATACACTGTTTACACTAGGGACTATATTGTGTCCTTGGACCATTTGTGTCTTCAGTTCGCTGTCTCCTAGGCATGAACCATAATGATTCATCTGTTTTAAGACTCTATGATTGATTGATTGATTGATCATAACTGGCTGAATGTCCAATGGCAAATATTACATGCATATTCGGAAGTTGGGAACGATTCATGCCAATCCTGATAAAAAATAAAGAAATATGCCTGAAGAAAAACAATAACAGAGTAAGTGTTCCTGCATTTTAACTTCAAATCTTGTAGAGTGAGAAAAATGTTATGAAACACCAGCAAAAAAGATTAGATTGTTATTCAGTCCTGACTTTATAGTGTTTCTGAAGATGGAGATTAGGTATGTAATAATGAGTTTTTAATTTGATAGAGTGTTTACTTTTGAATTGTAAAAGTTTTATGAGTTACTGTACGTAAATCCCTTTATTGTATGAAAATTCAACAATTGCTGTTCAAGTGTAACTCGAATAATTCAAGCCTTTCTGTGTCCGATTTTCTCCCACACGAGGTTAATGTAGCCTTCGTAGATCAGCGGAATATAACGACTGAATTATTCGGGTTAGTTCAAGTGCATAGCATAGCCATCTTTATCTTGCTGTATCCAGAGGCAATATATATATAAGAAGATGTGGTATGGGTGCCAATGAGACAACTCTCCATCCAAGTCACAATTTATAAAAGTAAATTCACAAAGGTCAAAGTACGGACTTCAACACGGAGCAAGACTGTTATTAATGACATTTAAGAGAGTGAATAATATTATATAAACAAAATAGACATCATAATTAAAGAAAGACAGACAGTTTCTTCATCAAATATAATAAAATTTGGTATGATAACTAAAAATGTTTGAAATTTGTCGTTACTTCTTTCAGATCAGGTCTATCCAGAAGCAAGAAAAAGGACAATTCATAGCACGTACATCTACAGAGAAAGACATGTTTAAAAAAACAGATTTATTTTCAATTTTAGAAAAACCTGTTGAACTTTTACTATTTCTTATCTGTTTATTTTACATTTATATGTTGATATTTTGTTTTTTTTTAAATTGCTGCACTGTATTTCTATTCAGTCCCATATAACAAAATCAGCTGAAGAAATTGATATTTTCATATTTCAAGGGAGTGTCCTTTTGCATTGTTGATAGCAGATATATGTATTGTCTACAGTTGGGTTTAAAAACAGTCAGATCGCAACTTCAAATAAAATACATTTTTATGAATGTTATATGTCATTAAATAGACATGAAAGATGGAAAATTATATAGGAACACATTTTTTATGACCTTAATGTATTGTCAAGGTAAATTAATTATGTGAACATATCAAATATTATCAAAAACACTGCTGGTTTAAAATAAAATTATTCTATGTAGCCTTATGTAATCATACAGATCAGTGTATTTTTTCCTAAACAAATTTTACATATTTTTTAACCAGAATAAATTTATTCTGTGTCTCAACCTTTTAACATATTTACTGTACAATCAAAATAAATTTATTTTATATATCATAATACTTTTAATCCACATTGAATGTAGAATAAATTTATTCTGTGTCGCCTCCTTAATATGATAACTGTACTTTCAGAATAAATTTATTTTATATATTATTATACAAGACAAATATCACATTGAACATAGAATAAATTTATTCTGTGTCTCAACCTCACCATACAGATTACTTTACTTTCAAAATAAATTTATTTTATATATTATTATAATCATAAATGACATTAAATGTGAAATAAATTTATTCTGTATCACATTACTGGACTTTCAAAATAAATTTATTTCAAATATTGTTATAATCATAAATAACATTAAATGTAGAATAAATTTATTCTATGATTTTCTCGAACTGATAATAGATATCAAGGCTCTTTATAATAAATTTATTTTATAAATGATTATATACAGAAAGCACCATGCATTTAGAATAAATTTATTCTAAGTTGCATCATTTAAGGAGAGTTGAATAAAAATGGACAGCTAAGTGTATATTTCAGTATAAATTTATTTTGAAATGTATCAAATAAATACTTATAAAACATAATTGTCTTTGTTTTTCATGATTTTTTCTCAAATACAAGGGTTATAGAATAAATTTATTACGTTCTGGTCTTATTTTGGCCTCTAATTGCACTTGTCAGAAATTAGAGTGAAAAAAGAGGAAAATTGGTTTTTTCCTTTTTTATTCTGCTCTCTGTTATATTTGTTTTCCGTTCATATATTTACATAAATAAGGCCGTTAGTTTCCTCGTTTGAATTGTTTTACATTGTCTTATCGGGGCCCTTTATAGCTGACTATGCGGTATGGGCTTTGCTCATTGTTGAAGGCCGTACGGTGACCTATAGTTGTTAATGTTTGTTTCATTTTGGTCTGTTTGCGGGTAGTTGTCTCATTTGCAGTCATACCACATCTTCTTTTTTTATATAATATATGTATGAAAATACAGGCTAACTGGTCGCAGCAATCCATTCTTTTCTTTAAAATAGTTTTTTTTTTTTTAAATGCACGCGTGTTTTGACATTTATGTTCTCCGTGACTTCTCTAATATGCGTTGCGGAACATATTTACTATGTACCTTATGTTCCTCTATTGATAAGCTTGCGAATAAGGTATAAGACATATATGTAATTTTAAAGTGTCACAGCAATCCGTTCCTTTATCTAAAATGTCCATTCCATTATTCAAAATTGGCTATTTCTGAATTTTCAATCGAATTTTAGTATTTATGTCCTCCATAACCTATCTTACGTCATTGTGGCACATATTGTTTTATATCTATTTTGTTCTTCTATCAACAAGTTTTCAGAAGGTGTATAAAGTGTTCTGTCCGTAAGGAATGGCGGGTCGCAGCAGTCCATTATTCAAAATAAGCTATTTTTTAATGTTCACGCGTATTTCGACATTTAGGTTTCCCGTAACTCCTCTAATAGGCGTCGTGGAACATATTTATTATATACCTTTTATTACTCTTTTGGTGAGCTTCGAATGTGATATAAGATATATCTGTAAAGTAAAAACAAGACAATGTATGATATTTTTTTTTCAATGTTTTGGTATATATGTAGGTCGTTTATATCGTTTATTATCATTTACAAAGAAAATTCTGTTAAAATAGATAGGGAAATCACCTCGTTTAAGCTCCGAAAGTAAAAATTTCAAAGAGTGACTTTTTTCTAGTATATTAGTTTGAATATTTGTTGGATAGCACCAAATCGACGAGTTCCAAAATACGGCATAAAGACTAAGTACTAGTGTTATTTTTTATTTTATTTCATTAGGCATTTTTCAATTTGAATAATTAAATATAAACTATATCATTATTTATTATTCATGATTTAACACAGAATACTGAATAATGAACTAGTTCATTATTCATTATTGAATTCTTAATAATGAAAAATGAATAATGAACATACTTCAGCGCGGTAAATATCGCACATGCATTCAATGAATGTTCTCTCATTAACCTTGTTATAGTTTATCAATCATCAAAATTTATAAACCTCGAAAAAAATCTCAAAAACCGTGGACAATAAAAGTCGTCATATCAACTTAAGGTTTTTGTTCTTTATGAAATGGAATATCGCTCCTTTAGATGTTACGACTCCCTTTTTACACCCTAATCGATTTAGAGCTGAACTATATTGATTCCAACAAAGAAAATCAGAAGATGGGTACCAAACGCATGTGTTTTGTTTTTATTTTGTCTGTTAGTTTGCTGTCTCAGTGATAAATATTTTACATCTTTATTCAATACTTACATAATTGTGTCATGCATATCAAGCGGCGTGCACAATAAGCTTCTTTTTCATAGAAAAGACAATCGTATAGGTTTAAGAAAGTTCACCAAATTATGAAGAAAGATTTTGATACTTTCTAAATAACTATTGCCAAAACGGCTTTGGGTGGGATTCCGTCTTTGGGAACGATCCACAATGCGGGGTACTAGCTCTTTATTCACACACAAGTCGGCAGTTCAATACAGTAAACATAAACAAATTGGTAAAGTCCAAATTCATTTTATTAAGTCCAAATATAAAGTATCAGTATTACAACTTAGTTATTTTAAATCAAAAACAATGTATATGAATGCGATGGAAAATCCGAACGCAGTTCATGTGCTCTTGTTGGCATATCCAAACGGAGTCCCTGAATATACATTTATCTTTCTTTAAATACCAAATAGCGTTGCTTACAACAAAGTTTGTAATGGTCATTTCGTCAACAGAAATTAGATAACAAATTGAATACGTTTATCAAAGAGAATTACGATAGGTGATCAATCTATCGGTGAATTAAATTATGTGTATACATGTATTTGATATGACCGTATAAAAGTTGCATAACGAACTTGTAACATGTTTGCATTAGCTTAAAGTTTAAAAGGTTATTGACAAACAGAAATTTATGATCTTACATGTTTCAGATGTAAACAAATATTTTGGACATGTAAATTCATAGCGACTTTCGAGATCATTCTTAAATAAATTAAATACGCATGCAGTATACGAAATGTACATAATAGAAATCAATATAATTAGACAGTTTGAAATATAAAATTTAGTACCAAAATAATGTGTGACAACTTTACGTTTTATTTAGAAAATATAGTGTGTAACAAATTTAAAAGGCAATTTCACTTTGCTGAATAAGCATTTAACATTTGCACACATCAACAAGGGATATGCACCTATTTTCAGTTTATTTTAAATTTGTGTTCACCTAATATTTGTTATGATAATACAATGTGTCATTTTCAATGAAGAAACGGCCGTGTGGTACGCCAATTTCAAAATGATGTAATTAAAATGCCTACATTGCATATTAATTAATACACTAATCAGTTTAGACAGGCAAGTGCACGGCTTGTAGAATATGGAATTTACGAAAATGTTTATTAGGTCGATGTTATTTGAATGTTACAAAATGACAATGTTATACATTTGTACTATCAATACGCAGTTCATCATAGTTTCTCTAATAATCCGCAGTGACTCTGTCTTTTCACAAGATTGACTGTAATTGCTATTTAAATCGGTTTAACTATATTAACCTTGAAACAACATCTTGTGTGTCCTAGCTAGCTATATACCTGAAGCCCAAAAGACTTCGACTTTTACTTCTAGTCTAACATCCTACAAACTGCCGTAAAATAAGTTTCATCATTAAGATTCTTGAACAGTCTATAAATACACATGGAAAAAGGTATTTTGAAATTGAAAATAAAAAACGCTCTATATTGTTTTGTGATATAAGTTATTGAAATAGGACTATTTAAACATTATTTAAACATCGCTTGAGTTTAATCGAAATAAATGTCGACTCAATAAGTTCTATTTACTGTTCCCGTAAACAGCATAACAACTGCGTTTATCCTCATTGTTTTCAACACATAACCTGGGTAAAGTCTCTTTTTTATTACTGTGCTATAATATGGATAATGCACAGTAAAAGTGTGCATAAACTACATCAGATATTTTGCACAGTGTAAAATACTCTGACCTGTAGGAGCAGACCCTGGATTTTGAAAGGTGTGTAATTCCATTTGATTTAAAAAAAAAAAAAACAAAAAAAAAAACAAAAAAAAACAAAAAAAAAAAAACAACATCATCGTGTGTAGCGAGACTAGCAAAATTTTTGACAATTTTACGATTAAACACTGTATTTGTTTTCCATTCAATAGGTGGGAACTTAATGTATGATTTATTTTTGTATTCAATGTAAATCCAAATCAGTGTTTGGTAATCTCTGGCAAAACTGTGATGTATATCTATGAAATGCAACTTATCTTAACTCAATAACCCTGTCAATTTTGATTTTTCTAACATATTCAAAAATAACACCAAACCGAACTAAAACTGTAGGTCTGGAGATGTAGATTATACGTCAATAGGACAGCAATCGTACAACAAACACAAGTTAAGGACATATATAGGAGGCAACATATAGTAGTATTCAACAATAGAGGTCTCTACACAATTTCGTCACTTTTTTATATAAAAATTGAGTAAATTTAACAGAAACGATAAAAAAAAATCTACCATTAAATCGAATCCAGTTATCTTAAAACAATGTTTATTTATTATTATACAAATAATTTATCATATCTTATCCAAAAAAAAAGGAGGCTAGTCTCGTTAAAAAGAAAATACGGCGTTGCATTACTTTTTTCATGTGTATATATTCATTGATTTTGAAATACAAAACACATAAAAAAAAATCATGATTTAGAAAGTTCCACCATCATTATATATATATATATATATATATTAGACGGCATGCAAAAACGTGAAAAAGACACCACAATACTGACAGTGACAAATGGGCGTCTAACGTTCAGTGTCAAATATTGTGTACAAAAATGGAGGAAATCTGATAGAAAGATATAGGAAATGTGATATGATAGTCAAATTGACAACTCACAGGACTTTCATGAGTAGTCAATGTTGTTAAACACACCCGTAGAAGCAATGGGCTGTCACTATTTGACCTTCAACCAAGAACAAACCACAAACAATACAGATTGCATGCTATTAAAATCCAAACATGAACAAATGCTAGTACTATGACTATGGATACAAATTTATTGCACCAGATGCAATTTTCGTCAAGATATGTCTATTGCAGTGTTGCTGATCTATACAATGTACTATGTATATGCATTCAGTTATCGCATCTCAAATTTATTCGTTCATAGTGTGTTAATTTACGTATTTTGATTGAGTCAAGCTTTCCAATTGATATTTTATCACGTGTTTTTCTATGTTGTGACTATTGTCTCAGTAATAAGGAGAAGGTTTTGTACGTTTAATCCCGCTTCAAATGTTTGCACCTGTCCTCAGTCATGAATCTGATGTACAGTAGTTGTCGTTTGTTGATGTAATTATACGTGTTTTTCGTTTCTCGTTCTTGTTATATAGATTAGATCGTTGGTTTTCTGGTTTGAATGGTTTAACACTTGTAACTGTGGGGCCCTTTATAGCTTGTTGTTCGACAAGAGCCAATGCTCCGTGTTGAAGGCCGTACATTAACCTATAATGGTTTACTTTTATAAAGTATTATTTGGATGGAGTGTTGTCTTATTGGCACTCATACCACATCTTCCTATAACCTAAATACCGGCTGGTTTTGATAAGTCATTAGATGTGCGATCATATATGTTTTTTGACATTCTTTACCTCAAGTATAATATCTTGTACTCTTTTAGATTATTATTTCGCACTGGAAATGTAAGACTATATATACTTGCAAGTGCAAAAAGTCCATAATCAATAATATATTTATTATGTTTTTTAGTGGTCGCTTTTATGATAATCAGGTCTTTTAATATTTTTATTGACAAAGGGCTTGGTTTTCAAAAATATCTTTTGACTGAGCCATGTCTTATGATAGTTGTAGGACATGCCATAGTCATAAGATTTGTTTTCAAAACTGTCCAAAGTTACGATATGTCATAACATTTTTCGTAAATCTTAAATTGAGAATTGAAGAATTGAAGAGTTTTCCCGATATGACTGACCCGTCTGGTGATGGCCTTATGGTTATCAACTAATATGTAAGTTACTTTCGGTGATTATTTTCATGTTAATTATGATAGAAATAATAGTTGTGTTGCTCAGTCGGCTAAATAGTAAAGATTTGTTTTTCTCCACTTCGTCAATTAAAATTTGGATTTCCTGCTACGTAAATCTTAGACTATTTTTCTTACCCATGATTTTGTATATAATAACTATACATATTATATCTTTCCTTATTTAGTACTTTATAAACGTTTTTTGCGCGGCATTTCGTTAAGTACAAATGTAGGTACTCGATGTACGAGTCGTTATATATTCACGATCAGATAATCATTCCGGTTCGAAAAAACATGAACGCAGAGTCGTAAATAATGAGAATGGTCATTTTTTTATTTGTTTTTGTCTATTTAAACCAAAGGAAATGTGTCCCTAAGTCATGACAGCCATACGAGCATCATGCACAGGTATGACTACGTATCTTAGGACAGCTTTGATATACATTCTATGACATATCATATTTTCTCGGATACAAGAAATGGTATAATCAGGACTTTGGAAAGAAGACGTAGAATAGAATCTTTCGGCTAGCGGAGCAAAGCAAAAACATTACTAACCCTTTATTGGCCGAAACATAAATTAGCACATATTTGACGGTTTGTTACGTGAACATATAGTGTAAAAGTGAAGTTAAATAGACAATAAATATAATATAAGTGTCTTTAAATATTAGCTGTATTTGTACGAGGCTAAGAAACAGGTGTAATGCGAGCATAAGCCGGCTATTACTTCTGTTTCGAGCCGAGTACAAATACCGCTGATATTTTAAGACACTGAACAGTTATTGACTTTATCCTGAAATTAATTCTGTTATTGTTTGTCTTTTGAATGACACAAACAATCACTTTATTTTGCATTTATTTTCGATTTGAAATCCCCTGAGGCAAGAGTAGTAAAATTAAATCACATATTCAGCTGGAGATTGGTTATCAAAAAAAGAATCTGGAATGGTCAACAATAATACATCGCTCAAGGTGAATAGTTATCTCTTTTACTTTAATTTATTTCGAAAAACTAAGGATTTTCCTATCCCAGACATAGATTACTTTAGCCGTATTTGGCACGACTTTTTTGGAATTTTAAATCCTCAATGCTCTTCAACTTTGTACATTTTTGTACTTGTTTGGCTTTTTAAATAGTTTTTATCTGAGCGTCACTGATGAGTCTTATGTAGACGAAACGTGCGTCTGGGTACTAAGTTATAATCCTGGTACTTTTGATAACTATTAACATAACAACTTATTTTAACAGTAGAAACAAATAACAAAACATTGTCCAATTTGAAACAGAAGTGTATGAGTTGTCTTACGCTTCAAACTTGACATTCACTAAACATGCATGCTAAAATTTACATGGTTGATTTTGTTACACATTCAAGTTTTGAAATCGACAATTGTCATCTGCTGTTCGTGTGTGTATGTTATCACAAAATTGGGGTAATTCGTATTGCTCTTATGCAATGTTTGAAAACAAACACAGCGTATAAAAGTAATCGTTAATTCGCATAAGGTCAAACAATACGTCATTGGAATGCGACTGCAATACACATTCTGAGGTCACGCAGGTTCATACAATACTCAGTCCATCAGTGGGCGGCGCTTTACAGCAATATCTGTATAGTATACAGATACAAGATAGCGATATATGTAGGGCTGTAGGCTGTATCTGTATAGTAAAATAATTTTATTAGGGTAAAAATCATTGCAAGAACATGAAAGCAGAAATGTACACGTGCATAGTATATTTTACAAAACAGTGTGGACTATTCAACCTGTAGTGCTGTACCGCACAAGTAGTTCCTGTGAAATCAAAGTACTAGTAGGCTAACCGTTGGAAGGTCTAAACATATAACATATAAACACTTGTTGAAATCTAAACACTTGTTTAAATCTAAACATGTTTAGATGCTAAACGCGTTTCAAAACGTACACAGAAAAAGTGTTTAGATAAGTGTTTAGGATCTAAACACTGTTTTTACAGTGTAGGACACAATATTGCAGGATAAAACCGGATCACTATCCTAGTCAAGTCGAAGGAGAGATGACTAATTGCAACGGTGACTGACGTTTGTTGTAAGATTAATTAGCATAACCTCACAGGTTTCTTGTTGTAAACAAGATTTACGGTCATTTAATGAAATGTAAGATACGACCGCGACTTAAATAAAGAAAGACAAACGAGCATTTTTTATTCAAATGTACGGTTGAAATGTTTCACCCAACAAAGGAAATGAGTGGTTCAATATCAATCAAAGGCTTTATACGAATGAGTCTTAAATGACAATTAAGTTGTGAATGACGGTTGAGAAAGGGGGATTCCCAGTAGGCAAGTTGCAGTCGGTCCTTGCAAAAAGGACTCAGTATAACATTTCGGCGAAACAGATTTTCCGGTTACAGTCATATCCTGTTAAAACATTAAGGAAAAGAAGAAAAGTAATTCAAAAACCAACAAATGTTAAGGCACGTACCATTTGATTTTTAGGGGGATTGCCTGGGATTTACATGCGAAAAAAAAATACGTTGGTCTTCTTTTATAAAAATAGTAAAAATAAAAATTCAAATAATGAATTTGTTTGAAATTAATTTTGTCTTATAGAAAAACAAATGGACTAGATTTCTGTTTTCAACCAAGGTACAATCATAGTTGTTTCAAAAACAAACAAGTTCAAAATTATCCCTACCCTTTCCTCTCCTTCCCCTCTGAGAAAAACAAATGGTCCGTACTATTGACTTTTAATTTAAAATAATAAATTAATAAATTTAATAAAAGGAATTACTGACTGGGGATTATTATCAATCAGGCACAAATGGACTGGGGCGTGTGGGGTTAAACATGTTTTGTATGTAAATACTTAAGCTGTGGAACATTTTGTTATCATGTGACTGTAATAGAGTATTACCTTCTGTTGGGTGGAATTGTGAAATAGGGGTCAATACGTCTTTGTTCCATCCTTTGTCGCTTTAAAGGCATCATGCCTGTCATTTTTAACCTAAGCAATCCTGAGTATTCGAGCGTCACTTGTGAGTCTTATGTAGACGAAACACGCGTCTGGCGTATATACAAAATTTAGTCCTGGTATCTATGATGAGTTTATTAACTTTAATAATGACCGAGGGACGTTGGTCAACTCCACGGTGGCAATTTGCCTAATCATGTTACGTTGAAATATTAATCAATAATTTATTACACGTAAATAGAAACAAACAAATAATTTATATATAACGAATTGTTCCATACAAAATAGATATACGTGAAATGACAAGGTTAACAACGATATCTAGTGGGATTAATTATAGAATATTCCTAATAAAAAGAAAAGTGCAAGTAAGAGGTGCGTACACCCTCTACGGCCCTCGTGATCTGCCACTGGTTATTCTGCCTAGTACCCGCAGTCATTCAGGGGCTTTGCTGGTTATTTATTTAGTGGTTTCTATAGTTAAGTAAACAATGTATTGTTCTGAGACCATCCTAAGAGACGTCCTAGTTATATGACAGTTTCGTTGACACAGCCACAGATGTATTATAATTCTTCGGTCAATGTAAGCCCACGACGCAAAGACTCGAGGACTGAAACAGATCCCTCTGCTGATAAATAGTTTATTAGATAGTTTATTTCTCATGAAACCATGAATGTACAAAGGTTATCCCATAATTTATCTGGGAAATGCCACGTAATAATCTGATAGTATAGAAGAATGAAAAATAGGTTTCTACCAGGTCACCCCAACTGAGTGCGTGCTTGGGATCGGGTTGCAAATACCAATAGCCGACCAAGAACGACCCTAGTACTTCATACGTATACGTGCAAAGCATTCACGTTACTAATAGATTACCAGAGTCGAGCGACGTTAACTAAAAATATAATTGACTACTTTTGAAATAAAAATAATTTGGCCATG
Source organism: Mytilus trossulus (assembly GCF_036588685.1). Taxonomy (NCBI): domain Eukaryota; kingdom Metazoa; phylum Mollusca; class Bivalvia; order Mytilida; family Mytilidae; genus Mytilus; species Mytilus trossulus. The sequence goes on along the minus strand of NC_086378.1, from coordinate 54,173,828 downwards.
GCCAATCATCTAAGTTTAAACATTTCAAATATGTGACTCTGGATTCGTCGTACATTAAATTAACGTCAAGGTTAACACAGATATAATTGTTAACAAACCTTATCTAACCTTGAGCTATATATGGTCTGCTGTGAATAATACAAAAGGAATCATGAGTATACCTCCTGTAAGCAAAGCTTTAGGTGTATATACGAATCACCATGTCCATCCATTCGTGTGTCCGTGTCCATCTGTCATTTGGTCTGCATGTCTGTTAATTTGTCTGGTAAACGCAGCTCCTCCGTAACGAATGGATTGGTATAGAAGGATGGACGGTTATAGTACAAGACATGAGGATGTGCATAGAGTAGTGCGGAATGGGGGAATGCTATTGTGAGTAGACTCACAATTATAGTTTCAGCTTCCTTATTGTGAACATTACATTTTCTATGGATGAAGTTCCTTTATATGGAGGAAATATCCAAATTGATTTCATGTTATGAAGTTTACATGATTTATGTGGTAGAGGGTTGCTGCTTACAAAGAAGCTCATAAAACCTAGGGTATCGACCAGATAAAATTGCAGTCCTGCCTTGACTGATTTACGGACCCATCACGAGTTGGTTGAACATTAGGGGATATCTGAGACACGGATATTTTCCAAGTGTTGATACCACATTCCTCTGTAATCTTTCTCAAGTATGACATCACTTAGAATGCTCGAGACTTGTCAGCTGAATTATACATGACCATCAAGACTAGTGTCACATGTGGAGCAGGATCTGCTAACCCTTTAGGGGCATCTAAGACCTCTTCCAGTATTTGTTAGGTATTTGTTGATCCTTAGGTTTCTGTGTAGTGCTTTGAAGACTGGCGCTGGTCTTTTTTTATTGTTTGATTTTTTGCTATGACGTGTGTGCGATGTTAGTTTGTCTTCTGGTAATGAGTTTGATTGTCCCTTTGTTATAATGCATAAAAGCAAATTCCAAATACTTTACATAACAATATAAGCTGAGTATTGTAGTTGCCCTTATAGAAACATACACTATTGTTGTTCAAATAAGAAAAGACAACCCGAAACAAAGATAGAGATATGAAACAGCCACATGAAGTACTCTGGATTTATACTTCCCTATTCAAAATTCAACTCAATTATATATATTCTAGTATATAGTGTTCGGTAGGTGCATTAAAAACCTCAGAATCCGTGTTTTGGCGCTCGCCTATAGATAATTACAATATTGGGCAAAATTCAGAATGAAAACAAGACTAGAGGTTCTACAGAAAGAAAACATCTAAATCATATCCTGAATTTGCTTTTGCTTAGATAACCCATTTCAAAAATGTTTAAAAAATTTACATTGAAGCAGAAACTTAACTTAACTTGGGATTTAGCATACATGTATATGCTGATAGAGAGGTAGCATTTAATATATATACCACTGTTATTGTAAATTAGATTTACAGGCGGAAAGACAGGGATATAAAAAAATAAGCCCCGCTGACAATTTGTCACGGAAACATTAAAATAGAGTCGATTTAAGCCAGGGTTACACATTCACGATTTTTAATTTAGATTTTTACTGTTGTCCTTGACAGGACAATTCTAGATTCGAATTTGTCCCAAGTCTGATTAAGATCCTGTGAATTGTAACTGCAAATTGAAACGTTTACGCGGCGTTCACACAGTGCCGATTATTGCTCCCGTTTGAAATCAGACATCGTTTAAACACGAAAAGTAAAAAAGTCGGATTCCACAATGATCTGGAGTGTCCTATTTTTGGCTAAATGCTGTTGTAAACGTTCGTTACATATTCGAACGGATCGAAGCAACCCAAATAGTTAGATGCGTCTCGTAACATTCGGGAACACTCATCCGATTTTGTCTAGTCGGATTACAATCTTGATTATGTCACGACAGACTCTGCTGTATCGGATCAAAATCGTAACAATGTTCTGAGTTACAATGTAGACTTTGTCCTATGGACCGGGCATGATCTGGTGCGATTTGTCATTGCTATGTTTTGCCGGTTGAATCCACATCCTGAATACGAACCGTCTGTGACGAAACCGTTCCGGAACAGTCCCATTATTAATACGAAATTAGCAATAGGACCCTCGTCTGAGTCCTGAAAATTACAGAACACGATACGAGTCTATACAAAGCCGTTTGAAATGTTGTCAAGCAAACTGTGATAGGGTTGTGTTCCGACAGTACCTGATCATCCCAAATATAGAGACAGTTTTCTAACGGATATCTTCCATCAGCGTCGGTTCATTGTCTGGTCACTGTCTGATGTCTGTTGCGTCGCATACAGCTTAATAGGGACGCTGTCGAGATATATTCGGTCGTTTTTAACCATGGGAAAGATGCAAATCGGACTAAAATCGGATGGAGGACGGGAAAATCGGTACAAGTTTGGATGGAAAATATTTTTTTTGACGCTTCCAGAACAAACTGATTGTTGTTGTGATTAAATGAAGGTTTTTCAAGTTTTAATAAAAGTTTTAATTTTAAACAGGACGGACGTACAAATCGTGAATGTGTGATCCAGCGTGTTAAGTAGACGCGTGACCTAGCTGGGGTGTACTTTGGCGAACTCTCTGGAAATATGACATACGGAAGATTCAATGAATGAATCGTCCAAGAGATAAACAAATGTTTTTCACTGTTTATAACGCGAAAGAAAGTTAGTAAGTTTTATTTTAAGCTGACATATGATATACATAATACCAGTAAACAAATGAGCACCATTCGAGAGCTCTTTAACCGACTATCGCATGTATCGAAAATGTTGCGGTTTAAATATTTTCTATAAATGTACAGGTTGTGAAATTTTCTTGTTAAAACTGGTCAGGGAATTCTTCTTGACCCTTCAGCGTGTACATTCATAAACGGTCAGTAGAACACACATGCATTTTCTTTCACGGTCATCATTCGATCAATAACCAGTTATCTATTCTAGTGAATGAAAATTTATATTTTTGATGTTATATTTTTTCTTTAAATACAAAAATGTACATCTATAATATACGTGACATAAATTTTCATTAATCGACCGTGTTGACATCTTTTTGCGCAATTTTCTATTTAAGTAGACAATCATCCCTAAATTTTATTTGTATAAAATCAATTTCACCACGATGCAAGGCCAGCAAGTTATATGATTAGTGCACTAAAGTTTAACATTTACCTGTCAACTACTACAATTAACTACTCTATCATTTAACAAAAGGGCAATTGTAAGGTCTTTATTTTAATACAAATCGTTCTAAATCTAATTCTGTAATATATTATAGACTTTATTTGTAGCATGCATATATCAAATTAAAATTGTAAACCAGATATGGAAAAGTCATTGTTCGTTTATATCTACAGAAACACGGCACTCCAATAACTATTTACGTTGTTTGGAGAATTAACAAGTTTAACAATGTTTCATTTGGAGATAACTTACGAGACCAACACACTTCTTATTTTTAAGAGTTCAGTAATCTTAATTCAGACCAGAAGTGTAAAAAATGAGAATAGACCGAATTATATCATGACTTTCTCTGAAAATTGAAAATTTATTTTTTCAAACAAAAATTGGTAAAAAATCTAAACCAGGAAAATGTTGTTTTTTTATTATTATTTATTATTATTTTCGGAAAAAAGTTTTTTTTTTTAGGAAAACGCAAATTCTTATAAAAATCAAAGCAAAAAACAAGAAAAAAACACTTATGAATTCTTCAAATAAAATAATATGCAAACATAGTTTTTGCTCTTATCATTCTTAAAACATAACCAATGTATTGTCGCCCTAGGCTCCACTGATACAGTTCCGGGCTCTGCCAATAACACCCACGTCTCGTTAAGGTCAACTCATTTAGATATTTAAAAATTAAATCTAGACCATTAGTCCGATCTGTAAATGTATCAACTGTATATTACAGTGTGGGAAGCTGGGGACGGAACTGTATGGTTTTCTAATAGTTTGGTTATTCGGGAGACTGTCAAGCGGGGCTCCGACATATGACATATGAAGCTGCTTGATGAAAATTTTTATGAAATTCATCTTACTGTTTAACGTTTCTGCTTCAAGTTTCGGTAGCTAAAACATTCAACATATAAATATGAATTAATCAAATGGTAAAAAAAAAATATCCATCCTAACGTGTTCTTTAGGATGGAGGAGCTCCGAGTAAAACGATCGAAACTCCCACACAAAAGCGATACAAAATGTCAAAAAAACATCAAGAAAACAATCGTTACTACCAGAATGTTCACGTGTACCATTTCTGGTATATTATAGTCTTACCTGTCTTGATGATTTAAAACCATTGTCGCAGTAAAAACCCAAATACATTATTTTTATCCATGTCGAATAGTTTTCTTGAATCGCTTGCGATCTAACTGTACAATCACTTGAAACTTTCCTGTACAATCACTTGAGAGCTTTATTCTGCAATCGTTGGCAAACTATACTACCCATACTATACTTCTATACTGGTTCATAAAAGTTTTAATCAAGCAACTTGTTTTTTGTCGAATGTAGGAACCCCGCTTGACATGTACAGTCTCCCGAATTACCAAAATATTTAAAAACCGTACACTGTGTATATACTTTCCAATGGTTACATTTTGACTGATAGTTAGATTGTACGGCAGTATGTTTCCCCTTGTTTTGATTATGGTCGAATTATACCAGTCTTTTTTGTTTTGTTTCAGAATTGCAGGGCAATATACAGTTACTGATCTTTTATGAACACAACGATTAGAATTAAAATACACATAGGTAGAAAAGGTAGGAAAAAGCGATCGTCAACTGAACTTTTTTTTCAGTATTTAGGAATGATATATATACTAGCCACAAAAGAAACGATACCTGATTTTTATCAAAAATATCTACTTTATTTTTCAGCAATATTGTTTTTGTTTTGTATTTTATGAAACAATAACATCAAAGCACACAAACTTAACAAAGATAACAAATCAAAAATAATTTTCCTTATTGCACGGACTGTTGAAGTTGTTGTTGTCAAAACCAAAAGTTGAAGAGTAAATATCGCGTATGGCCACCTCTTGCGTCGATAAAAGCAGTCAATCGCCGACGCATTGATCCAAGTAATCGTTGAATAAATGCTTGTTGAATGTTATTTCACTCTTCCACAAAAGCGGCTCGTAGCTGGTTGACTGACTCTGGTGGTTGATGACGTCTGCGAAAACGTTTATCAAGTTCATCCCATAAATGTTCAATGGGTGATAGATTTGGTGATAAAGCTGGCCATGGAAGAATGTCAATGTTATTTTGTCCAAGATATTGTGTTGATACACGTGCCACGTGACACCTAGCATTGTCCTGTTGGAAACTATGCCGATTTCTATGCCTTGCAATGAATGGTTGTACAATAGGAGAGAGAAATATATCACGATAACGAACATCAGTAAGGCTTTCGTTAATGAACGTCAAGTCAGTTCGTCCACAATGCGTGATTCCTGCCCAAACCATCACACCACCACCACCAAAGCGATCACATTCATGTACACACGCGTCTGCATAACGTTCATTTTGACGTCGGTTCACTCTCATTCTGCAATCACTTCTACGTAAGAGAAATCTTGACTCATCGCTAATAATGACGTTTTGCCACCTTACACGATTCCAATACAAATGTGCATTTGCCCAATGTAGGCGTGCAGTTCGATGACACTGTTTTAGAATGGCACCTACTACTAGACGTCGTGAACGTAAACCAGCCTCTCTTAGCCTATTACGTACTGTTTGGGCTGATATCCTTGGATAATGGCTTCCAGGTGATTGTCTAGCGGTAATTGTAGCTGGTAAAAAAAGATTCCTGAGATGTGTGAATCTTATTTGACGATCTTGGCGTAACGTCGTTTCTCTTGGACGTCCACTACGTCGTCTGTCATTTGAGAACCCAGTCTGTCTTAGACGACTCATTGATCCTGTTATTGTCAATTTAGAAACACCAACGTTGTTTGCGACGTCAATATGACGCATATCTGCTTGTACCATTCCCACAGCTCTATCACGCTCATGTTTGCGAGGCATATGAAATCCCCTTTTGTGAATGTCACCTTCAATCACCTTTTGTTTACCTGTGTTGACCGGATATTTAATCACCCTCATTAAATTGAAAACCCCTGTTCGGACGGCATAAATGTGGTTCGGCTCGAATTCAAAAAGACGCTAAAATGACGTTATTGTCCGGTAAAATAAAAACAAAAGTGCAGTACCCTACAGACTTATGACTCTTTTCGAACATATAACTAGTCGCAATAAATATTATTTTGTCAATAAAAAATATTATGAAAAAATGTTGGGTATCGTTTCTTTTTTTGATTTGTATATAGATTCTACCACTGCATCGAGTGTAATACGATATGTATCCACTCGAGACAGTTACATTTTCAAATTTTAAGTCCGAGCCGCCTCAGCAAGGACTTTTAAATTGATAATTTAACTGTTGAGAGTGGATAAATATCGTATTACACGATATTTGGTAATGGAATCTGTTTCTCTAATGATTTTCTAACATTATGCAGGCAAACATATTCTTTCTTTTCGAATGATCTGCAAAAATATGTGTTCTTTCTATGTGACGTCGTCAGGCATGGTCGCCTTTTTCATGCCGTCACAATAGGAAATTCAGAGGAAAGCAAGAAAATTCGACGTCACAATCTGATTTTAACCAATGAAGTACTGAGATCAAACGAACCACACGTTGATTAAATTTTTGGTATACAATGGGTGCAGAAAGGGATAAATTGACGAAGAATTAGAGAAATATATATATATATATATATAATTAGTTATCAAAAGTACCAGGATTATAATTTTATACGCCAGACGCGCGTTTCGTCTACATAAGACTCATCAGTGACGCTAAGATCAAAATAGTTTAAAAGCCAAATAAATACAAAGCTGAAGAGCATTGAGGATCCAAAATTCCAAAAAGTTGTGCCAAATACGGCTAAGGTAATCTACTCCTGGGGTAAGAAAATCCTTAGTTTTTCGAAAAATTCAAAGTTTTGTATACAGAAAATTTATAAAAATGACCAAATAATTGATATTCATGTCAACACCGAAGTGATGACTACTGGGCTGGTGATACCCTCGGGGACGAAACGTCCACCAGCAGTGGCATAGACCCAGTGGTGTAAATAGTTATCAAAAGTACCAGGATTATAATTTTATACGCCAGACGCGCGTTTCGTCTACATAAGACTCATCAGTGACGCTCAGATCAAAATAGTTAAAAAGCCAAATAAATACAAAGTTGAAGAGCATTGAGGATCCAAAATTCCAAAAAGTTGTGCCAAATACGGCTAAGGTTATCTACTCCTGGGGTAAGAAAATCCTTAGTTTTTCGAAAAATTCAAAGTTTTGTATACAGAAAATTTATAAAACTGACCATATAATTGATATTCATATATAAGTAACAATAACATCTCCATGCCTTATATATCATGTACTGTAGTACGACGCTAGATTAAAACTGACGAGGAAAGGTAACACACGGCCACTGAAAGCTTTATTTTTGTAGAGCCCATGTGGCCGTGTGGTCTAGCGGGACGGCCGCAGTGCAGGCGATTTGGTGTCACGATATCACAGTAGCATGGGTTCGAATCCCGGCGTGGGAAGAACAGAAGATTTGCGAATGCAAATTTACAGATCTAACATTGTTGGGTTGATGTTTAGACGAGTTGTATATATATATATATGTTAGATCTGTAAATTTGCTTTCGCAAATTTTTGGTTCTTCCCTCGCCGGGATTCGAACCCATGCTTCTGTGATATCGTGACACCAAATCGCCTGCACTGCAGCCGTCCCGCTAGACCACACGACCACCTGGGCTCTCAAAAAAAGAGCTTTCGGTGGCCATATGTTACCTTTCCACGTCAGTTTTAATCTAGCGGCGTACTACAGTACATGATATATAAGGCATGAAGATGTTATTGTTACAGATCAGCTAAATTATCTATAGTAAAGGATCCTACAAATTAATGTAAGATACAGTCACAGAAAATAATTATATTCATAAGTACGTCTGAGTCAGTGACAACCCTACAACAGATGTATCCATCGGATCGCCATCAATGATGGTGATACATGGCTGTGTACATAATGTATATACAACTCGTCTAAACATCAACCCAACAATGTTAGATCTGTAAATTTGCATATATATATATACATATTTATCAATTTGATCTTTTTTAGAACAAGCACTAGGCCACCGGAAGCTAAATTATTAATTCAATCTAGATGGTCTAGAAAGAGCGATCGGCAACTTGAATATTAAAAAAAAACATTATGACGGAATTTAAAAAGAAGTAGGTAGGAAAGTGCGATCTTTAAATGTACAATGTAAGTCTGTCAGTGGGGCGGGGGGGGGGGGGGGAGGGGGGTTCATTTCTCAATAACATCAAATAAACTTATCATAGATACCAGGACTAAATTTAGTATATACGCCAGACGCGCGTGTCGTCTACAAAAGACTCATCAGTGACGCTCTAATTCAAAAATGTTTAAAAGGTCAAATAAAGTACGCAGTTGAAGAACATTGATCATTTTGGCATTCCACCTTTTCAGCTTTTTTTTCTTGATGCATCTCTACGTCATATTGTGAATGATGGAAAGGGCGATTGTTATTAATATATATATCAATATTAATTCGATATCAAGTTATTTTTATAACGCAGACAGAAATATCTGTTTCTTTTTTTAGCCATTACTTGGCGTTCATTGACTCCGTCTGTCGTCGTCGTTTCCGTCTGTCGTCGTTGTGCGTCTAGTGTATACTATTTCAAACAAAGTTCTATCAACAAATAAGTTCAATGACCAATATTGTCAATTTTCCCCTAAAGGTGTTATTGCCTTTTTAAAAAAATCACAATTTGTTCATTTAATCTGCTCCTTTGAAACTGCTGAAACAATTTCAGCCAAATTTGGGCCGAATGAGTTTCAAAGTATCTACTATAAATTTTATATTTAATTTCTTTGTCAAGAACCATAGCAACTAGGACTAAAATGGAACATATGGGTAAAGTGCATTTCTTTGATTTTGAAGAAAATAAGACAGATACAAAGATCATTTCAAAGGAAATTTTAAGTCATTGATTAATGTACTATATTGAAAAACAAACAAAAATCATAGATAAAAGAATTACAGGTGAAAGATTCAAGTTCTTGAGAGCTTCTTGTTGGTTTTTTTGTCACCTTTTATTTTTCTGTTTCATAATTGTAAAAAGAAAGTTTAATTTTTTATTCAAGTGAAAATGACACTAAATCGAAGGCGTGAAGGTGGGAAAGAGCGATCGTCAACTTAAATTTTCTTCTAAGTATGAAGTTTGTGACATAATTAACGGTTGTGGGTAGGAAAGAGCTAAGGCCTATATTTCGTCAGTAAAAGGTTTATAACACAATAACATAAAAAAAGATCATTTTTGCAGCTTTTTTTCTTTGATGCACATCACTATCCTATTTTTAATGATAGGAAAGGCGATCGGGTTTTATCTATGTTTGCGGCTAAACGTTCGATATGGAGTTGTTCTAATAACAAATAGCGACAGCGATATGTTTTTCTTGTTTTTGCTAATAATCTTTTTTCTATGTCATAATTAAAAAAAAAACTTAGTGTGATTGGGTTTTTTTGTTTGCAAGTGAATATTCATTTACTTTAAGGTACAAAAGATCAATCAACAACTTAATTTTTACCTAGAGAATAGTTTATCAGGTCGAGAACTCTAGATTTTCTGACGTCAGAATATATTTGCATAGTAATTTCCAAAACACAAGGCCAATATGGCCTTGAAAAACTGACCAATCGAATCAATGAACTACAATGCATTGTGGGCTACTACGAGTAAACTACTACTCAAAACACGTGGAATTAGTGGGAAAACAGTCAACTAATATATTGTCTGGGACTCTCATTACCAATGTGTTTATTCTGCAAATATATTTAATGTAAAATTGATAACGTAATCCTCAATTTGCATGCTCAGATTAAAAAAATATTGCTTACTGGCTTCACGATTCGACTTTCTTTTTCGCCTTGCAAAGGTAGTGGAACCGGTTTTGTGCATTGTTATGAATTGAACCTACATTAATTTCAAGACATGAAACAGTGAAATATCCAGTGAAGTGACCACTGTCCAGTAAGAAAATCATTTGAGATCTTTAAAACCGATATTATGTCATTCCAAAATCATTTCTGCCTAGAAAAACACGAAAACTTTTATTGAAACACTTCTTTTTGTACTGAATGTGTATTTTTTTTTTATCAAGACCTGAACTAAAAATAAGAACATCATAATATTCATTATGCTAAAAATAGGTGTTATGAAATCGGCAGGGGCGGATCCAGCCGTTTCAAAAAGGCGGGTTCTAACCCTTGACAAAAGGGGAGGGGGTTCCAACTACATGTCCCCATTCAAATGCACTGATCCTTCAAAAAAAGTGGGGTCCATAACCCGGAACCCCCGCCCCCTGGATACGCCACTAAGCGGGTACGGTATATAGCTCAATACATTTTTTTTTATAGTTTCAACAATCGATAACATCCGTTTGTTGCTAGTTTTATCACAAAATATCTCCATATTAAAAGTCTCTGGATCATAGTGGGTGCCATATTACCTATTTTTTTTCCTTCTAAAACGTGCTTTTTATATAGAAATAAGAAGATGAGGTATGAGTGCCAAATTAGACATCTTTCCAACAAAAAAATAATCTAGTAAAGTAAGCAGTCATAGGTTCAATGCTGAAAAGTAAGCCATAAATGACCCAAAAATTACTTGTGTAAAACAATTTACAAAAAAAAAACCAAAACGGCCCAATTAAATATATAAAAGGAGAAAAAAACTATCCCATAAAATTTAAATTGTATATGAGCCTGTATTTCAGTGGTTGTCGTTTGTTTATGTGTTACATATTTGTTTTTGTTCATTTTTTATATATAATTAAGGCCGTTAGTTTTCTCGTTTTAATTGATTTACATTGTGACGTTGCGCACGATAGTGGTGTCACTTTGGAAATATGGGTTAGATGGCGGGTTATTCAAGTTCAAGCTCTTATCCTATACAATAAATAGCCATGTTATGCATATCATTCGAAAGGCAATAACCCATGGAAATCAATAACATAGATGAATTTGTGCTTTGTCTATTTTTTGATGAAAAAAAGTGCTCATTTCGATGCCTTTAACGTCATTTTAAGGGTGTCCCGCTGTTACAATTATGTTTTATGTGCGTCTTTGAAATCCCAGTGCGGTCTCATTAGTAAGTAGAATGGTTTAAAGTTTTACAACTACATTGTATACATTTGACGTTAAATGAAGTGATAGACGTTTTTAACTATAAGAGTAGGAAGATCGTCAGAAAAGTTTGAATAAAAAAGAGAAAAAATGTCCCAATTTGCTGCTCAACCCGTAAAAAAACTTTCTGTCTTCAATTTCATAATATATAACATACGACAATGGATTTTAATAATATCAGAAAAATTATACATGTTCAGAAGAAGCTATCTGAAGACATCATTATGTTACTGCGGTCTTATTTTAAAAACATCGTCATTTTCCCCGTGTCCAATAAAATGTCCCGATTGACAAAATAACACAAAATATAATTCAGAGGCTTTTTATCAAACGAAATTCTACTATATCTCAAAATTTTATCACCTGGTAACTGATATGAATGGAAAATACATTTAATTTCCTTTAAAATGATATGATTTGTACTTTAATTTGAGTTGCAGGTAGAAAATCCGAAACGATCTAAGATGTCCAATGAAATGTCCCCGTGACCGTAATTTGACGTTCGCGTTATAATAACGTTAAACTGTATACGACTTTTACTTGCATATTAGGCATAACATAATTTCATGAAATGGTCTGATCTATACAAAATAAAGTTCTCGTTTAATATGCATTAAAATGCAGATCTGCATTGTTTCAAGGATATAAGATGTCGAAATATTTAACTTGGATACTCCAAAAAGACAATGCTCCGGAGCTATTACAAAGAGAAAATTTACTATTGACCCACCCCCACTTTATAAAAGCAAGATACATTGAAAAGGGAAATGCAAACAAAAGTGAGATCTTCTTCTAGAACGTCGTGTAACGCTAAGTGGCACCAATACTGTGCGTAACGTCTGTTATATCGGGGCCTTTTATAGCTGACTATGCGGTATGGGCTTTGCTCATTGTTGAAGGCCGTACGGTGATCTATAAATGTTAGTTTCTGTGTCATGTTGGTCTCCTGTGGAAAGCTGTTTCATTGGCAATCATACCACATCTTCTTTTATTTTATTATTGAGCCAACGCTGCAATTTTCACAAAACATATCAAATTTTCCACCTTGTCGCACATACACATGGATAACATCATTACAGCTTATTTCCTAATGCATGTAGTCCAAAACTTTGGTTAGCTTGCTTGCTGTGTTTGTATATTGTACAAAATATAAAATATACAAGTTAAACTATGTCTATACATGTATATTGTTTAAAGATGTCGATCTTATTTTCAAAGCTTGTATAAACAACTATACAATCAAAGCAAGCAAGCCAACCAAAGTTTTACTTTGCAGGTATAAGAAATCAGCTGTAATGATTTTATTCAGTTTGGCAAATGTCCGAGCCCGTTAAAAAACGAACAAACTGAAACTACAGTTGCTGACCTTTACTACCTTCAAAACAAAGGGAACAGTTTGGAAGTCCCATATACTGAAATGTGAAAAAAATAAATACTTATAGATTTTGTTAACACTGCGATGTATGTAAATACCTCTTCGCCTTTTTACGAACACAAAATTCAAGGATCACACATTAGCCTTTAATTATCTATACAAAAATTGCTGTACCCATGAATATCAGCACCGGCTGTTATCGACGGCTTACTTTATTTACACTAGTTAGTTGTCATATGGGTAATTGTGTTTTCTCGCTGTTGTTGTCTGGTGGACAAATACATGAAATATCTGTGCCATCATCAAACATGTTAATGGCTATATATCGGGTAATTCAAACCCTTCTTTCTTCGCATAGAAACAACTCTTCGTTAATCTGAGCATGGAAGTAATACTTTATATCATGAACTATAAATAAGGATACACAAAATGAAAAACTAAGCGAAATTGTGAATCCCGCATTGCACGAAAAAATGTGTTGTATTTCAGTAAATAACACGTGTTCTTGGTTGATTGTAAACACGTAGTAGTCCATCATGCATTGTGACTCATTTAGTGGATTGGTCAAAAACCTAGGTAAAAATAAATTGCGTCACATGTAAATAAACAATTACATGTGCGAGAACATAAGTATGCTAATTTATGCATTTCCATATAAGGTAGTGGTCCTGACCTGTTTATGTCAGGATGATTACATTATGAATATTTTGGTATTCTGCCTTTTCCAACTTTAACACACATCATTATCTTTCTTGTGACGTTCTGCTTATAAAAATGTAGACAGCGATAGTTGTATATATTTTCATGTTTCTATGTATTATTTCAACCTTTGTCTCACTCGGTGTCACAATGTGTAGTGTTCGACAAAAGGAATGTCATTCGTATGGGAATTTATGATAGAATAACAAGATATAAATCGTGTATTCGTATCTGTAATTTTATAGTCGTTATCTTTAAAGCAAATCTATAAAACTATCCTATACATTTTAAAAGTGATGGGCGATCATTGGTTAAATATGTTTGATTTGGTTTTAACAGTTTAAATCTCTGGTTTAGAGTTCTGTTAAGAATGAACACAGCGATAGTTTGTTTGTATGTTTTTTTCTACAAAAACCTCCTTTTTTGTTTTAATCGGAAGGAACATTTCGTTATGAATAACGTTTTTTTCGTCAAGAGAAAAAATACGTTTACATTTTAACAACTTAAATTTATTTTAGCAATGGACATTAATTTTGACAAAATAAAATATTCAGATAATGTTTGCTTTCCGCATTTTTCATCCAACTCTCTTTCAATTTCCAACTTCAATAGTTACACATCATTATCTTTCTTGTTAAATTCTGCTTAAGGTGGTACCCAACACTTTGACTAAAATTAATTTGGCTCGTTTAATTTTCATACAATTTTGACAAAGTATTTACTTTGACCCTTTGACAAAAATATAAAAATTTCAAAAAATTTGAACCAACCGTTTTATCAGAAAAAATACACTGGTTATATAGCAGTTTGACAAACACTTATTTTGATCATTGAGAAGCTTAATATTCCCGTTACAACACAACGTAATTAAAACGTTTAGCTGATTTTACAGAGTTATCTCCCTGTAGTGTTAGGTACCACCTTAAGTTCGCTCTTTATTTGAGAATACTCTTTCTGGGTAGTTATTGCATGATCACTGCATTATTGTGCAAGTTAAAGACTTTGAAATATTAAACTTGCACGGAAGGTAGGAAAGTGCGATCGTCAACTGAATATTTTCTTAGTTTGGAATTTAAGAAATGATGTAAACGGTTGTACATGTACGTAAGAAAGAGCGATCTTTAGCTTCAAGTTATTCAGTAAGGGTTTCATGACACAATTACATAAATAAAAGGGCCGAAATATACCAGTGGCTTTGAAATGATTTTCAGTAACTGCAAGTACTCTCAGATCTGTACTTAGTGTCTTTATGTTATATATAAGATGTTACATGGACAATCATACCACATCTTCATTTTTTATAGTTTTTATTAGGGACAGGCCGCTGGCTGAGCAAACAAAAAGGGGGGGGGGGGCAATCATGCTTCGGTCATTCCATATATAATCAACCAAATTGTCATACAAAAGGTCCTACTTGGACCCGCCTTTGCCACTAAATAGTCCAATATTTCCAAAAAAGGCGTTAACCTCCAATCAATCAACCAATCTCTGAAATACATCAAGTTAATGTTTTTGGTGGGGTTCGTGTTGCTTATTATTCAGTTTTATATGTTGTGTCGTGTGTATTTTTTTTGTCAGTTTGTCTTTTTCATTTTTAGCCATGGCGTTGTCACTTTTTTTCGATTTATGAATTTGACTGTTTCTTTGGTATCTTTCTTCCCTCTTTTATTAATGCCTGCGTCACACTATCCCGATTATTATATACGATGGACACCCGAATGGGAAAATTTTAAGTTCGTACGAAGTTGTTCCCGATCTCGTTAAAATACCAAAAAGAGACCGAAGCAAGAACGATGAATACCGAAGTCTATACGATGGTGCCGAAATTATATATGATAGCAAAAGATGGACATTTGAAGGTTACCGAAGACGTGTATTTAAGCTTCATATCTCAGCCGAAGCCTACACGATGGATCACGAAGGCTATGTACACGATGGATTACGAATGCTACACGATTGATTACGACGATGGTGCGAACACAAACAAGATGCATAAAGGTAAAATACATGTATGTACATAATACATGTATGAAAACGATCAAAACGGCGTTCTACCTGTTTTGATTTTTTTATGGTACGAACATAATTTCGACAACATATCGTATCTGTACAAGGCTGCCATGCATGGGGGAAATCGATCTGTTTGTCTAATTCTTATGAAACTTAGTTTATTGTCCCCTCGCCTACTACATGTAAGTTGCGTGTAGATTAACTGTTATGGACACTCTAGAACAAAAATGCTCAAAACTTGGTATGGTGTTACTCGTTAAGAAAATCTTAAGCACTATTGACTTTAAAGTTCAAAGGTCAAGGTCACAGTGGCAGTTGTAATACATGGCAATATCACCCTTGTGGACACTCTAAAACCATTATGCTTCAAAACACATTTGGTATGTTCTTCCTCCTTGTAATGATCTGATATTTTTTACGTTCAATTTACAATTTTCTGCATGTATATGACACATATAGTGTCCATATTTTTCCCCAATATGTGATATATGAGGACATGCCAGGCTCGGCATTGCCTTGTTTGAACTGTAAAATGTGTCTACTAGTCTGAATAATCACCCATATTTATGCCCATGTTTTCTGGTCTATCTTAAAGGCAAGGTAATGCAAAACGAGCTCTTCCCAGTTGAATATCATTATAATATAGACACACAGAAGGATGTGGGGAAATCATCAAATGCGACAAAATATGACATATAGAAAACAAAATGGTTATGGAGTAAACATTCGTGTGACAACAACTCAAACGATACATAAATAATAAGAATAACGAAGAAAAGGTTGGTTTCCCTATATACATGTACCTGCAGTGTTGGTGTACGAGGCGCATTTATGATTTTCATTATGTTACTTGATATGAAAAATTGACAAAAAATAATATAATACTTGTAAATGTAAATCCTGAGCCTGTAATAGCTGCTCTTCTTGTTCTATTTGAAATAAAAGAAACAATGCAGTTCCCTTTTTTTGTTAGAATCTCATAGAATCATATGATATGAGTTCCATTTTTTGTGAACGTCTTTTTTAATTGTGGTCTTAGACTGACCAGCTGTGCATATCGCGCATGGCACTTAAAATGTATTTTAGCGCGAAAATTAAGCTTACATTTTGCTGGATTTAATGCCGTCGTAGTTCCATCTTTTCGCCTTCGTACTTGTATTCGATGGCAACACGACGAGATTACGAACATGTTAAAATTAAAAACCTTTTCCGAAGTTGTCCCAGGAGGCTTGAAAAAGTGACCAATGGTTCTACGATGGTTAAAGATGGCACCACGAATAGCCCGATCTGGAAACGATTAGTCCCGATTTAGAAAATTTCCATAATCGAGTTGCCATCGGCGTAAAAATCAGGACAGTGAGACGCGGACATAAGGGCGATCACTATAGTGATGTTTGATTTAATTTCAATAATTTTGCTATAACATAACAAAGGGTTTGCAGTTTAGCTCAAAATGAAAACAGCGATAGCATGCTTCGAAGGGCTAAGTGAGCTTTTCTCATCACTTGGCGTCATTCGTCCTGCGTCAATCGTCCTGCGTCCGTCGTCCGTCAATTTTTACAAAAATCTTCTCCTCTAAAACTACTGGGCCAAATTTAACCACTCTTGGCCACAATCATAATTGGGGTATCTAGTTACGTGTCCGATACTTGTTTGGATTGATAAATATTTTGATACGAACGTCACTGATGAGTCTTATGTAGACGAAACGCGCGTCTGGCCGGAAATATAGGGGTTTTTTTTGTGTAAAAAGAGTGCAAAACATTTTTTGTAATTTGTGATAACGAATTATTTAATTGGTTAGAACGGTTTAAATTTCGTTGAATTAGTAATTATCATTTTTTAGTAATTTATGATTTCTGATTAAAAATCATTTTCACAGATGTTTAGCACACCTGACCCACACTAGAAAGTGAGATTTTCCCCTTAGGTTGCACCTGTTGCTGTTTTAAATAAAAATTGTCTTATTCGCTGAAACAATTTGACCAAATGTTACAATATTTATACGTTATACTTTTTACCACAAAACACAATCAAACTTGTAATTGAAGAGCGTCACTTTTACAGTTCATAAGTTCATAGGTTAAGTCCTTTATTAATGGAAAAGTGATAATTCTGTCGTTTCCCTTGTCAACATTGAGTTTGCCTCAACCAATTGTTAATAAAGGAAGCTATTAAAACAAGAGTTCCAAATGGTGAAGTTGAAATCATCCCTTCGTAAATTTAACGGAAGCCATTGCAATTTGGTCAGTTAATTAGTAACAACGATTGGCCATCTGGTCAGAATGGGCAAATTATATGAAAGACTTACTGCTTAGTTTATTTCCATTTTTCTCTACATGTAGTTGTTTTAGTGGAGAAGACAAAATGTTTAAAGTTGAGAGATCTATGGACGACAGACGGACGGACGAATGAACGGACTCAAAGTGTTGACAAAGCGTTAAAAGGGAGGTACAAATGTTAATACGTATTCTAAAAGGTTTGGCAATTGTCACAATGTCACCTTTTATACAAAATGTATGTGTTCGTGCCTCAAGTTAAGAGTTTCATTAATGTCTGGAAGATTTTAATGGAGCTGTATAGATCTTCTGTGGTCACAAATTGTATTACAGCAAAACTAACGGGATGACTTCATAAACCCATCCTCTGTTTGTTATTCATAATGGTTCATATATATTTGCGTCGACTTAACAATCGATACCAGCACTGTATAAACTTTTCGACATACAATGACTAAATTAAATTTGACATTTCAATTAAACTGTGTATTAGTTTACTATGAACGTCGAGTTAATCAAGTACATAAGTGTTGAAAACCGTCACGCTAAATGCCTAAGAATCCCGAATAAAAAGTAATAAATCGCCATCAAAGGGACGTGTTGGTAGTTATTCTATATATTGAGGATTTTGTCAAATCATTGAAGTCGTCTGTCATTGCAGTTAAAAGAACTGATTTGAAGATATATACCTTGGATACGTAAATGTTTGAACTGAGGCGGTTGACCTTCATCGCCGAACAAGTTCCGAAAATGAAGATCGCGAGAAGGAATATACAGAGAAAAATTTGCCCCCAGTAGCAGTATTTGATCATGTAACGAATTTAGTGTTAGATTCTAAAAGGATAAGCGTGGAGTTTTGTTTAATTAAGAGGAAAATTAAGCACGATATTTCAATCTTTCGTAACAGTTTCCGAGTTTTAAACTTATTTCTGTGGTGCATGATAATTTAAAAGGAAAAAGTTGTGAGAAACTTTTCTTGGTGTCTAAAGTTAATATACCGAAAGATACAGAATTGGTTTTGGACTATGGATAGACCTTGAGAGATAGGATTCTAGGAAACCCTTGAATGACCGGATAACTCTGTCGCTTCTAAATTAAATGTAAAATGTCAATTATCAATTGGTAAGTAGGAAGACAATAATTCATCGATTTAATTTTATATATTCAAATTCAATATTTGGTAAAATTTGTCTAGAGACTAGGTAGTAGTGGTCAGGCTAGCGCTTCGGGCACAATTTGTAAGTTGTGCGTACAAGTTTCAAGAATTGAAATCTATACTTGAACAATGTTTCAAGAATGACTGTAATATCTGTTTCTTTCTAATTAAAGTTTGGATCACATGTTTGATGTTATTTCGAATAGATACTACAGCCTACCTTAACTTATTAAGAAAGAAAAAACATTTTTAATTTCATTAAATTGTTTCGTGTCTAAAATATACGTAACAGTGGGGATTAGTGAGTGACTGGATTGAATGTGAAACAATTTCATATATGTTTACAAAAGATCAGGAAATTTGGATATTTTATCGAAAGGTCATTTATTATTTTACTGCATGCATAAATTGATTGAATAGATCAAATTGGTAATAAATATCAATAAAGATATACATTGTATTCCAGAATTCGTCTATGCAAATCACAGGAAAATAATTAATTGGTTGCGTCAATACAAATATTCAGCGATTGTTTGTCAACAAACTTTAATATACTTTGTTCTAATAATAAACATTATGCAACTAGACAACAACAAAACATAATAATCAGGGCAAACATGTACTAGATAGAACATGAATAAGGGCTAATGGACCGGGATTCTGTTTTATACAATATAACAACTAGTTTGATTTTATATGAGGCTTCACACCAGTCCATATGGACTAATACATATAAAGGTAAACAAGGAATGCAGGATATAACTACCTATCGAAAGCAAGGTAAGTAAAAGGCAGTGGCTATGTTGCCGGCTCCGGACTATATGAAATACATTTTATTGAAAAAAATTATCATGAACACACATGATATATGTGGCTACTAGGTGAGATTTCTATAATCTTTTAGTCTTCGACTAGATAAAGGATAACCATACTTTCGTATGTCGAACAGTTCCACCACCAAATAATAAACGGAAAACTTAATTAACAATCCTAACACAACAACCTTATGTTCACTATTTACATTAGGATCTTTAAGTTTTAATGACTTTATACATGGGAAGTTTACAGTTTTTTTACTTTGACATGGGAAGTTTACAGATTTTTAAGACTTTTTACATACAAAGTTAAGAATATTTCTGATTTTTTACTTTAAACAGTTTGTTTTATTTTGGTATAGTACTATTTAATGTAATAACACTTACAGAATAAATTACATAAATTCTTTTTAGATAATTCGTAATTCAGAAAAAAACTAAATTCATAGTCTTTGACCTTTAAGAATTGACCTTTATATCTTTAAAGTAATATGGCACTAATTTATTTACTGCGTATTATGAGGGTAAATAGAAAAAAACGACTTATTTAATGTTAATTCACATATTCATTAACTGAGACTTTAAGATTTAATAAAAAGGATTATACTTTTGAAAATTGTATTAAGTAGACTAGCTTTTCAAATGTTTGTTTAATTATTCATTGCTGCAACACCCATCCTTGGACCCACTCTTCGTGCATGTTTTTTGTTTGCTTGGTCTTTCATCACCAGTTGATATCGTGCATTCTGTTTAAGGAACACTGACCTTCTTGATTGGAATTTTATTTTGAGATATCAGGTCAGATGTGACTCAGTAAACAGTTTATATGCTTGTTTTGTCCATTAATACTTGTATTGTCATTTTATATGTGAGGTTTTCTTCAAGCACATCAACATTTAAGGTCAGGATGTTCTTACTTGTTCGTAAAATTGTTTGTCTAAGACTCTTAATAAGACCGGCAAAATAGCAAAACTCTATACAAATCGCTTTTTTACCGAAGCCGATAAAATAAACCCTAACTAAGAGATGGATGTCCATCAATGTCTTTATCATTTTTATCTTTTATAGTGTGACGGTTATTTGTATATTTTACATATTCAGCTAGCCTATGTTCAAAATATTTGTATGTGCGTACTAGGTATGTAAAGTAGATGTAAATGATAATACTATAGATTTTTTTTCAGAGGCTATAAATTGTAAATGTACAGTGACAAATGATAACAGTGTGAATGTGAAAAATTGTGAGCTCTGCACATCGTCCTCAAGCAATTTTCGTGCTAATGGCAGAATAAAGTAATTAAAATAGCTGCCAAGGTAGTGTGAATGATATGATAATGTACATGTAGTTTGGTATGAACTTTAAAGTTTTCTTGCACTAATCTTTGAAATGAAGGAGCTGAATAAGGACTACAAATTGATATAAAAATGTGTGTACACCTAAGTAATACATGTATATTCTTATGGGCCTCAGGAAAAAACAGTCCTACAGCTTACGATGTTAACCTCTTTAAATATGTAAGAAATTGTTATTATATAACATTTACAGAGTAAAAAACAAAAACACTGAAATAAATGTAGATATTGTTTTCAAATCTATATATTATGTATATTGAAGCTCAACATTATGAAAAAATCACACAAGAGAAGAAAAACATTCAGATTACAGAAATGAACTTTGCATTATTTTCATAATTGAAAATTCTTAAAACTTAAAACTTTCTCATAAATTCTGTTGATACAATGTATACTTCACATTTTACTGCGCTTCAACAATACTTATTTATCAGATGATTTGCATTCTGTTCAGAGTATGAAGATGTAACCTGTAAGTGTTATCTATAAACTTGTATGTGGGTTTAAATGAAGAAGAGAGGAAACCCAACATCACTATTACAACCTAAATATTTGTAAAGATCTATATTCAGTCATAAACTATCATTATAATGTTTGTTCCATTTAACGTTTCTAAATTTTTTTCTACAATTTTAATGTATCTAAAGATCTAAATTTATTTGTAGGGGGAAATCATCAGAAATTTATGTAAAGAGGAACCTCCTAAAAGAAAAGACAATTCTGAAACAAAATCAACTAATGTACAAAAGATTGATGAAACTCATCAACAAAGGACAAACAACACAAACACCTCTTATGTTGTCCCGAAAATACGTCAGATCAAGCACAGAAATTTACTAAAGGCGAATTTTCAAAATTAATGCTGGATAGAAGCAATATGCATCTCGATATTTTGAAATATATTCAAAATTGTTCAACTACATTAAATTAATGCCAAAAGTAGGAGACCCCGCGAATAGTTGTGAGGACTATGCTGATAAAACTAGGAATTTTACTTAGGAGCAAAGATCATCAATCCTAAAATATTTATGTGACAATGTTCTCATCCAATCACCTTGCAACACATTGATGTACATGTACCAAGTCTAATTCATGTCACTATTACATGCACTTTGATACACAGACCATCCAACTTTGATTCAGGTTTGTCTGTTTTTGCTTCTCTTTTATTTCTGTCAGAAGAATATTGACTTTGAAATTTTGCTTAGTTTACATGTATAAGTTTGTGTTTAGATTTGTTTAAAGGCAACTACTTGTGATAAGTCAATGGGATTTGGTAAG
This sequence comes from Mytilus trossulus, assembly GCF_036588685.1. Lineage (NCBI taxonomy): Eukaryota > Metazoa > Mollusca > Bivalvia > Mytilida > Mytilidae > Mytilus > Mytilus trossulus. Next base: position 54,151,558 of record NC_086378.1, on the reverse strand, counting down.
TAGGTCCGAGACCACAATTGTCGTCCCTTGATTAATATAGTCCCTAGTGTTAACAGTGGGTTACTTGCCAATAATTTTTATACCCCTTCCAAGTTTATTTCTCCATGTTTAATGCCTCAAATTGTAAATAGGGGGTGAAATTACACTGTAAAAAATTTGGGTCCAGAATTTTACAAGAAAGTAGTGATTTGGTCCAGCTGAAAACAGTTCAGGAGTTATGGTGTTGAGATATTGAAAATGAAAGTGTGAGTTTCAGGTTAAATTTTTCGGTCAAGGTAGTTTTTGATGATGTTGAAGTCCAATCAATTTGAAACTTAGTACACATGTTTCCTATGGTATGATATTCCTAATTTTTATGCCACATTAGATTTTTTACCCAATTTCATGGTCCATTGAACATGGAAAATTATAGTGCGAGTGGGGCATCCGTGTACTTTGGACACATCCTTGTTCTTCCAATTTTAGTTTGTTTGTGACTGTACAACCATAAGGTCAAACCAAATGATTGAAAATAGGAAATATGGTTGATTCCAATTTTGTAAGCTAGGACAAAAGTGGCCATTGAAAGAAATTAGTTGTCTTAAAAAGTATGTTTGAAATGGACAGTCTATTTTTATGTGAAAAAGTATAATATTCTTCAAAAAAACTTATTTCAAATGTGAAAACTGTAGATATAAGCTGTTAAAGGGGAACCACTAATGATATTGTTATATATAAATAAAAAAAAAGAAGATGTGGTATGATTGCCAATCAGACAACTGTCCACAAGAGACAAAAATATGGGCTTCAACAATGAGCAAAGCCAATACTGCATAGTCAGCTATAAAAGGCCCCGATATGACAATATTAATGTAAAACAATTCAAACAAGAAAACTAATGACCTTATTTAAATATAATAATGAACAAAAAACAAATATGTAACACATAAACAAACGAAACGGCAACCACTGATTACAGGCTCCTGACTTGGGATAGGCACATGCATAGATAATGTGGCTGGGTTAAACATGCAAATTTTTTTTTACATCGGCTTTTCCACATATATCACATTGCATTGCATTTTCAGTTTCATTCATCAGTCATTAACTTTTTTTCACAATTTAAGGTTAAGTTTTATTTGTTTTGAATGATTAAACCATTTGCATGATTTCAAATGTCATATCCACTTTTTCCTACCTGCCCCTGGAGGACTTTTGAATTCAGTGTTTGTTTGAAATAGCACATCCTATTGATGGCCTCTTTTTCAAAATTTTATTAAAAGTTTCAACTACATAGTTAGATCTTAATTTTTCAGGCTTTTTACATCATATGGCTGATCTAGATGCTGTTTTAAGAGCACAGTCTATACTGTTTGTGATTGAAGAAGAAGTGGAAACAAAGCCAGAAAATCTGTTGAGTCATACAGATATTCTGTTTAATATGTCCAAAAACACAAACTTCAGCGAAGACCTACTTTAGAAAAGATGCATGGCAGCTTGTTTTAAATACTCTCAAAGTATTAGAAGGTACACAAATGTAACCAGTCTGAATATTAAAAATAGAAAACTAACGACCTTATTTAAATATAAAAATGAACAAAAAACAAATATGTAACACATAAACAAACCACTGATTACAGGCTCCTGACTTGGGATAGGCACATGCATAGATAATGTGGCTGGGTTAAACATGCAGGTTTTTGTTTACATTGGCATTTCCACATATATCACATTGCATTGCACTTTCAGTTTTATTCATCAGTCATTAACGTTTGTCACTATTTAAGGTTAAATTTTAACTTAACTGCTGCAATCAAAGAATTTTCAATGCTTTTTTAGCTCACCTGGCCCACAAGGCCAAGCGAGCTTTTCTCATCACTTGGCGTTCCTCGTCCTTTGTTCGTCTCCGTCGACATCGTTGTTAACTTTTACAAAAATCTTCTCCTCTGAAACTACTGAGTCAAATTTAACCAAACTTAGCCACAATCATTATTGGGGTATCTTTTTGAAAAAAAAAATGTGTGCAGTGACCTAGGCAACCAATCAAGATGGCCGCCATGGCTAAAAATAGAACATATGGGGTAAAATGAAGATTATAACTCTGAAAATAAAGCATTTAGAACAAATCTGACAAAGGATTGAATTGGTATCTATTCAATATCTATTTTCCCTGAAATTTTCAGATGATTTGGAGAAATGATTGTTGGGTTGCCTCCCCCTCAATTGGTAATTTGAAAAAAAAATGCCTTTTTTGGTTATTATCTTGAATATTGTTATAGATAGAGATAAATTGTAAACAGCATAAATGTTCAGCAAAGTAAGATCTACAAATAAGTCAACATGACCAAAATGGTCAGTTGACCTCTGAAAGAGTTATTGCCCTTTATAGTAAATTTTTAACAATTTTCATTAATTTGGTAAATTGGTTTACAAAATACTTTCCTTTCTATCTAAAGGGCCAAGTTTATTATAGATAGAAAAATTGTAAGTAACAAGAATGTTCAGTCAAGTAAGATCTTCAAACACATGTTTGTCATGAATCCATCTGTGTCCTTCATAGACTAAGGTGAGCGACACAGGGTCTTTAGAGCCTCTAATTTATGTTTTAGATATGTATATTAGTAACACTCAGAAGTATTATGATAAGATTTCTCCATGCCAGACAAGAAAAGGCAAAGCTTTAATAGGTCCAGTTGAAGGTGAGTTTCATATTAATGAATATTGAAAAAAACATCTGAACGTAAGTACGTATATGTGGAATAATTGCCATTGGTACCAAACCCAGTTACGACATTGAACAAGTATTAAATAAGCTCTCTACGAGTTCAAGTTTGACATCATTATAAAGTTAACTTTTGACTGGTTTCTGCTGGTTTATAGTAGACACGTGTTTAACTGGCCATGGACCTAAGAGCAAATTGATTTTATTTCCAATAAGTTAATTAATGAAAATATAAAATGTGTAAAAGATTTTCAAGGAGACAACAATGAGCTAGAGACCAATTTGCATAGATGTAAACTACTATTGGTTACTGTTTGGCCTTCAACAATAAGCAAAATCTTTAAAATGTAGGAAGTTATGAAGATTTTGTGACATAATGTTAAGACTTTGTAATAACTTCACCATTGTTTTAAGGATAACGCGTATTCAAGCACTTTTTAAAAAAAAATTTAGGAAGAATATTCAAAAAGTTTTCAAAAAGGACATCAGACCAGATTAAATCAAGTAAGTAATTCTTGACTTGTGTAAGTATTTTAATTTATAATGTTCTGATTAGTACTGTTTTCTACTGCACAAGTATTTCTTTGAACATACAACAGTTTGGGTTCTACAGATAAGTCTGAACCATCTTACATATTTATCAATATGCTCCAGTAACATTGATAGTGCAAGATGTTAACTCTGCATAGTTTATTATTTACTTTTTATATTTGTATTGATTTAGTATAAAACCAGATAGGTTGTTCATTTGTGTAAGTTGAAATTTGAAAATTCACCTCTTATTCCATTTTTTCTCTTAAAAGATGATTTTGATCTATTTTTTTAGCTTTTTGGCAGAAAAATGAAATATCATTTTTTAAAATGTATTTAATTGTACTTAAGGCATCATGAATTATATATAATCATTTATAAAAAATCTGCCCCTAAAAATTAGAGGTGAGTAATTTCAGGCTTTAATGAGACTCTTGTTTCTGTAGATATCTTGTTTCAATATTTGTGAAACATGTTTATGCCAACCTGGGGAGATATGATATAACAAAGAATACTAACAATTTAGGCAGTTTATTTATACACATTTTTTATACCCCATGCAACTTAAGTTACGAAAGGTAAAATATTTTTGACTGGTCCATCGGTATCAAAAAAGCTTGGATGGGATTGTTATTGACAGAAATAAGAGGAGGGAGACTTTTTTCACGAGGAGACTGGATAAAGATCATAGATTTTTGCTTTATGCCTAGAACATGTAGAAAGCACATTTATTTTTTGTTGGATTTCCTATAAATTTCAATGAAGTGCTGGATATCGGTTAAGGTGGACCACTTTGTCAGGGGGGGGGGGAAGGATGAAAATCATAGATTTATATTTTGTTTGCCTAGTGACAATATAGGGATGTGGGGTATGTAATCCTGCTCACTTATCTAAAGTTCTTTTATAGATAACCAAGCTATAAAAAAAAGTTCTATGACATAATTCTAGGTAAAAAAGATAAGAAATCCTTTGATAGTGATGACAGATCTCCATTTAAAGCAAGACATGGTAGGTATTTTTAAATATTTGTATTTAGAAATACTTATTGCTGTTGTTCTACACATCTACAAATTTCCTACTCAATTATACATGTATCAGGCTTATTATGTTGCATGCCAGAAGCATTTCATCTTAACAAGTCACTTCTAACATCTTATAATTAATTACTGTTTAGAAAAAAGAAGTGTATATTCCTTTACAAGTGAGGAATTTTCTCCATTAAAAGCTAGGAAAGCTAAGAAATCCTTTACAAGTGAGGACAGTATTCCATTAAAAGGTAGGAAAGCTAGGAAATCCTTTACAAGTGAGGACAATTCTCCATTAAAAGCTAGGAAATCCTTTACAAGTGAGGATAGTTCTCCATTAAAAGCTAGGAAATATCTTACAACTGAAGATAGTTCTCCATTAAAAGCTAGGAAATCCCTTACAAGTGAAGATAGTTCTCCATTAAAAGCTAGGAAATCCCTTACAAGTGAAGATAGTTCTCCATTAAAAGCAATAAAAGGTGAGTGATAATATAAATATGTTATATACCTATTACCATTAAAAAGAGGAAGCTAACATAGGGGACAATGAAAGTTAATACCATTACTTTAACCATTCAAAATCCTGAAATTTAGTTTTTGATCCAGATAGTCATTTGAGCTTATGCCATCACTTGCTATAATCCTCATGAATTATTTCCAAAATCTTCCGTTCTGAAATTAATGTGTCAAATACTTCAAAAAGACTTAAAGTGAATGTTCCTTAGGGTATATAGTTTATAAATTTTAATTGATGATTTGATTCATCAACAAATCTTGATGCTGTTGCTAAGAAAAAGAACATAGTTTAGTGGTTTTTGTGAAATTGGTGTCTTTTTAATAGAATTATGCCATTTTCAATTTTTTAGTGCGTCTTTTCATGTTGTAAAGTTATACTATTGTAAATGAGGTTAGGGTAAAGGTTGGCGTCTGTTAAAACATTCACACCTGTTACATTTATTATATGCACCTGTCCTTAGTCAGGAGGCTTTTGTTTAGTGGAAGTCGTTTGTTGGTGTGTTTCATATATGTTTATTGTTTCTCGTTTTGTGAATAGATAAGACCCTTTGTTTCCTGTTTGAATTGTGTAACACTGGTCATTTTGGGACTCTTTATAGCTTGCTGTTGGATGTGAGCCAAGGCTCTGTGAAGAAGGCATTACTTTGACCTACAATTGTTAAATTTGAATTCATTGTGAATTGGATGGAGATTTGTCTCATTGGCACTCATACAACGTCTTCTTATTTATATAAAGGATAAATGCAGTTTTGGGCTTATATCTCACTAAAGCAGTTAGAGCAAAAATAATGGAGGTTTATGTAAGTAATAGAACAAGATCTATCTGCCATAAGATGAACAGTGCAATTGGACAACCCATGTTTGGTAACCGTCCCGAAATGGTTGATTTGTTGGTTATTTCATTGTATCGTTAATTCTATTATAGATAGAGAGAAGTTAAATTAAATAAATTCAGCGGAGTTAGGTATAAAAATAAGTCATTATCAGGTTAAGATCTATATGCATTGTAACTTTCAAACATATCCAACAACCCATTGTCGGGTTACTGTTCCGAAATAGTTATTTTTTAGGGAATTTTATTGTTTTTGGTTATTATCTTCAATTTTTTTTTGGAGATATATAGAGATAAAATGTTACAGCAAAAAATGTTCAGCAAAGTAAGATCTACACATGAGTCAAATGAGTGAAATTGAAATGAGATATTAAACTGTATGCAATAAAAATAGGAGGAACAATTTATTTGCTTATATTTTAAGATTCTGTGGATTTATTGATTTTCGTGGGATACCAATTTTTGTGGATAACGTGGGTGTAGGTGAATCACAAATTTATCTAGGCTTGTTTCAACACATAATAAAAACCATGAAATGAAATATACAAAAAACACAATTTTTCCACAATCCACGAAAACTGGTACCCACGAAAATAAATGAATTCACAGTAATACAGCTTACATGTTCCTATATACTTTTTTTAATTTATTTTAATTGAAGTAAATGAAAAATATTTCCTCAGGAATGCCCACCTTCTTAGTTATAAAAGCAAAAGAAATGAAAGCTGAAATTATAGAGTATCTGCAGAATTATAAGCCATTTAAAACATTGCCAAAAGTTGGAGATCCTGTTTAACCATTATGTTGACAACACTAGAGGCATATCTGAGGAAGTGAGAGATGAATTAACTTCATATCTCAGCTTGACATATAAAGACATTTTCAATCTATCTGTCAGTTCTGACATTCCATCTATGATGCACAACACTATATCATTCATAATACATCATTCAGGAAACAAAGGTACAACTTTTATGAGAGAAAACAATATTTTGTTTTACTTTCTGTTACATTAGAAATAACAGTACTGTAGAGTACTGAAGAGTTGCCACCGTCAATTGTTACACAGTAGACAGTATCAGAGACAGTAAAACAGTAATTTGCAAATTAAAATTGACAGTGACAACTGTTCAAGTACAGTACTGTTATTCCGATTCTAATGCATTACAAAAAGAAAAAGTACGATAAAACTTTAAAAAACGACTAAACTTGACAATTAGAAACAAAAAAACGCGAAATTTAATGAATTATTTTGGCACAAAAATGTCATGGCTAAACGTGACGTCATACAAATGAAAACTTACAAACTGGAGGTTATTACCTTACCCGTACGCTTCAAATTACGATAAAATTACATTAAAACGCCAAATTCAAGGTAGGTGTTGTTTTATTTTCAATTATATAGTAGTAATCGAACATTTGTTGTTTCAATCAATTCAAAATGGGGGGGGGGGGGGGGGGGTCCCTCCTTAGTTAAGCCTGACCAACTGTGGATTTGACAGCAAATTTTAGCCAATGAAAAAAAAATTGTTACATCCAAATTGCATTAGAATACTCATTATCTGAATAATAGAAATCTGTCACATTTTGTTATTGTTTTCCAGTTTCTTGTTTTTATATTACTGCATACACCTTAATATGTTATTTTATATTAAACCAATTTCTGCCTGTCATGGCATTGAAGGTTGTGTTCTATAAACATATAATTTATTCCATTTGAATTAAGGTAAATTTATAGAGATGACCTGCTGTTGAAAAAATACCCGATGAATGATTTTTTTCAGTGGTTTATTTATGTTAGCTGAAATGCTTTTGGAATAGGCCTAGGTAACTATAGCTAAGATGATAGACAAGTGCCTCATGTTCAAAAATATTCATGTAATTACAGTAGCCCATCCAGAATTATTCAAAATGTTACAACTTACATGAACATCAGTGTAAAGGTTAAACTTAATGATATACATTTTACGTTTTTACAGGAAATCAATGTTATTTCGTCTTAGATTTTATTCTAAAAAAATCCCAATTTGATGTTTTAGGGACCAAATTGAAAACACCTAGAATCATCCCTGGTGGAATAAGCTTGTTTTTTCTCCTTTTTCATTTACATTTTTACTCAACTGTTTAATTTTCCAGATTTAAATAATCCAATAGATGTTTGCCAAAATTTAGAAAGGATCCGTGAAACTACTGGAGAATATGAAAGGATTGGTAAAAATACTAAAAAGGGTAAATAATCTAAAGTTTTTACAACTTTATATCAGTCCAAAGATTGTTTTTTTCACAGTTTGTCTTTTAAATCTTATTTACATTCTGAATTGCAACTTGTATACTTTTGAAGATTTGACTGATAAAAGAATTTTATTCAGATTTGGAAAAGGATGATAACAGTTTGTGAAAAGAAGTTTCATCTTCATAATGCAAATTTAAAATAGTTTTAATTGTTTTAATTCCATACAAATATTTTAGGGAAGGTTAGAATGAATTTTGTTTTTTAAATCCTGATTTTCATTTCAGATGCAATTACAGGACTTATTAATCATTCATCGACAAAAGATAAAAAATCAGAAATAGGTGAGAAATCATTTAGTATGAAATAATAGTTGGTTAAAAAATCTTCTCCTCTGAAACTGCTTAGCCAAATTTAACCAAACATTGCCAAAATCATTATTAGGGTATCTAGTTTAAGAATTGTGTCCGGTGTCCCGGTCAACCAACCAAGATGACTGCCATGGTTAAAAATAGAACATAGGGGTAAAATGCATTTTTTGGCTTATAACTCAAAAACCAAAGCATTTAAAACAAATCTGACATGGGGGTGAAATTGATGATCAGGTCAAGACCTATCTGCCCCGAAATTTTCAGATGAATCGGACAACCCGTTGTTGGGTTGCTGCCCCTGAATTGGTAATTATAAGGAATTTTTGCTGTTTTTGGTTATTATCTTGAATATTATTATAGATAGAGATAAACTGTAAACAGCAGTAATGTTCAGCAAAGTAAGATTTTGTTTAATATTCACATAGACCAAGGTGAGCGACACAGGCTCTTTAGAGCCTCTAGTTTTAAAAGCAATGTATTTGCATAATAATAGTCTTTTTAGTTAGTAAAATAAGTTGATGTTTTGTAGGCAGAAAAAGATTAGGAAATAAGAAAATAGATGCAGCAGAATCCAAGAAGTGTACAGTAAGACTGACTGATATTGGTACTATTAAAAACTTGAAAACATATGTAAACAAGACAGAGAAAAAAAGAAAAAGAAGGAAGATATGTGTAAAGAACTTGTAAAAAAAAATGTTAAATGTTAAAGGGGCACTAGCTGTCAAATTCATGTTCACCGACTTTACTTAATTTCTAGTATTTAATTTATAATAATGAATAATGTTAACATTTATCCAACCTATTTAAAGTCTAAAAAAAATTATTAAGAGGACACGGTATAAACTTACATTTCGTGTGTTCGCAGTCTAGACCGCCATCTAATTAATTATTGAGTTGACCTCTAAAGTCTTTCAATGACCATATAAGCGATGTAAACATAAATATAGATATAAATAGATCAAGCAAATTCATGCTCTTGGATTATTCTAGGTCTATGTAATTTTATATTATAGATGAAACATTAATGTTTATCATCGTTTTTATCTGTATAAGAATGATTTTCTTTTGATCAGATCAGTCAATCAATTGATTTACCTTTGTTTCACTTTCAATGTTGATATTCTTTTCCTATAAATAATTTTACACATTCAATTCATGTGTTATCCATTTCAAGCTAAGGAGTTAAATTGAAGTTCACATTAATACAAATTCTATGAGGTTGAATTATTCACTTGCAAGTGAATAATTCATTATCAATGATTTTAGCTTATTTTGACAGAACAAAATCATACTTGCTGCTAAAAGCGAATTATTATTTCACCATTGTATTTCATTAGTGATTGAGCAAAAAAAATAATATATAATTTTTTTTTTATATATCTCGTAGCTAGTGCCCCATTAAGATTTAAAAAAGTTCATCTGATATGAAACAACAAATTCAGGATACTTTGTGTCATATTTCAAATAAGTTGAATGTATATCTACTTATGATAAAACTATGGTATTGCAAAATGTCGTAATTTTTTTTTTGTCTTATTGATGAAAATCGATAATAGGAAGAGTAAAAAAGCCTGTGAAGTAAAAATATAAAAAAATATATTAATATATAACAAAATCCCTTCAAGAAAATATTGTGACCTTTAGTTTAGTCATGCAGTTCTATGACAGCAGATCTTTTTTATGTTATGCAACTTTACCATAAGTTTGACCAAATGCAAAGCAAATGCAAAGCAAATGCAAAGCAAACAATAAAAATCAGGAAAGAGAACACATGGATGTATATATTTATTCTGTTTGACTTGAATTTACATTATTATTTATCTAAAGTTTTTCAACTTTTCAATAGATAGACTAAGTGTAAATGTTTGTTATGTCTGCAAATTTTCAATATTATTTTTTCATGGAGTAAATGAGTCTGTATTGCAAACAAAAGAGTGTATTACACAGTTCTTTCCATTAAGTTCATATTTATGCACAAAAAAAATCATAATTATGAGTACTGTTTTTCACTGTTTATTGTATACACCCCTATATCATGAACATAGTATAAGAAGCTTGAGAAAAAAGTTTCCATGTGTATAACAGGGACATATCCGAAAAGTTCAAATTCAGTAAAGTTTTGCTTAAGTCTGATTTTTTTTAGCAAGAACTTAATATATATAAAGAAAATTCAATTCAAAGATGACCTTGATTTTTGCAATGATATATATACATATATAGAATACTTTTACTTAATCATTCTGCTTGGATATCAATTTTGTCAAATTCTAAAATTGAATAAAAAAACAAACAAATACTTGTGTTTAATGATCTTCATACTGTTAGCGTTCAGCCAGGATGAAGAGATTATGCTCAAAATTGTCTCTTTATTGGATTGAGTGAAAGAGTTTTTATCTTTAAAATGAGAAAAGTAGGAAAGTTATAGATCAGTGAAAGAGATTGAACCTTATAGTTATTTTTAGTTACAGTGAGGATAATGATATAATAATGACTATCTTGTGACTTTAATATTTTATTGTTGTTGTTTGTTTATATAAACAATGTTTTAAGTTTCTGTGAATAGGCACAGTTTCTTTATTTATTCCATGTTTTGTTACATTATCAGTTTTTTTGTGGACCTTCAGAATTTGTGGATAATCTTTTGCAACATAAATGTCAAAATATTCACGCATCATGCATCTTGAACTTTATTTTTCTTTACCTATAATATGAACCATAATGTATATAGATATAATCCTTTTACTTCATCATTCTGCTTGGATATACAAGTTGTCTAATTATTGAATTGAATAAAAGACAAATACTTGTGTTTAATGATCTTCATACTGTTAATGTTCAGCCAGGATGAAGAGATTATGCTCAAAATTGTCTCTTTATTGGATTGAATGAAAGAGTAAGTTTTTACCTGTTCAAGTCATTATACTGTTAGAGTACAGCTAGGATGAGAAATAAATGCTACAGTGTTAAATTTAAAAACAAAATTGATTGAGAAATATATATTTTAACTTCTGAAAACAATGATAAAAAATGAATCAACGGTAATAAGGATATTTTTTTGTATATATATGTACATAAATCATGTAAATATTTATATATGTTGTATTCAAGTTGCAATTTTGTACATGTTATATCAAGTTGCAATTTTGTACATGTTATATCAAGTTGCAATTTTGTACATGTTATATCATGTACAGAAATATTGTACATGTGATAACTTGTATATAATTGCAAAAAGGCTTGTTATGAACTGTACAAAAATACCTCAAACATAGTATACCATGTACAATACATTGCTTAAAATGGTTTAAATTTTACAAAATTTTAAAATGAATCCAAATAAAGCTGCAAATACATTCAAATTTTACTGACTAAAAAAAAACTCAGAATGTAATTTTAAGAGCACAGTGATCAGAAAGTTTTAGAATTATTTGTATTGCTTCACGATTCATGTTGGCATAATATGTTTTCATAACATGTTTTTAGCTCACCTGGCCTAAAAGGCCAAGTGAGCTTTTCTCATCACTTGGCGTCTGTCGTCCGTCGTCTGTCGTCGTCCATCGTCTGTCGTCCGTCGTCGTTAACTTTTACAATAATCTTCTCCTCTAAAACTACTGGGCCAAATTAAACCAAACTTGGCAACAATCATCATTGATGTATCTTGCTTAAAATTTGTGTTTTTTTACCCGGCCAACCAACCAAGATAGCCGCCATGGCAAAAAAAAAGGTACACAGGGGTAACATGCAGTTTTTGGCTTAAAACTAAAAAAACAAAGCATTTAGAGCAAATCTGAAATGGAGTAAAATTGTTTATCAGATCAAGATCTATCTGCCCTGAAATTTTCAGATGAATCAGACAACCCATTGTTGGGTTGCTGCCCCGTACATTGGTAATTTTAAGGAAATTTAATGTTTTTGGTTATTATCTTGAAAATTATTATAGATGGAGAGACCTGAAAACAGCAATAACGGTCATTAAAGTCAGATTTACAAATAAGGCAACATGACCAAAATGGTCAGTTGATCCCTTTAGGAGATATTGCCCTTTATAGTCAATTTTAGTCATTTTTCGTAAATCTCCATGATCTTTTACAAAAATCTTCCTCTCTGAAACTACTGGGCCAAATTAATCCATACTTGGCCACAATCATCATTGGTGTATCTAGAAAATTGTGTTTTTTGACCCGGCCAACCAACCAAGATGACCGCCACGGCTAAAAATAGAATATGGAGGTTAAATGCAGTTTTTGGTTATTACTCAAAAACCAAAGCATTTAGAGCATTTAGAGCAAATCTGACAATGGGTAAAATTGTTTATCTGGTCAAGATCTATCTGCCCTGAAATTTTCAGATGAATCAGACAACCCATTGTTGGGTTGCTGCCCCTAAATTGGTAATTTTAAGGAAATTTTACTGTTTTTGGTAATTATCTTGAATATTATTATGGATAGATATAAACTGTACACAGCAAAAATGTTCAGCAAAGTAAGATTTACAAATAAGTCACTACACCCAAAATGGTCAGTTGACCCCTTTAGGAGTTATTGCCCTTTATAGTCCATTTTTAACAATTTTTTCGTAAATCTAAGTTAACTTTTTCAAAAATCTTCCTTTCTGAAACTATTAAGCCAAATTTTACCAAACATAGCCAGAATCATTATTAGGCTATTAAGTTTAAAAATTGTGTTTTGTGACCGAGCTAACCAACCAATATGGTCGCTACGGTTGAAAATAGAACATAGGGGTAAAATGCAGTTTTTGGCTTATAACTCAAAAATCAAAGCATTTAGAGCAAATCTGACAGGTAGTAACATTGTTAATCTGGTCAAGATCTATCTACCCTGAAATTTTTAGATGAATCGGACAACGCGATGTTAGGTTGCTGCCCCTAAATTGGTAATTTTAAGGAAATTTTGCTCTTTTGGGTTATTATCTTAAATATTATTATAGATAGAGATAAACTGTAAACAGCAATAATGTACAGCAATTTAAGACTCAAAAATAAGTCAAAATGACAAAAATGGTCAATTGACCCCCTAAGAAGTAATTGTCCTTTATAATCAATTTTTTAAATTTTTCATAAAATTTGTAAATTTTTACTAACATTTTCCACTGAAACTACACGGACAAGTTCATTATAGACAGATAATTGTAAGCAGCAAAAAATGTTCAGTAAAGTAAGATGTTCAAACACTTCACAATCACCTTAACACAATGTTTTCATGAACTGTCTGCTTCCTGTGTTTAATTCACATATACCAAGGTGAGCGACACAGGCTCTTTAGAGCCTCTAGTTAATATATATTATATTCAGTCCACCGTGGCCTATAGAAGTTTTATGCTGTTTGACCCACTGCAATGATGAATTATAAGAATTAGTTATAAACTGTTTATATTTTGTCATTGTTAAAAATAATTGGATATATTAAACTATATTTTGTTGATTCTTGATTAACCTTCAAGGGTCACATTAAAGACCAAATGTTTGGACATTCAAAGAGTGTTTTAAAAACACTATCCACATGATTGTCTGAAGGTTTGCTATGGTGTAGAAGCATCTTGAAAACATATCTGCTTCTATCCTTGTCCTTTTTGGGGCGGGCAAGAATATTATTCTTAATAGGGAACTATAATTGAATAGTTAGGGAAAAAAAGGAAAAGGGATATTGCAATTCTATCATGAATAAGCTAATTCTTCATTTAAATTTTGGTCATGATGGTGAACCCAGTGTGGTTACCATTGCGCCCCAGACCAAAGTTCATTTAGCACTAAAAAGAAGTGAGTTTTTATTAGATGTTGTTAATAATTATATGCAAATGCAAAATGAAAATGATGTAATAGAAATAGAAATTATTTTATCAGAGTATAATCGCAATTTTACATTAGGCTTTTTATTTAAATGCTTAGTAAATGACAATAGTGAAGTAAAAAGATGCAGAGAGGGCAAAACATCTCTTCTTGTTCCACTGATTGAAAAGTTCCAACTGGAAACAGAATTTGTTAAACTGCTTCTGCCACGAAAAATTAGTGCAAGAAATGCTGTTGCAATTCATTCGCTTTATATCAAGACAATGTATCGTTCTGTCATTAATGAGTTTTATTTACTTAATTTACATGGAGTTAATTTACAGGGACATATAAGTGCAGAAGATTTTATGAGGTTATTGCATGAACTTAAAACCTGTCATGCTCATTATTTAGTGCACATTTTACCAGTTTGCATTTGTTTGAGATGCACTGAGTATAGACATGAAAGACTTAATCAGCTTTCAGAATGTACCTATGCAACACCTTACCATGGTCCTATTACAAATAGCCCTTTTCGTAATTTACCAGTGAGACAACAACAGTTAACAGGTGGCAGACCTGGCTAATGGTATTCTGTTATTCCATAGTTTACATGTATCACATGATCACATTATTTTATTGTTATGTATTTATTATGCTAATAAATTATTTTAATCATATATAAGTTTCTAGTAGTTGTTGATTTATTTATAGAAGAAACATACTAAAAATAATAAAACAGAAAAAAAGGATTTGAACATGTTGAAATGGCCATATTTTTAATGAATCCTTAAGAACTCAAGGTCTGTTGATTATACGAATCAGTCGCTAAAAGTAAATAAAGGAACAACAAAAATACTAAACTCCAAGAAAAATCTAAGTAAAAAAACATCGCAAATAGCCTGTCCAAAACAAAAGTTTATAGAAACGGACAAACTGATAAACAACTGACATATTCTTAACTTGGTACAGGACATAATTTAAAAAAATGGTTTCAGTTCCACCAGGTTTATGCTTTTTATTGTTTGTTATTGTCTTGATGTATTATTGTGTTTCATTTAGCTTGTTGAATTTGTTGCTTTGTTGCTTATAATTTTTTACCTCATTTGACAAGAGACAGTGCCCTTTTTTCAATTTTTGTATTAACGTGGACTGAGACTCTCCTTGTTGGGGTATTTTAAAGTTTCTCAACAGTTTTATTTCTTATTTTCCTCCTTTCATAGTAATAAACTCTAGACATGAAATAACTTTTATAGTTGGGTAAGGTTTAATGATTGCCAAATGATCTACTATCCAGCCAAAGAAAATGAATATTACAGTATAGCCTTCATCATGAAAAAACTCTTTAATCGTACTGAAAGCAACAGTAATATACCACCATAGTCATAAATCTAATTAAACAAGAAAAACAAATCCGGATTACAAACCAAAACCAAACAATCAACTACAAGAGGAAAACAATAGAACAGCAAAACAACTGAACTACAACAAAAATAAACGCCAAGTTGAACATACATATAAGCTGTATAGTCAGAAATAACATTCAGAGACACAGTTGAAAGAGATTATTCAAAAGTTGACACCAAGTTAAGGACAAACCTTGAATGAGAGTATAGGAAATTAAAGTACACAAAATATCAGGACCCTATCATTTCTGTCAGCAGAACAAGTGTTCTCCATAGAAAAAAAGATCAATTTCAACGAGTGAATCAGCCATATAATACCAGTATTAAACTTCAGCTCACTTTATAGACATTAAGTTATAACACAAAGTTATAAGCTTTCGCCGAAAAATGAAGGACTTGTTTTATGCATACATAAAAATTGATAGCATGTAGAAATTCCATTACATTTCATAAACAAAGTGTCCCAGAGTGCTTTTCTGGATGCTTCAGCGGGAGCGCACAAATGATTTCATAATTGTCAATGCCAAAATTTTGAAATGTCGACTTATGTGTAGAGTTGTATAACTGAATGCAAGCGTTTGCTTGGGCTACTAACTTTTATTATGGTTTATATCATTTTATTTGTTTTGTTTTGCACTTATCTTTAACGGTTGACATTCTCAGTCATACCTCCAGTGGATGAGAAGGTAAACATGCTTAAGTGGAAGGTTCTGAACTACAAACTAGAGTGGTAAACATGCATATTATATATAAAAACGTGAGCATCGGTAATTTCCTCCAAAATCACACGTTGCACTGTCGTCATCATTTTGTCCACTATAGCAAACAAAGTTTACCTTACATTTTCCGCCCGTGTTGTTTAACATATTACATATTATAGCATTTTTAAAACAGTTCGTGACTGGGGTCAGACCAAGATAACCGTTTATAACCAAAAATCGCTGCAAAAGTGATAAAAATGAAGCTATTCTGGGTTGATCTTCATCATTTACGCTCAGAACCTTATATTAGAAAGCTAAGGATGTAAAAAAACAAAACAAACAGTTGAAGTGCCAAAATAACACACAAAAAAGATAAAATAATCGAAGGCCAGCTGTGGGGACATCACAATAAAGCAACCAATTACATCACAATTAATTATGTCATAATGAAATTATCACAATTCGGAAGACTTATCCTTGGTACCTCATTTATAAAATATATAAAAATAAATACCTGGATATCAATGCATGTTAAGTTATGTTTTAAAATATCAAAATAAAATGAATTTGCGATATAGACAATATTCAAATTTAACTACTATGTGGAATGTCACTTACCAAATGAAGGTTCTTTAAGTAGAAGTTTCAGCTGAATATTTGGTTATTAATACCTGATTAATTTAATCACCAATAATATAAAGATTACAATTAAACCTAAGTGTATTGTTGTATGAATTGAAGTATGTAGGGAAACAATGTATAGTCTGATATATCATTTCGTGGATTTAGCAACAAAAATGCCTGTACGTTTCTGAAATTTGAATTAAGTACAAGGCATTTACACAAACTGATAACGTATACTTACATGACTTAAGTGTACATCTATCTATTTGTTTTGGTTTTCATTAATCTCCTATTATTGATCTTCATGTAAATACTGATGAGAAGCTCAAGTGAAAGGTTCTTAACTCAAATATTGTCATTCAAATCTGAACATGCTTAGCTGATATATCACAAATGTGTGTCTATAGAATCTTTTAAGTTCGGAACAGTTAAATAAAATTAGAAATGTATAATGATATTTTTTTTATTGAAGCTGTAACATTAATAATTAAAGAACCAAATAATCTAAAGGTGATACAATTATTCAAGCGTTTTAAAGACAAAATGTTAATCATAAAGGCGCTTTAAATGTTAAAATCACGTAAACGTTTGACATTTCATAAATTCATCAAATATAATTAAAGCATTTGAAGGACGCAGACTGTTTATGATTACAAAATGGCGCAAAGTTGTTTTTACTCTATTGTAATATTACAATACATCAACTGTTCGTGTTTTCTTAATATAAATGATAATTGTATTCAAGGGAAATAAGCATACCAGAAGAGGAGGAGAAACTTGGTAACTTGAACGTTATTTAATCTCTATATATAACTAGTTTTGCTAGTTTTATTTTGTATGAAAATATGTAAACAAAATATGAATTGTAACCAGAGTTCATGTCTGGTTTTCATTTAAACTTTCTCTCGTTTTTTTCAAATACCATGTTCCATGTCTTTTGACCTCATATAGAGTCCTTATAATAGAAGACATTTACTTTAAAGTGTCAACACATACTATAGACAAACCATAGGCATAAAATCAAATCAAATAATTTTATTGGTGTAAATTCCTATACAGAAATGATACCAGCCGACATTTACAAAATACAAATACAAATACAAAAATGAACAAACAAACAGACAAAAACAAAAAAACCAAACCAAACATATTTTCTCAATGATAAGAGATACATATTTTATATTTACATTACGTGGAGGTGTTATTCATACAAAATTATTGATTCAAGCCATTAACAATTAGCATTAATACTATAAAAGTTCTTAACAACATTATTTTTGCTTTAAATGAATGTTCAAATCATACATATCGCTTATTCCAGCTACACTTACAGTACTAATGTCTGTATCATTACTTTTCAGAATGAAACTAAACTTATCTTGTTCACACATATTAGCAAAAGATGGAACTATATCACTTAAATTACAAAAGAGTACATTTCTATTAATTTCTAGCGCTTTACATTGAATGAGGCATATGTACAATATATATACTGCCTGGTACAAACTATAGTTTTATAGTATTGAAGAGGTTGCTGATGCCTGAGGCAATCTCAAAATGTCGGAAAGAATATCAATCCTACCAAAACCACATAATTCCTACAGATTGAGAAATAAAATCCCACCAAAAGTCGATTAGTATAATAATGATAAACTATTCTACATGTTGATGACAGTTTATGAATATTGTAGGACATTCAATTCTAGTGCTTGTTTCAAAACTTAAATGTAAACTCTTACTCGTGATTTTCGTGATCAAATCAAAATAATGATCGCTAAAGTCGCTAAATTTCATCTCCAAAATCGATTATCAAAGGTACCAGGCTTATAATTTACAATTTAACTATATTGCATTGCGATCAACATGTTATTTTTTTTTACTAAAACTTTAGCATTTTTTTCATGTATCAACTGTTTTTGTTCAAACTGATCAAATTTATAGTTAAAACTCGAGCTGATTACATTTAATTGAGAATCTTTGAAAGCAAAAATTTAGCCTTGAGTTTTGAATGTAAGATTTCAGAAGGCTAAAAATTTAGTTTATTGTATAAATTTAAAAGTACAATATGACTTAGAACAGGGAAATGCTAAAATATTAGTATGTATATTATTTATTTTCTTTTGTTATTGCAGGAAGAATTTGAAGGTAGCTGAGAATTGTCTTTTTTTTTCTAAGAAAAATTGAATTAAGCTGTAGTATTTAAAAGTTTGATGCAATTTCTCTAAACAAAAAGAAATTCATTAGATTTCAGGCAAAAAACATAGAATTTTAGCCAATTTGCAAAGATTCAAAACAATCCATTTTGAGAACGAATATTGCAGAGTATCAAAATTTATTGCAGTCCGTTGATAGCAATTGAGTAAAGATAGGTTAAAGTGGTTGGAACATTCTTATAGTAAGCTAAACCATGGAAATGTTAGAGTTTGAACGTCTTAGTAAGCAAAGATTGACAACATTGATCATGTGAATTGTTAAGTACTCACATGTTTTTTTTTATGGTAAGATGATATTTGAGTCCACTGTAGTCAGTAAAATAAAAGATTCCATTATTCATTTTATCGGTCATTTGTTTTATATACCTTCATTGCTTTTTACTGAAAATGAAAAATATAACATAATAGTGAGTAAAACTATTTTTAAGCCTACATTTTGAGTAACCTGTCCTTCATTTAGAACAATATAAGGTAGTACGATCAAAGAATAAATGCAAAAATTGCCATTAACAGTAATCATTAGTTTTATCGTTAATGATTTATGAAAAACAGGTATTGATTATTCCCTAATTTGTTAAATTGCTAAGTACATTCATAATATATTCTTTTTAATTTGTTATATTTAAGATGGTCCTGGTAGAGTTATCCTTGAACCTGCAAGCACATATATCAATGTAAAAGAAGGAGATACGTTAGGTCCTATACATTGTACTGCAACCTGTAATCCGGAATGTAAATACCAAATGGGAATACAATGTGACAGGACGTTTTAAATTAGTTCCATTTGAATTAGTATCAACCCAAGGAAGAACGCTTACTGTACCACAAATACAAAGAAGTCTGACAGGAACTTATCGTTGACATGTGGATAATTATTTCACTCAAATAAAAATGACAGCAGAGGTATCAATCATTGTACAGTGTATGTATTACCTCTGTAATATAATAAATGAGGCGTAACTCAAGATTTTGTACGTTTAAAATATTCACATTTTTCCCCCATGATTAGCTTTTAGTTAGTTGTAATTTGCAAGATCGATTGATACGCCAATAGACTGTTTTCATATATGTTAGTTTTCGAGTTTCCAACCGGAGTAAAAGTTACAGTTTTATTTGTATACTCTAGCCCTGACCAACTCTATTCTAAAGGTAATATTGAATAACAATGTACATAAAATATATGCCGCAAAATGCAAAGATAAAAAAAATAATGCAATTGTAAAGAGTATTGTGTTAAGGTAAGTATGTTAAATACATACTTAATCATTGAATTATTTTTATATTACTTCCAATAAGTACCCCTTATCCCTGTCTCATTGCTAACGTAACCAATCATTGGGATCTCTGCTGTTTATAGAATTGGCCAAACATTTTTACGAGTCATCAGTTCGGGCGAGACACCAAATAATGTAGAAGTCCATAATCAACAATTGAATAGACAAAATAGTAAAAGTTCATTTTCTTCACAAGTAACTCATTCTTTACGGAAATCATTTAATATTATTTTAATGTATTCTTTTTTATATTCAAAGGGATTTTATTATATAGTATGCACTATTAAATGATCATTTAGATGTAGGAAGATGTGGTGTGAGTGCCAATGAGACAACTCTTTATCCAAATAACAATTTATAAAAGTAAACCATTATAGGTCAATGAACGGCCATCATGACGGAGCTTTGGCTCACACCAAATAACAAGCTATAAAGGGCCATTAAATTACTTGTGAAAAACCATTCAAACGGGAAAACCAATGGTCTAATCTATATAAAAAAATGAGCGACAACTACTGTACATCATCTTTTTGACTTAGAACTGGTGCAAACATTTACTAGTATGTATTTAAAATATTAAGCAAAACTTAATTCCAAACAAAATGACAACATACAAAATAATGAACAGAGTTATTCATACTTTAAATTTTCTTTCAAATATTCTATGCACGAATGATTACAATATACATGCAAAATGATGAAATGCGTATTATATTAATATTATGCTCATCACCTTCCATTTTGTAAAACAAATATGATGCATGTAGCCTTTCTATTTAATACATAATCATTTGTCAAGTTCTAGTATTTCATTTTCCCAATAGTATTCGAGTGTCCAACAAAAGGGTGTAAAGCTGTCACATCAGGCATGTTTGATGTAGGAATAGCAACATTAGTTGTTGGGTTGGGAGCTCTACTTTCAGCAATAACATTCTTCATTGTTAAACGTAAGTTGACTTTCCATTAATGTACAGATGTTTAAACCTATTTGCTCTTGTTACTACAAACAGTTGATTTAAGATAATTTAGATAAGTAGTTATGTCGTGCTTAAAATTTTTGTTTTTGTTCAGAAAATATTATGCATGTGTATGTAGAAAATACCATTTTGTCCTGAATAGAAGTACAGTGTAGAATAGAATAAGAAATATGAAATATGAATAGAATTGAAGCAAAACAGCACATTCTCCTTACAAAAATTAATATAGATGATGAGGGTCTGGAAAAGAAGAAGTTTATTCCAATATTCCTCAATGTATAAAACCACGTTTTTAAATAATGAACTTCTTGCCAGTCTGTCCATCCATCCGACATTCCATCCATCATACTTTTAGTTCTCCATTGATATATAGAGACCCGATGTTTCAGTTTAATTAGATAATGTAGATTTTAATGAAATGTTAAACATGTTCAAAGTATCGATAAAGACAGGTTTGGATTGTTTTTCGTCGTTATTATTTTTCCATTTTACAGTTTTGGTATTGGATTGTTGCAACAATTGAAAAAGTTGTGGTTACCGAAAATTAAAATGAACGCAGAACCCTTACATGAAATTGATTGACATTATAGAAAATATTAAGACCATCACACACAAATTATGTTTGATTTTCTTTTTTTTTTGCTTTAAAGATTCCAAAGTTATTGTTTATTTGTTTATAATTCTTATATCATTTGCATATCTAGTAATACTTGAATTGGATTGGTCAATTAAAATTTTTCTCTAGGTTTACACTTCGATAAACCATGTTTCCGAAACTACTTTTGTAATCTATTCATACGCGATACACATTCTTGAAGGAATACTGGGATTTCAGCAAGTTGAGATTATAAAACAATTGCATAACAGTTTATTCTATTCTTATGCATATATAACAAAAAAAAATAAAAAATAAATGCACTAAAGCTTCGAAAATGTATAAAAATAAAATTTGAATAAAATTCCGGAAAATTTCACGAATATTTTGGCGCCGGAATTTACGTCATGGCAAAACACGACGTCATACGATTGAAAACTTTCAGACGGAAGATTACTTCGTTACTTGTACGCTTCAAATTCGGATAGTTTATAATTAAAACGAGGTTTTTGAGGTAGGTGCTGGTTCATTTTAAATTCTGTTGCATTTATCGAACATTTAAGTTTTTTAGAAAGTCAAGATGGCGGCGTACTCCTTACGACATGCCATTGTGTTTCTGATGTTACATATAGTAGCCATCAAAGTAATAATGTAAATTAATAAACGCGTATGTTTGGCTGAAGAATTATAATGAGTAAACACATTTTTTCTAGAGGTTATTGATGTGTAAACCGGGTCCCTATCTCACAAACTTAACGTAAAAGTTCTTCGGACTTTTATTCAGTTTGTGATTTAATCGCCCCGGTTTACACATCAATAACCTCTAGAAAAAATGTGTTTAATCCTATAGTATACGTTATTCGGTTTACACCTGGTATCTATCTGTTCCAACATTTTTCCAGATAATGACAGGCTGTAAAATTTTTACAGCTTTTTTACACGAATATCTCAAATCTATTGATTGGTGCTTTAATCTGATTAGGGTTTTCAGCTAATTTACAGTAAATTGTATTTTAAATTCATTTATCCATTCATTTTTTGCAGGTGCAAAAACAAAGAATGTAAGACCAAATGAGTACGTATTATATCGAAGTTTGAATAATGATCATTGCAATTTGCAGAATATATCATAGTTAAACTAATTTACATGTGTTCAAATCAACATGTAGTTGAGGGCGATAAGGTCAGTTTACTAGCAAAATGGTTCAAAGATTTATAATATAGAGTTATAATATAGAGATACAATGAGCATCATAGCGTTGTAAAACTTTTTTTTCATGTATATAAAGAATACAAGTTCCTCAAATGCAATGTACCCTTTTCCAACGCATCAAGTAAAAAAAAATTCTTAGCGCCAAAATATTTATTTGTAAATTTTCCGCACTGAAAACAGTCAATAATTAAAGAACTTTCAGTTGTAAAAAATAGCGTCATTTGCAAATAGACAGCTGTATCTGTAATATTTATAATAAACAAAACTAGGTTGATTCAAAGTGAAACAAAACAAAATATATTTTAGATGAAAAAAATCAGATGGATAAATAAAATAGGCAGGATTTATGATTTTATGCGGCGGAAAAGGAAGGAAGATATTGCAATGCGAATCGTGGGACAAAGATAAAAAAAAATACGACTTCCATCCAATTTGTTCACATTAAGTGCAATTTTAAGAGAATGAAATTCTTTGCACATGTATACATACTTTGCAAAAATGTAGTAAACATGTATTACTTTATCTAAATCTTTGGCAATTTAGCCTTTTCTATGTTCATTGTAAAAAAAACAATCATTGTGCAGTCATCATGGTCATGGTTGAAATCAGTAGATAGTTGGCTTAGTTTAATGGTTATGACCTTTATCTGCTCCATAAATGAAACAAAATGCGCGAAAAGCTTAAGGTGTTAGAGAATTGAAGAACTTTTTGGAATGTCAAAGACATTCGAAGTTGACTTTTTTTTCAAAAATGAAAAATTTCATTTTTTTAAAACCGGACTGTTACTCTTGGATTGCTCCAATCTCAATAGTTCAATTATCGATATGTACATTACTCGGCAAGGCTCTGACTTTGCATGTTAATAACTTAACTATCTTGATAGAAAAAATCCGATTATCCACTGGTTACAATGAAAAAATAGATATGTATATCCTCACCATGTTTAAACATAATGCAATTCTGCTGGGTTTCTTTCCCCTTGATTTGTAAACACAAATTTGATTAATAAAATATCAAGCACTGATGTCTTTTAACTGGTGCACTTCCTAAAAATAGCAAAAGGAATGCATACGTAAATTTGTCAAAATACACTTTTTAGCTCACCTGGCCTAAAAGGCCATGTGAGCTTTTCTCATCACTTGGCGTCCGTCGTCGTCGACGTCGTCGTCGTCTGACGTCGTTAACAATTTTTCAAACATCTTCTCCTCTGAAACTACTGAATGGATTTGGATGAAACTTAGCATGATTGTTCCTTAGAATATCCTGCACAAAGTGTGTGCTTCGATTTTTGATCCGTCAAAAAACATGGCCGCCGTTACTTAAAATAGAACATAGGGGTCAAATGCAGTTTTTGGCTTATATCTCAGAAACGAAAGCATTTAGAGCAAATCTGACATGAAGTAAAAATGTTCATTAGCTCAAGATCTATCAGCCCTGAAATTTTCAGATGAATCAAACAAACCATTGTTAGGTTGCTGCCCCTTAATTGGTAATTTTAAGGAAATTTTGCAGTTTTTGGTCATTATCTTGAATATTATTATAGATAAAGATAAACTGTAAACAGCAAAAATGATCAGCAAAATAAGATCTACAAATAAGTTAATATGACCAAAATTGTCAATTGACCCCTTAAGGGGTTATTGTCCTTTAATGACAATTTTTCACAATTTGTTCATCATATTTGCTAACTTTAAAAAATCTTCTCCTCTGAAACTACTGAATGGATTTGGATGAAACTTAGCATGATTGTTCCTAAGATTATCCTACACAAAGTGTGTGCTTTGATTTTTGATCCGTCAAAAAACATGGCCGCCGTTACTTAAAATAGAACATAGGGGTCAAATGCAGTTTTTGGCTTAAATCTCAAAAAAACAAAGCATTTAGAGCAAATCTGACCAGAGCCTCTTGTTTATATTTTACATTCATTTGATAAATGTGTTTATTTTTAGTTTTGATGGAGAACAGAGGAATCAATACTGCAATAAGTTTCTGATGTGAATCAACATAAAAATAAAATATACAGTATCCATTATAACTAAGAAACGTTTATAAGTTTGATAGTTAAGTTAATTGATTGATTTCCTTCCTCATGTTCCTATGCACTTTAAAAGTTTTCGCATATTTTCACAATACATGTAAGTTTCCTTACTAATATATACAAGTCCTTTAATTATATACAAAAGGTCTTTGTTTATATATAAAAGGTTTTTGTTTATATATAAGATATTTTTGTTTATAAGTAAACATATAAGGAGATAGCTTTTAACTTCAAGCTAAAACATACCATTTTTCCTGTTAGTCAAAAATGTTAAAATGATACTAAAATTATTATTATCATGATTATAAAACACATTAAAAATGTCGGCTTATGTCCATCTTCCGACATATCAAAGTGCTGGTAATGTCTTAATAAAAGACATTTTACTGAATAATAAACCGAACCTAAATAGTTGGATACATAGTTGAGTAACACGTGTAGCATGCGCCTAACACTTGTTATTTTAAACGTGTATGTTATTAAACGAATAGAAAATGAATACAAGAAAAATGTTTAAGAGATACATAGTTATCAAAGGTACCAGTATTATGATTTAGTACGCCAGACGCGCGTTTCGTTTACATAAGACTCTTCAGTGACGCTCATATCAAAATATTTATAAAGCCAAACAAGTACGAAGTTGAAAAGCATTGAGGGTCCAAAATTTCAAAAAGTTGTTCCAAATACGTCTAAGGTAATCTTTTCCTTGGATAAGAAAATCCTTAGTTTTTCGATATATTTAAAGTTTTGTAAACAGAAAATTTACAAAAATGACCACACAATTGATAATCATGTCAACATAGAAGTGCTGACTACCACTAGAAGCCCGATTTCAGTCTGAAACGGCCATTTTGGTCTGATCACATCTTGATTGACTGGATTTACCGCTAGAGAAATTCGTCCAGATATTTCAGATCGTTTAGTCGCCGTTCAGATCGATAGCCTCATCAGGTAAATCAGTTCGTTAAGGCGTATCAAGACGGAAAAGACTGAATCGTCTAGCGGGTTGTTTAGACCCGTTAAGACCGTGTCAGACCAAAACAGACCATTGATACAAAATTACGTTCAACATGTTCAGACCCTGTTTAGATCCGTTTAGTATACCGGTTTGATAACACGAGTTGCGCCCCTTCTACTCGATAATGCATT
This sequence comes from Mytilus trossulus, assembly GCF_036588685.1. Lineage (NCBI taxonomy): Eukaryota > Metazoa > Mollusca > Bivalvia > Mytilida > Mytilidae > Mytilus > Mytilus trossulus. The sequence continues at coordinate 54,125,377 of NC_086378.1, read as the reverse complement.
TTAGATTAATTTGTATATATGGGTTTTTTTTATATTAGGATTTGTTTGAAGTATTATTTTGATTAATTACAAAGAAAAATTAAATCTTCTGTTGATTCTTTATTTCTTTTCTTGTTTTGTCGAGGAACTAATAAATTATTCGTCTATATATGTTGTTTATTTTTTAATAAATGTTAGTTTATATAAATGTATATTGGTAATTAAATACAAGGACGTATGTTAATTGTATACACACCAGAATGTATGCCATAAACCTTAAAATGTTGTGAACACCGGTGAAAATGTTTTTCGTATTTGAAGATTAGTAACGGAAAATCCTAAACGTAACCTAAAAAAGTTAAGGATCCACAGAAATGCACCGGAGGCAAATTAACACATGCATATTTTGGTTTTATGTATGACATTTGCTTTAATTCGTTTTCTGTTGATATATGTCCTAGTTAACCGTTGAAGCTGTTGCTTTTTGTTTGCATGTGTATTAATTTAGTGAGATTTACTCTATTTAAGTTGGAAAAAAATATTCCCGACATCCGGAAATTCGAAAAAAGACTTCTCGGATCCCGAAACCTGATCATCATACTGCATTCATTCAGTCTCTGTCGGGACAGTGTTAAAGTATCACCGTATAATATGCATTTTCTAATCCATATGATAGGTATACTGTATACTTAGTATACATATGGCGTTAACTTAAACACAATCTATTTTAGTTAAAATGGTTGAGTTCGATGGCACGTGCTAGTAATCAACCGGGTCAACAGGTAACAAAATCAATGATCCGTAACGTAAGAAAGTACATGCCTATTATATATTACAATTACTCTCATCATAATTCTTAATAGAAAGGTGCCGTAGGGCTAAACGTTAATAAAGAATTAATGAATTTGTGTATACACGTATTAGTGATGTCTGATCGTCAGTTTTTAATAATCATGCTTATGTTTTCAAGATTTTAAATTGAGCAAAAAAACATGAACTGTTCGGAAGTTTGTTAAGTATTCAAAAGAAACTTTTCGCTTCTCTACTTATATAGTTTACAGAGTATTCCTTTAAATTATGTCAGTTAAATAAAGTAGTGTGTATTTGTATTCTATTTATTTTGCTAATTGTATCATTATAATATTCATTTTGTATTTCACTACTATATATACTTTAAGTTGTAGTGTGATTGATTGTTGGTTGTTAAAAGTCCAGTGGCAAATATTTCATGCATTTTCAGGACCAGCTGTAAGTTGAAGACATATATGAAACTCACCGGTGTAGTTTTCACGTGTTATAATAGATAAAAGAATAATTAATTTCTAAAATATCGAAACATAAAGGAGGCAAGGCGCATGGAATACCCGCACTTATCAGTTCTTTTTCTCTGTTTTGTCTTAAAAAAATAATGTTATTTTTTTTTTTATACGTATACGTTTATATAATTCACGATAACTGCGGTGTATACGTGCTGTCAGACGAAAGATAAATATGTGCCCTTTAAATGTCTTTTTTACCATGGATCGCTTGCTTTCGTCGTATTGAATGGAAGCTGCGCTCAAAGTACTAATTCTTTGGCGTATAACGACCAACCATGATGTGAACAATCTTCTAAAGATTAATTTTGAAATGTCTGACATTGTAAAGTTCGTCTAAAGTAAAACTTGTAAAATGCATTTTTTTGTACAAAAAACACTTCATTTTGTTATAAAAATTTTAGTTCGAAAAAACCTTTTTTTCATACATTTTTTGTTCGATTTAAAGCCAATGTTATCATTAACTACGTTTCAATATTATTTTACAAATATTTTATCATATTCCATCCAAAATAAGAGACTAATTTTTCATGTTTTAAAAAATTAAGGTGTTGCAATACTTTTTTCCATGTGTATATATGTTTCTGCATGGGTGATTTGTACAGTTATATAAATACAGATTTAATGTTTTTACAAAATGCATTCATTTACACGTAATGAACGAATTTGGTAATTGTCATTGTTTGTCGGGAATACACGTACTTGTAATAATTATCCATTCATTTGACTGTTTTCCCCGAGGGCTAATCATAACCTATGCCATATGGCATGGAGAGATTAACAGTTAATTTCATGTTTTGTCTGAGGTTAAAGATTTTTGTGCAGCCATCAATAACCGGTTTGTTTAACCGTACAGTTGCAAGTTAAATGCATATATCCATGCAGGTCAAGATCATGATAATGATAAATGAATGTTGAAACTATTTTGTTCTACGTGGCGCTGGACTTTCACTCGTTTGTTCAAAATGCAACAGTCAGACTGAGAGCATGTATATATCTTATAAGTGGGTGTGGCTTTTTTCCACCTATTTTCAAACTTGAAAGGAGACCTCTTTCAGCGACACGAGTCTAGAACATGTACATGTGGCAGTTGCAAGTAATAGCTATATAAATATAAAAGAGAAGATGTGGTATGATTGCGAATGAGACAACTGTCCAAAAGAAACCAAAATTACACAGACATTAACAACTATATGTCACCGTACGGTCGTCAACAATGAGCAAAGCCCATACCGCATAGTCCGCTATAAAATGCATTTCAAAGATACTATAATTAGAATGAAAGGTTATAGAGTATATTAAACGTACTTACAAAATATGTCATCTTGTAGAATGTGATTTCACAAATATATTATTTTCAAATTCGCAGTCCAAGTCAACGTAAAATCAGTTACACACATTTTTCATGCTATAAATCCATTTCAACAATATCATTTCAAACACACACTAGCTTGCCTTTTCATTAATTTAAATAATACAAATTCAGCTAAATTTTGTTTATTCCCATCAACAGAGAAATCTCACACTTATCCTAGACGTTAATAATACTCATGCACTTCAATTTTATTTAACAATTTATTGATACGGAGGACAACACTTTAAAAATACGGTTACATCAGGGTGTAAAAAAAAGTGAATTTGTTTTAATTTGAATTCAAAGATAGATTAAACGGTAGCTTTAATAGTGAAATGTACTATTTTTTGAAGACTTGCCTAAATGTATGTTGCATAGATGTATTTGACCCCAACAATTTTATTAAGATCATGCTGTAAATTATATTTATAAAACCATTCATTTGTAAATACCGCATATATCTGCTCACTGTTTGAATATAGAAACTTGTCGATTTTATAATATTGAGACATATCCGAGATTATGTGTGATAAACAAGTAATTGAAGATGAATATCATTTTATTTTAGTATGTTAAAAGTAATGAACTTCGAAAGAAATTTATCAAACCATATTGTTGGAGGAAACCGTTGAGTCATAAACTTATAAGACGATCAATGCATTTGAACGGGGACATATAGTTGGAACTCGCCCCTTTTTTTTGTGTGATCGGTTGGGACCCCAATACAGGCTCATAGTATTTTGAAGCATTTTTGAAGTAATCAAATATAATAAACCAGAGACATATATAACTTGTAATTTATGTCTCTAAATGGACGAATGATAATTTTTACGAAAAGAAAGAAAAAGCAAGTCTATCCGAAAGGTGATTGTCTATTTGATATTTAAAAGGAAAATGTATAACTATAGTGTGTTCATTGTAAACTTAAACCATAATGCATAGAATTGTCTCTGCATGTTTATAACAGTCACAAGTCACTTCTAGAATTAAAGGTCAGCGATCGATTAAAAATTCGTGCAATTATATTTTGTCAAAATTGTCCAGAACACGTTAAATTTAATATCAGAGCCATATAATACATGTTTTATATCTTTGACTATTATGCTAGTAGACTAGTATAGTTTTCTCAGGTTATATTCTCCGTTGATATGTATCTTTCCTTTAAAGTCTTGTTTTTTTCTCTCTAACACTTTAGAATAGTATATACGGGACAACTTCCGAAAATAATCTTTCAAAATGCAAATTTAAAACTTGTATGTCAAATAATTTGACCACATGACAAAAAATTCTACAATAAACATTGGTCACGCTCGACAGATTTCGATATGAGACAGTCACACGTGCCGTTACAATAGCCAGTGTACACGCATCAGCGCACACATGTATGTCAAATAGGTCTGATTGGAGGAATGTTTCCGAAAATACGCCTACCTCAAACTAATACCCAATCAAACGCCTTTACCAGAAACATAAATAATACTTTGAGATTTGGTTGCGTATTATATTCTTTTATTATTTTATTATTTACTTAATCTTAAATTTTTTACTTTTTTTATTTATTTATTTATCAAAATTTTTGCTTTTTAAATTTTTGTTTTTATTAAACTTTCTTATCATTCTAAATTATTTAAATTACCACATGGTAAACATATTAAATTATTTAATGCCCAAAAAGGCGCAAGCCAGGGTCGACCGTGCAAGGGCTGTATAGCCAGTCAAGGTCGTGAAAAACTTCCATTTGTTGGTTACGTATTCAACATTTGAAAAAGTTTATAACACTCTTTAATTCGAGCTAAGAAGCAAAGAATATGCCCGAAATGCAAGTTTCCCAATAAATTTCAGCTATCTAGTGATGAAAATAAATAAAAAATAAAAATACAAATTAAAAGTTTTTCGAGTTATATAACTATAAGTCTTTTATCTGGCAAGAACAGCCCAATTTAGCGGACAAGCAGTCAAGTTATTCTTTTTGCTGTTACTGAATATATCAAAAAAGAAAATAAATCCCGATATTAATTTGAAACTTTGTTACTGAATACTTTTCCAAGAAAATATTCACATCTCTTGGTAACATGCATGTCGGAACAGAAAATTCTCTTGGGACGTCCAGTAGCATATATATATAACGTGCATGTTGGAACAGAAAATTTGGCATACAGTACTTCAGAACGATGTTCACATTATAATACATTATACCCAACAATTGTGATGACGAATTCCTTCCTTTGTTCGAGAACAATTTTATTTAAATAGAAATCTGTGATTTTACTTTGTCCATTACTTCGACGAACCAGAGCAGGTTAAATATCGACCTGTTTTTAATTCAAATTGGTTCTCTTCTTCTTCTTTTGGTATACAATAGTCCATCGACATCCCATGATAACATGCTCAGTGGCGGATCCAGGAATTTTCGTAAGTGATGGCCCACTGACTGACCTAAAAGAGGGACCGCTCCAGTCACGGTTCAGTGATTCCCTATATAAGGAACCAATTTTTTTCCCAAAAAGGGAGGGGGCAAATTGCATGTTTATTTATGTTTAATTGTCATTTTGCTTATTTTCTTTGGTTACATCTTCTGACATCAGACTCGGACTTTTCTTGAATTGAATGAATTTTAAATGTACGTATTGTTATGCGTTTACTTTACTACATTGGCTAGAGGTATAGGGGGAGGGTTGAGATCTCATAAACATGTTTAACCCCGCCGCATTTTTTGCGCCTGTCCCAAGTCAGAAGCCTCTGGTCTTTGTTAGTCTTGTATTATTAAATTTTAGTTTCTTGTGTACAATTTGGAAATTAGTATGGTGTTCATTATCACTGAACTTGTATATATTTGTTTAGGGGCCAGCTAAAGGACACCTCCAGGAGCGGGAATTTCTCGTTACATTGCATTGAAGACCTGTTGGTGACCTTCCGCTTCCTCTTCGATACATTCCCCATTTCCATTCTCAATTTTATTTCTTTTTTATGTTCAATGTAAAAATGTATATAATTTTAAATTGCAACTATCTATAGTTCCGTAACTTTCTATCAAGGCGTATAAAAGAATGGTCGTAATAAGTGCGTATATATATATTTTTGTTAAATCAATTTTTCTTGTATGTTTCAAACTGGCCTTTACTTTTGACAACGAGTACTTACATTTCCCCAAATTTACCATTGGACATGTTGGAAAAAATGTGTAAGCAAATTTTTATTTTCTCAAATCTCTTTTTTGGAATTATTTAAATTTTTATGAATAATATTCTTTACACCAGAAATGTTATTTATAAACAGTAATGACTAGTGTATCACTATCGGACACGCAGGACAGAGATGTATATTATCAAATGATTACCTATGCACCTGAAAGTTTAAAATGGAAAGATTCAAGTTTTCGGTCGTGTACACTGACAGAAGTGAAATGATGCATGAACTTGCAAGTCCGACAGGAAATCGCTTGAATACCTGGAGGTGTCACCTGCCAATACATCTGAGAGTAATACCTTTAGCCATGCTGGTGACCAGACAGGTGAAGGTCTGAATTTATTTAAATAAGTTTATTACATAAAAGAATTATGGACAAATTAGATTTTTGAAAACAATTTTCACGGAACGTCAGGGTGATACTTGTACAAGACATTAGTTAATTTTATTTACTTTACATTAAAGTAAATAAACCCAAGTCAGGAGCCTGTTATTAAGTGGTTGTCGTTTGTTTTTGTGTTACATCAAGGATTTGTATAGTGAGACACTATACAAATCCTTGGTTACATATTTGTTTTTGTTCATTTATTTTCATAAATAAGGCCGTCAGTTTTCTCGTTTGAATCGTTTTACTTTTTCTTATCGGGGCCTTTTATAGCTGACTAGGCGGTATGGGCTTTGCTCATTGTTGAAAGCTGTACGGTGACCTATAATTGTTAATGTTTGTGTCATTTTGGTCTTTTGTGGAGAGTTGTCTCATTGGCAATCATACCACATCTTCTTTTTTATATTTAAATAGTCTCCCCTTAATTTTTTGTCTGTAGTGTTTTTGTTGATTGCTGTTTATCACATATTTGTTTGTTTGTAGCTCATGTATACTAGTATAAATCAAGTTGTCATCACTGTTGGGTTCTCGTCTGAATTTTTTACATTAACTCTGTTAGAAGCCTAGCTCTTTACAAGCAGAGCCATTTATAGGGTGCTCATCATGAAGTTTAAGTTTTTGGTCTTTGCTGAAGGGTGTGCAGTGACCTATTATATAGTGACTAAAAAGAAAATCACTTGGTCTACATGGTTTATAGTTTAAGTAATGCAAGTCGACTCATCAAAATTCATACCCAGTGGTGGATCCAGGGGGAGGGTTCAGGGGGTTGGAACCCCCCTTTTTTGGACGATCATGGAATGGGGACATATAGTTGGAACCCCCCCCCCCCCCCCTTTTTGTCTTGGGTTGGGAACCCCCCCTTTTTTAAATGGCTGGATTCACGCCTGATTCCATATCTCCTTAGGCAAAACAAAAATTATGTTTGTTTCCAACATGTTCAATGTAGCTTACAGCTTCTGAGAAACAATTCAAACATTGATGACCTTCTGCTGTTGTCTGCTCTGTAGTCAGGTTGTTGTCTTATTGGCACATTCCCCATTTCCAGTCTCTAATTTCATTACGAAGTATCTGAGAAACAAACCTAACCATGTTAACATTGTATTAAACTGAAATAACCTAAATCACTTAGATTATCCATGAAATAAAATTAAGGTCAGGTCAACCTAACCTGATAGACAAGTAGACCTTGCAAGGTACTCATATACAATAAAATGTATCCAATTACATGTAATAAAATGTAACAGAATATTTTACACTCATTCCCTGAACCAGCTCTTTTAGCTTTTATAAATGTAAAGCTCTATTAAAAATAGCTTACATCATCACCCCAAGACTGTAATACATATTTCTTGCATATATACAACCAACTTTCATGACTTTCATGTAAGGCGAGACAAAATAAATTGATACTTTGAAGTACATGTATTGTTTAATATGTTCGACTACTACATGTACTAGTATAAAATGCCAGTTTCAGAATGAACAGTAATTTAGAAGATTGTCACCATACATGTAGATTCATTCAGACTATTTGAACTACAAATGTATACAGCAAGCTGTCATTTGACTCTAAGTGCAACCAACAACCGTGCCAGGGCTGTAAAGCTTGTCTAGGTTGGTGAAACTTCCATAATCATGCATATATGACACTAACCAATTGTGACGGACCATGACAGACCCTCACGAAAGGTCAAAAAGGTTTAACACTCCCAGCTGGTGGTACATGAAGCCAACAGTAGCAACGCCAGCACAGAAATTCTTATTATATCCAAATTCTTATTTTAAATGTATAATTATCCAAGGTGAATTCAGATATATATGATCATGATGATGCACTTGTAGTATTGACAATGATCATGATGATTGTAAGATAATCACTGAAACTATGAATTTTCATTATTCCAATTTCCTACTTTTTTTCCTATGAATTTCAAGTTTGCTATTTGTTCAATTCACTTTTTCCTTTTTGTCCAATCAGAACATCCCATCAACATCATGGCATAATGCTGTTAGCTTTATCAACGTTATTTCCAATTGCAATAAGTAACTCAAAATTATGAATGAATCCACCGTTTCGCAATTTACAGCTACAGAGGTGACCGTGAGGTACCGTATGAGAGTAATTTAGTGACACTATATATTTCCTATGTATATATGATATATATGCCCCTTCATAATCTTGCTGGGAATCATGCTCAAACCAATGTGATATCTTATCTACAAAAAAAATTTACATTAAGAATTAAGTATTTATAACTTGTATTACATGCGACTTCTATAACATGTATAAAATTAAATAAGTCAATAGCATTAATACTATTTTATATACTACTGTCAATTCAGAAATTAATGTGAGGTTTTTATTATTGCAAAAAATGCGACTGAGTTGTAAACGCAATAACTTAAACGCAAATTTTGTGATATTTTATATGAATTAAACAGGATTTTTCACAAAATCGTAAAAATTAAAATCGCATTTAAGTCTAAAATGAAAAATTCGCAATAATTTGCAAGCAATACTTTCTGAATTTACAGTAACTACATGTATTTGATTTGTGATATTTGTAGTAATAATAATTCAACAAATTCTTTTAATAATACTTTTTTATTTCAAAATAGAATTTGTAGAATATTACTACATACATGACAAAGCAATGGTATGCATAGATTATAACATGTTATATTTAAGTTCTACAAAATTTAGAGCAAAACAAATCATTGATAACAATTCAGGGGAGAGTCCAGCCATTTTGAAAACCAGGACAAAGGGGGGTTCCAATTACATGTCCCAATTCAAATGCATTGATCCTCAAAAAGAGAAAGGGTTCCAACCCCTGGAACCCCCCTCTGGATCCGCGCCTGCAATTTAATGAAACATGCCTGGAAAATTATCTTAAATTTCTTATCACAAAAGTGTAAAAAATTGTCGTTAAGGACGCAATGCTGTCACATCATTTGGAATCAGGGCACAATATCAATATACTCTTTTTTTTGCCCCCGGCAATTTAGAGGTTATTGCATATGCAAACCCAAGCCTTGAAGGTATTCATAACAAATATGTGATAAATTATAATTATTGTACATCACCCACCAGTGGCTATATAAATAGGTGCATCATCATTGTAACATACATGTGAAGATTGGTTGGTTATGAGTTATAATCCAGTGACAGATATTTCATGCAAATTTTAGGACGTGACAGTTATCAATACATTATTAAACATACAATAAATATGAATATGTAGGGTTACTCTAGTCCAAATAATTATGACGTTTGGCAAGGCTATTTAAATTTTTTTCTGGGACGCCTTCCTACAACGTCCTAGGAAGGCGTCCTAGGAAGGCGTCTCAGAAAAAAAAATAGCCTTGCCAGACGTCATAATTATTTGGACTAGGGTTACTCCATCAGGGGGTTAGGTCTGGTAATAGGCCCCCCCTCCCCCCCAACCAAACCATTGTGAATACACACAATGGTTTAGGCAATAAACAGGTGTGTATCCAGCCCTTTTTAAAAGGGAGGATTTAAACCATAGTTTATATGTACCTTTTTCAAATCATGCATTGATCTTCCAAAAAGGGGGGGGGTCCAATCACAGGAATAATTTTTTTTACAAGCCCAAATTCTTACTTTGCCTTTGAACAAGTTACTGTACAAGAATGTGGTGTATTAGAAAGTCAATTCATACCTGTATGCACAAATGTAACAAATGTAAACATCTTTCCTTCAAACTCTTGGCCGGATCTGAGACTACTATAGTAGTCTCAGGCCGGATCAATGATTATTCTCATGTCTGATAGGCATGTTTTAAATATTATTCATTTCTACTCACCAATTGTAATTTCCAGCTCAGCTTATATTGTGCTGTAGTGTCCATCTACCATCATGGCATGTCAACGAATTTGTGTAAAATAAATTTGCCATTTGAAGATGCCGACATGCGACAAGTAAAGAGGGTACGGTAACGTTAAATCGTTTACGGGCTTATTTTCCGTTTTTAATCAAACTTGTCAGATTTGATTAATTATCGTCAGAAAATGTCCCTAATGGATAGTAATTCAAATTAAACCAGCTTTATTATGCTGTATTCATGTAATATATATAACCTGGTCTTCAAATGTACTTCAGGTACACTGGTCTTTTTCTGCTATAATATTCAAACTTTATCTTTTAACAAAGTCTTCTGGTGTGTAATATTTTTTTTATAAAAGGCTCTCGAATTATAGACTAAGTGAAAAATAAAGATGGAAAGTCAAACGCATGAGTCTGGCAAAAATGAACGGACAATGGCATGACAGTAAACGGAAAACGAGAAAAGACATAGTTTCTAGTTATATATATATTTTTTTCCCTGCCTCACTCAAATGCAATTTATATAGCCAACATTAAAAGTTAAATGAATGCATTCATTTACAATATTAAAAAATGTTACATCTTAAATTTAATTAAACATAATTATTAAGATCACGCGTTTTCAAGTGTTCACGCACAGGCACTTGTCTCAGAAAAAAAATTCCTATATACCTTATTATAATAAGGTATATAGGAAATTTATTTTCTGAGACAAGTGCCTGTGTGTTCACGGCCGACATCCGTAATTATTTAATACGGGTGTAAAAATGATCTATTGCGTCAACATGACACATTTTTCACCACCCACGACAGTCTGTAATTGCAAAAACATGTATTGTAATCACTTGTAAACCTTTAATATAAAGGTTCAGGTGCTTACATTCAATAAATAAATGTTATTTCGGCAATCTGTTGAATTTTTTTTAGTCATTTCGCGGCGGTTTGTTCAGCAGTATGACTTTGAGCTATTTTTTAAAATATATACAAAACATGTTAAATAGGATGTAGTAAGAATTCAAATTGAATATTTTTTTTATTTAATTAACATGATTAAAGGGACGTGGTAGACTTTCAGTTAACATAAACCGTCTTCTTTCTAACTTTTATTTTATTTTTAAAAGGGGAGCAACCCCTGATAAACAATGGGAAAGTTTCACTCGTTTTGTGTCCAAATGATTAAAATCTGAACACGACTGGACACGGTCTGACAACATCTTGACGTAACTTTGTATCAATGGTCTGTTTTGGTCTGACACGGTCTTAACGGGTCTAAACAACCCGCTAGATGATTCAGTCTTTTCCGTCTTGATACGCCTTAACGAACTGATTTACCTGATGAGGCTATCGATCTGAACGGCGACTAAACGATCTGAAATATCTGGACGAATTTCTCTAGCGGTAAATCCAGTCAATCAAGATGTGATCAGACCAAAATGGCCGTTTCAGACTGAAATCGGGCTTCTAGTGTACTGAGCTGGTGATACCCTCGGGGACGAAACGTTTACCAGCAGTGGCATCGACCCGGTGGTGTAAATAGTTATCAAAGGTACCAGGATTATAATTTAGTACGCCATACGCGCTTTTCGTCTACATGAGACTCTTCAGTGACGCTCGCTCATACCAAAATATTTATAAAGCCAAACAAGTTCGAAGTTCAAGAGCATTGAGGGTGCAAAATTTAAAAAAAATGTTGTGTCATAGACGGCTTAGGTAATCTGTTCCTTAGGTTGACAAGAAAAACCTTACTTTTGTTACAAATTCAGGAAATTTATAAAAAATGTCCGCATAATTGATATACATGTCAACACCGAAGTGCTAACAAATGGGCTTGTGATACCCCGACTAAAAAGCAGTTGAAATCCACAAATGTTTCTCAACGTAATGAAAAATGCCACACCTTGATATGGGCTTCGGCAAGACTGCAATACCCAATGACTCAATTAATATTGATTCCAAAACATGCCATGCTATTTAATAACTTTCGTATTTATATCCCTAGTGAATACAGCTGGTTAAAGATTTGGTTAGCATTATAGATGTACGACGATATTTGTTTAGTTTTGTCAGAATTTTAAAATAAAAGTTGGGATGTGAAATACCTACACGTATTATACATGCCAAATGCATGTATGTTGATCTATATTTACGAATGAATTCCTTGTACTCATGATATTCAGTAAACGTTTTGACAAGTTTATATCAGAAACCCTGACATTATTCCTCCATTTAGTGAAATATATGTTTTTTTTATTCAATTTAATGTTAATCCGGAATAATATTTTTGAATCATGGTCTTTTGACAAGGTCAATACGTTATATATGGACCTGTTTAGATTATATTGATCGAGATACCAGTCTTAAATTCATAGACCTCATTTAATTTGACCTGCTTTGTTTTATTAGGACCGATGGATATAATGAGGTTCAGAGAAGTAATCCGGTATTCACAGATTCATATTCTACGTTGCAGTCTAACCCTGGTATGTGCATTTTAAATTACAAAATCATTGGCGTATATTAAGTTCACGACATAAAGATTATGTGGTCATTACATATGTTCAATTCAGTATAAATCAAATATACAGGCATTATTTCAAAACTAGAAATGCATTACTATAGAGCTACAATTGCATGTGAATATATGTAAACGAATATAATGAAATCAATGAAAGAATACAACTGATTATCTTATACAGGGATTTAATAGCAGCTTACTATTATTTGGATTTGAAAAACATCATATGAAAATAAACGATACATAAACAATTATAAACGATTATATCAAATATGTTTGTTTGATAGTTTTTGAAACCCAATATTCAAGGCGTACGCACATTAAACTACACACATTAAACCCGTCACATTCTGTCTTTATCTCAGTGGTTGTCGTCTTTTCATGTCTGTCATGTTTGGTTTTCGTATATTCTTTTGTTAAATATTATGCCGTTAGTTTTCTTAATTGGATTTTTTCATACTCGTCATGCCCAAGCGTTTTTATAGCTGACTGCTCGGTATTGGTTTCCGTCTTTGTTGGAGGGCGGACGGATGCCTTAATTGACATTTACACTTTGGTTGATAGTTGGCATTGGCCACCATACCACATTTCCTTGTTTTAAAACATGATTAAGAATGGTTTGAAATAATGGACTACGTGACTGCTTGTTGGGAGACCATGTGCAATGTCTTTTCAATTGACCCCTCTATACTAGCTTGTTTTGAGGATCCTTATCACGCAAGTAAGCTGTAAAGACATTACATTTAAAACAATGTTGTCTACCGCACATATTCAATTCTTTTATTTGTTCTGCATAGTCCAGCATTCACTTTTGGAGTTTGTGATTCTCAAATGTGTTGATTGTTGTCTTCATTAGTCTAAATCAATTTATGAAATTTGAACATCTACCATGTGCGATCTCGCCTGTGTAAAGAGTTGTGTTATTAATTTCTATGTTTAAATGCAGACTTTTGAAAAAACACGAAATCAAATATCTTCGAAAATGCACGTTTTCCTCAATCCTCGAAAATTGGTACCCGAGAATATAAATGATTCCACAGTAGCTAAACCCCATATAGTTACATTAGGGTAATACACTGTTTCTATTACAGAATCAAGACCTACACAAGACCCCAGGTAATAATGAACATATTTATATTCTACTGCACTCAAATTTCTTAACTGTTAATACCAAATAGTTTTGTATGCTAAGATTTTGAAGCCGTTTAAGAAATAAGTTTTTGTTTGATTACAATTTGTTGGTTGCTTTGAGGTAGAACTTGCAGACTAGGGTTTTTTCACTCTGTAATCGATTACATTACGATCGATTACTTGTGATCGGAAATTGCGTGATTACTAATTACATGGGATAACATTACAAAATGTAATCCCATGTAATGATTACGTTTACGATTACTGATTACAATTACACCATTCCTGATGTCCAATCGTCAGACCATTGTTTTTACTACAAATTGCTCAGTCTCTGTTTTAAGAAATACATTAGAAAAAATCCATAACAAATAATAAATTAGGAATATATTAGAAAAAAAACCCATATACATTCATTTTGAATTGTTATGCTCCATTTATGGGTATTATGTTTTCTGGTCTAGCTGTGTGTCCTTTCGGTTGTTCGTTCGTTCAGCTTAAGGTTAAAGTTTTTGGTCAAGGTAGTTTTTGATGAAGTTAAAATCCGATCAACTTGAAACTTAGTACACGTGTTCCTTATGATATGATCTTTCTTATCTTGATGCCAAATTAGATATTTTACCCTAAGAAAATAGAAAATAATAGTGCGGGTGGGGCATCTGTGTACTTATAACACATTCTTATTTAAGGTAAAGGTTTAACCGCGTTTACGTGTTAACGATTTTCTTATCTGGCGGTCAATCTCTAGGATACTTCCGAGTTTTTATTTTTCAGTTAGATACCTTAATTGCGGTTGTTATAGAATTTTAAGGTTCTCTTTCATGGGATTGTTTGCATTCAGTTTTGATCTTTTTCAAATTTCTTATGAAATATATAGATCCGTTTCTAAAATTTTATATAAGAATAATTCAGGTTTCTGCGATGTCAAAAACACCAAAAAAAAACGCTATGTCGAAAATGCAAAAACGCAAAATCCTTTCACACTCGTTTTCGAGTTATCGACTTCGTGTTTTTATGTACATTGTATGTGCCTGTCCCAAGTCAGGAACCCGTAATTCAGTAATTGTCGTCTGTTTATGTGTTACATTTTCTTTTTTCGTTATTTTTTTATATACATAAGGCCGTTAGTTTTCTTGTTCGAATTGTTTTACATTGTCATATCGGGGCATTTTATAGCTGACTATGCAGTATGGGCTCTGCTCATTGTTGAAAATCGTATGGTGACCTATAGTTGTTAATGTCTGTGTCAGTTTGGTCTCTTGTGGACAGATGTTTCATTGGCAATCATACCACATCTTCTTTTTTTTATATTAACCGGCATCCATGCATAGTACCATGCTATTGTTTCAGATCTATAACACATCAACTGATTGTTTAAAAAAAAATTCAATTCGTATTATCAACCTAGGACATACTGTAAAAAAATTATATGACTAAAAAATTGCCTTAAAATAATAGATAAATCTATATTAGGGCATCCTTGCTTGAGAGAGTTGAACACTTAATTTCGCAATAATTTATAAATTTATAAACGAATAATTTACGCAAGCCTTTTTATTATTTTTGTCAACCAGTCTGTTACGTATGCATGAACAAACAAGTGCTGTATGACAATATTTTGAATTCTAATTATTTGAAATAAAGATACGTGGTGAGATTTTTAATGAGAAAAATATTCATAAGAGATTAAAGGACATTTATTAAAGCAATTATAGGCGACCATACGGACTAAAACAAAGACCAATGAACAGCACTCACATCTCTCAGTCAGTTTCATAAATAATATTTCAAACAAGTATCCAACAGCCTGATTATGACAAATTATGTGTGATTTCAAACCGTCCATTACCTTAAAAAGAGTTTTGAAAAAAATACCACAATAGAATTGTAACATGATTTTAATTGGTTAAAACTGTTTTGGTATGTTTTCACGATTTATTGTGTTGTTTAAACTATTCCTTTGTTTTTTTTTAATTTTCCTTATTTTATGATAAAAATGAAACACCTCATTAATAGTATCTAAATATTAATAGTTCTGATATATATGAAGAATGCGGTATAGCACCTGATATGAGTACATACGAAAACTGTGAAGACAGGTAGGTACTTATGTGCTTTGAATACACTTATGTATATGTAAGAGACCTTCCGAATGAAATATTAATAAAATTGTGCTTTAGTATCGGACCAACATCGTATACATATAATTAAAATTAATACTTGTTGTTCAGATAATAGTTGAAGGTCTTTCCACTAGTAAATATCTATTTTGATATTAAAATATGAAAAATCAGTTTAAAATGTTTGTTTCTTTCTGATGTATTAAAATGAATTTTAAGCAAAGGTCAAAATCTAGAACGTCCAATTTGCCTATGACCTTGATCTTAATTTCAAGGTCACAAACAAGGACCCTAAATCAAACGACCCTAGGTCTTTGATATGTATTATGAAAGCGTAAGTCTAGATGAAGGGATTGGTGAAAAATCCCATTAATTGTCTACTTACCTGTTCAACCAAAATATATAAGTAACGACATATCGCAACTAACAATTTAGTAAAAGTAATCTGTCGATATGCTATACAGTTTGAAAACAAGCCAAAACAAGCCAAAATCGAAATGTAGAATATGACCTTGATCTTTGACCTTGTATTCGGTAATTGACCCAGTCATGTCGTCATATCGGACATACTAAAAAGCATTACACATTTAACATTGGTTCTTCTTTTACTGTCAATGTAAATACGTAAACTTAAAGGTGCAAACAGAAATATTTTTCTGAGGTTGAAACTAATGATTAGGTATTCACTCTCTTTCGATAATGTAACCTTTCATATACTTATAAAATGTCTAATATCTGAGTAGTTCGTAGTTGTAACAGTGTCTTCTTGTTCAAAACAAGAATTTATCATCTTCTATAAAGAATTCCAAGTACTAAAGTAATCATGACATGTCGATATATTTCGCACGTCCAACAGCTGGTTGTAAATGGTCTAGTATTGACGAAATGTGCATTTAGGGTGATATCATATAAGACTGGGATTTATTTTTGATCATTTGTTCAATTATAGTGCAGGTGTGTAGCTTTTGTAACACAATGTATTGAAGCAAAAACACGAATCCGTAATGAAATATACACAGTCACCTTAAACTAACTGTAAATGTACGAAACAAGAGATACAACGAACAATGTCTGTGTCATAGGTCAGATAGCCTGACTTTGTCCAGTCAAATCATTTGGTCATTGCAGAATTAAATAGGGACTACTACCTTTTTTGTCTCGCTAGACCACAATAAAAACATGTACAGCCTAACTTACGATAGAGCGACAATACGTTTAACACATAAATAAATACGTGCATATAAAGTAAAAATGAGGGTCATTAAGTGGCCAGACCAGGTAGATACATGTAGCTAGATGTTCGCATGATCATTGAAGTATTCTATCTACTAGGTATAACATTGGAATACTACAATGGCTTAACATTTGTATCTTGCCTACATTCAATTTCGATTTATACGTTATATTATTCGCGTTTTTTATCCCGTCATAATATAAATGTACATGTATGTACTTTATCTTTTAAAAATACCATACTCTGAATATTCTAATCTAATATAATATAATAGTATTTTTTTTAGATACCATGTAAATATTTTCGAAGAATTTATAAAGCTAGTAGTTTTGACTGAAGTAATATATAAACATTATTTTAGGTCATGAAAAGAAGAACCAGAGGATGTTTGCCGTAAAGATTTAGTAGTTTGCTAGAATTTTTATTTCAATTTTTATGTATCTTTTTGTTCATGCTACTATCTTGTCAATTTTCAATGTAAATAATATATTTTTTGTGTTTTGTGATATATTTTAGTGTATTGATTTTCCTTATAAAAATACATATTTTCGACTGGTGCAGCTAATATTATTCTTAAAAAAATAATAAATAAAACATACTGAAATCAAATTGACGTAGTCTTAAGCTTTGACCTACAATCTTAAGAGAGACCAGACACAATATTCCATGCACATGTTTGTACGGATAGACTCGTTGGAAAATGTAAACGATTCTACTATAACGTTGGTAATTAACACTGAGTATGTTTGTTTGGATGTCTGATCCCCATCATTACAGTAATATGGGGGGATTTACATGCTATAAAAACACCTTATAAGGGAAGATATATTTATTCTAGTGAGCTTCCTCCAGGCATGCTTGGAGGATGCTCCGAGCATTTTATAGAAGCTAATATCGTTAATACACCATTACATTCCCATTAATATCAATCATATATAAAAGTGAAAGTTAACAGCTTGTATGAGCTTTTTGTAAGCCTTTTGTACGCCTGTACAATAAAGTTTTACTATGTTGCCCTAGACAATTGGTTAATTTGACACATAAGATAAATAGATCAAAACTTGAGGTTAAACAGTTTAGGGACGAAAAGCTCTAATATAACTAAAACATATTTATTTAAACCCGATCAAAATAACACAACAGTAGTTGTATAAAATCGATTACATTAAAACAGAACCTTAACAGTTATCATTACTTGAAAATAACTATTTACTTTGTTGTCAAGTCTATAAATATATTAACGAAAAACTTTATAGGAAAAAGAAATAGATTCACAAACTTGTAATTTTTTTAAGATAATAACAAATCAAAACATGGACACACGTACCTTTTTCTGAAAATTCATAAAGTCAATCTAGAAATAATTGATGAGGCATTTCCAACTGGTCAAATAGTTAGCAACATAAACATTTCTTACCGACCAATCATACATAAGTGTAACTCTACCATGAGATGCATTGAAATATTACTCGATCTAATCTAAAACCGTTATTGAAGAGTCATCACCTTGACATTCAAGATATGAAAGTCTTCATTTATGAAATAGAGTTGCACAAGGTACATTAGGAATGCATTCTCATTGTCTATTATGTAACAGTTTTCAAGAGTTGCACAAGGTACATTAGGAATGCATTCTCATTGTCTATTATGTAACAGTTATCAAGAGTTGCACAAGGTACATTAGGAATGCATTCTCATTGTCTATTATGTAACAGTTATCAATGCATTTTCATCAGTTGACAAGCAAGAATATACTTTAAAAATTTTAAACAAACAAAATAAACGGCATTTGTAAAGTTAAGAAACAATGAACTTGAATTAAATGGACAGTTATACACACAAATTATAAGAGCGCATGTTGCTGTTATATTTTCTCTAACATGCAGATTTACATCTGTCTGGTCTGTTAAAAATATCTTTAGATATTAAGTTCCAATGAATAGAAAACATCAAATTGCACTGTCAATACAAAGACGATAGTTTTATGTTCTTCACATGCACTTAAAAGCAGGTTGAAGATTTCTTTAACATAGCGAACAACATTGACCCTCTGCTTAAAATCACAGCTGAGGTGTCTAGATTAAGTATGACCTATTTATAATTTACCGAAGTTTACAAAGGTGAAAGATTCAATAATGATGACATACTTGATGTTAAATCAAATATAAAATAAACAGCTGCGCCATGAGCGCAAGATATGTCTGACGTCTTGTGTGGAAGTTTTATGCAATTATCCTAAATAGTTTCTGAGAAAGTTTTAAGCAATAACCATATATTGTTTTTGAGATACGGCAAGACATTTGAACCTCCCCCCCCTGTTTTTTTTTTACAAAAAAAAATGTCACTAAAATAAAATTTTGAATCACAACCCAAAAGTATACAGATCTTCAGATTAATATAAATAAGAAGTGTGTAAAGTTTTAAGCAAAAATCATAAATTGTTTTTGAGATACAGCGCGACATGTAAATTTAAAAAAATTCCCCCTTTTTTACAAAATACTCAATAACTCAAAAAAAAAATTTTGAATCATCACAAAAATGTTTACAGATATTAAGATTAATATAACAAAGGAGTGTGTAAAGCTTAAAGCAATAATTATAAATCATTTTTGAGATACGGCGCGACATGTAAAAACACACTCCCCTTTTTTACAAAATACTCAATAACTCATAAATGAAATTTTGAATCATCACCAAAAAGGATACAGATATTGGTAACTAAGAAGTGTGTAAAGTTTCGAGCAATAATCAAGAATCGTTTTTTGAGATACGGTGCAACATGTGAAAATTTCCAACACATCCCTGTTCTAGTTACAAAGTGCCGTAACTCAAAAAGTGTTAATATTATATTCACCAAAAGGTATACAGATCATTTGACCATCATAAGAAACACCTTTATTAAATTTCATGAAATTTGGATGTGTCGTTCTCATCATGTTTACGTCGGACAGATAGACGGACGCACGGACACCGGACATTTGTATACCATAATACGTCCCGTCAAAATTTTGGCGGGCGTATAAAACACAAAACGTGTCAATATTTAAATGTTACATGTTTAACTAATTCAGTGATGTGACTATTATTTCTAATATGAATATATATTAACACACTGTAATACTTGTTAATGTGTGTTTAGGATGGTCACTAGTGATTGGTAAATATTGATACGTTTCATGTTTTTGTATATTTGATTTAACATCAAGTACCGGTATGTTATTATTATTGAATCTTTTACCTTTGTTCACTTCGGTAAATTATAAAAAGGTCATACTAAATCTAGACACCTCCACTGTGATTTTAAGCAGATGGTCAATGTTGTCGGGGAAAAAAACACCAATAGGCGCTACTATAATTTGTTTGTATAACTGTCCATTTAACTCAAGTTCATTGTTCCTTAACTTAACAAATGCCGTTTTTTCTGTTTGTCTGAAATTTTTAAAGCATATTCTTGTTTGTCAACTGATGAAAGTGTTATGATAACTGTTTCTTCTAAGTTATCAATCTGCATATTACACCATAGCCAATAAGAATGCATTTTTTCTTGACCTTGTGCAACTCTATTTTATAAATGAAGTCTTTCATATCTTGAATGTCAAGGTGATGACTCTTCAATAACGGTTTTAGAATTAGATGCGGTAATCCTTCAATGCATCTCATATAAGAGTTACACTTATGGATGATTGGTCGGTAAGAAATGTTTATGTTGCTCACTATTTGACCAGTTCGAAATGCCTCATCAATTATTTCTATATTGATTTTATGCATTTTCGGAAGAAGGTATATGTGTCCATGTTTTGTTTCGTTATCATTCTTCAAAAAATTAAGTTTATGAATCTATTTCTGTTTTCCTATATAGTTTTCAACAATATCTTTTATAGATTTGAAAACAAATATTTATTTCATGTAATGATAACTGTTAAGGTGACTTGTTTTTGTTCTAATGTATCCGATTTTATTTACAACCACTGTTGTGTTATTTTGATCAGCTTTATATAAATATATTTTAGTTATATTAGTGCTTTTCGTTCTCATTTTGATGAAATGTCCCTAAAATGTTTAATCTTAAGTTTTGATGTATCTATTTTTGTGTCAATTAACTAATTTTCATGGGTAACATAGTAAAACTTTATTATAACAGGCTAACAAAAGGCTTACAAAAAAGCTCATACAAGCTCCTAACTATAAACTTTTCTATTTGATTGACATTAATGGGAGTGTAATGGTGTATTAACGATATTAGCTTCTCTAAAATGCTCGGAGCATCCTCCAAGCATGCCTGGAGGAAGCTCACTAGAATAAATATATGTTCCCTAACTTTATTTTAGCTTTTACTGTAAATCACAAACTTAAGGTTCTCATAACGTTTTGGTGTCACAATAAAACATATCTGACACCACAATGGAAAAGTGATTGATGTTTGACGTCAAAAGTTCAAGTCACACAGATTTTCGACGCATAGATTTATATTAGCGATAAGGTGTATAGCCGACATGCTTACCATTGTAAGTTCAGAATAATGCAGTAGAAGGCAAATGGATTTATCAAATCATATGATCAGTGGTTGATATTTGTCACACTTAGTATGTGTATTTGTCAATATTTAAGTATGATAAGATCATATGTTTATGAACGCCAAATGAATTTGTACTATGCATGCTTTTTGAAGGAATGTGTGACATCACAATGCATTCTGAATAGTACAAAAACGAGAAAAGATGAAATGCGAGTTCGGGATTTATTTACGTGAATTAAACGAACTAAATTTGATTTCCAAACTTACGTTTTTTAAAATAAAAATGTCTTTGCTAATTTGCTACTAGTTGATGTTAAGGCAACTGAACTGCATAGAATGAATAAATGTTCAAAAGTGTAAGGTTACATCCTAGCTAGCAGAGAATCCTGGGTTTCGATACATTATGTCTAGGATTTATTCATCGCATATGCATGTAATATTCGATCAAAATTATATAAGGTGAGATCAATTAACAATTTGGTATTCAGAATTCGGTATAAAGAAAAATGTAAAGGTTTACAAATTAATGAAACTAAAAAAAAACAAAGTTGTTGTATACATGCTTTTTAATAGAAAATGTGCTTAAAGTTGTTGTCAGTCTTACGAAGCCATTATAGGAAAAAAATATTTTGTCAGCAGTACGCATTAATGAAATTGCCTACATTAACTTTCAACCAACATAGATTTATTTTTCCCAACCTAGTGGAATTATATTTTTCGGTCAGTGCGTTCATTTATTTTTCGTTCATCTGTCGTCTAGCTGTCCCTCTTCAGTTTTTGTCTTTTTATTTTGTGAATGTTTATTAAATACATGTCTTATATACAAATTTTAGTCCTGGTATCTATGATGAGTTTATTTGATTATTTTAGTCAAAACGCAACTTGCATTGTAATAACTATATATTGTACTATGTAAACAATCACTGTTTTTGTTAAGATGTTCTATCTTCAACATTATTATAGCTAAAACAATGCTTCTACAAAATAAAATCTTTATTTGAAAAAAATCTGTTTTAGTTCTTATAGTTTATTGTTTGTTAGTGGCTTGAAGATGTCTATAAAAAAATCGCCTACTGGTCACAAACCTATCTAAAAAGTAACTATATCTCTCATTCATCCACACATATGGCAGCAGGGTCGCATTATTCATGATGCTATATAATTACTAAATCTGGTAATCTGTGAGAGAATGGATAAACATGTTTAAAAGAACTTTATGTCTTTCATTTAGAACGCATCGGAAAGAAATGGCTGTTATTTTTGGAATATTTATTTATAGGTCACCGTGCAGCCTTCAACAATGAACAAAATCAAGACTGTATAGAACAGTCATGTAGTATGCTATAGAAAGTCCCTAAATGACAAATATAAAATAATTTAAAAGAAAAAGACTATCAGGCTAATGTATTTTCCAAACGAAAAAACCTACTGGTCGATTTATGTATAATAGTATTGAATATCGTATTAACCCAGAAAAATATGTACATACTCTATATGCTTACGATATTAGAAAATGAAATATATGAAAGGAAAAGATCATCAACAAGTTTTTAGTTCGTGGAGTAGTGTTACAATTTAAAAAGTTAATAAAAACAATATTGAACTAAGAGGACAATAAATTCGGAAAGTTTATAATGAGGTCCATAAACAAGATGGCAAATCAAATAACAAAACATATATAAAAGAAATACAAAATGTCGCATATACAAAACATACCAGCAAAAGATAAAAGACAATACAAACACATTGCCGGGATGTATAAGTACCGAGCCACGTTAAATGAATATCACATAAAACAATCCAACAGTCAAAGTAATACTAATAATAGAACAAAGACAAACGAAAGAACAATAAAACACGTTGTAAAGCAGGCTTCAATATCAATTTCTATTTGAATGTTAAAACCAGGCAGACATATTTTTTGTAGCCCATAGTTCAATACATTTGGATAACACGTTTTCAAAATTCATTTGTTCGTAGAATTTTTATCTCAATTGTTATCAACGTACTTAATTATAAGCCTGGTACCTTTGATAACTAATTAAAAGAAGTTTATTGGTGTATTGCTTGCTTCCAACGAAGCATTTCGCTGACATATTTTCTGGGACTTAAGAGTGACCCTTCTCGTAACAATCCGGGGTGTTTTCAATCGGCATGGATCTGTCACTTTTATCTGATAGCCAAGTTTAACACGTGTTCGATATCAATGCTTCTTTTTATTGTTCACTATAAGGAGACAACCGGTAAACTACGGCTTCAAAACACGACAAGTAATGAGCTGCCATAATTTCACAGCATAACAGACAGAAAAAAAATATATGACGATATTCGATATGATTGCGTAAAATATGATAAAATCGTGCACAGAAGACTTAGTTTATGATATATACATACATTTAGTATAAGTATTATCCCTGAACTAGTATATATTTGTTTATGGGCCAGCTGAAGGACGCCTCCGGGTGCGGGAATTTCTCGCTACATTGAAGACCTGTTGGTGATCATGTGCTGTTGTTTTTTTCTATGGTCGGGTTTTTGTCTCTTTGATACATTCCCCGTTTCCTTTCTCACTTTTATGCATTATACTTCAAGAATTGGATAAACATTATTTTTCACTAGTAAAACGTTTCATATGACTTTAAGTACTTATCGTTTTTAGGTGTGGTTCTTAAGGTATTTTCCAATTTTAAATTAAATAGATTTATACGGTTTGAATCGTTTAACACTATTCAATTTGGAGTCCTTAATATCTTTCTGTTTGGTCTGGGCCATTGCCCCGTGTTTAATGAAGGCCGTACTTTGACCTGTAATTTCTAACCTTAGATAAATTATGACTTGCATGGAACTTATTTTAATTGGAATTCAAACTACATCTTATTCATATAAAAAAGTGTAAAAAAAAGGAAAAAAAAGATCACCAAAACGTCAGAGAAACGGATAACCAACATATACCACAAAACACTAAAATGTACAGACATGAACGAACCGCTTTAACCCTCACAATTCCAAGGAATTAGCAGTTCTTGCTTCTTGCAAGGCAGTAGCCGTGTTACCTGTTTTAAATCATGTCCTATGAAGGAAGAAAGACATCTATATCAATTCAATGGACATCATTCATCGCAGTCTATTTAATATATGATGTTCTTAGAGACTAATAATAAGGAAACGACCATATGACTTCAAGGGTGTTATGTTTTTTTCCTAGAAATATATTGTGATACCAAATGTATTAAAAACAGTCTGTTCAAGCAGATGTCAAAATAAATATTCTGAATCTTTATAGTGTTGAATATTGAAAAAGATAATTCATATACAAGCGTTGAAAAACTAAATAAAATTTATCGCACTTTGAGTGAAATATTCTGACAATTTTGTTTGTCCAATGCAAAAAAAAACCAACATATCCCCACTTTTTTTAGATAGAATGTTGCTCCCTTATACTGGATGCCATAAATACATGTATGCTGCAATTAAAAGTGAGCATTATATGTCATGGTAAACTGAACAACAACAAAAAAAACACTTGAAACGCGTTCTATTTGAAAAAGAGAATATCTATTTTATTCTCTTTTTAGTGTGGTTTCAAATTCGGTAAACAAAAAGATTGTCAACGTTTATTGTAAAAAACATCTTTATTTGAAGAAGGCAAGGCAATTCAGTTGCAAAAAAATAGTAAACATTTATTCAGAATAACACCTGATGTTAACTTTATATTCATGCAGGAACAAAGAATGATGAAACTGCTTGCTATAACATACATTAAAATGTAAACATTGAAATTATTCCTCATCTATGCTCATAATGAATTAAAAAAATGAAAATGGGGAAATATCCCCGGAATAAAAAGACCTTTAGACTGGGGAAATATCCCCACTTTTCCTCAAATATAATTTTAAGTTTAAGAAGTGTGTGTAAGTAATTGTAATTAACATCATGAATAAAGTGGGGAAATATCCCCACATTAAATATGCCTTTCAATATGGTGATAAAAGAATACGATATGGGGAAATTTCCCCATTAAATTACAAGTAGTGGGAAACATCCATACAGGAAGACAACACATACGTGAACACTAAACAATATTGGGGAAATTTCCCCACATGAAATTAATCTTTAAAACAGGCTGTGTAATTGGTTATTTCTATATCGAATAAAAAAAACAATAAACACAGAATGGGGAAATGTCCCCATTATGTGTATTTATCCATTTCTACATCATTTTGCAAAGATTAACTTTCCGTCTAAAACGTCAATCTTGAACATAAAAATGACGAACATTTATCAGGTGAATAGATATAGGAAGATGTGGTGTGACTGCTAATGAGACAACTCTCCATCCAAAAACAATTCAAAAAGTAGCATGGAAAAGCAGTGTGGTTCTCAATGGACTTTTTGAACGAGTTTTTTTTTATTGCAAACAAGTCAAGCTAGTGAAAATACTGCTTCAAATTATTTTGCAAAGTTAGATAGCGGGCCTTAGATTTGAAGGTCATAATTAACACTAAATAATGTACATGTACAAGTCTTTAAATGACTCTGAAACATTCAAATACGAAATAAAAGATAAATCTTGGTGATTATGTTGGCTTCGCACTGTCCAGCGGTAAATAAATATGCATATTCAGGACAAGAACAAGTTGATGTAACATGAACAATAACTTTACTTTTCACTTGAACCACACGCTAAGTCGGATTTTCAACAAGCTAATTCATAAAGGAGGAGAGAAAGATACCAAATTGAACATTCAAACTCGTATATCGAAAGTAAACTAAAGCCCTGGCTACAAAAGAAAAGACAAACAATAGTGAAAAGAAAAAACGTCAAAGAAATTAAAACCTACAAGCAACACGAATCCCACCAAAAACTGGGGGTGATTTTGGCAACTCCGACAGAGAAGAAAATACTGCTTCACATGTGACAACCGTCATGTTGTTAATAAGATAACAGTCCACCGAAACGGACATAGCATTATCACTTCGAGTCAATCAATCCTTTAATCAAACTCCTTCATGCTGCGTGCTAAGTGGAGAAGCAACAAATACAAATGATAAGATCTCGGTTTTCATCCAGCCGGGTTCCAACGTAGGACCTCTCACAATCGGAGTGATCAAGCTACCACGTATTCGTGTATTCATCAAATTAAAGTAAAGTAAACGAGATAGAAATCAATGTTTTTTCAAGAGAAAACATAACTACAAACTGTTTAATGTCAGTACAAATTTAAATTCTTGAAAATTACATATTAAAGCATGCACATTATTTTTAATAAAACATAATAATTAAGTTGTTAAAATGTAAACTTTTATTTATTTATTGGGAAGTAGAATGCTTCTTCTACATAAATATGGGCTGTTTTTGAAAATACAATGCAGTCACATATATCGGGTATTCGCATCATTAAGTCATGCTAAATTACTGAAATCTTCTAAGCATTTAGATTAAAAAAAATCGGTTTCTGTCTTAAATAAAAGTTGCCGCATTCGTGCTCATTCTCAATATTGAAATGTAGGTTGTATTTGATGATAATACATAACATATTTAAAGGTTAAGAATGAACACGGATGCGACCACCTTTATTTTTGACAAAAACCATCTGAAAAATGACAATTTTTTGGCATATTTGAAAGATTTTTTATATTTAAACTAGATCAGAGCTTTTTAATGACTAAATCATTAATGTCTTTCACTTTAACTAATTGAATCAACTGAAATAGACACTTAAGTGTTTAAAAAGTGTTCAAAATCTTTCGTTACATGAACCTGAAAATTGAGGCCAAAATAAATGCGTCTTCCCAAAAGTACTTCATCAAATTAGTAATCACATAATATATAAGACGGGAAGCCTCGAACAAGAAGATGCGTAACTCAATTTGATGATGTTATATAGTTGTCGGTTTTTTTTGGATTTGAAATTTTTATTACAGCTACACTATAAGGTTAACCAACTTTCTCTGCCATAGAAAACTGTCCGATATGTTACATCCAAGGTATCTTAAAGTTGCATTGAGCAAAATACAAACAAACAGTTTGATTTTGAAAGACAAAACAATCGTCCCGAATCGATAACGTTGCAAGCGTAGGAACAAAAGTAATTATCTGTCTAGTTTATGGGTATAAATTCTACAATGTATATAGCCACACTGCTTTGATTTTTATAGAAAATCTGTTTTAGTGTGGACTGTTTGATCTAACTGTATTGACGCAATAACAAAGTGCTTCAATAATCTGTAATTTAATCTCCGAACATCTCAGTCAAATTCCCAAACACATGCAAATCGGAGGTCAAATGCAAGTAAATCTTGTTGATTATGTCTTGATGCTATTTTTTCTTATACAAACTTTACCCTTCACCCTGTCATTATAATTAAAAGAACGTGCATTTCGACTGTCCTTTATTGAGAAGAAAAATAATAAACAACCACGTGTTAAACTTTTCAATGGAAGACGACGATATTCATAATATACGTTTAGAGAGCTACATTTGTATCATTTGATATTTATGGAGGGGGGCTGTACTGTCAGTCTTTTTCTAAGTGTAAAAAAATCTGCTTGCCCTTCGTCTAAATTGACATTCTTTTGCAAAGCGTTCGTATCGGATTTATTTATAACTTTTTTCCATCTGGAACTTGCATGAAAGCTGTGTTACTGATCGTCAACGAACAACAATGAAATGATTATAAAAAAATGTCATGATTTACAGCATTCGTATCCGTGTTGTCCTTTTACAATGTGCATACATGTACTTGTCACCGGCGCTCCATAAGTACTTTATCGGAAGAAAACACTATAATTACATTGTATGATTTTTCATAGTAGTTAAGATATACTTGATTGACCTAAGTTATTTTGAATTTCCCACAGTGCTTATGTTGTACTTCATAATTTCTTTATCTGAAACAAGTGTAAATTGAATAGAACTATTGTTTTGAATAACAATGTATTTTTATCACAGGGTGTGACGAGCACGATTTCTTAAAACCTGTTTTTACACCACTTACAAACCTGCTCGTGCATTTTTCATTGTTATTCAACGCAAAATAATTATCTAAGATACCTGGGACGATCTCATTTCACAAAGGATTTCTATTGTTTACTTATTGTACCTCGAACTTATTTACCCGGTGTAGGTCTTTAAGTTGAGGTTCAATTTACTTAAAGTTAATCGGGCATGACTAATTAGATACGCCCTCTTAAAATCAGGGGGTCCGAAATAGGATCGGGGAAAAACACCCAACAAAATATTATAATTTACAATTTAAGAAATGTTTTGATTCAAATTGCTTTTGGTTGCTTAAAATATCTCCGATCAATAATCCAACGGTATTTTATTGAAATAATAACCGGGACATGTTGGCTGCAATAAGAATTTATTTATTAAAAAAAGTTCAGATCTCATTTATTTATAGTGGCCGTTATTGATTGTATATTCATGACGTTTTGTCATTCGTCTACCATGGAGAAAAAAAGAGGGAAGGAGGGCTTAAGCTTAACTTACGAGTTCGATCATCATGATTCAAATCTATTCTATTACGGCATACGTTTTACCTCTAGCGAACGCTCTGCCTTATTGTAAAAATGTGCCATTCTAAATTTGTAAGCATTTGCGTCAGATTGATCCACTTTGCATCTAGTCGTAAATATGCATGACATATTTGCCACTGGACACAAAGGAGCAATAACTTAACCAGCTTCATTTAGTGATGTATAATCATTTGTCCTCATTTGATTATTGTCTCAAACAGTTTTCCAGTTTTAATATATTTCATTTTTATTTACATTTGAATTTTTCAGCGTAAATCTTAGCGTTTCCTTCATCATTTTTCTGTTTGAATTTAATCTTTTTTTAAACATTAAAAAACGTTGTCGTAGTACACATCAGGGGTTACATTTTATCCTTTCCAGCAGAATTAATAGGGGAGGGGATTAGAACAGATAAACAATCTTCATTGAAGGGCAATAACTCATTTATTGAAGCATACAATGACGACTGTCTCGTCTAGGTGACAACATTTGCTGTTTAAAGTTTATTTATATCTCAGACTGGTATATAGTTGTCATAAAGCAAAAAAAAAACTGATAAAAACAAGAATGTGTCCAAAGTACACGGATGCCCCACTCGCACTATCATTTTCCATGTTCAATGGACCATGAAATTGGATAAAAAATATAATTATGCATTAAAATTAGAAAGATGATATCATAAGGAACATGTGTACTAAGTTTCAAGTTGATTGGACTTCAACTTCATCAAAAACTACCTTGACCAAAAACTTTAACCTGAAACATGCACTTTCATTTTCTATGTTCAGTTGACCGTGAAATTGGGGTCAAAAGTTTTATTTGGTTTAAAAATTAGAAAGATCATATCATAAGGAACATGTGTACTAGATTTCAAGTTGATTGGACTTCAACTTCATCAAAAACTACCTTGACCAAAAACTTTAACCTGAAGCGGGACAGACGGACGAACAGACCGACGAACGAACGGACGGACAGACAGACGGACGAACGGACGGACGATCAGACAGACGGACGAACGGACGCACAGACCAGAAAACATAATGCCCCTCTACTATCGTAGGTGGGGCATAAAAATGTTGACAACAATTTATAAAAGGAGTCAACTTATTTTGGGCGTTTCGTCTTTTTTTTATATTGTCTTGCTAATCAGTTTTGTTATATTATTTTCCTCTACTACTGTCCTAGCAACAGTCACAAAAATGTGGTTAAAATCAGCCATGCAACTTATTTGAAAAGATTTAACTGACTTTTCTAGCTTGTTGTTGACTCATTTCAATCATTTAACTCGTGCGTAGATCGTATTTTCCTTTAATGTTTTTAAGGTATAGATAGCGTGGAATTCTCACTACACCAGGCAATGGATATACAAATGTATATCCATTCCTATTTGTTCGGTGTGAGCCAAGGCTCCGTGTTGAAGGCCGTACATTGACCTATAAGATACTTTTTTTAAATTGTTATTTGGATGGAGAGTTGTCTCATTGGCACTCACACCACATCTTCCTATATCTAGTATATTTCGATCGGACAAAGCTGCGTGTTATCCGATAAGCCAAAACGAACGCACCCATTTAGCAAGGGTATACTGTGGGACGGGAGAGGTCCAGACATGTCAATATCTCTATATCTAAGTGGATCATTTGGTTTTGAATAAAAGGAGTTAAAGGTATAAATCAATGCGACAGCAACCCAAAGACACAGATAAATCAAAATATTTAGAGTCAACATTAATTTCAGTCATTTTTTTTTATAGAAAGATGCGTATACAGAATAATAAGCTCAAAACAGACCCATGACTAAATAATAGTTATACGGAGTTAATTCAATAATATTTACCGTCAAATATTATATATTCGAAAAGGCATATTTGATTAAATATTATATATACCGTCAAAGATAACCCAACAATCACAAGTGTTTGGTTGAAAATTTTCACCTGCACTATTTTAACTTTGATCGGTGAAAATTTAAGAAGTTGTTATATAAACCAGTAAAACAAAAACACTTTATTGTATAATATAACGGTAAAATAAATGATGATAATGGATGACGACCAGCGGCAAATAAAATTAATATTGAGGACGATAACATGTAAATATAATATGAGTGTTAACCCCGTTTTTTACTAGACTGACACGCTGAGTAGGTTTTTTTCATTGTGTAAGTTCACAAGATATTTCTTCGCAGGAAGAGAAGTCAACTGACCCGGACACATTTCCGACTCTGAGTCGAACAGTCTGTGCTCTTACTCTATGATGCCACGTGTTTAGCGTTGAAATAGAATTCAAATTTTAATTAACGTCTTTGTTTGACCCGTTCGGGCTTCGAACAAATAACCTCCCGCTCTCGAGGCGAACACCCCGACACGAGAACAACCAGAAGAGCGGTAGTGATCGGTAGTGCAGAATATCATACCATATATATCATAGTACAATACACAATACAGTTTCACAGAATTCTCACAGTTACTAAAGCGAGCTAAAAGTATCTAACCTAAATTGGATGCGTGAAATGATATTGTAAACTATTGTTACACGTAAACATCGATGATCGACTTCAGAGTAGAATTTATAGATCAACGTTCGTGGCAAATTAAAAACTCTTGTACCAATTATTTGAGTGGTCCGAATATTGCCACTTGTTGCAAGTCTAAATTTCTGCCCTTATTCAATATACCCTCATTTTCCAGTGGTATTTTAAAGTTTTACGTCCAACCTCACTGTCGACCTCCTGTTGCTCGAACTATCTATTGTATTTAAAATTTATGTGTTTAAAGTCATGAACATGCATGAAATATTTGCTACTGGACGTAAAGAAAACAACAATCAATCAACTTAATTAATTTTCCTGTACTAGTACTTAGCACACAAAGACAAGATCTTGTAAAATACTATAATGTACAATTTCCATTTAAATCTTTATTTATTTTTTTTCTCTTCAATTTATTACGACTGCTTATTAAAAAGAACTTTTAAATATTTTTTTACTAAGGTTCTTATCTTCTGTTTTAATACGATTTATAACATATGATTTTTTTGTTAGGCAAGGATATAACTAAGAAATATAAAGTTTTTTTTCAGGTGTTTTTGCTTCATTTAGACATGAAAAGGGAATAACGGACGACTAAATTAAAGAATTTATTTTCATATAATACATTGAACTTGAGAATATATCTCACCTAACACGTTTTGATCGGGCCAGTGAAACCTAGGTTAACACGGTTTTATTCATAGAAGTTTGCATGCATACTTTGTATTAAAAAAAACAAATAAAGCAAGGTCTACATGTATTAATTAATTTGACTGAATAGACAAAACTTATTATATCGCATTCGCATGTAACGTTATGTAGGCAAATTACCGAATCAGAAACAAAATGAACATTTACCGGATGGATATTGTGAAGGACCTGATGCATCTAGGTCTGTCCGATTAGAAGTTCTGAAACAAGCTGTTTAAAAAGCTAATTGTTGTGAGAGTTTACTTACTGTTTTCTAAGGTCTGATCTTAACGAATCTATTTCATGATTACTGACAGATAAAAAAAACAACATCAAGTATATATAGCAAGAAGTTACTAGTGTTGGGTAAAATATTCATTGGTCAGTTATAAATGAGGTCTGTATGGGGTTTTGATTGCCTCATTTATTAAATAAGAAATCGTTATTTTGAAAAGTTGGCTAAAATAATTTTTAAGTACCCCCTAATTTTGTAAAACTATCATTTAGTGTTATTTTAATGCTAAAAAAATAATGAAAAATAAATAATTATAAGATGTAATGCCATAAAATTGGTCCGTTTTCATTGCAATTTGGTAATTGTTAATTGTATATATCAGTCTGAGTACTGTTTAACTATCATTTTGAACATATTTAGACTCGTCCAATTCAGGGGAATTAGGTTTCTGCAAGTGCTTTTTATGTACTTTTCTTATATTTTTTACGGTTTGTAAGTCAGTAAAAGTTCAATGATTAAGTTAATATTGACATTAAAAGACCTCCTTACAAAAAGGGCTGTTCAAATCCCCTCGCCCTTCGGGCTCGGGGATCTAAACGCCCCTTTTTGTTCGGAGGTCTTTTTATATCAATATTAACTTATCATTGAACTTTTACTATTACAAAATCGCAGAACAATGTCATTTATAACAATAGATATTGATTCTCTTTAAATAGAATGAACATACGAAAGATATAGCGAAAAAAATATAAAGCATCTATTTTGAATAAAAAAATCCTTTCGATACTCGTTTGCTTGAAGGTAAAATGTTTCGCTATTCTAAAGCATTGATCTTCACAAAGGAGGGGGATTTTAACTCCCGGACTCCCTATGGATTGACTAGTGGTAGATCCATGGACAAAGGGGAGGTATCCAGCGGTTGAAACTGGCTCTTTTATTTCAAAGATAAATGCATATGAATAGGGACAAAGGTTGAAACCCCCTCTTTTCTCCTGGGTTGGGATCCCCCTTTTAAAGATAACTAGGTCTACCCCTGCAGTGGCGGAATGGAAGGAGGAGTCTGGGGGTTGGAACTCCTTTTTATATTAACGATCAATATATTTTAATGAATCCAACGCTTGACACAATGTCGTTCGTATTACGTTCGTCCATATTGACAACTGCATACAAGGATCGACGATGGTGGGTTATTTTGTAATAAGAATGCATGAAACAGTTTACTCTGACTTGCTGATCCATTTTAGCACATCAATGTAACGAGAATATACAAAACAGTAACTTTGACATGTGTAAAAGAATTCGCCAAAGTTAGGTTACAAGTCGCGTTTCATGTAAAAAAAAACCATTTCTTATAAATCTTGGTTTGATATTGTTGTGTTCATTTTCATTTAATAATCAATGCCAACAATTGTTGAGTTATGCATCGGGTGTTAGTCAGTTAAACACCTGGGGATACGGTATTTCTTGATAAGAAGCCCCTCCGACCTTCGGTTTCGGGGTTTCTTAACAAGACACACCTATCCCTATGTGAATAACTCTTACCGAAACTTTGAATATCCCATGATTTAAATAGATAGTTTTCGAAAACTTTTGTTGAGTTGATGATATTTCAACATTCGATATCAATTTTGGGAGGGGATAATTGTGTTGATATATTTCAACTGTTTTTGTCTCATCCGTTTTTTAGGAGAAAATAAATTGATTTATTTTATCTCTACTTTTAAGTGGGGTAAACTTTTTCCTTAATATTGAAAGTTCGGTCATGTTTAGCTTAAATCTTATCATAGTTCCTGAATGTACATTTCGGTAAAAAATCATTTTCAATGTATTTAAACACAATATGGAAAGGGATCAAATGACAACAACAAAAAACCTACGATATTGCCAGAATCTTTTGTTTGTTATTATCTAAGAAACAGTATTTAATCTTGTATATTAACCAATTATACAATTGAGAGATATTTTTCTAAAAAAACACCCAAGGCTCTAACAAATAAAGTAGAAAAATATATAGTTAATACCGCCCACAAATCTAATATTTACCCCGGACAACTTTGAAACTATTCGTTATTTAACAGGGCCTCTTTCTTAAAGATGAAATAAAGTCGGATATTATCATTTCAAGTAATAGGTCGGTAGGCGTATAAAAACAGATAGAAAATTCATAAATGGGATGTATAGATATCAACCTGCATATTATTCCAGTCGCTAGAAACGGACGATTCACAGTTACTGCATTTATCATGTAATCCAAAAGACGAAGTAATTAGTGTTGATCAAATACAACATGATGTTCATTCACATTTATATGATATTTAGTGTTGGTTTTGTTCATGCGATACTTGATGCAACTGGTGAGTAAATGTTTAGGTATATATAATTCTTATTGACGTCGAATAATCTTCAAATGGTTTGGAGAATTTCAAATCAAATCTTCATACAAAAGAACAATGTAATGCATGATTTATTTAGTTGTCCTTATTATAAAAACACAGTTTATGTACAGTAGAAGTTGTCGTCTGGTCTGTTGTCAAACATATGGTGCACTAATTTCGATCATTAAGGATTAATGCTAGTTAAGTATTGATATAACTACGAATATCTCATTGTCACTCATAGACGTCCTTTTTATTTCTGTTGGTATTTGAAAAGCGTATTTCATTCACAATTTCACAACTATTTTGAAAACCCATTGTAAAACAGAAACATTGTACTCATGTATAAGAGAAATCAATCATCATACCACTGATATAAGGCATCTGGTTTTTTTTTCTTGGTAAGAATTTAATGAAGTTTCACCATATTCGTTAATCAAATAAAACAAAGTGCATAACTTGCTACGTCTACACTTGCTACTGAATATAATGCAAAGTTAACTGAATAGTCAACACATAATAATGGATGGCATATATATATATACATATACAAATTTTGTGGCGCAACATCGTGGCCACAAGTTAACAATTTTTTTTTTCTGTGACGTATTAAATATATATTAAGATCCAGTTTGTTACAACTTGTGATCAATTTCATTTGGCAGTCGCCAATGGCAGTCAGCAGGGTTAAAGAACATCAGTTGTTCGACCTGTTAGTCAAATGCGTTTTGTTTAAATATACTTTTTCACTTTGTTGGTCTTTTGGAAAATGTTGTTTGTGCTGTTTTTAGACCCTTCTACAACGAAATTTTTTGACATGCACACGTATAAAAATTGCGGTTTTTATCCAACGCAATCATAGGTTTGAACGTAGTTTTCAATTTAGACTCGTTTATATATATTTTTTGTTTGGGCATGTATCATATTTTCCCTCCGGTTTATATGATCCGTTCATCCTTTATTGACTCTTAAATCAAGAGTCAATCTTAAATTGAGAGTAAATTATATGGCCTTCCAAATACCGTTTCGATCCCTAACATCACTGAAGAGACATATATTGTCGAAATCTAGATCTGGTGTACTAAAGAAATATTGACACCTAAATTTTGTGGCGCAACATCGTGGCCACAAGTTAACAATTTTTGTTTTCTGTGACGTATTAAATATATATTAAGATCCAGTTTGTTACAACTTGTGATCAATTTTATTTGGCAGTCGCCAATGGCAGTCAGCAGGGTTAAAGAACATCAGTTGTTCGACCTGTTAGTCAAATGCGTTTTGTTTAAATATACTTTTTCACTTTGTTGGTCTTTTGGAAAATGTTGTTTGTGCTGTTTTTAGACCCTTCTACAACGAAATTTTTTGACATGCACACGTATAAAAATTGCGGTTTTTATCCAACGCAATCATAGGTTTGAACGTAGTTTTCAATTTAGACTCGTTTATATATATTTTTTGTTTGGGCATGTATCATATTTTCCCTCCGGTTTATATGATCCGTTCATCCTTTATTGACTCTTAAATCAAGAGTCAATCTTAAATTGAGAGTAAATTATATGGCCTTCCAAATACCGTTTCGATCCCTAACATCACTGAAGAGACATATATTGTCGAAATCTAGATCTGGTGTACTAAAGAAATATTGACACCTAAATTTTGTGGCGCAACATCGTGGCCACAAGTTAACAATTTTTGTTTTCTGTGACGTATTAAATATATATTAAGATCCAGTTTGTTACAACTTGTGATCAATTTTATTTGGCAGTCGCCAATGGCAGTCAGCAGGGTTAAAGAACATCAGTTGTTCGACCTGTTAGTCAAATGCGTTTTGTTTAAATATACTTTTTCACTTTGTTGGTCTTTTGGAAAATGTTGTTTGTGCTGTTTTTAGACCCTTCTACAACGAAATTTTTTGACATGCACACGTATAAAAATTGCGGTTTTTATCCAACGCAATCATAGGTTTGAACGTAGTTTTCAATTTAGACTCGTTTATATATATTTTTTGTTTGGGCATGTATCATATTTTCCCTCCGGTTTATATGATCCGTTCATCCTTTATTGACTCTTAAATCAAGAGTCAATCTTAAATTGAGAGTAAATTATATGGCCTTCCAAATACCGTTTCGATCCCTAACATCACTGAAGAGACATATATTGTCGAAATCTAGATCTGGTGTACTAAAGAAATATTGACACCTAAATTTTGTGGCGCAACATCGTGGCCACAAGTTAACAATTTTTTTTTTCTGTGACGTATTAAATATATATTAAGATCCAGTTTGTTACAACTTGTGATCAATTTTATTTGGCAGTCGCCAATGGCAGTCAGCAGGGTTAAAGAACATCAGTTGTTCGACCTGTTAGTCAAATGCGTTTTGTTTAAATATACTTTTTCACTTTGTTGGTCTTTTGGAAAATGTTGTTTGTGCTGTTTTTAGACCCTTCTACAACGAAATTTTTTGACATTCACACGTATAAAAATTGCGGTTTTTATCCAACGCAATCATAGATTTGAACGTAGTTTTCAATTTAGACTCGTTTATATATATATACATGTATATATAATTAAAACCGCAATAGTTTGAAAGGTTTAGATGACGTGTTTTTCGACACACATCTGCCACCACCTCGAAACAAATAATGCTCTTCTTCTTGTCCATTTGTTCATTCATCTATATATGGCTGACTTCAAATGGGAAGTTAATCTATATGAAAAAGATATGGTATGATAGGCAACGAAATCTTTGCGACTGATTATAAAGAAACTTATCGTCGACGGGCTTTTAAAATGTCGTATATAACTTTTTTGGCTAAAAATACATTTTGACACCAATGGTCTGGGCTGGAGGAAATCTTTGGTATTACAAAATAGCACACAGTTAGACCAATAAAAATGTGTGAAATAAGACATATTAAAAAATTGCCAATGTCATTTGATTGGTAAAGTTAGCTTCCAAAATGTTGAATGAAAATTTGAAAATCGTTGTAGAATGGCTTTGGGAAAAAAATAATTGTTCATTTCTTTATTTCTGTGAAAATAATTTAGGTTCTTGGATAATCGAGAAATGTCGATTTTTTATTTTACTGCCATACACAAAAATGTTCAAGTTTACATACGACATTTTGGAATCATGCATTTTGCCAAAATCTTCAAAGATATTTTGTGAAATATTCATTTCTTGAAAAATTTGTAATTTTCAACATTTAAGAAGCCCAGCGACGCATTACTCATATGATTGTGAATGAGACAAAACCACCTTTGATCATTGTTCTTTTAGTGCTCATAAGCTCTTCTCTTCAAAAGGCTTTCTCTCTGTTTTGTGTCCAGTGAATATTATTAGTGTTTGTCAATTAAAGCAATTGTAAGATATTCAAAATGAATGTTTCAATTGAAAAGGAAATGTGTTTTTATTATAGGATGTAATAGTGTGTGACCATGCTATGATTATGTCTTATCAAAGTGAAGGCATGGTTTTCTTTGAATTTGTTTGATAGTATTGTGTGATCATGATATAATAATCACAAATATTTGAGCGCTAATCAATATAAAGTCAATGTGTATAGTTTACGAAACAAAAATGTGTTATACTCCAAAAACAAATTAAATTAGGTATTGCTTTAATGATTTTTATTTCAAAAACACAAAGAAAAGCGTAGATAGCTATAAGAATACATAGAAGAACAAATCATTTCAAATTGCATATCCCAGAGACATCAATACAATATATGTTCAAATTTCCTGAATGTCTCTTCTGCATCATTTGAAGTATCTTTCAATGGCTTTCAGACGAACCAGATCCACCAACAGATGTCCGAGTAGATGTAATTGGTAATACAACTAAAATTACATGGCGAGTTCCAAATGACCAAGGAATAACATGGACTCGGAATTATCTCACCAATTTAACAGAAGGCGATTTTGATTTAGGAATAGAACATCCTTTTGAAGATATACAATTTCCCACTTCTAGTTTTGAGATAGCAAATTTAAAGATGTGTTCTAAATATGGTGTACGAATTAAATTTCTGCTTAGACCTCGGTTTTCAGAATTCACCACAAAACGTTTTGGATAACAAGTGAGTTGGTTTTCATATAACTTTTTACATTTTTTTTTTTGCATTTTATCAATTGTTAGATACCGGGATTGTTCTCAACACTTTTTTTGTTTATTTTGGAGTTTTGTTATAATAATCGTGCTATGTATATTCTACATGTGACTCGTGTCATTTATTGTTAGAAGATTAAACTGTGAACTATAATCAACTATCATTCGGAGGCGAAAAACAACTACAAAAGACCTGGTTACCTGGAAATCGTAATAAATCATAATGCAAAGAAATTTTAATGATATAGATTGACGTCTTGAAAAGATGCAATGTGTAAATAGCCATGTCATAGTGAAAAATACATTTCTGTCAAAATCATGAACGTGATCTGGTATAGTAATAAAATTATATCCAGGATACAGACCAATTACACTTTTTTTTACATAACATTAATATCTCAATTTTCCTTCAAATAATCAGAGTAAAACATATCTTTGTAAATATTACTTTTACTGTGTATATAAAAAGAAAATATGGTATAAATGCCAAGAAGACAACTTTCAACAAGAGACCAAATGACAAAGAAATTAACAATTATAGGTCACCGCACGGCCTCCAACAATATGCAAAGCCCATATCTAATAATCAGCTATAAAACGCCCCGCAAAAGCAATACAAAACAACATATGAGAGAAAACTAACATCCTCATTTATGTACCAAAAAATTACGAAAAACAAATATGTAACACATAAACACACAAACAAACGACAACGACTGAATTACAGGCTCCTGACTTGGGATCGGCACTTACATACAGAATGAATGTCGCTATATTGAACATATAATCGAGACCCCAACCCTCTCCTAATCAACATAAGAACGAACTGTCAAAATCAGTTGACGATTCAATGAAACAACATCATCAAAATAACGATACGTTTTGTAGAATTTTTCACTTTCATGCAATTTAGACGGGTCTTAAACCAGATTCAACCCACCACTGTTATTCCCCTTTAAAAGTGTCCTGTACCAAGTCAGGAAGATGGCCATTGTTATATTATTGTTCGTTTATGTGTGTGTTGCATTTTAACGTTGAGTCGTTTTGTGTTTTCTCTTATTTTTGAGATATTGAGATAAGACGTGGCACGGTACTTGTCTATCCCAAATTCATGTATTTGGTTTTCATGTTATATTTGTTATTCTCGTGGTGTTTTGTCTGATGCTTGGTCCGTTTCTGTGTGTGTTACGTTTCGGTGTTGTGTCGTTGTTCTCCTCTTATATTTATTTTTATTTTATTTAACAGAGTTTGGTCACAGTACAAAAACAAGTCTACTATAAGTCTACTATAAAAGGGGCGCAAATAGCAAAATTTGTACTTTGATAGTTGTATTCTTGTCTTTAATTTTTGCTAATTTGCTCTTTCTATGTGCCTTTTGTGGTTTATTTGATATGTGGCTATATACTTATACATCCTGTGTTTGAGCTATTTTCAATTATTTTGTAATCTTGTCTTTCATTTTTGCCAATGTACTGTGTCTATATGCTTCTGTATGTGTTTTTGATACATGTAAGACGTGCCTCTATATTTGTTTTTTGATACATGTAAGACGTGCTCTGTACTTCATTGTGTTACTGTAATATGGTAAACTTGTGTATTCTTGTCTTAATATTCCAAATATGCTTGGTCAGTATGCCATTTTGTGCGATTTTGTTAAATATTTGTTTGTTTTAATAGTGATAAAGATTATATCACAATGAGCATGATTCAAATCTATTAAGAACAGGAATTGTTGGTTGTTAGAAAGCTCATACTACTGGTCAGCAAATATCATCGTATCTGTCAAAGATGGTATTTTGTATTTGATGTATTTGTGTAAGATGTTAACTTGGATATTTATTATAAGCATAGGTATACTTTATATTTTCTGACTATGTACATTTGTTTTATCCCAAAGTTAAAACCCAACACTTGAAATTTTAGTTATTAATCATTGTCTCTAATTTTCAAAAGTAATCGACATAGTTAAAACGCGGATCACGATAAGGATCATAAAATGAACTGTTACGTTAAAATCAATATTCATACCAGCGCTTGTTCAACCTAGAATAACAGGAAAATTTTATTTTCCAAGTACAAATAAAGCAAGACAATATTGGTATACCTGTCATTTATAATAGTTTGCTAATTACAGGATAATTTGTTTTGTTGATATTTTTCATTTGAAACATATTTCAAAAACCTTGATTGCAGGCATTTTGAGTTTCATATCATACAAGTAATGTTATAGGAACATCAACTGCTCAACTATTTTCAATTGACTTCAAAAATATCTCACAATAAATGAAATTTACATGTCTTTTCAAACCACACTATGTTTATCATATTTTATCAATCGTCCTGCACATTGACACAGAGTAGTTCACCTTAATACTGCTTTTACACATTTGCATTTCTTTGTTAACCGTGTTCACTTTCACTAATTAGTTAAGCGCTTAGTGCAGGAAGGTATTATATAGCCATACGGTATATTAATCACAAATGACGCGAACTGTCATCTGAGGACTTCATATACTGATTTTTTTTGGTAGCCATTTTAAATGATGGCCATTTTGAAAACATGAATTTCCAATATATCATTATTCACTTTTCTAATTACTTCATTAACTCAACAACAGCTGTTAACAGAACTCAGTTCAAAAGAAAATAAGTTTCCATAGTAAGTATGATACAGGATGACCAAACATCTAGTCCAGTAATATTGTTGAGTGGCAAACAACACTTACCATTTCTCAGCCAGAATAGTACAATGTGCTATTTGTCTTCGATAGGATACAATTGCAACTTATCAAGTTTCAGAGGGTAAGATGTCTCAAAGATTGTGGAACTAATTCATTTTGAAAGCCTACATTGAATGTCCCTGTAAACTTCCTTATAGGAGCAAGCCTAACTCTTTAAACTATTCTAGCTACTTTGACTATGAAGAGGCCTTCACCATCACGACTATAAGACATGGCTTGTTTCAAAACTTCACCAACATATTCTTTGAAAAATCCGGTGAAAGACACAACCTTTCATGAGAGCTTGCATATCATCTATGGCAGCTAGTACTCAATTTTTCAGAAGTGTTGTATTAATCATTCTTTCCATGACAACTCAAAATTATAAAATACGTTTACTGTACAATTTCCCGATATCAGCAATTTCAAATATTATCCAGACTTCGAGCCGTCACTGTTTTCTATCATTCTGGCAAGCTCTATTCCATGGATAACTGATTCTTGACAGTTTAAAAATAGGACCTGACTATTCGGTTATATTGTCGTCCATAACGGATATTTTAGATGTCATTGAAGCAACCACTTTTAATTTGAGTTTCCTGTAACTATTAAAAAACCTAGATATTGCAGTAAAGAATTTAACCTTATAAGTGGGTTTTTCTTTAATACATATTCAAAAATAAAATAAAACATATAGCAATAATTACACAGACAACGACAAAGGCCTTTGTAAAGGTCGCTCAAAACTTCATAATTGATGAAATTTTTTAATTGATATTTTAGCTACACCAGAATTAACATTTCGTCCCGAGCATCCATTTGTCGGCAATGATATTACATTCACCTGTAACTCAGTGGTACATTCATGTCAAGGAGACACACCTTCAAATCTGTCATTTAAGTTTATGGGGAACCAAAGAGGCGATACTGACAATAATTCGTTAACGATACATTCACTTGTTAAGTCGGATAAAGGAATGCAAGTATCCTGTCTGACAATTGATGACATTGGAAACGTATCTTACCTGACTAAGTCTGTAACTTTAGATCCATACTGTAAGTTCTTTTTATATATATACAAACAAACTATACAATATAAAACCAACAGCGCCGTCGACCTGTTTTGCGTTTTGATTTATATAACAACGACAAATAACTCATTAACAAATCAATATGAATATAACATGATATAAGCGACTATTAGAGCTCATTTAACATGTTTAAATTATATTCTGGGTTTTTTTACAATCATGGATGTTGCAAGTATCGAAAAGCGAGTATCGGTTTTTATACTGCAATCGTTTTATTAGAGCAGTCAGAATGCATTGACTAACTATATACTTCTATACCATACACAGTCACTGACCCGATATCAGTTTTCTTTTGATATCTAAGTAATATAATGAAATGTATAAAACGAAGAATTGACCGACTCAAACTTATTTCTTTTACAACTGTTGGAAAACATATTTTACTTGGTCATAAGTTTTTGTTTAAAAAAAATCTATACTCAAACGTTATGTTTTATGCTTATTGTTGATTTTTTATGTCCATAATCAAAAGAATTCGTTCACCACCGATTGGTTTAAACGGGTAATACTTCATTGTTTTTATTTCTCCACCAGATATGAGGCCTATTTAATTCAAATAGATAATAATAATACAATAAACAACAACTGAAAATTGTTTTTCTAGTTTGCAATTTAAAGACAATAATAGTGTATTGACTTGACACATCAATAATATAAGGAATGGGCAGAGCCTCGAATTTTCCTGATTCTAAGCCTCATCCTTATATTGTCTAAGCATGGTATCAAATGAATGATAAAATTATATAAGTTAC
The DNA here is from genome assembly GCF_036588685.1 of Mytilus trossulus. Taxonomy (NCBI): domain Eukaryota; kingdom Metazoa; phylum Mollusca; class Bivalvia; order Mytilida; family Mytilidae; genus Mytilus; species Mytilus trossulus. Next base: position 54,081,768 of record NC_086378.1, on the reverse strand, counting down.
ATGGAATCAATTGTTGCATGATTTACTTCTAGGAACAATTATTCCGTGTAAATTAAACACGACATAACGAAATTAAAACTAGTGCTGACAATCATTACAATCATTACAATCATTATTATATACATACTTGCAACACTTACTATTATATCTAAGTGTACATGAGATTGCAATAATAATATTATTTAATGAGTGTGCATTGCACATATGTTAACGATAGCTGGTTAGTGTCAGAGTGCAGTTGTATCTTAAGTCGTTATAATGGCTGAGCTAACTTGTTATAATGACTTAGCTAAATTATTTAAACGACTAAGCAAATTTATATCGTTATAACAACTTCGCTTACTTGATTTAACGACTGAGGTTACTCGTTTAAACAACATAGCTAACTCGTTTAACAACATGAACAACTTAGCCTTCTCATTAAAACGACTTAGCTAAGTTGTTTGAACAACTTACCTAAATTGTTCAAACACCTTATGAGCCTGCAATTCAGTGGTTGCCATTTTTTTATATGTTACATAGTGGTTTTTCGTTCATTTTTTCATTTAAATAAGGACGTTTGTTTTGTCGTTTGAAATGTTTTACATTGTCTGATCGGGGCCTTTCATAAATGACTATACGGCATGGGCTTTGCTCATAGTTGAAGGCCGTACGGTTTCATAGTTGTTAATGTCTTTGTCATTTTGGTCTTTTGTGGACAGTGGTCTCATTGGCAATCATACCACATCTTTTATTTTTATATCAGCTAACTTTTTATAAAGACTTAGCTAATCCAATTCGTTAAAACAACTAAGCTAACTCGTTAAAACGACTAAGCTAACTTTTTTAAACAACCAAACTAACTTGTTGAAACAACTTAGCTAACTCGTTAAACACCTTATCCTAATGTTAAAACGAGTTAGATTAGCTAAGTTTATATATAAACAGTTAGCGGAGTCGTTTCTACGAGTAAGCCTAGTTGTTCAAACGAGTTAGCTAATTTGTTATACATGTAACGAGGATGCTATTCGTTAGAACAAGTGAGCTAAGTTGTTTTCCGAGATAAAAGTTATGACAAGATGCAAAATTTGCATTAGATCAAATGGGTATTCATTTAAAATTTCAAACTCTGCTTAATTGATAGGTAAGGTGATTGTCGGAGTAAGTGGTCTACATTTTATTTTCGATTGTAGGCAAGAAGTTAATAAAATAGCTATTTTCTTTGAATACCCAACACGACATGGCTCTCAAATGCCGGGTAGTGGAAAGTTCCCAAGAAATCATGAATTAGTTTCACTACTTCAAAAAGCAATAAGTTAGTTAAAAATGGGTTGGTACATCCGAACATTAAGCTCATACATATAACACATTTAAATTTCTGAATTTAAACGTCTTTATGGTCTCTGATATGAAAAACTTTCCCAAAAGTATTGCTTGGCACTTCCTTTTTGACAAAAGAGTGTCAAGCTAAGTATGAAATTTAAGTAATTATTTCAATATTTATCTCAAAACCTGATTGGTGGGTTAAGACGCATACTTATCGTATCGGTCAACAAAATATTCATGATTGTAACCTTAATTAATTATCAACGTTACCAGGATTATAATTGTATACACCAGACGCAAGTTTCGGCTACATAAGACTCATTAGTGACGCTCATATCAAAAGGGTTATAAAGCCAAAAAAGTACAAAGTTGAAGAGCATTAAGGACCCAAAATTTCAAAAAGATTTTACAACACGGCTAACGAGATATATGTCTGTGGTAAGAAACTCATTAGTTTATCGAAAAATTAATAGTTTTGTCAACAGGAAATTTATGAATAGTACTATATTAATGATATTCAAGTCAACACCGAAGTTCTGACAATCGGGTTGGTAATAGCCTAGTCATGCTTGGGAAGGAAACGTCCTCTAGCAATGGCATCGACCCATTGGTGTAAATAGTTCTCAAATGTACCACGTTTATAATTTATTTCGCCAAACGCGCGTTTCGTCTACTTCGTTTTCATCAGTGACGCTCAGATGAAAAAGTAATGCAGCCAAACAAGTTCAAAGTTGAAAAGTATCGGGGAAGTTGTGCAACAAACGGCTTGAGTAATCTATGCCTGGAATAAGAAAACATTTAACCATTAGTTTTTCAAAAAAATCATAGTTTTGTAAACAGGAAATTTATGAAAATGATCAAATACTTGATATTGATGTCAACACCGATATGCCGACTACTGGGCATAGTATCACTTACTATAAAGTCTGTGTAGTGTGCACTTACATGGGAGTAACGTATCAACAGAGATATGTAAAAAAAAAAACATACGATTGAGAGGTCCTCTGTGGTCAAGTAGCCTTAGTAACATCGTAAATTATTTATTAAATCAAGGAATTCACTGTTTTCATTATTTGTGAACTTGTTCAATACATTAACTTTGTTTAATTTGTTAAGATGGTCCTGACAGAATAAGCATTGACACTGTAGATATCAATCTACTAGAAGGAACTACTTTAGGCCCTATACATTGTACTGCAACCTGTAATCCGGAATGTAAATACAAATGGGAATTCAATGCGACTGGACGTTTTGAACTCGTTCCAATCGAATTGATATCAAACTAAGGAAGGACTCTAACTGTGCCACAAATAAGAAGAAGTCAGGAAGGAACTTACCGGTGTCATGTGGAATATCATTGGTCAAAAATACATAAGACAACAGATGTATCAATCACTGTACGGTGTATGTATTACATTTGTCAAGTATCATAACTGAGATAAAACGAACTTTGTTATTTGGTCTTTAGTAGATAGTCTCATTTGCAGATGTATTTTTAAATGTAGGTTGATATGACAATAATAAGGTTAACAATAGTAAGTCATACAGTCGTGTTATATGTGTATGCATGTGCTCTCTAAACTAGTTTATGCTAAAGGGTAATCGCGTCTCAGTTTCAAAATAATAAACTTTTCAAAACAATACTTTATATTGATAGTGGATCCAGATTTATGAAGAAACCAAGGGAGCAAACAATAATAAATATATAGGTCAATGCGCTTGTTTTCGAGATAATAGCCATTATCTTGGCGGGAATTTATTCTCTCTTGACTTTTCATAAAAAAAACTATTACATGTAAACATATTAATTAAATAGCATATTTCAAAGACGACAAATAAATGAATAAATCATAAAAGTCAAAAGAGCTAAGGTTAATATACTACATGTATCTTATCATTGAATAAATTTCCAATAAGTACCACTTATCCTCGTTACAAAATTACCAAACTATTTATTGGTGTCATTGATGCATGACCAAAGAGGGCACCTTCGTACTCAATAATTGGTAAGACAAGAAAAATATGATAAAAGACCAGTTCTAACTATGGAACCTTCTGTACATGAAACTCTTTGTTAACACTTTTATGACCTATTATTTACATGTTCCCGTATTTTTTATCAATTAAAATGAATTTTGAATAGTTGCAATTTTAAATATAATAATTATAATACATTTTTTTTTCTTTTTTTTATATTTCTATTTAACATAGCTTTGGTGAATTCAACGACACATTTTTACGCAGTGACATCAATCCTGTTTGGTGTTGGAATAGCAACATTAGTTGTTGGGTTGGGAGCTCTAATTTCAGCATTAACTTTCCTTATTGTTACACGTGAGTGGAGTTGTAGTTTTCATAACTTTAAAGGTATTTTTTTGTAATTGTTTATTACTAACAGTTGATTTAAGACATTTAATATCAAGCACATTTGTAGTTGTGTCGTACTACTTTTTGTGAAGGGAATATCATGCAGGTCATTACAGTTTTGGTATTGGATTGTTACAATAATTCAAAATATTGATCTTATCAAATTGAATTGAAAACTTCCGGTTTTGTTTGTCGCAGCATCTTTTTAATTTGTGCATATAGCGAGGTTCTGCATCACACTGTACGTAAAGGTAATATAAGAAAAGAGGCATATGATTTTATGAAATTCTACATTCAAAAAATTATTTGTATGTCTTTAAACTCCTTTATAAAGATTACAACATCTATAATGTGATTATCACAGTATTACGCTACAAAATCAAACGTTGTATATTAGTGATTCCATGAAGGGATGTCTGCAATAACAAATTCAATTTCTTAATTTGAGGCTCCTTCCAACAAGGTTGATTACAGTTCAAAAGTTCTGTTTACTTTTTGAAAAATCGAGTGCATGCATTTACATTTCAAAATATATCATATGGTTTTAATTTTATTTTTTGACTCTTTTTTTAAACGTCAATTTTACTGTTTTTGAAATTAAATTTTAAACAGTATTAAATACTATTTTTCAATAAATCAGTGTTACACAAATCAGCCAATTTTTCCTGTCGTAGATTTATTTTGTTTATTGAATTTAAAGTTTTAAATTATGTATTTTATTATAAAAGCGAACCACCCTTAGTTCAAAAATGTTCAAATGAAAAATGAAAAGTCTTTTGAAACACTGGTATTAGATAAGTTATCCCTAACATGTATTGGATTGCATTCCCTTATAAACTTCATCGCATGTATTATTTGGTCATGAGAAAAATAGTGGTTGCCGCTAGTGTAAAAGGAACTCCCTAATTAATCATTAGTAACACTATAGGTTATGATATGACTCGTTTAAGATGTACTTTAAGGTGTGTGGTTATTTATTTTGTTCATTTGTTTGTTTATGATTTTCGTTGTGATATGGTGATTGTTATGGTCTTCATGCATAACATAAAACGTCATTTGATTTACCAATTTCCATTTTTTTTGTTCAATTATTAACAATATATATCTGAAATTGTTTACAGTGACTTAACGCGCACATTCTAAAGGTATTACTGGGTACTTTAACTTGATGAGATTCGTCCGTTAATTTACTATTATAAGTATGATAAAGTGTACTTTGAATTCATCCATCCACTTTTTTTTGCAGGTTTAAAAACTATGGAATGTAAGACCAAATAAGTACGTAAATTACCAAAGGTTTGAATTCTTTCCATTGCAATTTTAGCAAAATGCATCATAGTTAAACTAAAATAGGGGTGAGAATTACAAGCGGGACAGTCGAACTCATAAATCAAAAATAAACTGACAACGCCACGGCTGAAACAGAAAAAGACAGACAGACATAAATAGACACAAGACACAACATAGCAAACTATAGACTAAGCAACACGAACCCCATCGAAAACTCGGGATGATATCAGGTGCTCGGGAAGGGTAAGTAGATCCTGGAGATAATTTACATGTGTTACATGCAATCAATATGCATATATATGTGGTAGAGGGCGGTAAGGTCAACTTACTAGGAAAATTAAATGTATCCAATCTCGTCAAGGCTCGTACTTAACAATTAAATGACTTTACTATTTCGTTTGGAAAAAAAATGATTATCCACTGGCTTCAATGCAAAAATCTATATGCATAAACCTATGTTTAGTATAATGTCGAAGCAGCCTTATGGTCACTGTGTTTAGAAATCATGGAATTCTTTCCGTTGTTTGTTTGTTGGTTTGTGAACTAAAACTAATTGATAAGACATCAACTACTGGTGTCTTTTAGATAAATCCCTCGTTTACTTAGCAATCAGGGCAGGCATACGTAAATTTGTCATTTACAGTTTTTACTATAAGGAGGATTAACATTCATTTGTTGAATGTGTTTTTTGTCAACTTACTGATGAAGCACAGAGGAATTAATACATAAAATAAGATATAAAGTATGCATAATAACTTAAAAGCTTCTGATGAAATTGAAATAAACTTAAAGTGTCAAGGTAAGTTCCTTGACTTATTTCCTTCCTATGCACTTTACTTAAAATCTTGCTTATTTAAACAATAAATTTTCGTCTCTTTGTTATATAAAAAAAAATCCTTGTGTATGTCTGAACAAAAGGAGGAAATGTATTTAAACCTGTCGCGTAAAGAAAATATATGTTTCCTTTTCGTTACAAATACGTATTGTGTTAATATGTCCGCCATACACCTCAAACAACAATATTCCGTAGAAAATATTCTTTTGCGATTGTGAACAAAATATTAACGACTTATTTTGTTCATAATTTGCACGACGTCCAAGTTCACAGGCATAACATAACAAAACGATAGTATCAACCTTAATACGTAAATCAGTGGGGAAAACATCGGCAATATAACTCAAATGAATAGCATAGACCACAATTTAATCTAAACTGCTCTGTTTTCATAGGTCCGATGAATATATTGAGATGCAGAGAATGAATCCGGTATTTACAGATTCACCTGCTCAGTTCAGTTAAAATCAAATATACAGGCATTATTTTCAAATTAGAAATGCATTATTATAGAGCTATGATTGCATGTGAATACATAAAAACGAACAAACAAAATCAATTAACACATACAACTGATCATCTTGAACATTTAAATAATAACAGCCTAATATTCATTTGATTTTGAAAACATCCTTTCAATAATTATACTAAAACAAACGATACATGATAATTTATAGATTTATTGTATCAAATATAAAAAAGATGTGGTATGATTGCCAATGAGATAACTGTCCACAAGAGACCAAAATAACACATGCATTAACAACTATAGGTCACCACACGGCCTTTAACAATGAGGAAAGCCCATACCGCTTAGTCAGCTATAGACAATTCAAACGAGAAAACTAACGGCCTTATTTATATAAAATAAATGAACGAAAAACAAATATGTAAAACATAGAAAGTAAAATCATTAAAATATTGAACTTAGAGGAAAGTCAGTTCGGAAAGTCCAAAATCACATAGCAAAATCAAATAACAAAACGTATAAAAAACGAATGGACAAGAACTGCTATTTTCCTGACTTGGTACAGGCATTTTCAAATGTAGAAAATGGCGGATTTAACCATGTTGTATAGCGCTAACCCTCCCATAAACATAAACAAACGACAACCACTGAATTACAGGCTCCTGACGTTGGACAAGCACATAGTTACATAAATAATGTGGCCAGGTTGAACATGTTAGCGGGATCCCAACCTCCCCTAAACTGGGACAGTGGTATATCAGTAAAACATAAGAACAACCTATAACAATTAGTTGAACAAGGCTTAACTCATCAGACGAACAAAAATACAAATAGACGTGGCCGGTACTTATATATCCCGACAACAAAAGGACAGCTAGTTCAAAGCCATTAACAACTGATAAAAAAGCATGCTTCTAAAACTTAACTATCAATCCGAACACATCCAACATTCAATGGATAAAAACATGACCTTGTGCAATGCCAAGTTACAGGTATTGACAGATTATAGATCCATTAGTGTGTATATGTACACAACAAACTAGTCATATTCAGTTTGCTCTTAATTTACTGATAACAAAATCAATATTTATACCAATAAAAACAATTTTCAATGATCTAATTACAGTGTTGATTTGGTAACCTTAATGAATATGTTTATTTGGTAGTTTTCAAAAACCAATATTCATGGAGTAGGCACATTTAACGACACACTTAAAACCAGTCAGATATATAAATCTGCCTATCGGGAGATTTTAACTCAGTGGTTGTCATTTTTTCATGTCTGTCATGTTTGGTTTTCGTATATCCTTTTGTTATTTATTAAGTCGTTAGTTTTCTCAATTGATTTCTTTTGTATTTTTCATTTCGAAGCTTTTTAATAAAAGACGGACGTAAGATACCAAAGAAAGTCAAATTCATCAATCGAAAATAAACTCACAATCGCCATGACTAAAAATGAAAAAAAGACAAACAGACAAACAATTGTACACATGACACAACACATACAACTAAAAAATAAGCAACACAAACCTAACCAAAAACTATGGGTGATCTTAGAAGCTCCGGAAGGGAATGGAGATCCTGCTCAACATGTGGCGCACGTTATATCTAACATTCCGGTGTGGAGTTTTGTCATTGTTGGAGGGCGTACAGTTGCCTATTCTTACATTAACACTTGAGTAGATAGTTGTCATTGGGAACCATATCTAACATCTTCTTTTAAAAAAAATGGTTATGTATGATTCAAAACAACTGACTACTTAATTGCTAGTTCAGGGAACGTTTACAATTTGTATTTAATTGGCCCCACAAGAATATCTTGGTTTGATGATCTCTAGTGCGTAGGTAGCATGGAAAGACATTTAATTTAAAACAATTTTTTTCTAGTGCACAAAGGCGATTCTTTTGTTTGTTCTGCATTGTCCAGCATTCACTTATCGTAAACTATTTTACCTTTAGTAAAGAGAACTTTGATGGAATTTAAATCAAAATATTTAACTGTGACATTAAACATGTAAAGGTGCGTACATGGTCTCACTATATGAACTTCATCAACAGTGGTTTGGTCACAAAAATGGTTTGAAGAAAAACGACGATGTATCGTCGTGTGAATTCAAATATATGTGTTTTGGCGGTCTGAAATCTTTCAAATGCAAAATAGTCGCCGAATTTGTAATTTTATTGCGATTGTGACATTTTGTTTAAGTAAAGATTCGCATGGCGAATGAAGTATGTTTACATGCGACAATAATGGCTTAACATATCGACACATCAATGTCCTCATGTGTTGATTGTTACCTTTATGTGTCGCAATCAAATTACGAAATTTGAACATCTACCATATGCGACCTCGCCAGTGTTAAGGGTTGTGTTATTAGTTTCAAGTATAAAAAGAAACAGTTAGATAAACAACAAATAGTAACATTAGGGTAATACACTGTTTCATATTACAGAATCAAGACATGTAGAAGACCCCAGGTAATAATGAAAATATTTATATTCTACAGCATTTTCTTAAATTGTTAATACCAAATAGATTTTTATGGTATAAAGATGTTGAAGCCATTCAAAAATTAGTTCTTTTCTTGATTATAATGTGTTGATTGCTCATGTTTACCATGTTAACGTAAAATTTGCAAAGTAGGGACAAAGGTCCCTTACATTTGTTTAAGAACGCAATCTCTGTATGATTTACTGCCGCGAGTCTAAAGAAAAATACTTCAATAGAAACGTTAAAATCCAACACCAAAAAAAGAAAAAAGTTAAAAAGGGTTTTTCCAACATTCTTTTGTTATTTATTTCACACAAACGTTTTTATGTCATAATTTAAACCTTAAAACAATTATATTTACGTGTACCAATAGTTATCAAAGATATAAGGGTTATAATATAACACGCCAGACGCGCGTTTCGTCTACATAACACTCATTATTGACGCTCATATCTACAAAGTTCATTTTGAGCGTAACCCCAGGAGGTAGGCTGGAATATTTATTGAACTATGACCGTATGTCCATTCGTCTGTGATTATTTTTCCTTTCGTCCGGTTAAAGTTTTCTCTGCAAATTACTCAGCCTCTGTTTAAAGAAATACATATTAAGAAAAACACATTACAAATAAAAAATTAGGAATACATTAGAAAAAAACATTTTGTAAGGTTACAGGCAGAAACTCTGATACCATTGCTGAAATGTTATCAAAAAGTTTGATTAGGATTTTATTGCGTCACTTTTCAATAACATGTCTGCATATTCACCTCCATGTTTTGTATTCAAATGATTAATGTTCATTTCAAACAGTTATTTCGATGCTTGACCTGATGACGTCTAGTTTATTACTCCAAGAAATGTTGATACATTAAAAAGATTTTATGTATTGTGAATTGTTTCTTCTTTATTTTTTTTTTATTAAAACCATACCTACGTTTCTGGTTTGAAAGCAAAAAAGAAAACTTCAATGAATACGACTGAAACACACTTTACTGTTAGTTCCCTTGTTTTTATTATTTTTATATGTAGTATGGTTACATATCTGTCATACGACAACATTCAGCAGAACTTATTTTTGGAGTCAACTAATTTATTTGCGATTGTCACCAAGAAATTAACGACTTGACATCGACATTTACAGATATTACTTTACAAAACGAGTTCATCAACATTAAAACGTTAATTCAGTGAAAATAAACTTTCCATGATATAACTGAAAAAAGTATCATGGACCCCAATTTAATCTGACCTCTGATTTAATAGGTCCAATGAATATATTGAGATGCAGACAAATAATCCGGTATTCACAGATTCAAATTCTACGTTGCAGTCTGAACCCGGTATGTGCATTTTACAATACAAATTCATTGGCTTATGAATTGACATAAAGATTATATGGTTATTGCATCTGCTCATTTCAGTATAAAACAAATATACAGGCATTTATTTCTAGAAAATAATTACTATAGAGGTATACTTGAATGTGAATATTATATAAAAACAAATAAAACAAAATCAATGAACACATACAACAACTCATCTTGAACAGTTCAATAAAAACAGCTTAAAAGTCATTCGATTTTGAAAACATCATATACTAATTATACTTAAATAGACGATACATGATCATTTATCTATAACAACATCAAATATGTTTATTTTGGTAGTTTTCGAACCCCCATATTCAAGGGGTAAGCACATTACACGACACACATAAGACCCTCAACATTCTTCCTATCGAGAGCCTTTAACTCAGTAGTTGTCATTTTTTCATGTCTGTCATATAAAAAAGTAGATGTGGTTTGATTGAAATGAGATAACTGTCCATAATAGACCAAAACTATAGGTCACCGTACGGCCTTCAACAATGAGCAAAGCCCATAATTTGGTTTTCGTACATCCATTGGTTGTTAATTATGTCGTTAGTTTTCTCAATAGATTTTTTTCGTAATTTTTATGTGGAAGCTTTTTCAACTGGCATTTCGGTGTGAAATTTTGTCATGTTGGAGGGCACACCTTTGCCTATACATTGACACTTTTAAATAAGCGGATAGTTACCACTTGCAACCATACCTATCTTCTTCCTTTAACAAAATGGTTAAGTATAATTCATAACAATGTACTGCTTAATTGCTAGTTCATAGAACGTTTGCAATTTGTTATTAATTGACCCCCAAGAATCGCTTGGTTTGATGATCTCTAGTGCGCAGGTAGCATGGAAAGACATTATATTCAAAGTAATATTTTCTCACGCACATAGGCGAATCTTTTGTTTGTTCTTCATAGTCCAGCATTCACTTGTCGTAAAATCTGAAACCGTCAGTAGGAAGAACATTGGTTAAAATTACATCAAAATATTAAATTGCGGCATTGATGAAACTTTCATTAAAGTGAGAGGGTTAGCGCTATTGAAACAGGTTTAATCCACCATTTTCTACATTTGAAAATGTCTGTATTAAGTCAGGAATATGAAAGTTCTTGTCCATTCGTTTTTGATGCGTTTTGTTATTGGATTTTGCCATGTGATTATGGACTTGCCGAATTGATTTTCCTCTCTAAGTTCAGTATTTTTGTGATTTTACTCTTTAACATGGTTAAATGCGCGTATATGATCTCACTATATTAACTTCATAAACAGTAGTTCACTCAGAAACACGTCTTGAGGAAAAACTACGATGTATTGTAGTTTGAATTCAAATAGACATGTATTGCGATTTGAGATCTTTCAAAAGCAGAATACTCGCCTGATTTGTAATTTAACCATGATTGTGTCATTTTGCCTGAGTAAAGATTCGCATGGCAAATGAAGTATGTTTACATGTGACAATGAAGTCTTAACCTATTAATAGTTATCAAAAATACCAGGATTATAATTTTATACGCCAGACGCGCGTTTCGTCTACAAAAGACTCATCAGTGACGCTCAGATCAAAATAGTTAAAAAAGCCAAACAAATACAAAGTTGAAGAGCATTGAGGACCAAAAATTCCAAAAAGTTGTGCCAAATACGGCTAAGGTAATCTACTCCTGGGGTAAGAAAATCCTTAGTTTTTCGAAAAATTCAAAGTTTTGTATACAGAAAATTTATAAAAATGACCACAAAATTGATATTCATGTCAACACCGAAGTGCTGACTACTGGGCTGGTGATACCCTCGGGGACGAAACGTCCACCAGCAGTGGCATCGACCCAGTGGTGTAAATAGTTATCAAAAATACCAGGATTATAATTTTATACGCCAGACGCGCGTTTCGTCTACATAAGACTCATCAGTGACGCTCAGATCAAAATAGTTAAAAAAGCCAAACAAATACAAAGTTGAAGAGCATTGAGGACCAAAAATTCCAAAAAGTTGTGCCAAATACGGCTAAGGTAATCTACTCCTGGGGTAAGAAAATCCTTAGTTTTTCGAAAAATTCAAAGTTTTGTATACAGAAAATTTATAAAAATGACCACACAATTGATATTCATGTCAACACCGAAGTGCTGACTACTGGGCTGGTGATACCCTCGGGGACGAAACGTCCACCAGCAGTGGCATCGACCCAGTGGTGTAAATAGTTATCAAAAATACCAGGATTATAATTTTATACGCCAGACGCGCGTTTCGTCTACATAAGACTCATCAGTGACGCTCAGATCAAAATAGTTAATAAAGCCAAACAAATACAAAGTTGAAGAGCATTGAGGACCAAAAATTCCAAAAAGTTGTGCCAAATACGACTAAGGTAATCTACTCCTGGGGTAAGAAAATCCTTAGTTTTTTGAAAAATTCAAAGTTTTGTATACAGAAAATTTATAAAAATGACCACAAAATTGATATTCATGTCAACACCGAAGTGCTGACTACTGGGCTGGTGATACCCTCGGGGACGAAACGCCCACCAGTAGTGGCATTGACCCAGTGCACGTGGTGTAAATAGTTATAAAAAATACCAGGATTATAATTTTATACGCCAGACGCGCGTTTCGTCTACATAAGACTCATCAGTGACGCTCAGATCAAAATAGTTAAAAAAGCCAAACAAATACAAAGTTGAAGAGCATTGAGGACCAAAAATTCCAAAAAGTTGTGCCAAATACGGCTAAGGTAATCTACTCCTGGGGTAAGAAAATCCTTAGTTTTTCGAAAAATTTAAAGTTTTGTACATGTATACAGAAAATTTATAAAAATGACCACAAAATTGATATTCATGTCAACACCGAAGTGCTGACTACTGGGCTGGTGATACCCTCGGGGACGAAACGTCCACCAGCAGTGGCATCGACCCAGTGCACGTGGTGTAAATAGTTATAAAAAATACCAGGATTATAATTTTATACGCCAGACGCGCGTTTCGTCTACATAAGACTCATCAGTGACGCTCAGATCAAAATAGTTAAAAAAGCCAAACAAATACAAAGTTGAAGAGCATTGAGGACCAAAAATTCTAAAAAGTTGTGCCAAATACGGCTAAAGTAATCAACTCCTGGGGTAAGAAAATCCTTAGTTTTTCGAAAAATTCGAAGTTTTGTATACAGAAAATTTATAAAAATGACCACAAAATTGATATTCATGTCAACACCGAAGTGCTGACTACTGGGCTGGTGATACCCTCGGGGACGAAACGTCCACCAGCAGTGGCATCGACCCAGTGGTGTAAATAGTTATCAAAAATACCAAGATTATAATTTTATACGCCAGACGCGCGTTTCGTCTACATAAGACTCATCAGTGACGCTCAGATCAAGATAGTTAAAAAAGCCAAACAAATACAAAGTTGAAGAGCATTGAGGACCAAAAATTCAAAAAAGTTGTGCCAAATACGGCTAAGGTAATCTACTCCTGGGGTAAGAAAATCCTTAGTTTTTCGAAAAATTCAAAGTTTTGTATACAGAAAATTTATAAAAATGACCACAAAATTGATATTCATGTCAACACCGAAGTGCTGACTACTGGGCTGGTGATACCCTCGGGGACGAAACGTCCACCAGCAGTGGCATCGACCCAGTGGTGTAAATAGTTATCAAAAATACCAGGATTATAATTTTATACGCCAGACGCGCGTTTCGTCTACATAAGACTCATCAGTGACGCTCAGATCAAAATAGTTAATAAAGCCAAACAAATACAAAGTTGAAGAGCATTGAGGACCAAAAATTCCAAAAAGTTGTGCCAAATACGACTAAGGTAATCTACTCCTGGGGTGAGAAAATCCTTAGTTTTTTGAAAAATTCAAAGTTTTGTATACAGAAAATTTATAAAAATGACCACAAAATTGATATTCATGTCAACACCGAAGTGCTGACTACTGGGCTGGTGATACCCTCGGGGACGAAACGTCCACCAGCAGTGGCATCGACCCAGTGCACGTGGTGTAAATAGTTATAAAAAATACCAGGATTATAATTTTATACGCCAGACGCGCGTTTCGTCTACATAAGACTCATCAGTGACGCTCAGATCAAAATAGTTGAAAAAGCCAAACAAATACAAAGTTGAAGAGCATTGAGGACCAAAAATTCCAAAAAGTTGTGCCAAATACGGCTAAGGTAATCTACTCCTGGGGTAAGAAAATCCTTAGTTTTTCGAAAAATTTAAAGTTTTGTATACAGAAAATTTATAAAAATGACCACAAAATTGATATTCATGTCAACACCGAAGTGCTGACTACTGGGCTGGTGATACCCTCGGGGACGAAACGTCCACCAGCAGTGGCATCGACCCAGTGCACGTGGTGTAAATAGTTATAAAAAAATACCAGGATTATAATTTTATACGCCAGACGCGCGTTTCGTCTACATAAGACTCATCAGTGACGCTCAGATCAAAATAGTTAAAAAAGCCAAACAAATACAAAGTTGAAGAGCATTGAGGACCAAAAATTCCAAAAAGTTGTGCCAAATACGGCTAAGGTAATCTACTCCTGGGGTAAGAAAATCCTTAGTTTTTCGAAAAATTCAAAGTTTTGTATACAGAAAATTTATAAAAATGACCACACAATTGATATTCATGTCAACACCGAAGTGCTGACTACTGGGCTGGTGATACCCTTGGGGACGAAACGTCCACCAGCAGTGGCATCGACCCAGTGGTGCAAATAGTTATCAAAAATACCAGGATTTTAATTTTATACGCCAGACGCGCGTTTCGTCTACATAAGACTCATCAGTGACGCTCAGATCAAAATAGTTAAAAAAGCCAAACAAATACAAAGTTGAAGAGCATTGAGGACCAAAAATTCCAAAAAGTTGTGCCAAATACGACTAAGGTAATCTACTCCTGGGGTAAGAAAATCCTTAGTTTTTTGAAAAATTCAAAGTTTTGTATACAGAAAATTTATAAAAATGACCACAAAATTGATATTCATGTCAACACCGAAGTGCTGACTACTGGGCTGGTGATACCCTCGGGGACGAAACGTCCACCAGCAGTGGCATCGACCCAGTGCACGTGGTGTAAGTAGTTATAAAAAATACCAGGATTATAATTTTATACGCCAGACGCGCGTTTCGTCTATATAAGACTCATCAGTGACGCTCAGATCAAAATAGTTAAAAAAGCCAAACAAATACAAAGTTGAAGAGCATTGAGGACCAAAAATTCCAAAAAGTTGTGCCAAATACGGCTAAGGTAATCTACTCCTGGGGTAAGAAAATCCTTAGTTTTTCGAAAAATTTAAAGTTTTGTATACAGAAAATTTATAAAAATGACCACAAAATTGATATTCATGTCAACACCGAAGTGCTGACTACTGGGCTGGTGATACCCTCGGGGGAGAAACGTCCACCAGCAGTGGCATCGACCCAGTGGTGTAAATAGTTATCAAAAATACCAGGACTATAATTTTATACGCCAGACGCGCGTTTCGTCTACATAAGACTCATCAGTGACGCTCAGATCAAAATAGTTAAAAAAGCCAAACAAATACAAAGTTGAAGAGCATTGAGGACCAAAAATTCCAAAAAGTTGTGCCAAATACGGCTAAGGTAATCTACTCCTGGGGTAAGAAAATCCTTAGTTTTTCGAAAAATTCAAAGTTTTGTATACAGAAAATTTATAAAAATGACCACACAATTGATATTCATGTCAACACCGAAGTGCTGACTACTGGGCTGGTGATACCCTTGGGGACGAAACGTCCACCAGCAGTGGCATCGACCCAGTGGTGCAAATAGTTATCAAAAATACCAGGATTTTAATTTTATACGCCAGACGCGCGTTTCGTCTACATAAGACTCATCAGTGACGCTCAGATCAAAATAGTTAAAAAAGCCAAACAAATACAAAGTTGAAGAGCATTGAGGACCAAAAATTCCAAAAAGTTGTGCCAAATACGACTAAGGTAATCTACTCCTGGGGTAAGAAAATCCTTAGTTTTTTGAAAAATTCAAAGTTTTGTATACAGAAAATTTATAAAAATGACCACAAAATTGATATTCATGTCAACACCGAAGTGCTGACTACTGGGCTGGTGATACCCTCGGGGACGAAACGTCCACCAGCAGTGGCATCGACCCAGTGCACGTGGTGTAAGTAGTTATAAAAAATACCAGGATTATAATTTTATACGCCAGACGCGCGTTTCGTCTATATAAGACTCATCAGTGACGCTCAGATCAAAATAGTTAAAAAAGCCAAACAAATACAAAGTTGAAGAGCATTGAGGACCAAAAATTCCAAAAAGTTGTGCCAAATACGGCTAAGGTAATCTACTCCTGGGGTAAGAAAATCCTTAGTTTTTCGAAAAATTTAAAGTTTTGTATACAGAAAATTTATAAAAATGACCACAAAATTGATATTCATGTCAACACCGAAGTGCTGACTACTGGGCTGGTGATACCCTCGGGGGAGAAACGTCCACCAGCAGTGGCATCGACCCAGTGGTGTAAATAGTTATCAAAAATACCAGGACTATAATTTTATACGCCAGACGCGCGTTTCGTCTACATAAGACTCATCAGTGACGCTCAGATCAAAATAGTTAAAAAAGCCAAACAAATACAAAGTTGAAGAGCATTGAGGACCAAAAATTCCAAAAAGTTGTGCCAAATACGGCTAAGGTAATCTACTCCTGGGGTAAGAAAATCCTTAGTTTTTCGAAAAATTCAAAGTTTTGTATACAGAAAATTTATAAAAATGACCACAAAATTGATATTCATGTCAACACCGAAGTGCTGACTACTGGGCTGGTGATACCCTCGGGGGAGAAACGTCCACCAGCAGTGGCATCGACCCAGTGGTGTAAATAGTTATAAAAAATACCAGGATTATAATTTTATACGCCAGACGCGCGTTTTGTCTACATAAGACTCATCAGTGACGCTCAGATCAAAATAGTTAAAAAAGCCAAACAAATACAAAGTTGAAGAGCATTGAGGACCAAAAATTCCAAAAAGTTGTGCCAAATACGGCTAAGGTAATCTACTCCTGGGGTAAGAAAATCCTTAGTTTTTCGAAAAATTTAAAGTTTTGTATACAGAAAATTTATAAAAATGACCACAAAATTGATATTCATGTCAACAACGAAGTGCTGACTACTGGGCTGGTGATACCCTCGGGGACGAAACGTCCACCAGCAGTGGCATCGACCCAGTGCACGTGGTGTAAATAGTTATAAAAAAATACCAGGATTATAATTTTATACGCCAGACGCGCGTTTCGTCTACATAAGACTCATCAGTGACGCTCAGATCAAAATAGTTAAAAAAGCCAAACAAATACAAAGTTGAAGAGCATTGAGGACCAAAAATTCCCAAAAGTTGTGCCAAATACGGCTAAAGTAATCAACTCCTGGGGTAAGAAAATCCTTAGTTTTTCGAAAAATTCGAAGTTTTGTATACAGAAAATTTATAAAAATGACCACAAAATTGATATTCATGTCAACACCGAAGTGCTGACTACTGGGCTGGTGATACCCTCGGGGACGAAACGTCCACCAGCAGTGGCATCGACCCAGTGGTGTAAATAGTTATCAAAAATACCAGGATTATAATTTTATACGCCAGACGCGCGTTTCGTCTACGTAAGACTCATCAGTGACGCTCAGATCAAAATAGTTAAAAAAGCCAAACAAATACAAAGTTGAAGAGCATTGAGGACCAAAAATTCCAAAAAGTTGTGCCAAATACGGCTAAGGTAATCTACTCCTGGGGTAAGAAAATCCTTAGTTTTTCGAAAAATTCAAAGTTTTGTATACAGAAAATTTATAAAAATGACCACACAATTGATATTCATGTCAACACCGAAGTGCTGACTACTGGGCTGGTGATACCCTCGGGGACGAAACGTCCACCAGCAGTGGCATCGACACAGTGCACGTGGTGTAAGTAGTTATAAAAAATACCAGGATTATAATTTTATACGCCAGACGCGCGTTTCGTCTATATAAGACTCATCAGTGACGCTCAGATCAAAATAGTTAAAAAAGCCAAACAAATACAAAGTTGAAGAGCATTGAGGACCAAAAATTCCAAAAAGTTGTGCCAAATACGGCTAAGGTAATCTACTCCTGGGGTAAGAAAATCCTTAGTTTTTCGAAAAATATAAAGTTTTGTATACAGAAAATTTATAAAAATGACCACAAAATTGATATTCATGTCAACACCGAAGTGCTGACTACTGGGCTGGTGATACCCTCGGGGGAGAAACGTCCACCAGCAGTGGCATCGACCCAGTGGTGTAAATAGTTATCAAAAATACCAGGACTATAATTTTATACGCCAGACGCGCGTTTTGTCTACATAAGACTCATCAGTGACGCTCAGATCAAAATAGTTAAAAAAGCCAAACAAATACAAAGTTGAAGAGCATTGAGGACCAAAAATTCCAAAAAGTTGTGCCAAATACGGCTAAGGTAATCTACTCCTGGGGTAAGAAAATCCTTAGTTTTTCGAAAAATTCAAAGTTTTGTATACAGAAAATTTATAAAAATGACCACAAAATTGATATTCATGTCAACACCGAAGTGCTGACTACTGGGCTGGTGATACCCTCGGGGGAGAAACGTCCACCAGCAGTGGCATCGACCCAGTGGTGTAAATAGTTATCAAAAATACCAGGATTATAATTTTATACGCCAGACGCGCGTTTCGTCTACATAAGACTCATCAGTGACGCTCAGATCAAAATAGTTAAAAAAGCCAAACAAATACAAAGTTGAAGAGCATTGAGGACCAAAAATTCCAAAAAGTTGTGCCAAATACGGCTAAGGTAATCTACTCCTGGGGTAAGAAAATCCTTAGTTTTTCGAAAAATTCAAAGTTTTGTATACAGAAAATTTATAAAAATGACCACACAATTGATATTCATGTCAACACCGAAGTGCTGACTACTGGGCTGGTGATACCCTCGGGGACGAAACGTCCACCAGCAGTGGCATCGACCCAGTGGTGCAAATAGTTATCAAAAATACCAGGATTTTAATTTTATACGCCAGACGCGCGTTTCGTCTACATAAGACTCATCAGTGACGCTCAGATCAAAATAGTTAAAAAAGCCAAACAAATACAAAGTTGAAGAGCATTGAGGACCAAAAATTCCAAAAAGTTGTGCCAAATACGACTAAGGTAATCTACTCCTGGGGTAAGAAAATCCTTAGTTTTTTGAAAAATTCAAAGTTTTGTATACAGAAAATTTATAAAAATGACCACAAAATTGATATTCATGTCAACACCGAAGTGCTGACTACTGGGCTGGTGATACCCTCGGGGACGAAACGTCCACCAGCAGTGGCATCGACACAGTGCACGTGGTGTAAGTAGTTATAAAAAATACCAGGATTATAATTTTATACGCCAGACGCGCGTTTCGTCTATATAAGACTCATCAGTGACGCTCAGATCAAAATAGTTAAAAAAGCCAAACAAATACAAAGTTGAAGAGCATTGAGGACCAAAAATTCCAAAAAGTTGTGCCAAATACGGCTAAGGTAATCTACTCCTGGGGTAAGAAAATCCTTAGTTTTTCGAAAAATTTAAAGTTTTGTATACAGAAAATTTATAAAAATGACCACAAAATTGATATTCATGTCAACACCGAAGTGCTGACTACTGGGCTGGTGATACCCTCGGGGGAGAAACGTCCACCAGCAGTGGCATCGACCCAGTGGTGTAAATAGTTATCAAAAATACCAGGACTATAATTTTATACGCCAGACGCGCGTTTTGTCTACATAAGACTCATCAGTGACGCTCAGATCAAAATAGTTAAAAAAGCCAAACAAATACAAAGTTGAAGAGCATTGAGGACCAAAAATTCCAAAAAGTTGTGCCAAATACGGCTAAGGTAATCTACTCCTGGGGTAAGAAAATCCTTAGTTTTTCGAAAAATTTAAAGTTTTGTATACAGAAAATTTATAAAAATGACCACAAAATTGATATTCATGTCAACACCGAAGTGCTGACTACTGGGCTGGTGATACCCTCGGGGACGAAACGTCCACCAGCAGTGGCATCGACCCAGTGCACGTGGTGTAAATAGTTATAAAAAAATACCAGGATTATAATTTTATACGCCAGACGCGCGTTTCGTCTACATAAGACTCATCAGTGACGCTCAGATCAAAATAGTTAAAAAAGCCAAACAAATACAAAGTTGAAGAGCATTGAGGACCAAAAATTCCAAAAAGTTGTGCCAAATACGGCTAAGGTAATCTACTCCTGGGGTAAGAAAATCCTTAGTTTTTCGAAAAATTCAAAGTTTTGTATACAGAAAATTTATAAAAATGACCACACAATTGATATTCATGTCAACACCGAAGTGCTGACTACTGGGCTGGTGATACCCTTGGGGACGAAACGTCCACCAGCAGTGGCATCGACCCAGTGGTGCAAATAGTTATCAAAAATACCAGGATTTTAATTTTATACGCCAGACGCGCGTTTCGTCTACATAAGACTCATCAGTGACGCTCAGATCAAAATAGTTAAAAAAGCCAAACAAATACAAAGTTGAAGAGCATTGAGGACCAAAAATTCCAAAAAGTTGTGCCAAATACGACTATGGTAATCTACTCCTGGGGTAAGAAAATCCTTAGTTTTTTGAAAAATTCAAAGTTTTGTATACAGAAAATTTATAAAAATGACCACAAAATTGATATTCATGTCAACACCGAAGTGCTGACTACTGGGCTGGTGATACCCTCGGGGACGAAACGTCCACCAGCAGTGGCATCGACCCAGTGCACGTGGTGTAAGTAGTTATAAAAAATACCAGGATTATAATTTTATACGCCAGACGCGCGTTTCGTCTATATAAGACTCATCAGTGACGCTCAGATCAAAATAGTTAAAAAAGCCAAACAAATACAAAGTTGAAGAGCATTGAGGACCAAAAATTCCAAAAAGTTGTGCCAAATACGGCTAAGGTAATCTACTCCTGGGGTAAGAAAATCCTTAGTTTTTCGAAAAATTTAAAGTTTTGTATACAGAAAATTTATAAAAATGACCACAAAATTGATATTCATGTCAACACCGAAGTGCTGACTACTGGGCTGGTGATACCCTCGGGGGAGAAACGTCCACCAGCAGTGGCATCGACCCAGTGGTGTAAATAGTTATCAAAAATACTAGGACTATAATTTTATACGCCAGACGCGCGTTTCGTCTACATAAGACTCATCAGTGACGCTCAGATCAAAATAGTTAAAAAAGCCAAACAAATACAAAGTTGAAGAGCATTGAGGACCAAAAATTCCAAAAAGTTGTGCCAAATACGGCTAAGGTAATCTACTCCTGGGGTAAGAAAATCCTTAGTTTTTCGAAAAATTCAAAGTTTTGTATACAGAAAATTTATAAAAATGACCACAAAATTGATATTCATGTCAACACCGAAGTGCTGACTACTGGGCTGGTGATACCCTCGGGGGAGAAACGTCCACCAGCAGTGGCATCGACCCAGTGGTGTAAATAGTTATAAAAAATACCAGGATTATAATTTTATACGCCAGACGCGCGTTTTGTCTACATAAGACTCATCAGTGACGCTCAGATCAAAATAGTTAAAAAAGCCAAACAAATACAAAGTTGAAGAGCATTGAGGACCAAAAATTCCAAAAAGTTGTGCCAAATACGGCTAAGGTAATCTACTCCTGGGGTAAGAAAATCCTTAGTTTTTCGAAAAATTTAAAGTTTTGTATACAGAAAATTTATAAAAATGACCACAAAATTGATATTCATGTCAACAACGAAGTGCTGACTACTGGGCTGGTGATACCCTCGGGGACGAAACGTCCACCAGCAGTGGCATCGACCCAGTGCACGTGGTGTAAATAGTTATAAAAAAATACCAGGATTATAATTTTATACGCCAGACGCGCGTTTCGTCTACATAAGACTCATCAGTGACGCTCAGATCAAAATAGTTAAAAAAGCCAAACAAATACAAAGTTGAAGAGCATTGAGGACCAAAAATTCCAAAAAGTTGTGCCAAATACGGCTAAAGTAATCAACTCCTGGGGTAAGAAAATCCTTAGTTTTTCGAAAAATTCGAAGTTTTGTATACAGAAAATTTATAAAAATGACCACAAAATTGATATTCATGTCAACACCGAAGTGCTGACTACTGGGCTGGTGATACCCTCGGGGACGAAACGTCCACCAGCAGTGGCATCGACCCAGTGGTGTAAATAGTTATCAAAAATACCAGGATTATAATTTTATACGCCAGACGCGCGTTTCGTCTACATAAGACTCATCAGTGACGCTCAGATCAAGATAGTTAAAAAAGCCAAACAAATACAAAGTTGAAGAGCATTGAGGACCAAAAATTCAAAAAAGTTGTGCCAAATACGGCTAAGGTAATCTACTCCTGGGGTAAGAAAATCCTTAGTTTTTCGAAAAATTCAAAGTTTTGTATACAGAACATTTATAAAAATGACCACAAAATTGATATTCATGTCAACACCGAAGTGCTGACTACTGGGATGGTGATACCCTCGGGGACGAAACGTCCACCAGCAGTGGCATCGACCCAGTGGTGTAAATAGTTATCAAAAATACCAGGATTATAATTTTATACGCCAGACGCGCGTTTCGTCTACGTAAGACTCATCAGTGACGCTCAGATCAAAATAGTTAAAAAAGCCAAACAAATACAAAGTTGAAGAGCATTGAGGACCAAAAATTCCAAAAAGTTGTGCCAAATACGACTAAGGTAATCTACTCCTGGGGTAAGAAAATCCTTAGTTTTTTGAAAAATTCAAAGTTTTGTATACAGAAAATTTATAAAAATGACCACAAAATTGATATTCATGTCAACACCGAAGTGCTGACTACTGGGCTGGTGATACCCTCGGGGACGAAACGTCCACCAGCAGTGGCATCGACACAGTGCACGTGGTGTAAGTAGTTATAAAAAATACCAGGATTATAATTTTATACGCCAGACGCGCGTTTCGTCTATATAAGACTCATCAGTGACGCTCAGATCAAAATAGTTAAAAAAGCCAAACAAATACAAAGTTGAAGAGCATTGAGGACCAAAAATTCCAAAAAGTTGTGCCAAATACGGCTAAGGTAATCTACTCCTGGGGTAAGAAAATCCTTAGTTTTTCGAAAAATTTAAAGTTTTGTATACAGAAAATTTATAAAAATGACCACAAAATTGATATTCATGTCAACACCGAAGTGCTGACTACTGGGCTGGTGATACCCTCGGGGGAGAAACGTCCACCAGCAGTGGCATCGACCCAGTGGTGTAAATAGTTATCAAAAATACCAGGACTATAATTTTATACGCCAGACGCGCGTTTCGTCTACATAAGACTCATCAGTGACGCTCAGATCAAAATAGTTAAAAAAGCCAAACAAATACAAAGTTGAAGAGCATTGAGGACCAAAAATTCCAAAAAGTTGTGCCAAATACGGCTAAGGTAATCTACTCCTGGGGTAAGAAAATCCTTAGTTTTTCGAAAAATTCAAAGTTTTGTATACAGAAAATTTATAAAAATGACCACAAAATTGATATTCATGTCAACACCGAAGTGCTGACTACTGGGCTGGTGATACCCTCGGGGGAGAAACGTCCACCAGCAGTGGAATCGACCCAGTGGTGTAAATAGTTATCAAAAATACCAGGATTATAATTTTATACGCCAGACGCGCGTTTCGTCTACATAAGACTCATCAGTGACGCTCAGATCAAAATAGTTAAAAAAGCCAAACAAATACAAAGTTGAAGAGCATTGAGGACAAAAAATTCCAAAAAGTTGTGCCAAATACGGCTAAGGTAATCTACTCCTGGGGTAAGAAAATCCTTAGTTTTTCGAAAAATTCAAAGTTTTGTATACAGAAAATTTATAAAAATGACCACAAAATTGATATTCATGTCAACACCGAAGTGCTGACTACTGGGCTGGTGATACCATCGGGGACGAAACGTCCACCAGCAGTGGCATCGACCCAGTGGTGTAAATAGTTATCAAAAATACCAGGATTATAATTTTATACGCCAGACGCGCGTTTCGTCTACATAAGACTCATCAGTGACGCTCAGATTAAGATAGTTAAAAAAGCCAAACAAATACAAAGTTGAAGAGCATTGAGAACCAAAAATTCAAAAAAGTTGTGCCAAATACGGCTAAGGTAATCTACTCCTGGGGTAAGAAAATCCTTAGTTTTTCGAAAAATTCAAAGTTTTGTATACAGAAAATTTATAAAAATGACCACAAAATTGATATTCATGTCAACACCGAAGTGCTGACTACTGGGCTGGTGATACCTCGGGGACGAAACGTCCACCAGCAGTGGCATCGACCCAGTGCACGTGGTGTAAATAGTTATCAAAAATACCAGGATTATAATTTTATACGCCAGACGCGCGTTTCGTCTACATAAGACTCATCAGTGACGCTCAGATCAAAATAGTTAAAAAAGCCAAACAAATACAAAGTTGAAGAGCATTGAGGACCAAAAATTCCAAAAAGTTGTGCCAAATACGGCTAAGGTAATCTACTCCTGGGGTAAGAAAATCCTTAGTTTTTCGAAAAATTTAAAGTTTTGTATACAGAAAATTTATAAAAATGACCACAAAATTGATATTCATGTCAACACCGAAGTGCTGACTACTGGGCTGGTGATACCCTCGGGGACGAAACGTCCACCAGCAGTGGCATCGACCCAGTGGTGTAAATAGTTATCAAAAATACCAGGATTATAATTTTATACGCCAGACGCGCTTTTCGTCTACATAAGACTCATCAGTGACGCTCAGATCAAAATAGTTAAAAAAGCCAAACAAATACAAAGTTGAAGAGCATTGAGGACCAAAAATTCCCAAAAGTTGTGCCAAATACGGCTAAAGTAATCAACTCCTGGGGTAAGAAAATCCTTAGTTTTTCGAAAAATTCGAAGTTTTGTATACAGAAAATTTATAAAAATGACCACAAAATTGATATTCATGTCAACACCGAAGTGCTGACTACTGGGCTGGTGATACCCTCGGTGACGAAACGTCCACCAGCAGTGGCATCGACCCAGTGGTGTAAATAGTTATCAAAAATACCAGGATTATAATTTTATACGCCAGACGCGCGTTTCGTCTACATAAGACTCATCAGTGACGCTCAGATCAAAATAGTTAAAAAAGCCAAACAAATACAAAGTTGAAGAGCATTGAGGACCAAAAATTCCAAAAAGTTGTGCCAAATACGGCTAAGGTAATCTACTCCTGGGGTAAGAAAATCCTTAGTTTTTCGAAAAATTCAAAGTTTTGTATACAGAAAATTTATAAAAATGACCACAAAATTGATATTCATGTCAACACCGAAGTGCTGACTACTGGGCTGGTGATACCCTCGGGGACGAAACGTCCACCAGCAGTGGCATCGACCCAGTATCCATGTCCTCGTGTGTTGATGGTTAATTTCACTCATGTAAATCAATTTACGAAATCTACCATATGTGATCTCGCAAATTTACAGGTAATTTCAAATGCAATTACAAAATAGTTAAATAAGCAACATTTAGTAACATTATGGCAATACACTGTTTTTTTTTATTTCAGAATCAAGACCTATACAAGACTCCAGGTAATAATGAAAACCTTTATTTTTTTACAGCACTCTAATCTATAATGATAATTTGTCAATAAAGAATATATTTGCATACTAAGATTGTGAAGCCGCTACAATAATAAGTGCTTGTTCAGTTAAGATATCATCGATTGCTTTGACGCTGAACATGAAAACAGGGGGATAGAATAAATGTCTTTTACATTTGTTAAAAAACGCAAACAATGTAGGATATACATTGTAACCTTCGGGAGTCTAAAGAAAAAACTTTAATAAAATCGTTACAATCCAACACATAAAAAAAGGTTAACAAAAGTTGAGAAGGGTTTTATAACATTTTACATCTTAATATTTTGTGTGAAGTATTTCTTACAATTTTTCATAATTTTGAGTTAAAAATGAAAATATATGTGTATATATTTCATTTTTTAGCGTAACCCCTACCTCAAAGACAAGAAGGTAGGCGGAATGTTTGTTCAAATTTGATCTATGCCCTTTTGTCCGATTATTTTCTTTAATACAAATTACTCAGCCTCTATTTAAAGAACTGCATAAGAAAAGAGCAATGCATTCCTTGTACGCATAGTATTTAGTAAACATTTTGACAGAATTTTTGAAACCATTGCTCAAATGTAATATACTATCTGTGTCTTTATTTCAACTTGATCATGTTAATCTTAAATAGTATGTGTGCATATTCACCTTCATATGATGCATTCAAATGGTTAATGTGCATTACAAGCAGTTATTTCGATGATTGATTAAATGACGTACAATATAATAACCTGCACATGTTGATACAAAGATTTTATGTATTGTAAATAGTTTCTGTTTGGATTTTGTAAAAAAACCGTGTTAACTTTTCGGGTTTGAAAGCGCAAACAAGAGAATTCGAGTGAACACGACTGAAAATATATTTGACAGCTAGTTCACTTGTTTTTGGTACTTGTCATTCTTATAGGTCTGCCATACATCTCATTCAATAATATTCAGCAGAAAATATTTTTGGCCTCAATTAATTTATTTGCAATTAAGACCAAAAAATTAACAACTTGTTTTGTTCATAATTTGTGAGATATCGACATTCACAGATATTACTTTACAAAACGATCTCATCAATCCATCAATCTTAATTCATACATTCTGCAATATAGCTTATTCAAATATATCATAGACCATAATCTTTTCTAACCTGCTCTGTTTTCATAGGTCCGATGGATATATAGAGATGCTGAAAAGTAATCCAGTATTAACCGAACCATATTCTACAGTTGAGTCTCATTCTGGTATGTGCGAAAGTGTTTTAAAATACAGAGTCATGGGTGAGTAATGATTCACACTATAATAGATTAAATATAAAAAAAAGAAGATGTGGTATGATTGCCAATGAGACAACTATCCACAAAAGACCAAAATGACACAGACATTCACAACTAAAATGTATATGACCTTCAACAATGATCAAAGCCCATACCGCATAGTCAGCTATAATTGATCATTTCACCTGCATAATTCAGTATAACATGTATAAATCAAACATTGCCAAATAGTTAGGCATTATTTATCAACTAGAAATGCATTTCTATAAAGCTTTATTTGCATTTGAATATATAAAAACGAACAAAATAAAATCGATTAAAAAATACAACTGATCATCTTAAACGACAATATAGTAGCAACCTAATATCTACTTAATTAGAAATACAGCATATTAAAATAAACGATACAGGATTACTTATAAACTTTTATACCAAATACCGTATAGCGGGTTTGTTTCGCCGTGTGTAACACTTTAATAAACTGTTTACTTACTATTTATACTTGAATTTCGCTTATTATCGCGGATAGAACAAGATCGCAAAAATGTATTTCGACACTTTAAAAGAGCACCCAAGGGTATTAGTATTTTTTTCCCAATCCACTAAAATTATAATAGCCAAAATATTTCGTATGCAAACTGAACTTTTACACCTGCGATTATAACCCGCTATACGGTATGTTTGTTTGGTAGTTTTTAAAACCCAGTATTCGAGGTGTCAGCACTTTAAACTACACACACTAAACCCGCCATATTCTGCCTGTCGGGAGCCTTTAGCCCAGTGGTTGGCTTTTTTCATGTCCGTCCTATAATTTTTTCGTATATTGTTTTGAATTATGCCGTTGATCAAATGATTTATTTTGATATTTTTGATATTTGTTTTATAAATGACTATTTAGTATGTAGATGTTTTCTTGTCATTGTTGGATGGCGTACGGTTGTCTATACTTATATTACCACTTTGGTAGATAGTTGTCATTGGCAACCATATCACATTTCCTTGTTTTAAAACATGGTTAAGTATGGTTTAGAATAATAGACTGGTTGTTAACAAAAGATTTGCAATATGCCCTTAAGTGATCTACAAGAATAACTTGGTTTGGGGATCCATATTGCGCAAATAGCAAGTAAAGACATTCAAAACCATTTTGTTAACAGCACATAGACGATTCTTTAGTGTGTTGTGCATGATCCATCCTTCACCTTTCGTAAAATCGTTTACCGCCAGCAGAGAGAAATCTTTGAATGAAATAAAAAGTAGTGTGTCAAAATGTTTAAATGCGGCATAAAATAGAGTTAACATATTAAGGTGCGTGTATGGTCTCACTATATGGAATTCATAAACATTCGTTTGCTCACAAAATTGTTTTGAGAAAAAATGACGATGTATCATCGTCTGAATTCATCTAGACATGTTTTGGCGGTCTAATAAACATTGTATTTCAAAACCAATGTAGTCGAATTACCATGTTTAAACAACAGTATTTGTCTTAAAATGTCTTGTACCAAGTCAGGAATGTGGCAGTTGTTATCCAGTTGTTTGTTTCAATGTATGTTGCGTTGTCGTTTGTTCCTTGTTGCACTTCAGTATTTCTATTATTCGTTGTTTTTCTTTTATAGTTGATTTGTTTCATTTGCTTTTAGTTTACAACCCGAATTTGTTTTCTATCAATCGATTGATAAATTTTGAACAGCGGTATACTACTGTTGCCTTTTCATGTTTATTCTATTTCAGAATCAAGATTTAAACAAGATCCTAGGTAATGATAAAAATATTTGTATTTTACAGCACTCTTATATCTTATAATACTATATTAATAGAAAATAGATGTTCATGCTTAGATTTTGGAGCCGCTTCAAATAACAGTGTATGGTTGATTAACATTATTAAAATATAAAGATTGCTTTGACGTAGAACATACAAACAGGGGCGTAGAATAAAGGTCTTTTACATTTGTTAAATAACAGAACGCAATCAACGTAGGATATATAACCGTATTGAGTTTAAAAAAATATAACTTCAATTGAAACGTTTAACACCAACACTTAAAAAAAAAGAAATAGAAGTACAGAAAAGTTCAAAAGGTTTTCTGAGCATTTCACATTTTAATATTTTGTAGTGTTTCATACAAGGGTTATTTTTTCAAATATGTAGATACTTTATTACAAATGAAGATAAAGGTGTACGTATTTTGTTTAGCGTAACTCCTGCCTCCAGAATGAGGAGGTAGGCTGGAATGTTTGTTCAACTATGGCCGTGTGTTCAATCGTCTGTGATTATTTTTTCTTCCGTCCCACTTTTGTTTTCCCTACAAATTATTCAGCTTCTGTTTATAGAAATACTTAAGAAAAAATCATTGGAAATAAGATATGAGGAATACATAAGAAAAAAACCCACATATATTTGTCTGGATTATGTAATGTGAAGGGCAGATGTGTGCATGTTGATCTTTACGAATGCATTCTTTGTACTAATGATATCGTTGTATTCATAATTTGTAATAATTCGACAATCACAGATAGCACTTTACAAAACGATATCATCAACATAAGTTCAGTGGAAATAACTTTCAGCGATATAACTAAATAAATACATAGACCGCAATGTAATATAGCCTGCTCTGATTTTATAGGTCCGATGAATATATTGAGATGCAGAGAAGTAATCCGGTCCTAACTGAACCATATTTTACGTTTGAGTTTCATTCTGGTATGTACGCATGTGTTTTAAAATGCAAAGACATCGATGAATATTATACATGCCATAAAAGATCATTCTATGTTTTATTTGACTTTTGACTTTGATGTTGTCCTGCTGCTGTTTATATGACCACACTCGCATTTCCATGGCATAAGAACTAATGACATAGCAGTAGAAATTGGATCAATATCCATGTTTATGTTGATTAAAGAATAGTTCATATTTAATCGGAGATGTTCAATCATAATATCTTTTTTTTCAAAGGTCAATAGTATTAGTTTCAAAATTGGCAAAGCATCGTTATAGATCTATAATTGCATTTGTCTACAAGAAAAAGAAATTAATAAAATCACTTTATATTATAAACTGAATCAGTTGAATATAACAGATTATTATTTGATTTGAAATACATTATATTGAAATAAACGATACATGAACATTCGAAGACATCATTGTTTGCAATGTTGACGTTTGTACTAATATAGCTATTATGTCTGGGTTGTTATGTCAGTACAATATAATTCAATAAGACTGCCATTAAAATGAGATGTTTAGCTAGCTACAAAACCAAGTTTAATCGACCATTCTCTACATACGAAAATGCCTGTAACTAGACAGGAATATAACAGTTGTTTTCCAGACGTTAGATATAAGCTTTGTAATTTGCCATGTAACATGTATAACCGACGTTCTGTTTTGAATTTGTGATATTTTACCTTTGTTTGATTGATAGTTTCGAAATCCATATTCTTGCCGTTAGCACATTAAACTATCAACAGTTGACATGATCATAAAAATTAAGTAGAAAATTGACTAAGCGAATTGGTTGCTCGTTGGTGGAACATTTGCAATATGTACATTAGTACGTATAACCTTCAAAAAAAGATAGGTTTGCGTGCAAAGACATGTGCTTTAAATCAATCCTGTCTATCGGACATGGTGATTACTTTATTTTGCATGCATAGTTCATCATTCACTCTAAAAATGCTATACTGTCAGAAGAGAGTGTTTTGATTGCAAGTATGAGTGTTTCAACTGCTTCTGCCGTTTACATGTTGAGGTTCATCCATGGTCACACAACACAGCCTTCAAAAGAAAGGGTTTGTTTGTTTGATGACGACTGATGTAGCAATAAAGTCTTTGCCTTAATAAATTCACGAGTCTGAATATCCGTTAAGTTCCTTTTATCCATCTACCATATGAGCATTCACCAGTTTAAAGGGTTATGATGTTAATATCAAATGCAATTAGAAAACATTTTATTATATAGTTAACGTAAAAATGTAATGTTTTCTTTTTACAGAATCGAGACCTACCCAAAACCGAAGGTACTTATTAATATTCATATTTTACAGCGCTCTGATTTGTTTATACAAAAAAGATAAATGATTTTCTCATATGCATGCTGAAATTTCACATCCACTTCAAAAATATGTTTCTTACTAGTTAGAATATTCTGATGAATTTGACGTTAATCACACAAACTGTAAAGAATAGAATAAATAAAAGACTGCAGTTAATTGTAATCGAACTCAACCACCCAAGGATATAAATTTCACGGTTCTAAAAAAAACTACGTCGAATGAAACGTTGAATACCATAGGTATTTTAGGCAAAACATAAAACATGTGTAGGAAATTTGAAAAGGGTTTTTCTAACATCTATTTTTTTTAAGCCTTGGTATATGTAGCGATCATACATCAGTTCTTTAATCATAGTTTGGATTGAAAAAATATGTTGATGTTTTCAAAATCATAACGCCCATCTCAATGATAAATGTGTAGAAATTCATTGTTTCGTCAGTTTCTTTCTATGTCAATTCGACTCTGTATTTTTTCACGTTTTTCTGACTATTAATTTGATTATATATTACTTACCTTCTGTATAAAGGTATGCCTATGATATATCTATCTGGATTTTTAAAGGTTAATGTTTAACATGTTTACTTAATGATTATCGTTTATCACTCAAATATCCTTGAGTTTTTATTTTTGAATAAGGTACGTTTTTTGCTGTTGTAACATACACACTTTAATAGTTCCTGTTTTGGCTTTCGAACTTTTGTTTATCTACGCATCACTGTCTGATGAGTCTTATGTAGACGAAACGCACCCAAGGTGTATAGAGTTATAAGCCTGGCACCTTTGATTACTAATTCCATCTGATGTTTTATGGTCCTATTCTATATATTTAGTTTATTTATTTTATATTTTTCTACCGTTTTTTGTTGTACCATTGATATTATGGCAGTGGTTTGAGATCTATTAAATACAACTTGTTGATCAATAAAATCTTGAATTTGTATTATAAACACAAGAAATTCTTGCATATTTCTGACAAAAATTAGACCTTTATAGTAATATCCAAATTAGGGCAACATGTTCGGCCTAATTATAAGTTAAAAAAAAATAATTTATAAATGGATAAACAGACAATTCATAGAACGTTTGTAATATATTTATCAGTATCAGGTATGTTGGGCAGTCATGTACCAACATGTACTAGTTGACGATAGTTATATAAAATAAGGATGTGTGGTTTGATTATTGATAAAACCAATATGCATAAGAGACGATAGGTATTCATAAAAAGCATGTATAGGGAGCCATACAGACAAAAGATCAATGAGCGAAAACCACTAAGTCACAGATATAAGAAATTACACGAACAATCTAAGAAAAACAAATATGTCAGACTGAGCCATGGACAACCACTTTAAAACATGCTCCTTTGCGAACCATCCCTTATCTAAAACAGAGACCAAACAACAGACCCTAATAGCATTGTAACATGTTGTAATACCTTAAAAAATATTTGGTATGTTTTGCGCGATATCCATTTTGCTGAAACTATTTTCTGAGTTTTTTTAACTTTTTATATTTGTTTTGTCAATAATGAGACGCATTGATAATAACTAAATATTTATAGTTCTGATATGCATGAGGATTGTGGAAAGGCACATGGTAGGACATGTAGGAGTAACTACGAAAACATTTAAGACTTCATAAGACAGGTAAGAAGTTATTTGCTTCGAAAACTATTACAAACATATTAAAGAGAATGTGGCGAAACAATAATACGTTGCTTTAGTATCAGGCCTTTAACGCATAAATGTTAATAAAATCCATTTGAAACATTTTCATTTTTGTGTTTGTTTATATGCAATGTTATTTGGTATTCAAGAGGTGGTCCATTTTAAGTCTATCCATGTCGAAATATCGATCAATAAAAAGCATAAAACATTTGCAATATATATAAAATTAAATGTTGTACAAGTTATGTGCTTCTCTGGGCGTCTATGTAATACATAGTGCCTAATCCATGTTTTAAACATAAAACATGTATAAAATGTATAAAAAACTAAAATATGATCTCTTGAAAATTTAAACTAATAATATTGTACAATGTAGTTACGATCCGTCCGATAATCTAACTACGTGTAAGCATATACATGAACATTGTAACTATCAATGTCTTATGTCTGAGTTGTTGAATAGTCGTTACAGGTGTAATACCACCATTGAGTTTTCCCTATTAGTCTTTGTTAAATTGGCACTTTAACAAAATGTACATTATTTACCTTTATTTCAACCAAAGAAATACTTTGCATGTATAAAGTGTAATCCTTTCCAGTGATACAGTGAAAATTTCACACTACATTTCATTGCATATAAGACAGGAACCAGCCCCGGATGTAAACAATCCAATTTTTACACTGTCATTTACTAGTTACCTGCTTTTATAAGACCATCAAATAAAAAAAGAATGATGCTTTCAGACATCCAACATACATATTTACGACTCAGAAAATTTAAGTGCATTGAAATGCAGGGTTAATTTTCTACAACTGTCAAAATTCAAGGGAATATTTTTTTGGCCTACTTTCGTATGCAACCGGATGTGACGTACCATGATTTGGTGGTATTACACCTACAGTGTACTCTGTTTCAAAATAAATATCAATGACAAGAATTTACACTATCAGAAAGTTCAAATACCAAGGAAATCGTGTCAATAAAAATAACACTTTATATGTGTTTGCGTCCAACTGTTTGTTGTACTATTGATGGGTCGATTACTGACGCAAGATGCATCTAGGGTAATAAAAAATAAGACTCTTATGTTTTAGTTATTTGTAATGTTATCGTGCAATCAATAGTACAGATGTTTTTTTTTAAATACATTAAAGGTGTCAAACCACAAATTAACTTCCTCTAATTTAGTAAAAGTAGCCCTACTCTGACAAAAAATAGTGCCTTTGGTGTCATTGTAAACTTAAACTAACTAACAAATTTACAATATCATACTTGTGGTGAAAGAGAAATATATGAAGGCCATTTTGAGCCAAAATATGTCTTTGTGTTTGCATTAAAAGTTGATGTTTAATGCGCTCCGTAATACACTGATTTAAGATTTCTAGAAAACCAGGGGTTATTGTATGTAGTCCTTTTTTCTTAAAAGACTTCACACATTGGTTAGCAATTGCATGTAAAAAGGTGATACATGTACAACGCAGGATATACTTGGTTCCTATGAAGATAACTTTGAGGTAAAATGTTGAAAAACCTGTTAAAATTGTAACATTTGGTTAAACAGTTAGGGATTTTAATTAGCAGTAAAACAAAAACACGGATCAGTAATGGAATTTATACACCAACTAGATAATCGTACAATAAAAAGTAGATGTTATAGAACAGATATTCAACGAATTGACCAAATAGCCTGAATTTGTCTTTTTATCCAAGCAGAACATGTAATGTGGTTGGGCTAGACTTATACGTCCGACCATCCACCATTTTTCTAGCAAAACCACAATAAGAAAAGTCTACATTCCAACATACGACAGGACGTCAATACATTTAACAAATAAATAGATTAATACATATAATTGGAAAGGAGGATAAAAAAATATGCAATGAACAATTAGCTATTTTTAGAAAGGTAGCTTTTCATTTGAAGCTGTTGGTTAAATGATGTGTGCATGCAAATTACAGTTTCCTACATGTACCAACTAAATATAACATTGAAATCCTACACTGGCCTAACATTTCTATCTTGACTTAATTCGTTTTCGATTTATATTTTTCGGGCTTTTTTATATCTTCTTAATAACACCCATCCTCTTACATATTTTCCATACCATGATTATATTGATTTAATCCGATATAATTATAGAGATGACATGTAACTACTTTTTAAGAATCAAGAATCTATAACGCTTCATGTAGTAGTTTTACCTGACGTTTTATATAAAATATAGTTTTCAGGTCATCAAAAGAAGAGTCAGTGGATGTATGCTGTTGTGAAATTTTAGTCGATTGCTAGAATTTTTTGTTTCAAATTTTGGTATCTTTTGGCCATGCTATTATCTGCTAAACTTTCAATGTGAACACTGCATTTCTACGCCTTAGTGATAGTGTTAGGTGTATAGTGTTTCCACATAAAAATATGTATTTTTGAAAGGTGCAGCTAATTTATTAACAACCATCACTAGAAAACACTGTAATCAAAATTGATATGCTAGATTTGGACCTACAGTCTTTAAAAGAGACAAGTTAAATGTTCCATGCACATTTTTTGTATGAATAGACTCGTTCAGGAAATGTGGACGATTTTTTTATCACGCTGGTTATTCTCAACTCATACGTTTTGTGGATGAATCCAACATGTCTGATACCTATAACAACGGTAATGTCAGGGAAATATTGGCATGATGTGAATAGCCTTAACATATAGAGCAGATATGCTTACCGCCGCTGTTAACCTGTGTTAATTCAGATAAGTATTGAATCATGCAAATGGACCGATCCTATCATACACACACTGATAGGAATTTGAAACCGTAGTAATGTACATTAATTTTGTAAATATTAACCTTTCATATGATTATAGAATATTTCTAAACATTGAAATTTGATATGTCTAATAGTTATTCATTAAATTTCAATGAGTCTACTTGGTAGAATGTATCTTTATGGATCCATGCAGCCTTGAAATAGATAACAATTATTATACATAGTTTCTTAGTTTGTGACCCTGCATTTGATAAAACATGTATCGTTCGTGTATATTTGGCCATGAACATCACTACTTTGGCAAAAAAAGTTCTATATGCATAACAATTCAACACAAAATGATATTCATCTTCAAAATTATTTGTTTTTAACATTAACCGATACCATTGTTTCTATTCCTATTGTCATCAATAGTATCATTTACATGTTGTTATTGTACATTTTACATTCATTTATTGTCATTGATTAATGTTTTAAATTATTTAATTTAAACTGTAAATAATGTTAGTTAAACATACACTGTAAGTCAATTATTTTATTACTTGGAGCAAATGATGCTCATCAGTACAAATATAATATATATGTATATATGCATATAAGGGTGACAACTCAAATATTTGAAAAGATTTAAGTGTGTTAACGGTAGCTTTCATAAAAAGGAAGTTAAATAATATATATTATACTGTTCGAATGCACAAATGAAAATTTTCCTTTATCAGTAAAGAACAGATATTTTAAAGAGCAATTAGAATTTTAAATATATATCTAGATAAAAAATAATATTTTATTCTATATATGGAACAATAAAGAACAAATTTCATATAGAAAATTGGAAGTTACGTGTCGTTGATAGATATGGAGAAAAAAATATTTGAAGACGAATTGTTTTGTTTGTTATATTTTTTTTCAGTTGTAGGGCATTATCTTACTGGAAAAGTTATACTTATTAACATGTATACATGACGTAGATATATCATCGAAAGAAATAATGTGACAGTGAATAAAATACAAACCTCTGATGAAAAACGAACATGCAAGTTTATCGAATGCACGTTGGTTATTCTAGATAAAATGAAACGTGTATTGTAATCACTATATAAAAAAAAAAGAAAATACACGTCGTATGATATGATTGCCAATGAGACAAATATCCACAAGAGACCAATTCAAATGACACAGAAAATAACAGCTATTGATTACCGTACGGCCTTCAACAATATGCATGAATGAATGAATGATTTTATTCTCATAAACTAGTACATAGCTACAGAGATAATAACAGTTCATATATAATACATATCTTTGTTTTGCATGTGTGAAAATAATAACATTATAATAATATTACAGTTCCTCTAACCAGGAGGACAGACTTTCAATGATATATATCGTATAAATCTACACAATTTTTCTAGTTCTACAACATTTTCAGATGAGAATACATTTTTGAATTTAATAATGTTTGCATTTTTGTTACAATAGTGTGGTAAATATTTTTCTCTTTCTATGTTAAAACAATTGCATGACATAATGTAGTGAAATTCATCGCCAATATCTTTAGAGCTACAGAGATTACAAGACCTTTCGGATCTCGGAATAGTTTGCCACCTTCCTGTCTCTACTGGCAAACGATGATTTCCACATCTAAATTTACACAAACTATATAAAAAATTAAAAGGCAAGGTCGACAAATACTTTTCAAATTTAAATTCAGTCTTGAAAATTCTATAACATAAACCTTTTGAAGATTGGTGTAAATCTGCACACCACTCTTGTTGAAATTGGTCTTTAAGCTTTTGCTCAATACTTAACTTTATCCATTTTTTGTTAAAATAATCTTGGCCATGCCATATATTTGACATGCCACATTCATCAAAAATGTTCTTAATACATAAAATCCATTTATTTCCAATACCATAATTGTTATAATTAATCTATAGTAATTTATATAGTATACAGGATAATTTATCTTCATTTGTATTATCAAGAAGGCGACACCAAAAATTGATCATTCGTAATTTTGCATATAAAGAAATGGGGTATCTCCCAAGTTCTCCATAAATCATAAAATTTGGAGTCGAGTTTTTAAGTTTTAAAATGTGCTTACAGAATTTCAAATGAACTCGCTCAAGTATATCAAAATTTTCGTATCCCCAAATTTCAGCCCCGTATTTTCGTATCCCCAAATTTCAGCCCCGTATAGAAGAATTGGTACAACAGCTTTATCAAACATTTCTAGTTGGCATTTAATCGATAAGTGATTCAATCTGCTCTTCTTGATAACACTATACATAGCCTTAGTTGCTTGGTCTCGTAAATATTTTCTAGTTTCGAAAAAAGATGCATTTCTAGAAAAAATAACACCAAGGTATTTATAATGTTTAACTATCTCTATTTCTTCTTTTTCAATACAAAATTTCAAATTATTGGGTATTCTTCCTCTTGTAAAAACCATCACTTTGGTTTTACTAACATTGATTCTTAATTTCCAATTATTACAATATTGTGAAAAATTATTTAAAAGTAACTGTAAATCTGAATTTGATTCAGCAAGTAAAATAGTATCATCAGCATATAATAATACAAACAGTTTTAGGTATATATTAAGTTCATTTTCCATATCTAAAGTTAAAGATTGTACACCAGTTATGTTAACATTTTCTAAATATTGCTGTAAATCGTTCAAATATAGAGAAAATAGCAAAGGAGAAAGATTTTCCCCTTGCCTAACACCAATTTCACTAGCAAACATGTCAGATAAATTATTATTATGTACAATACGTGACTTAACATCATCATACATATTTTTAACAACTCTAAGAAACTTTCCTTTTACATTATTCATAAGGATTTTATATAATAAAGAATTTCGGTGTACAAAATCAAACGCCTTTTCAAAATCTACAAAAGCGCAAAAGAGCTTTTTCTTTTTAACACTGAGAAGTTCAAAAAGTGCATATAAAGAAAAAATATGATCTGTTGTAGAGTACCCATACCGCAAAGTCAGCTATAAAATATCCCGAACTGACAATATTAAACAATTCATATGAGAAAACTAACGACCTTGGGTTGAAGTCATAACACTTTGCTCAGTGCTCGGAGCACAAAATCATGCTCGAAACATAAAATCCAGTATTTTGATTGGTTGATTATGAGTCTGAGTACAAAAATCGTGCTCGAAAGTTTTATGACCGCAAGGCCTTATCTATGTTCAAAAATAATGATCGAAAAACAAACGTGTAACACATAGACAAACGACAACAACTTAATTACAGGCTCATGAATTGGGACACACATATACAAAAATATGGTTGCCAAAACCTGCTTTGATATTCTAAGTAGGAGAAATATCTTCTTAAAATGAATTTATTTTTTAAATTAATAATTGTATGAATTTTACCTAGCTTTATATAGAAATTGATTTACAGTCTCTCATAATTCTTAATAGAATGGTACTTGTATTTTATAGTTGTGTATTGTCTGTTTTATATTTACTCTGTATGTACTGTATATTTATGTATTGCAAGTAGTGAGACTTTAATAAGATATCTAATATTGAATCTACATACAGAATATGACGGGGTTGATTGTTTATTGTACCTAAATGCTGTAGGGGAACCAATTGCAAGTAGTGAGACTTTAATAAAATATTGAATATTGAATCTACATACAGAAAGTGGCGGGGTTTATTGTTCACTGTGTATCATCGCCACCGGAAATTGGGTACTAACGAAGCGGAGAGAAACAGAAAAAAAAATAAACAAGTTAAGAATTCATTCAATTTGAGGCATTTCCACTCATTTGATGAGGGTGCCGCTGAAGAAATGATTTTCTGATATATAATTCTTTAAATTATTAGGCCGATAAGTACAAAATAAATACAAGATTTTGTGTAATACTCCAAAACTTGCCACTTAGTACCGGAAAATTTCGAGGTCTATCGTCCTCTGTAGCCCCATTCTCAAGATATTGAACTGTTTTTCATTATTTTTCCAGACACAATTTTAGATTATTATAGTGTGGCATCATATTTACTGAAATTTGTTGTCAAAAAGATGCATTTTAAAGAATATAGACCATAAAAAATAAAGTCTAGGGTACGGCAACTTGCTCGTGTTGATAAATTTACTGTATGGCAACTTGTTTTCAACTGTATGGCAACTTGCTAATCCTTTCAAAGAAAATAAAGTATTAAGTTCAAATATCTAAGGTGGGGGGGGGGGGGGGGGTCCTTTTTATGTTAAACTGTTATTATCCTTTTCAAGGTTTGAATTTGTTTAAAACAGTTATTTGACTGACAAATTTTAAAAACTGTTAACTGTTTTCGACCCACTGTCTGTAATCTATTTTGTTAAAATTTGCAATGATGTTAACTGTTTATTTGAAATTGAGATTCTTGTTATCTGTTACTTTATACTTAAAGTGTTCACTGTTTTTTGACATTATTTTCTCTGTTAACTGATCTTAACTATTATTAACAAGAATCACATTAAAATTTGCTGTACATCTCTTACTTCACGTTGCTTCCGCAAAGGAGGGACATAAACATCATAATTATATGTAACTGTACATGTCTTTAAAAAAATCTTCAGTGAGTATAGTAAATCCTTGATTAAATTGAGAATGGAAATGAAGAAAATGTCAAAGAAACAGAAGCCCGACCAAATAGAAGAAACAACCCAACGCAGCGAGAAAAGTATGCACTAGGGTGGGTGTCAAGTCACAGATAGGAAAAAAACTAAGAATTGACACTCATAATTTTTAAACACCCTCTTTCCTCTTTCCCTTCTTTCCCAATAAATAAGGCTTAATATTTGAGTTATGCATGTGTATATTTATGGAAAGAGAATCGTCCATAGATTTGATTTCAAACAGTTATAATGGTGAAATATAATCCCTTTTTTGTGTTGTAACTATGGCAACAATGAGCAATTATTTTATACCAAATATTGCAAAAAAGGGGGTTGAACATGTCACAAAGATCTGAAAAATTTGTTCCAAAGGAAAATTTCAATCAATAAGAGTGATATCTTTCCTGAAACCATAGACATATATCTATCAAGACGTAAAAAAATCATATGCATTTCTGCTGTATTTTTCCATGAAATTGAATTGAAAAGACCGAGCGTCGAATCTTCGCTGAAAAAACAATACAAAATTTTCAAAATATATGGCGGTACGGATAGGAACGCTTGGACGGTCAAACTGAACAATGGCCTATAAAACATGCTAACAATAATCTAAATGTTCATATAAACCCACTAGGAAGGCTATATTATTATTCAACTATCTAAAAATCAATTCAATTGTACAAAGACGTTCATATTTAGAAAATTCACAATGGCTATAATGCGAAACTAAACTTGTATGGTATACC
The DNA here is from genome assembly GCF_036588685.1 of Mytilus trossulus. Taxonomy (NCBI): domain Eukaryota; kingdom Metazoa; phylum Mollusca; class Bivalvia; order Mytilida; family Mytilidae; genus Mytilus; species Mytilus trossulus. The sequence goes on along the minus strand of NC_086378.1, from coordinate 54,040,834 downwards.
TGAAGCTGTCTCCTAAGTGAGCAATAAATAAACTACAAAAGGGGGTCGAAGTTCAATGTTTGTTTCTTGAAACATATAAATGAATCAAAATTTTTTTTAAAAATGAAATAAATACAAGACTTTATAGCAAAGGTTATGGACTCAAGTTGGGTCATGAAGGTGCAACAAATGCGGCAGTGTTAAACATGTTTAGGGATATATCATGCCCCTCTTTATACGTCTAACCAATGTAGTTATTTCTGGCTTCTATTTGTAATTATTGTATCCAAAACGTTAAAAGGAAAGGCCACTTCTTATCCAGACAAAACCCTGGTCAGTCCTATGACGAAAATAATTCACGTGTTTATGGAATGTTTGATAAGTTATATCGACCCAGACTACCTGGACGGAATTGTGAAAAATAAAGTACCTTTTCAATTTGCAATTCGTAAAATAACTGAACAGTGTGGCCTAGTAGAAGAGGCCGAAAAAAATAGGAATTGGTTCTCAAATTGAAATCAAGTTTGCTAGTCTAAGAAATTCAGAATGAATCTAAAGATAGATCAAGGCTTCTTTATATCAACTCAGATGGAGATTAAACAGTGCTTAAACTTGTGACACCTTACATGCTACTTTCTGATTTATACACTGGTTTTGATGATTTAAAATAAAAATCAGTAAACCATCGTTATTCCTTTTAATAAAATCATGTATGCAATGAGTCGTATGAATACCCTGACTGAGATGTAACAATAATTTATAAGAGCCACCGCCATTAAAAAAATGTTCGCGCCCATAGTATTCACTCATTCTATCTGTTTGTTACACTTTCCTACGTCATGACGATAACCCAAGTTTTCTACGATTGATTGACACAAAACATTTACTCAACAATATACATAACCAGAAGAAGCCTCCCTTTTGGTGTTTGAAGCATTTTCGATTATTCATGACATAGTCTTTTTTCTTGGAGTCAATCACTCCGTCTGCTTTTCCATCCGTTCAATTGTCTGTCCATTTGTAATTAAAGTTGCTGTTAACTCTTATCAGCATTTAAAATTTGTTAACTGTTTTTGCCGAAATCGAGGTGTTGTTAACATGTTAACAGACCCCCTACCTCCCCTCATATAATTATGCATTAGATAAAATGCATTTGATAGAAACAGACAAAAACAATTAATTCGAAATGCAATTCACGATTTGTTTCTCCTTACTTTCGATGAAAACAAAGTATTTTCTTAATTCAAAGTTTATGTTTACAAATGAGTCATTTCAGAAATTAAATAATTAAACAATTTTATGTGTCTGTCCGAATTCTCGATCATGTGGTTCGGTGGTTGTCGTTGCTTCATCTCTATCGTATTTGTTGTTTTCATAAATTGTTTTGTTATGAGTTAGGCCGTTCGCTTTCTTGTTAAGTCCTTCCACATTTTTTGGTCGGTGCTTTGTATAGCCGACTATAAGGGACGAGTTTTCGTTGTTGAAGGCCGTACAATACCATATAATTGCTTACATAGAGTTTATTTCATCCTGATGGATAGTTATCTTATGTGCTATCATACCACATCTTAACTGTTTTTATCTTAAAAAAAACTAAACTAGCACCAACAAAAGATGAGCGGACGGTTTATTTAATTTCACCATAATAACAAATAAGACAACATTTACAGTCGTTAGTAGTATAACGATATATATATTAATGTATGTAGGATAATATGGTTGAAAAAAAACCAACTTTTTTACAAAATCGAAAAGCGGAAAGCAACGAGGCCTCCTGAACTGAATTAACGGCATATATTTAATAATATTTGATAAGTAAGACATGTTGTATGTTTGTAAGCCTGAAAAGCTTTGATATCAACAAAATATCGTCACTTGATATTATCTAAACAGTGATTAATTTCCTCTTAAAATTATAATATATTGCAAGACGCCGTACAGACAAAAGTTGTTATTTTGCAATTCGCCGTATAACGTCCTGCAATTCGCCGTACAACAAACAAACAATGTTTTTGTCCATATTCTTCAAAACACATGTTTTTGACAACAAATTTCAGTAAATATGATGCCACACTATAATAATCTAAAATCGTGTCTGGAAAAATAATGAAAAACAGTTCAATATCTTGAGAATGGGGCTACAGAGGACGATAGACCTCGAAACTTTCCGGTACTAAGTGGCAAGTTTTGGAGTATTACACAAAATTTTGTATTTATTTTGTACTTATCGGCCTAATAATCTAAAGAATTGTATATCAGAAAATCATTTCTTCAGCGGCACCCTCATCAGATGAGTGGAAATGCTTTAAATTGAACGAATTCCTAACTTGTTTACTTTTTTTTCTATTTCTCTCCGCCTCGTTAGTACCCAATTTCCGGTGGCGATGATACACAGTGTTGTTTATTGTATCCAAATGCTGTAAGGGAACGACCATTTAACTTCCAGGGTGTGTGTGGAAGGGAGAAGTATTTATCTTTCTAAAAATATGCAGGTCCAAAATTTGATGGAAGTGAAATGGTTGCTCCCTAAATTTATCCCTTTTTCTTTTGGTATGTTAAACATTCCCAGTACTTTTGTATCTTCAATTATATAGTTATGAAGAATCCTTTTACGTATTAAAGTTCTATACTTGACAAAGCATGTTCTTCTATAATTTCTTATAGTTTATTGTTCGTTAGTGACTCTGAATTGTCTATAAAAAAACGCCTACTGGTCTCTAGACTATTGTACAAATCAGCAATATATCCCATTGAGCAATACGTATAAATATTGGATCGTATTTTTCGCTGATATTTTTCAAATAAAACATCTTGCGTTTACTTTTTTTTTAATTTGACCATCTAACGGGAGGACAAAGAAATATGTTTAATAGGAGCTTTATGTTCTTCATCTAGAAATCAGTACAAAACTGCTGTGTGTTTTATTCGAAATGCATTCTTCATTGTTTGTAAATTTATAAATTATTTAGGGATGTTCAAAAACATGTTGAAAAAGAGGTGGGATAAACTAAAGGGATAGAAATCTCAAATTGGAAATAGAAAATGACAATGCCATTGTAAAATACTAAAAAAAAGACACACGGACAAAGAACAGTCTAGAGCAACACAGTATAGAGCAACACGACCTCCATTAAACACCAAGGCCGAGAGAGGTCCCATGTGCTCCGACAGGGTAAACAGATCCTGCCCCTTATATGGCATCCGTGTTGTTGGGTCCTCTATGTACATAACCGGTGATTAGTGTTATTCGAATAGTCGCGTTTAAGGATTACAAAAGTTGTAGCACATCTATTCGTCGTCGCTAAATTTATAGATTTCTAACCCAGGTATCCCTATTGCTACCAACAAACATTATTTCTAGTTTATCTATATTGTGCATCGTATGTACCAAATTAAAATAAGAAGATATGGTATGATTGTCAGAGAGACAACTCTCCCAAAGAGACCGCATGACACAGAAATGTATAACTATCTAAAAACATCTAATGAGTAAACAACAACAAACCCCGTTGCCAAGTTCATCCTCTGATTTAGAACTGTCAAACTCATTTGCTGATTTTTTCGTCAATAAGGTTGTAACAATAAGAGATGGACTAAGAGACCAAAAGGTAGTGAATGGTGATAACATTGCATTTCTACAGGCTGATGTTGAATTCACTGGTACACCTTTGTTGTCATTCAAACACACAACCAATGATGAGATACGAACTATCATTCAAAAAGCCCCGAATAAGTCCTGCGAGCTGGATCCTATTCCGTCGAACCTCTTGAAACAGTGTTCCGATGTTGTCGTGCCACTTATTTCAGAAATCGTCAATGCATCATTTGATGAGAACATCGTGCAGTCAGACTTTAAACAGGCTCTTGTGAGACCTCTTCTGAAAAAACCTGGACTTGATTCCGAAATTTACAAAAATTACAGACCAGTGTCCAATTTACCCTTTATTTCGAAAACTCTAGAAAAGGTAGTTGACAAGAGACTAGATGTTCATTTGGACTCGAACTCATTGTGTGATCCACTTCAGTCAGCATACAGACCACGCCATTCAACTGAAACTGCATTAGCGAGAGTACATCATGATATCAATGCAGCTTTAGATAAACAGTCATCAGTAGTATTGGTGCTATTGGACCTTTCCGCTGCATTCGATGTTATAGATCACAGAATTCTTCTAGAGCGTCTGTCATTTTCATATGGCATAACTGGTTGCGCTCTCGAATGGATTAAATCGTATTTGACGAATAGACATCAGCGTGTGGTGATTGGAACAACTACATCGAAGAAATGTCATCTAACATTCGGTGTTCCACAAGGTTCCGTGCTAGGCCCGAAACTGTACTGTCTTTTCTCTAAGCCAATAGGTGAAATATGCCGTCGCCATGGCATGACATATCACTGCTATGCGGACGACACACAAGTTTACATGGTCATCAAGCCACTAGACAACTGGGAGAACTATTTTTCGAAACTTGAACTATGTCTTTCCGACATTAGTTCATGGATGTCAACAAATATGTTAAAACTGAATCAAGATAAAACCGAACTTATCATATTCACACCGAAACATCTGAAGGCTAGTGTACCAAATCTCCAACTCAAAGTCGGCAATACTGTTATAAATAGTGTATCCTGCGTGAAAAACCTAGGTGTATATTTTGATCAACACCTAACGATGGAACGGCAAGTTTCTGCCATAGTAACATCCTGTCATTTTCACATCCGTAATATTGGACGCATTCGCAACTTCATAACAACAACTGCTTGCAAAACACTTGTGAACAGTCTAGTAACATCCAGACTTGATTATGGGAATATTCTGCTGAACGGTATCAACAAGACTACATTGAACAGATTACAAAAAGTACAAAATACAGCAGCTCGTCTTATCACCAGGACAAGAAAACATGAACATATTACACCGATACTTGCTGATTTGCATTGGTTACCCGTCCAATATAGACCACAATACAAAATACTGACTTATGTGTACTGCGCTTTGAATGACATTGGCCCTGCTTACATCCGGGAACTAGTCAATCTACACGTGCCAAACCGATCTTTGCGTTCAAGTTCCACAAAACTACTCACCGTTCCAAAAGTGAGAACGAAGACGTACGGTGAAAGACAATTTGATTGGGTAGCGGCATCTCTATGGAACAATCTCCCGAACAGTTTAAGACAATGCAAGTCCCTAGAGTGTTTTAAAATACAGTTAAAAACTCATTTTTATCGTATTGCTTTTAATTAGATTGAATTCTTTTTTTTTTACGGGCTCTTTGTATTTCGTTTTAGAGTTTTTATTTGTTCTGCATGCTTTTATCCTATATTGTTATTTTTTTATTCTTTGTTTTAACATGTATTTCGTATTGACCTTTTATTTCATGGTAGGCATTTTTTATTTCAGTATTTGAATCTGACACGATGTATTCTTTATGTTTTATGTTATTGTCATTGATTTGTTTTAATTACCATGTGTATGTACAGCGCCTTAGAGTAATTTTTATTTTTTATATAGGGCGCTTTATAAATTTTCATTATTATTATTACTATATACCACTGTATGACCTTCAACAACGAGACAAAAAAAAAACGCATTTGAAAAAAAAATCAAATTTTGAGAAATTCAAAATAATTTGCAAGGTGACCTTTTAGATAAGTTGTAGTTAACAGAAAAGAAAACCAATGAGAAATATAGCCGTTACATGCCATGACATGCCATACAAAGCTACAGAAAGGACGGCAAATGGTGAAAACATAAAAAGCGCTTACAATTTATTCTTTTTAACATGCTAGAACCCTGTTCCTTTGGATAAAATCGGTGCATGAAATCCTTTAATACTCTAATGTACATTATATTAATAATAATTGTCGTAGATTATTAGTTAAAAGGCTTTTGATCAAGTAATACTTGAGCATAATAGTATTGTAGACCATTTGAATTGAACAATACATTATCTAATACATTATGTATTAATATTTTCTGATATCGATTTTTTTTAAATACACTCATGAAGTGTTGTTTAATCAACGCGCATTTGCAAATATTGCATGGATGCTCAGGACGAGAGAAAATTAACATGACATATATATATATATATATATATATAAAATGACTGAATAAATAGTCAACGATCAATCTTACAAGGCGATGGATCATGTAATATGATTCTGTACACTACAAAATATAATATATAACAAGTCAAAAAGGGTACAACATCACCATAAAATAACTATAAAATATACAAATATTAGATATTTCGGATAACAGATATCCTTCTTCAATAATAGCACGATGTCAAATGAATCATGTCAATTCAAATTGAGACTCTATCAAAATCTTGATTTATACAATTTAAGCGAACGCTGGAACAATTTTAAAATTTCCAAACACACCGCAAAGACTACAGAAATATGCCAAAAATAAAAATAGTTATTTACGATGTGAAATGGCACAACTTTAGATTTCCAAAGGATGTGACAGTTGAGATGTAATAACTGCATTGAGGGCAGTCCTCAAACAAAAAAATCAAAATAATCAAAAGTGTCCTTACCGATCCAGGATGGTATAAATTAGACAACGGCAGGGCAATTACAACGGAAACTACATATTAAAGCCTTCCAAACGAATAGCAGTCTAATAGTGATTGAAAAAATAAGTTTTGTATATTGAGCTTAAATAATTGAACGTGGCAACGTACTTATACATCATCCCGAATCAATGAAAACCTGTAATTTAAACGGTAATTTTAAAAATAATTTCGAACTGTAAAGCCAGTACTAAATCCGGCGTTGTTTAAAACAGGTGGTCACAGAAAAATGAGGGACTCGTTCTATGTTTTTTCATTTATGCCCTCTGGGGAGACTGTCCGTAACTTTCTTATCCAAAATCTTTCCCGAGCGACTCTGTCGACCTTCGACCAACACTCGTTGTGGTCTATGATCGTGATGGTAAGGTTTTTGAGATCAGCTTGTGTGTGTCCAGGTGATCTCAAATGACGACTTACGGGTAGGTCGGGCTTGCAAGTGTAGTCACTTCGATGACCATTCATGCGTTTGTTAAATGGCTGCTCTGTCTCGCCAACATACTGCATGCCACATCGACACTGAAGGAGGTATACAACATTCTGGGTTTTGCAAGTTACATTGCAATATATAGTGTACACAGACCCAGTCGAGTGGCAAGTGAATGTTTGAGTATTCAGTATTTGTTGACAAGTCAGGCAACGTCTGTTACCACATGACTTGCACCATCCTGCAGTTGAACAGCTTTTATTTGAGGAAACGTCAGCTCTAACAAATAAGTCTTTCAGACTTGCTGGTCTCCGAAAAGCTAAGACAGGAGGATTGGGAAAGATCTTGGATAATTTAGGGTGTTTGGCAATAGTTTGCCAATTGGCACGGATCAAACGTGAAAGGTTATTAAAGGCTGGATTGTATGTAAGAACAAACGGGACTATTTTGCTGCGCCTCTTCCGTTTGTACTGTAAGAGGTCATTGCGGCTGTTATTGTTAGCGCGCGCAAACCCCTTATCTATGTCCAATTTCTTATAACCTCGTTTTGTCAAAAATCCGCGAAGTTCCTGTAACCGTTTCGTGACAGCCTCCTCAGAGGAGCAAATCCGCTTGACTCTGAGAGCTTGACTGTACGGGATACTTTTTGTACAGTGTTTTGGGTGACAGCTTTGGGGAGAAAGGTATTGATGTTTATCTGTGGGTTTACAGTAGAGGTCTGTTGATATGACACCGTCCTTTATAGATGTGGTTGTGTCTAAGAAAGATATCTTAGAGTCGGAAATTTCATACGTAAATTTAATTGAATGGTGGGCGCTGTTTGCATGTCTGATGAAATCATCCAGTTTTTGTTGAGATTCAATCCATTTCATGTCAACATCATCAATGAAACGGAACCAAGACAAAGGTTTGGATAAAGATGTTGCAATAATTTGTTTTTCTAATTTGCCCATGAAAATATTGGCGTAAGACGGTGCCATTTTCGTCCCCATCGCTGTCCCGTTAATTTGAAGGTAGTGCTCACCATTAAAGGTGAAATTGTTGCATTTCAGGACCAGAGTAAGCAGCTGGACTAAACATTCAGTAGGTGGTTCTAAAATGTTGCGCGAGTCCCATATTTCCCTACAAGATTGTATGCCGTCATCATGAGGTATGTTGGTATACAATGAGGTGACATCTAAAGTGACAAGGAGGGTTTCCGGAGGAAGAGGGTTCATGGATTCCATTTTACGAAGATAATCTGTAGTGTCTTGAATGTGGGAAGGAAGATTTTCTACATGAGATCTTAAATGAAAATCGACGAATTCCGAGATTTTCTCAGTCGGATGGCCGTTTGCGGATACAATGGGTCTACCAGGGTTGTTAACCTTGTGTATTTTGGGAAGAAGATACAATCGACCAGGCTTGGCATTCTCTGGCTTTAAATAACCAATTGTATCCTCATCTATGTGACCGTCATTGTACATGGTTTGTAACGCAGTGATAATTTTGGAGCTAAACTCGGAAGTAGGGTCATAGTCTAGCTTCTTATAAAATCTCTCATCAGAGAGCTGACGCACTGCTTCCGCGATGTAGTTAGCTTTGTCCATTATCACAACGGCACTGCCCTTGTCTGCTGGTTTTATCACAATATCATCTCGGTTTCTCAGCGATTGTATGGCTTTTTTCTCGTCAGAAGTGTTGTAAAATGACGAGTACTTGTTGCTAGCTAGATGAACAACATCCGATTTGATTTTGTCGATAACATCTTCCAGTGTAGCAGATTTACTAGGTTTTGGAATCCATGAACTCTTCTTTTTAAAATGCGGAATTATGATTTCTTCCTCCGAGTCAGACGTGGCTGTGTCCTCCTCATTATCCACCTCTTTATCCTTGTTACCAAAATATTCTTTGATTCTGAGGGTTCTAGCAAAGTTATCAAGGTCATCTCCCAATTTCATATCATCTATGTTATTGGGAGTAGGGCAAAAATTCAAACCCTTGGACAAGACTTTAGTTTCGTCCTCAGATAAAGAGACGGAGGATAAATTGACAACCGTGTTGTTGGGATCCATCGGAATTCGAATTTTTCTTTTAAATCTACGATTTCGAGGTTTTTTCTTAGATTTTGTAGAGGGTCTAATTGAAGGGGTGTTAATTTGCACACCATCACGTTTAAATTTGTTGATCTGTTTGACGTGGAGCTTATGTGATTCAATATGGTTGATATCACGAAGACGTACTTGAATTTCGTCAAGTTCAGGATCAGACAAATGTTCACGGGATCGGCAGTGCAAATTATCACGTAATTTATAAATATAATTAACTTGATGAATTGCTTCTTGCCGTAAGAGATCCATCAGACGAAAAGAACTGTTGTATAAAATGTTGTTCCATCTGTGAAAAAATCTGTTCGACTTTTCTCCTGTTGTGAGTGGGGAGGCCTTTAAAATAAGTCCTTTCGGAATAATTCCTTGATTAATGTAGGTTTCTAAATTTGAAATGTGATGTTCTGTTTTGATAATTTTGATAGTAGAAGATCTTAATTTCTTAAAATAAAATTGAAAATGCATGATGGAATATGCAGTAAGAAAATCGGATCGGGTGAACACACTCGATGCAGACTACCAAAAAGGTAAAAATATTAAATGACTGAATAAATAGTCAACGATCAATCTTACAAGGCGATGGATCATGTAATATGATTCTGTACACTACAAAATATAATATATAACAAGTCAAAAAGGGTACAACATCACCATAAAATAACTATAAAATATACAAATATTAGATATTTCGGATAACAGATATCCTTCTTCAATAATAGCACGATGTCAAATGAATCATGTCAATTCAAATTGAGACTCTATCAAAATCTTGATTTATACAATTTAAGCGAACGCTGGAACAATTTTAAAATTTCCAAACACACCGCAAAGACTACAGAAATATGCCAAAAATAAAAATAGTTATTTACGATGTGAAATGGCACAACTTTAGATTTCCAAAGGATGTGACAGTTGAGATGTAATAACTGCATTGAGGGCAGTCCTCAAACAAAAAAATCAAAATAATCAAAAGTGTCCTTACCGATCCAGGATGGTATAAATTAGACAACGGCAGGGCAATTACAACGGAAACTACATATTAAAGCCTTCCAAACGAATAGCAGTCTAATAGTGATTGAAAAAATAAGTTTTGTATATTGAGCTTAAATAATTGAACGTGGCAACGTACTTATACATCATCCCGAATCAATGAAAACCTGTAATTTAAACGGTAATTTTAAAAATAATTTCGAACTGTAAAGCCAGTACTAAATCCGGCGTTGTTTAAAACAGGTGGTCACAGAAAAATGAGGGACTCGTTCTATGTTTTTTCATTTATGCCCTCTGGGGAGACTGTCCGTAACTTTCTTATCCAAAATCTTTCCCGAGCGACTCTGTCGACCTTCGACCAACACTCGTTGTGGTCTATGATCGTGATGGTAAGGTTTTTGAGATCAGCTTGTGTGTGTCCAGGTGATCTCAAATGACGACTTACGGGTAGGTCGGGCTTGCAAGTGTAGTCACTTCGATGACCATTCATGCGTTTGTTAAATGGCTGCTCTGTCTCGCCAACATACTGCATGCCACATCGACACTGAAGGAGGTATACAACATTCTGGGTTTTGCAAGTTACATTGCAATATATAGTGTACACAGACCCAGTCGAGTGGCAAGTGAATGTTTGAGTATTCAGTATTTGTTGACAAGTCAGGCAACGTCTGTTACCACATGACTTGCACCATCCTGCAGTTGAACAGCTTTTATTTGAGGAAACGTCAGCTCTAACAAATAAGTCTTTCAGACTTGCTGGTCTCCGAAAAGCTAAGACAGGAGGATTGGGAAAGATCTTGGATAATTTAGGGTGTTTGGCAATAGTTTGCCAATTGGCACGGATCAAACGTGAAAGGTTATTAAAGGCTGGATTGTATGTAAGAACAAACGGGACTATTTTGCTGCGCCTCTTCCGTTTGTACTGTAAGAGGTCATTGCGGCTGTTATTGTTAGCGCGCGCAAACCCCTTATCTATGTCCAATTTCTTATAACCTCGTTTTGTCAAAAATCCGCGAAGTTCCTGTAACCGTTTCGTGACAGCCTCCTCAGAGGAGCAAATCCGCTTGACTCTGAGAGCTTGACTGTACGGGATACTTTTTGTACAGTGTTTTGGGTGACAGCTTTGGGGAGAAAGGTATTGATGTTTATCTGTGGGTTTACAGTAGAGGTCTGTTGATATGACACCGTCCTTTATAGATGTGGTTGTGTCTAAGAAAGATATCTTAGAGTCGGAAATTTCATACGTAAATTTAATTGAATGGTGGGCGCTGTTTGCATGTCTGATGAAATCATCCAGTTTTTGTTGAGATTCAATCCATTTCATGTCAACATCATCAATGAAACGGAACCAAGACAAAGGTTTGGATAAAGATGTTGCAATAATTTGTTTTTCTAATTTGCCCATGAAAATATTGGCGTAAGACGGTGCCATTTTCGTCCCCATCGCTGTCCCGTTAATTTGAAGGTAATGCTCACCATTAAAGGTGAAATTGTTGCATTTCAGGACCAGAGTAAGCAGCTGGACTAAACATTCAGTAGGTGGTTCTAAAATGTTGCGCGAGTCCCATATTTCCCTACAAGATTGTATGCCGTCATCATGAGGTATGTTGGTATACAATGAGGTGACATCTAAAGTGACAAGGAGGGTTTCCGGAGGAAGAGGGTTCATGGATTCCATTTTACGAAGATAATCTGTAGTGTCTTGAATGTGGGAAGGAAGATTTTCTACATGAGATCTTAAATGAAAATCGACGAATTCCGAGATTTTCTCAGTCGGATGGCCGTTTGCGGATACAATGGGTCTACCAGGGTTGTTAACCTTGTGTATTTTGGGAAGAAGATACAATCGACCAGGCTTGGCATTCTCTGGCTTTAAATAACCAATTGTATCCTCATCTATGTGACCGTCATTGTACATGGTTTGTAACGCAGTGATAATTTTGGAGCTAAACTCGGAAGTAGGGTCATAGTCTAGCTTCTTATAAAATCTCTCATCAGAGAGCTGACGCACTGCTTCCGCGATGTAGTTAGCTTTGTCCATTATCACAACGGCACTGCCCTTGTCTGCTGGTTTTATCACAATATCATCTCGGTTTCTCAGCGATTGTATGGCTTTTTTCTCGTCAGGAGAAGTGTTGTAAAATGACGAGTACTTGTTGCTAGCTAGATGAACAACATCCGATTTGATTTTGTCGATAACATCTTCCAGTGTAGCAGATTTACTAGGTTTTGGAATCCATGAACTCTTCTTTTTAAAATGCGGAATTATGATTTCTTCCTCCGAGTCAGACGTGGCTGTGTCCTCCTCATTATCCACCTCTTTATCCTTGTTACCAAAATATTCTTTGATTCTGAGGGTTCTAGCAAAGTTATCAAGGTCATCTCCCAATTTCATATCATCTATGTTATTGGGAGTAGGGCAAAAATTCAAACCCTTGGACAAGACTTTAGTTTCGTCCTCAGATAAAGAGACGGAGGATAAATTGACAACCGTGTTGTTGGGATCCATCGGAATTCGAATTTTTCTTTTAAATCTACGATTTCGAGGTTTTTTCTTAGATTTTGTAGAGGGTCTAATTGAAGGGGTGTTAATTTGCACACCATCACGTTTAAATTTGTTGATCTGTTTGACGTGGAGCTTATGTGATTCAATATGGTTGATATCACGAAGACGTACTTGAATTTCGTCAAGTTCAGGATCAGACAAATGTTCACGGGATCGGCAGTGCAAATTATCACGTAATTTATAAATATAATTAACTTGATGAATTGCTTCTTGCCGTAAGAGATCCATCAGACGAAAAGAACTGTTGTATAAAATGTTGTTCCATCTGTGAAAAAATCTGTTCGACTTTTCTCCTGTTGTGAGTGGGGAGGCCTTTAAAATAAGTCCTTTCGGAATAATTCCTTGATTAATGTAGGTTTCTAAATTTGAAATGTGATGTTCTGTTTTGATAATTTTGATAGTAGAAGATCTTAATTTCTTAAAATAAAATTGAAAATGCATGATGGAATATGCAGTAAGAAAATCGGATCGGGTGAACACACTCGATGCAGACTACCAAAAAGGTAAAAATATTAAATGACTGAATAAATAGTCAACGATCAATCTTACAAGGCGATGGATCATGTAATATGATTCTGTACACTACAAAATATAATATATAACAAGTCAAAAAGGGTACAACATCACCATAAAATAACTATAAAATATACAAATATTAGATATTTCGGATAACAGATATCCTTCTTCAATAATAGCACGATGTCAAATGAATCATGTCAATTCAAATTGAGACTCTATCAAAATCTTGATTTATACAATTTAAGCGAACGCTGGAACAATTTTAAAATTTCCAAACACACCGCAAAGACTACAGAAATATGCCAAAAATAAAAATAGTTATTTACGATGTGAAATGGCACAACTTTAGATTTCCAAAGGATGTGACAGTTGAGATGTAATAACTGCATTGAGGGCAGTCCTCAAACAAAAAAATCAAAATAATCAAAAGTGTCCTTACCGATCCAGGATGGTATAAATTAGACAACGGCAGGGCAATTACAACGGAAACTACATATTAAAGCCTTCCAAACGAATAGCAGTCTAATAGTGATTGAAAAAATAAGTTTTGTATATTGAGCTTAAATAATTGAACGTGGCAACGTACTTATACATCATCCCGAATCAATGAAAACCTGTAATTTAAACGGTAATTTTAAAAATAATTTCGAACTGTAAAGCCAGTACTAAATCCGGCGTTGTTTAAAACAGGTGGTCACAGAAAAATGAGGGACTCGTTCTATGTTTTTTCATTTATGCCCTCTGGGGAGACTGTCCGTAACTTTCTTATCCAAAATCTTTCCCGAGCGACTCTGTCGACCTTCGACCAACACTCGTTGTGGTCTATGATCGTGATGGTAAGGTTTTTGAGATCAGCTTGTGTGTGTCCAGGTGATCTCAAATGACGACTTACGGGTAGGTCGGGCTTGCAAGTGTAGTCACTTCGATGACCATTCATGCGTTTGTTAAATGGCTGCTCTGTCTCGCCAACATACTGCATGCCACATCGACACTGAAGGAGGTATACAACATTCTGGGTTTTGCAAGTTACATTGCAATATATAGTGTACACAGACCCAGTCGAGTGGCAAGTGAATGTTTGAGTATTCAGTATTTGTTGACAAGTCAGGCAACGTCTGTTACCACATGACTTGCACCATCCTGCAGTTGAACAGCTTTTATTTGAGGAAACGTCAGCTCTAACAAATAAGTCTTTCAGACTTGCTGGTCTCCGAAAAGCTAAGACAGGAGGATTGGGAAAGATCTTGGATAATTTAGGGTGTTTGGCAATAGTTTGCCAATTGGCACGGATCAAACGTGAAAGGTTATTAAAGGCTGGATTGTATGTAAGAACAAACGGGACTATTTTGCTGCGCCTCTTCCGTTTGTACTGTAAGAGGTCATTGTGGACTATTTTGCTGCGCCTCTTCCGTTTGTACTGTAAGAGGTCATTGCGGCATATATATATATATAATATGCAATCAGTAAGTCGTACAATGAGTGTCTTTCTGAATGCAGGGCGGGACATTTGAAATGTTACTAGAGAGATTTTGCTTTTCAACATTCAATTTGACCTAACGTGTCTGTGTACTTATACATCCAAAAAAGCCATACCCACTTTGGCAAGGTTATACCGCCGGTTGGAAGATAATATATTTATTCTCTACTCACTCTTTAATTCATCAACATTGTATAATTCTTTATTTAAATTACCTGAACAATGAGGTAATATGTTCATCGGTAGAAGGGGGTAAGGTATTTTTCTCTTGCTTTATGTAGCTCCGAGCCACCAGGAAAAGTGTTGTAGTTGCATTCACAATTACGGTACACCAAATGCTTCTATGTCAATCTATATATCACATGCATATACCCCAACTTGCCGATATTCTAACATCTTTGTATCATTTCAGGCATAGTTTTTTAAACGAAGGGGATTACCCTATCAAATACTCCAACCCTCGATTTCTCTAACATTATTTGGATTACTGCGGACATTGTATTTAATATGAGAACTGTCATTAGGCACGTATCATGTAGTATAATTGCTTTATACAGACTGTAATAGTCATGAATTAAAACAGAGTTCGCTAAAATTCATTGTTTTAGAGTTTTTTACTTTAATTTATTTTGTTGTTTAAAATTATATTAAAATATAAAAAGACAAGCAAAACAATAAGATAAGTCACATTTAGCTTATATATATATGATGTACCCTTAGCTATAATTATAATTATCTATATATTTGTTAAGTACGAAGTCTCAGCAGAACTAAATTGCTTTCTTATGCTTAATAATAAGCGTGACAACTGTATGCTGTTTGATATCCATCGTTTGTAATGTAATGATAAGAAGTAATTTATCAACTAAATCATTATCAATACAATCAATGTCAATTTGGCCCTGTAACATGCTATCCATTTATTGTATATAACAAACAATATCCAACTTACATATAGTTAAAAAGTAATACGACTTATGCCACCAGTATAGTCTAGAAGATATTTAGTATGTTTGGCGTAGCCACTTGGATTTATGTCATGTTTATAGTACGTCTAGTAATCTTTTTATTATCCCTCTTTGTATATGTGTATTTATATGTAATGTATTATGCTAATTAGAGACATACCTTATAAGCATAGGATCAATCGGATCAATTGAGACTTCCGCGAAGCAATGATTCAATGTATGGTTCGGTAGAAGGTTTGATAAATTCATAAATCCAATGGAAGATGTAACGGAAGAAAAAAAAATCTGTGTAAAAAGTTGAATCCTTATGTACCATTTTAATGCAAGAAAAAGTCATATTATTTTAAAATAAAGTTGTTTCGTCCAATTTAAAATAGTTTCATCCAAATCATTTCATGCATGTTTTTTTTCTAAAGGCTCGACAACCCATTTAGGCAAACAAATGTACTGTAGATGAAAAAAAAATGAAAGTATTCTAGAGATCGAAGTGTGACCTCAAAATTTAGACAGGATCACAAGAACTCAAACTATGAATCTTATCGAACAAATATCTCCGATAAACAATTAATTCCACAAAAAGTCAAAAACTAATATTTTGCAAGGGCAACTGTTGGTGAGGTTTCTGACTTTTGACACTTTCACTTTTCTCATTTATTTGTAATTTCACAAGTAGGCCTAGGACACTTAAACACTGCAAATAACTATAGCAAAAGAAACAATAAGCATAAGTGAGACTCTAAGATAGTAGTTGGTCTTGGAGACACAATTGATGAGAGAAAAAAACCTTCTCGCCCTTCGTCCTTGTTCTTTGACAGAATTTTTCTATGGGATTTATTTATGACTTGTTCCCGCTTAAATTTGCATGAAACCTGTGTCACTAAACGTCAATGAACAACAATATGAACTCAATAATATAACGAGTTATGGAATACAAAGAAATTTTCGTACCCGTGAATATATAAAAAAGAAGATTCGGTATGATTGCCAATGAGACAACTGTCCACACGAGACCAAAATGGCACAGAAATTAACTACTATAGGTCACCATACAGCCTTCAACAATGAGTAAAGCCCATATCGCTGAATGTAAAACAACTCAAACGAGAAAACTAACTGCCTTATTTATATAGTGTGGTCCATTTACTAAAATACATACTAGTTGTACGTAATGTAATGTAACTTGTGTGATGAGAAAAACAAGTATTAATGTTTCATGATGACAGACTGAGACTGTTATTTTACAGCCAAAATCTGCCATGAAGTACTTTTCATTATAAGAGAAAGTGTATTTTTAATTTATATTGTAAACATTGTATATAATCATGATAATGCTGTTTGTTTTTTGTATATATGATTTACTGAGTTTTTAATCTTATTGTGTTTTATGCTGAAATAAATCGTGTATTGATATAGATACATGCTATTTTATACATGTAATATAAATGTGTTTCTAGATCTAATGTATGTTTTACTGTCCCTCATAACTCGTTTTAGTGGGTCTGTTATATAATGATCTGTTAATTTTATATTGTATTTAGTATCAAATGTTTTTAAGATATGAGCCCGTAATAAAGTACATGTAGGTATTACATTTGTTGTTTGTTTGTTTTTTTGTTTGTTACTTCTGCTAAATGAAAATTCAAGCAAGAATAGACAAGAAGTTTTCGATACGTGTTAGTGGCAGCTTTTAAATATTATATAAATACAAAATAAAATCATTATATATTATATAATTAAAATACAAAATAAAACCACACACACAGACACCAATGATTTAAGCAAATTAAGAATTTTAATTCTGTAACATAATATATAATTATCTGCTTTAGGTTATCCGTTTTAAGGTCAATGACAGGATGTGTGTACATTTGTGTACTTATAAGATATACATACGGTGTGTCATTACAAAGTCATTCAAGCAATTAATGAGAGTATCTTGTTTTAGTTGAATAAATTTTCTAAGTATTTTATATTTTTGCGAAATGTTAAGGATTCAATTTGGTATACTTTTTGAGAATACTTTTATAAGGTCACTAACATTGTGCTCAAAGAGAAAACCAACAAGAACTTAGAATGTGTAAGTGAGATTGGTTTCATTTGTTTTGAGGTTCAATGACATGCTTTATAAAGCATGTCATTGAAGTAAGTTAATACGCAAATCTGTTTTTCTGTTTAGAAAGAACCTAATGGTAAAAAAAATCAAAAGACATTCGGAAGTCAGTATACGCATCTAATTACATCTATGAGACGTACGGTTTTGTTAAAACAAAATAGACAAATATCTATATGCAAATTGGTTGGGGTCAAGCAGGAGGCCAGACTCCCTGTCTGACCCCCCTTGTTGTGGAAAAAATATTGTTGGTTATATAGAGAATCACTGAAGCGTGACGGTAGCAGGTCCCCTCTTAGGCAGCTAGTGTGCTACCACTTATGAAAATGTCTAGACCCGCCCCTGGTTTTTATTAAATTATCACTTTGCAATGAATGGGGTAGGTTGTTGAATCATGCAGACAAAGTTCTTTGATTCATACAATTCTTCGTAGTCAGTTTTAGATAGGAGAGAAAACCACCGGGACAGAACCATCGACCATCGGTATGAAAATGACAATCCTAGTCAATAGAGATTGAAGTCGTCTGCACCTGCCACGTGCCCAATTCGAACTCCTGCTGATAAACAAAACTACAAATATAATTATTATCATTTTCCGTTTAAAAATCTACAAATGATTTTTTTTTCGGGTTCCAGTTTTAACATACATGTACGCATGTTCAGAGATTGTACTAAAAAATCAACGGAAATAATGTAAATTAGAAACCAATTGTTTAGAGAAAAATTGAATGTCTTCCCACCACTAAAAAAATATTTTGGAATGAAAATATTAAAATTCAGTATAAAATGTCAGTTCTTTTGGCTTTATAATTACAAATTAAAAATCTAGAGCGTCAAATTTAATTTTGACCTTGACCTTACATTCAAGGTCATAAACCAAGGATCTCAAATAAAAAGACCCTACGTGTTATTATATATGGTTGATGAGTTATATTCACCCATACACGTTATTTTGAATATAAAGGGGAATTTCAATTTGATTTTGTGGGACAGTAAAGTTTTGGAAAAAGAAGGGGAACCAATTTTGTTGATATACTAATATAATAGTTACAATTTTAATACAGCTGTTTATTTAGTTTACGGTATTATGTGTATCCTGCGAGATGCATCGGGCTTTATCATTAATTTATATTGCTGAATTCGTCATACCACATGTAAATAAATATTATGCAATCTTTATTCTTTCCCAAGTAAGAAGCTTAATTTTATTATATTTTTATTTTTAAAGAAAGTTATAATTTCTTCAAAAAGTTTTGTATTTTTGAATATTTAGTTAATTTTAATGAATTAATTGATTAATTTAACTGATTACATTTTCGTTTGTTTTTATTAATTTAATAATTATTTTCAGTATTATTTTACCTGAGCAACACGACGGGTGCCACGTGCACAGGTGAGGCAGGATCTGCTTACCCTTCCGAAGCATCTGCGATCACCCCTAGGCTTTGATGGTGCTCGTGTTGTTTATTCTTAAGTTTTCTATGTTGTGTCATGTGTACTATTGTTTGTCTGTTTGTATTTCTCATTTTTAGCCTTAATGGCGTTGTCAGTTTATTTTCGATTTATGAGTTTGACTGTCCCTATGGTATCTTTCGTTCCTATGTTTTTAAGCATACATCTTTTATAGCGCTAAGTATTTACACTGCTCAAGTTTAAACTATCGCTAGAAAGTATTAGTTATGTTGAATTGTGCATTATTTAGGCGGAAGAAAACAAATGATAATCAGATCAAAATCTAAAGGTCTTTCCACGGAAAAAAGTAGAAAGACATAATAACGTAAATAAATTATGCTGCAACATAGAGAGATGTACTCGAACTATATATATTAATGGTGCATAGGACATAAAAAAGGAACCATTTACAATGATTGCCAACATTGGAATATTGTTTTTAAATATTATAGTTTAATTATCTTAATGGATATAAGAAAAGTTGGTATGAGTGTCAATGAGTAACAGACATCTCTCCATTTAAGTCACAATTTCTAAAAATAAACCTTTATCGGTCAAACTGCGGTCTTCAACACGGAGCAATGGCTCACACCGAACAGCAAGCTATAAAAGACCATCAACATGACTAGTGTTAAACTACTTAAACGGGAAAACCAACAGTCTTTTTAAATCTATATCAAGAAAATGTGAAACATTAATGAACCACATCAAACAAACGACAACTACTGGTATAGTTACACTGTTTCGAAGTATGGCGTAGTTTATACAATGTACAACTATCACACTACAGCTTCTTTGTTATATCAGGGGCGATCACTCTATTTTGAGTTTTCCAGTGTGTTTTATATGTTTCTGTAACATATTGGCGGATATGTCAAATCCACAATAACCTTAGAATATTTCTATACGAAAAATTACTAAGTGAACTATCAAAAGGTATTTTGAAAGAAAAATCAACTGTTTATGCTGGGAATCGAACTGAAGAATTTTATACCCCTACATTAGGAACCCTGTTAACTTAACATATCTAAACATTGTGTCCGGGGTATATACTATCATATAGTAATATATAAAGCATATAGATGTAGTATTGATTGTGTGGCGTTTTAAACAATTTGTTATCAAGCGTAAATGTGTTTTTATTTTATCTATAACAGCTAGGATGTAAAATAGTTATCCAATTTGGACTTGGTGTGTCAGTTTATGATAACTCTCCGGCCTCCGATCACCGGGGTGATCTTACACTGAAGCATTGCGTTCTCATGAGATAACTTAGTCTAAAATTACTTCACCTTTGTTAAAATTTAACTATTCCACAAATAACCGTAGCAGTAAACTGTTATGGAGATAATGTTTAAAAAAAAAAGTGCAATCGATCCTAATTATTCTCTCAGCATTAAAGTAAGTTTGATTTTAACAAAAAATGAAATCTTGGGGTTCTTTGATAAGCTGAATCAAAACATGTACTTAGGTTTTTGATTATGGGCCCAGTTTTCAAGTTGTTCAAATCGGGGTCAAAATCAAAATTTGATTGACTCTAACAAAAGTTAAATCCTTGGGGTTCTTTGATATGCTGAATCAGTTCTTAGGTTTTTGAATATGGGCCCAGTTTTCAAGTTGTCCAAATCGTGGTCCAAAATTAAAATTTGATTGATTTTAACAAAAATTAAATCCTTGGGGTTCTTTGATATGCTGAATCTAAACATATATTGAGACTTTTGCTTATGGGCCAGTTTTCAAGTTGGTTCAAATCGTGGTCCAAAATTAAACTTTGATTTTTACAAAAATTAAATATATGGGGTTCTTTGATATATACTGAATCGAAATATGTATTTAGATTTTTGATATTTGGGCCCGATTATCAAATTGGTCCACATTGAGGTCTAAAGGGTCCAAAATTTGAAGTTTATTTGATTTCATAAAATATTGAATTCCTGGGGTTCTTTGATTTGCTGAATCTAATCATGTATTTAGATGTTGGATATTGAACCATAATAAGTAAATGTCCAATTTAGATTTTTTAAGTTTTTAAGTTTAAGTTCTTAGACCACATTCATTCTGTGTCAGAAATCTATGTTGTGTCAACAATTTAATAACAATCCAAATTCAGAGCTGAATCAAGCTTGTTACTTACATACAGTACTGGTGGAATTACTGCAAGCACTGCCAATGTCCTCAGCCGAGGCAATCCGTCATCATGTGTTTCGACCCCTAGCTCGGTACACTCTCAAAATGGGGGGTCCACAGTGGTGATCAATCACTGCGCATTAGTAGTGGGTTTCCAGCTACTACTGTCTCTCTTCGTCCATATCCAGCAAGACGCTTTCTCTGCTGCTTGGCCTAGTTTCTGTATTGCTGGTCTTCTTTGCCGGCCAGTCACTCCTACTGCAGAAAACAACCGCCACACTGACTGTGCAGGGAAGCCTCTGCAGCCAACCTCAACAGGAAAGTTCCATGTCTGCCATCCTCTATCTCTACATTCTGCCAACAGTTCATCTTACTTTGCCCTCTTTCTTTCATTGGCTTCGCCACATCTCTCCTCCCAGGGAACAGTCAGCTCAATTATCATTGAATGCTGTGTCCATACTTACTCCAACTGTTCAGGGTTCGATTTCTGCGGTCGTATAAAGCTGTGCCCTGTGGAGCATCTGGTTGTAAAAAGCTGTTGTAAAGGTTTTTCAAGACATGTTTTGTTTTCAACAGAGTATATTAAGATAACGAGGCAAAAGGCAATGATAGAGCAACGAAACGACAAAAATTAACAAGAGAGAGAGAGAGAAAGAGTATTAATTTACTATGGAAAAATTTAAAATGTAAAATCTAATAATTTTAAAAACTGACATGATATACAATAAAAATGACAAAATAATCGAAATTTGGGAAAATCTTTCAAAATTAAGTTATTAACAGACTGATGATTCTTATGTAGACGAAACGCGCGTCTGGCGTTTACAATTATATTCCTGGTACTTTTGATAACTATAAACAGTCTCCGGGACAAGTTTGCAATTCCGCTGAGTGCAAAAGTTGTCACCTTAATTTTTGGAGTTAAGTCAAAACAAAGTTGATAACTTGGTTGGTATTGGTTCCCTGATATTTGTCCTAAAAAATTTTGGCTCTAGCACCACTGTTGAAAAAGTTATGCCCCTTTTTTCAACAATTTCCTCAGAGGAAAAGTACTTTTCCTCAAGGGAAATCAAATTTCCCTGAAGGAAAAAGATTTTTCCTCAAGGGAAATTGTTTTTTCCTCAAGGGAAAAAGATTTCCCTTAGGGAATTTGCTGCATAATTATTTCCTTTGAGGAAATTCTATTTCCTTAGAGGAAATTCTATTTCCTTAGAGGAAATTCTTTTTCCTTAGAGGAAATTCTTTTTCCTTTGAGGAAATTTGCAGCTTCAAATTTTCCTTCGAGGAAATTTGCAGCTTTAAATTTTCCTTTGAGGAAATACTTTTTCCTGTGAGGAAATATGTAGCTTCAAATTTTCCTTGGAGGAAATACTTTTTCCTGTGAGGAAATTTTTGACAAACACTTTTCCTTGGAGGAAAATTCAAGACAACAAATTTCCTCTGAGGAAATCATTGTATTTCAAATTTCCTCTAGGGAAATTTCTGAACATCAAATTTCCCTTAAGGAAATGTTTTTCCTCTATGGAAATCTCATAACAGTACAAACAGTATTAATATATTTTCTGCTAGACTGAATTATTGATACAAAAGATAATTAAAACTTTAATACTGTAATACAAATTTTCATGGTGAGTATTTAACATACAAAAACAAAAGGCTGAATGTTTAGCATGTTTAAGACCATACAATAATAAGCAAAACGCTATGAATAGCATACCATTTGTGATGTTATTAATATTGTGCTCATATTTGAATATTAAATAAAATAAACACTTTTCATGTCAAATTAACTTGTCTTCTGTTACAGCTGCTGTGTATTCAACCCCCTACATAACAGTTCAGTGCATAAATAATTCAATCCACAAGACATCTTCCTTCAATTTGTTGAATAAATTTTTTGCAACATGTTCTTCAAACATCTTCTTTGTATATTTGATATGATGGAGCCATGTACATGAATGGATAAAGCAGGTGTTTATTTCGACAACAAACATGACAAAGACACTATTATTTTTCTTAATTTCTCCATAATCCATCAGTGAATATGAATGTAGGTTGTTACATTTTACACAATTGTGTTCTTTGATAGTACTCCATTTTGTTTATAGCAATTTTATAGGATTTTTTTCTATTTCTTTTTCCAGAAAAACACACAGTTGAGTTCATTTCACATTAGTAATCCAATTAGCACATTATGTAGAAAAGTATTAACAATTAAAATTCCTCTTCAGTATAGACCTGCAGGACCTGTTGATGATCATAAAAACCAAGATATCTGACCTATAAATACACAAAATAAAAAAAAATGTTATAAATTGAGAAAAAAACAGCAATATATTAAATAAGCTTATTTTATCACGTTTTAATGAACATTTTGAGAAACTTTCATTTGATATTCTTACTTGTCATGCTTATGAGTTCTCTTATTTCAGTGCTTTGTGTAAAAGATTTAATATTCTTTGTTTAGTGCCTTGCAGGGATATTTAAAGTTGAGCCACTTGCAATAGTTGTTATAGAATGTTCATATGTTGTGTTAATATTTGAACCACTGTCCTATATTATGGTCAGGTTGAGTGCTCACAGACATGAGGCCTAAATTAATATATTGTTTGTTTCCCTAATCCCTATTCTGACAAGCCAGGTGTGGGTAGGTAGGTAGGTAAATAATTTTATTTTTCCCAAAAGCCTGAATATTATCTGATGATACGGTAAGCCCCAAAAATCAGAAATGAATATAATAATATTTGGCTTAGTTTTGACAATAAAATTTTATGAGTAGGACCATTTTTGCAGGGTCGGTCGAGATTGGAGAAACAAACAATATTTTATATTAGGCATGATTTTTTTTTATTAATTGTTATTGCCTTTGAACAGAACATGTTGAAATAAATTGGATTGTTTAAATCTTTATATGTTGGGATCTTTAATGAATGACCTATAAAGGAAGTGTTTTCTCATTATTGAAGGCAGGCCCATGATTGACCTTTAATTTCTTGCATCCGCTTCATTGAACTCTGGTGGATAAGTCACTCATTTACCATACCACATTTTCTTATTTTTATATGATTCATCATTCAAAGGCAATTTCTTTTATTACTGTAATTCAGAAATTATCCAAACTTTTTAGTAATGCGAATAATGTGACTGGGTGAGTATCGCAAAAATAAGAAATCATATTTTGATAACAGAAACATATATATATATCTTTATGCAGTTTTTTTTTTGTAATCACAATAAGTTGTCCATTCCCTGAAAAATCTGAATTTACAGTATATAGAAGTGGTCTTACCATTTAGGCCTTGTTGTATTCTGTTTATCTTGTTTTGCGCTCATTTCTATTGTAACTGTTTATATTTTTCATTATTTTTCTATATTTCTTGTCCTATAAAACATAAAAAGGGTAAAAACTATTATTAAACATCAGTTTGTGTTTTTCTTTATATGCAGTTATATTTAAAAAGAATGGAATATTTGTGCTTTTTCATTTCACAAACTTTTTGCCAGTCATGACTTTCGCAGACTTTCACCCTGGTCAATAGTTTAAAAACAAACATTCCCATACTTTTTCTTTGTGTTCGTACTAATTTTTCATTTGACAAAAAAGACATGATTCAACTATTCTTCTATAATTTGTTTCGCTTGACTACGTTAAACTCTGAAATATTGTTAACAGTATAATCAGTATGTGTCTCACTCGTCAAAATTTCAAATTAATATATAAATAACCAATAAAAATGCTATGCATGGCTCAGCTTGATACAAACGTACAGGTTGAACCCAGAACAGTTTGGGCAAGTATGGACACAACATTCAAGCTCGATACAACTCTGAATTTTAAATTTTTATTGTGATACAATAGTTGATGCAGCATAGGTTTCTGACACAGAATGAATGTGGTCCAAGTACTTAAAAAAATTTAAATTGACAATTAACCTCCAAAATGGTCCAATATTCAAAATCTCAATACATGGTTAGATGCAGCATATCAACATGATCAAAGAAACCCAATAATTCATTTTTTGATGAAATCAAATAAAGTTAAATTTTGGACCCTTTAGAACTCAATGTGGACCAATTTGATAATGGGACAAAATATAAAAAATCTTAACGAATGGTTAGATTCAGCATATCAAATAGCCCCATATAATCAATTTTTGTTGAAATCAAACAAAGTAAAATTTTGGACCCCGATTTGGACCAACTTGAAATTTGGGCCCATAATAAAAAAATCTAAGTAAATATTCAGATTCAGCATATTAATCAGAACACCAAGAATTTAAATCTTGTTAAAATCAAAATAAGTTTAATTTTGGACCCTTTGGACCTTAAGGTAGACCAATTTAAACAGGACCAAAAAAACTAGGAATCTTAATACACAGTTAGATTTGGCATATCAAAGAACTCCAATAATTCAATTTTATATAAAATCAAACAAAGTTTAATATTGGCCCCTTTTGGCCCCTATTTCATGTTATTCCTAAACTCTGAACAAAAACTCTGGTCACAAACCTTGTGTTTGAATTTCACAGATTTCTATTAACTTGTACTAAAGTAATTAAGCGGAAACTAAATGTCCTGGGACAACGACGACTACATGATAAAATTGAGAATGGAAAAAGGGAATGTGTCAAAGAGACAACAACCTGACCATAGATTCAAGGGTTGGAATCCTTTTCTTTTACCGACCAATGCATTTGAATGGGAGATATAGTTGGAACCCCTCTTTACTCATGGTTGGGACCCCCCTTTGAAAATGGCTGGATCCGCCCCTGAGAAGCATTATAGAAAAATCTATAAGCTTTAACTCAAAATAAGGATCATTTTATTTTTAAAGGGCAGGCACAGATCCAGAGGGGGGTTCAAGGGATTGGAACCCCCCTTTTTTTGGATTATCAATGCATTTGAATTGGGACATGTAATTGGACCCCCCCCCCCCCTTTCCCCTTTTGTCCTGGGTTAGAATCCCACCCCACCCCTTTTTAAAATGACTGGATCCACCACTTAAGGGTCTATAATTAAGTTTGACAACATCAGACATACTACATTAACAAAAATAAATGCCACATTTCATCCAATTTAATTTCATCTCTTACTTGCTATTTCATCCATAATATTTAAAGAAATATAAATTTGGGAGTAGTATGATTTTAATTTGCAAGTTATTAACTATCCAAACTAGAGACCTAATCATGCTAATAGAGTAGATATACTTGACTAATTTAAATCAAACTTGGGGTGACTGGGAACAAAGATTTAAGGGAATAGATGCCAGTTTACCTACAATGACCTAGTTTCATAACAATAGCATACATTAATAAAGACTACATGGTCACTCTTATGTTTAAATTTTGGGTGTTCATTTTTTAATGTTTAAAGCTAACAATTTCAACTACATACAAGTATCAAGATTTGATCCTACATTATTTGAATATTGAAAAAAAATAGCTTTTTAAATTTGGATCTAACGTTATATATAATTGTGTATGTCACATGGGTGTATTTTAATGTAAAGCATCTGAAAAATCATTATAGCCGTCTCATATTAATTTCAGTTCTTCAAAAGGCAAATTTATATGAGCTTATGCTGAAAATAGAGATTTCTTATTAAGGAGAAATCCCTGCCCCCCTTTTTGTGTGAAAAATTTTGTTGATTACAGAAACATGACTGAGGCAACCATCCCCCATCTGAACCCCCCCCCCCCCCCCCCCTTCCAAATAATTATGACGTCTTGAAAGGCTATTATATTTTTTTTCTACGTCGATGTTAGGCGTCAAAGAAAAAAAATATAATAGCCTAAGTTCAAGACGTCATAATTATTTGGACTAACCCCCCCCCCCCCCCCCCCCCTAATCACTCAGGTCATTGGTGAAGAGTTGTCACACAAAATAAATGATACCAAATATTCATATGAATATGTTTATATGTTTTTAGCTAGTGTAAGTCAGTCAGGAGAGGAGGCAACCATTTGATATGTAGGGTGAAAAATGTGATTAATCTTGTTTGGTAAACTTGTGCTATAAATAAAAATTACCAATCCATTAAAAAATCCGTGAGCCCAATCTCATCCAATGAAATAGATTATTGTCTGTTTTCGAAGTTATATGGAAGTAAGTTAGTAGTCCAGATAAATATGACGCATTATGGTCGCATTGCAAGGCATTTTTTCTGAGGAGAAGTGTAGAATGGGGGAATGGAACCAATAAATTGATCAGATCCGAAATGCCCTTCCCAGTGAAGGAGCACCTATTATTTTGTACGTAATTATTATTAGTGTCGGTGGTCTCACAAGTAAATCAGAGTGAATATTGCATGCACATTAAAATTAGCAGAGAAGAGACAATTATCAACTTGTGTTTTATTAATTTTCTCGCAGTTATTTACGGTAAATCAGCTATATAGACATAGGAAGATGTGGTGTATGTATATGTTACAGTAAATAGGTGAAATTAGGAATTACATGTAATTACTAAAATTTAGGAATTACAGGTAATCCCCGATGCACTTAGTAAATACAAGTAATTCCTGAAACGGCCCAGTTATTACCAGTAATTACTAATTTTAAAATGAATTTTTACACCTATTTACTGACTGCTAAAACAATGTTGTATTATGGTCAGGTGATCAAAAGTTATGGTAATACTAACTAAAAGATCAGTTAGTACAGTACAGTAAATTTTGAATGGTTGATTTCTATAAAAAAATATCTTGAATAAATGTGGACTTTCAAATATTTGGTTAAATCCGAGTAACTTTAGTTTTAATACAAAACGGTTCAAGTTGAGCATTAAACAGATAATTTTTGACAAATTTCAGCAGACATGGAAATCAGAAATTAAAAATTCTCCTAAAGTATAATGTTTTAATTTTTTAAAGAAAACTTTGAATTTTAAGAATATTTAGACTTACTACCTTATACAGATAAGATAACGTTATGTAGCGGGTTAAAAACTGAAACGAACTGTTATGTGCATTAGCTTCGAGATATAATTTTTTTTTTATATTTTTTTTTTTGTTAAATCATTAATAAAAATGATATAGTGAAATTATAATTCACTGTTAGCAGCCAATCTGGTTATATTTTGTTAAAATAGCTGAGAAACATGGTTGATAAGTTGTGCACTTACGAGGGAATATTTGGACCTCATTGAATACGTATTCGTGTGACCTCCAATTCAACCTCTTGCTGGAGATGGGTTATCGATGTATTTAAAAGCTATTAAAGTTGTAAGGGTTTTGCAGAACAGATAGCCTACTTTTGCTGTCAATCACAGGCTCAACAAAAATGAGGGGAAAATATTAAAATTTTAATCTAGATACTATCTTTTGACTAGTACTGTAAGAAGCTTCTGTCAAAATTGGGTAAAAATCCAGGATGGTTTATAAAACCTAATGTTTTAAAAACTTTAACTGCATAGTGTATGAAATGTTAACTGGAGACAAAAAACTCTAGTCCATTTATAAGTAATATACGAAAAAAAGGATTCGTTTTACAAACTTTACTACTTATGATCATAAAAAATTGCTTCTGTCCATGTTTGGTATAAAACCAGGATATTTGGAGAAAGTTATTTTAAAGTTTTAAACCACAGTGCATGATGGGGATTTTAGTTTAACCAAATTATTAAAATCAATTTTAGATAGATATCATTGTCCTGCATGCATATATTTACAGAGTTTCAAATCCGATAAAACAACTATTTTCCATTTTCAATTCACAAACATTAAAGAGTATGCACTTTTGATGTGCCTTATATTCCTACATCCTTAAGTAAGCTCCCTTAAAATCTCTATCTCTTTACTTTCTTATTTGGTATTTTGAATTATGTTTTTAATTTTGAAACAAAAACATCAAGTTAGTAAATAGCTGTAAAAATGACAAAAAAAAGGTATTTACTGAAACGTTTAGTAATTACATGTAATTCCTAATTTCATCTATTTACTGTAACATATATATATAACACAAAACAGGTGTTCGGTTCTAGTACTATATAGTGGCTATAGTATATGACTTTTAAATAACAATTATCAATTATATCTGTATTCTGTGGCGGGTCGAAGGGGATGGAATCCGGGATTGGACTCCCCTAGCTTTTTGTGAGCAATCATTGCATAAATGATAATCTCGAGAATCCTCTCAAGTTCCTACAGAAAAAGGGAGAAGGTTTGGATCCATTAAAACGTTTAATCCCGCTGCAAATGTTTGCACCTGTCCTAAGTCAGGAATCTGATGTACAGTAGTTGTCGTTTGTTTATGTTATATATACGTGTTTCTCGTTTCTCGTTTTGTTTATATAGATTAGACCGTTGGTTTTCCCGTTTGAATGGTTTTACACTAGTAATTGTGGGGCCCTTTATAGCTTGTTGTTCGCCGGTGTGAGCCAAGGCTCCGTGTTGAAGGCCGTACTTTAACCTATAATGGTTTAATTTTAAAATTGTTATTTGGATGGAGAGTTGTCTCATTGGCACTCACACCACATCTTCCTATATCTATATACAAGGTGATAGGACGTTCCGTTGGAATAGGTTACCTGTGCATCAGGAAAAGTTTTAATATAAGAACCTTAAATATATGTGAACAGGTCGGTAAAAACTCTCTTTTGACACATAGGTAGTGCACTGTTGCATTGAACACCAATCAAAACGCTAACAATATGTGAAAAGATAACGTTTTAACCTACACAATATATGAATAAGGTATACACTTTTGAAATCTAAATTATATGAAAAGGGTGAGGTAACAGAAACCCAGCGGAAATGACACCCCTTATTTAATGGAGACATGTAGTTGGAACCCCCTTTATCATGACTAGATCCGCCCATGATTTTTACATGTAAATCAAGCCTCGGGTATTTGTTGGCATAACGGTAACCACGAAAGGGGGAGGGCTAATTAAAAGCACGAGGAATTATAAATATACAATTCAACAGGGGTAGAGTGCATGGAGGAATGGGAATTAAAATTGTCTCTTCACGAAAATCGAAAAAAGTATCTTGCACGTTATTTTCATCATCTTGTCTGAAACACTCTGAATAATGAGCTTTAAGGCGAAAACAAGGCATGTGAAATACTATAATAACATACACTTCTTTTTTTATACGTTGTATGGACAAACCCATAAATCCCTCAAACAATTTGCTTGATTCATGTCATATCAAATAAATTACAGCGCGGAAAGGTATAAACTTTAATTTAATATCAAACCTAAATTTTTGTTATATTTTTCAATAAATTTAAAAATCTTAATTAGGCATGCGTGAGTTCCATATCATGAGACCTACACAGATGTCTATAAAACAAATTAAAAATTATAAATACAGTTTTTCAATTCTTTCCGGCATAGATTAAAAAAATATGTATATAATCTTTATATGAGTTTGGTTGAATTATTTCACTTCATTATAATGATAAATCTTTAAGTTCTTAAATTTTTGATTAAAAGTGAATTTATCATTTTGATATCTAACGATAAACTTTTTAAATTGAAGTGACATGGTCAGTAACCTAATTAGTTGCATGGCTGATTACCATCTTACAGGTGACCCAGTAATTTTCCATATGACAGTAGCGTGTGCCCTCGGGGTTATATCGGGGTGTGTATAACTTATTTTCTGGGGAACATCCTGTCCACGTGTAGTACTTAGCATACATTGCAACAGATGACATTAAACAAATTTTCTTTGTAGCATCGGAGGCAATTTCATGTTCGCCGACCACACAAAATATTTCACAAAAAAAGATATGATAAAATCAAAAGAAAAAGATAAAAAAAATATTAACAAATAAAGGTGAAATTGAGTAAACGGGGATTCGTGTTTTTATGAGCTTATTTTCAGTGGACAACAATAAATGGAAGTTTTTAACGACCTTGTGTCACCTATAGTTGTTGATGTTTGTGTCATTTTGGTCTGTTGTGGATAGTTGTCTCATTGGCAATCATACCACATCTTTTTTTTAATATTGACTGGTTATATACATGATATAATATATATAGCCCTTGCACGGTCGGTCCAGTGGACATATTTCATACTAGATAACTTATACAGTAATTCTTTTTATATATATGACAATAATTGTCCGATCTGATACACGTACCTATAATGTACAGAATTTTGAACAGCTTCAAATATATGGGGTCCGTAGAAACACCGCAAAGGACCTCCTTAGTGCACTAAGAACAAAAATGTGCACTAAGGACCTGATGGAATGATACAACTGTCACAAAGAATATGGCATATAGAAATAGACTTTGTAAAAGGAGAAGGTCCGGTAAGACACCTTTTAGACCCCAAAATATAGCAGCTTTACAAAATTGTTAAAAGTAAACTTTTAGTTATTTTTTGGACAGTAGAATGCTTCAGCTTCATAAATATGGGCTTTTTTTTGACAATACATGCATGGCACATATATCGGGTACTGGCACCATAAAGTCATGCTAAATGGCAAAAACCATCTGAAAAGTGACATTTTCCGGCATATTTGCTGGATTTTTCATATTTGAGCTTAAATCGGATCGTTTTTAATGACAAAATCAGGGAAAATCTTCCACATACACTAATAAATAAAATAAAATAGACACTTAAGTGTTTCAAAAGTGGTCAAAATCTTTCGTCAGATGAACCTGAAATTTGAGGCCAAAATTGGTCCTAACCGGACCTACTCCTTTCATAATTTTAAATTATATCTTTTCTATAATGTTTTCTCGACACGTACCTCAAAAAGTTGATTGTCACCTTTAGTATAATCGGTAGAAATTCATGTTCGCTCAACCTTGAACCATGAATAATCTGCTAGTATACTGTGGGCAGAATCAATTTGCGCCAATTGCAGTTTTGAAAAGGTATTAATTGCGCCACTCTCTTTTGTTTTGGTGGTATTAATTGCGCCAATAAATGAAATGAAATTGCGCCATATTTACCTGTTAATATTTTTTACTTATATCATACCTGTACATGTTTTACCTATATCATACATGCACATAATTAACTTTTCCACTTAAGATTTAACTATACACTCGATCATCAAATTTAAGAAAACTCACCAAAAAATAAATTGTTTGATAATAGAATATTTTTAGAAAAAATGGTCATCATGTTGATGAACATTTTGAATGGAGAATAAGACCATATTCATGAAACAAATGCAAAAGAAACGCAACCGATATGTTGTCAGATCGACCTTCAAAATTAATAAATTTAGAGCTCGTCTAAATTGAAGAACATTCAGAAAAGTAAGATTTACATTTTAACTGTTTAAGATATGTGCGTCAGTAAATTTACATAGAAAGAAGAAAACTACATCCGACTAAACCTCAAAAATAAATAAAATTGGCGAAATGAAATGATTATTTTATTGGCGCAAATGATACCTATAGTTTTGAAAATTAGGTGGCGCAAAAGAAGTATTGGCGCAATTAAGTTGTGGCGCAAATGAGTTACTTTTTGGCGCAAAAAGATATCGCCCGATTAAACATGTACTAGTATATGGTATTTCAAATTGTTCTCTATTCTTTTTCATTTGTTTGTTTCTGTCGTATTTATTCTGTCTGCTATATTTTTTACTTCTAAAGTAATACCGTATTTTCAACTCTTTTCAGTTTGGGATTTTTTCATCCTTTTAATTTTATAAAGACAAATAATTGTGAACACTTCACGGAAAAGTGAGGATTGATATTTGGTTGCCAATACTTCATTCATTTTTCTAATGTCAGGAACTATGCCATTTATCAATATTTCGATTAAATAATTAAACTTATAGAATTATATATATATATACACTTATAAGTTTATTTAGAGTAACCATATGCCGGATGAACAAAAAGTGTGCCATTTATTGAAAAACATATGGTTTGGTATAACAAGAAAACTTCTCTAGTGTTCTAAACATTTCTCACATAACCCCTCCCTCCAAATCCCCACTTCAAGCTCTGGATCCGCGCTTGCCCATAGTGCTTATTACATTATAAAATAAAATGGTATTCGTCTTCAATTGTTGAAATAAAGATGAATTGTTAAAAAAAAAAGCATTGACACCAGTTTAAAGTTATCGTTCATAGAAGACAGTTATGATTTATTCTATAATTCTCTTTTTAAAACGTCAAATAATTTTACCTCTTGCAGTTTTTCTATATTACTTCTGTAATCGGATTTTGAAGAACCCCATGGACACCACATACTCTCAAATATCTTTCAAGGAATAATGATAGTATGTAAACTCTTGTGTTGTTAGTAAGGAAATAAAATATCAAAAGCCTTTGTTTCTCAATTTGTATATTAATAATAGAGTTTGTTAATTAAAAAAAAGCTTGCTTAGCAATTTCCTTAAAAACTAAATATATATAACAAAGGCAAAGTTTTAAAACACAAAATTTATTTTTTATTTTTCTTTCATAAACTTGAAATTATACCACGCTAAACCGTTAGGTTAACAACCATTGATTAATCAATAAGTAACGATCAAAAGACAATTGTTTATTGGATTAGGTTGATTGAACATGATGATTCGGGAATCTGCAATAAACCGTTGGTCACGTGGCGAGTGGCACGCGTTTATTTAAAAGTCATTTAACTTCAAAATTACAAAATCTATTGATACCTAACTTTATAGATATGAGGTTTTTAATCATACCCTCTTATATTCATGCTCGCTGTGATCTTAAAACATCGTTTTAGTGTCCTTTAATAATGCAAAAACTTTCTTCTTAGTGCACTAAGAAGTCTTTTGCAGTATTTCTACACACCGAAATATATGGCCTTATTATTGGTAATATACCATATTAGTGTCACTAATGGCTTAACGTGTTACCAAATTAAGAAGAAGAAATAGGCTCAAAACCGCATTTTTAACTTTAGATTTTTTTTCAATCCCAAAATAGAGAAGAGGTCCGGTATACAGACAAATTAAAAAGTCCAGACGAGAAGTTTAACTTTTAACTGTTTCTTGACGCATGCAAAAAAAAAAATGCAGTACCTGGTTACAGTTGCTCATTGAGAAATTATCATCTTTCGATTAAATGATCTTCAATCTATATGCCAGGTCTTCATTTTAAAAGTTATAAAATCTAAAAAATGTTCAATATTAATGAGTATTTTCGCTGTGAAATGAATCTAAGGTCGTCTAAAAGTATATACATGTGTATTTGACATGACTACTGACTACATAGTAAACTATTCATTATGTATGTATAAGGGGGTCTGAGCGGGACTCGGGATTGTCGAGGCGTATTTTTTGTTGTGCCGTGAAAAAGCGAAATGAAGTTTAGCGGGACATGGGAAATTACAAAAATATCAGAATTGTTTACTTATATAGTGTAAGCGTAATGGCATCATGCGGGAATCTAAAAAAATAAAAAGTAACTAAGCGGGATCCGTGAACAGAACCCCCAATGAGACCCCCATTAGTTGTGGCTTATTTTGGTTCTTTTTAGTTCGTTTCTTTCCCCTACATTACTTGACCGAGGTCTGACAGTATTTTACCAAGAAATGCACAAAATATTCAAAAAGAAAGCCTAGAAAATTTAAATATTGGTATGCACACATACTCCCCTGTCAGCACAGACAATTATATTTTTGTAAACGCGCCAAACTCGTTTCTAATATTTATAATAGAACTGAAAAGAAAATCGAAATGGAAATGGGCCATTATGGGGAATGTATCAAAGTGATAACAACATGACCAAAGAGCAGATAACAGCCATAGGTCACCAATGGGTCTTCATTGCAACGAGAAAATCCCAAAACATGAGACTTGGGTGGATCCTGAGTCATATAAAGGGGTTCCTAACCCAGGACAAATTTGAAGGGGGGGGTGTTAAACTACATGTCCCCATTCAAATGCATTGATCGTCCAGTAAAGAAAGGGGGGGTTCCAACATGTCCAACCCTCAGCCCCTGGATCCGTGCCTGTGAGGCATGCTTTAGCTTGCCATTAAACAAAAATGTATACTAGTTGAGTGATAATGGACGTCATACTAAACTTTTCAATACAAAGAAAAAGAAACTAAAATAAAAATCATACAAAAGTCACAAAGGCCATAACTTCTGGCTCCTGAATAAGAAAAAGTGCAAAATGCAGTGGGGATAAAAGCCTTTACTGTAAATTCCTGAAATTACAATTATATAAATCATCTCGCATCTTTGTGCATTTCTTGAAATTGGTCATATTAATAAATGCATGCAATATTTTCAGAAAATTTCAATATATAGTTTTTTTTTTTAAAAAGTCAATCTTGTGCATGATTATCAATGATTATACTCGCACAATTAACACATGTGGTTCTCAAAACTCAAAGGTGTCTATGCTATTTATGACAACTTTTATACCCCCACTTTCAAAAAAGGGGGGTATACTGTTTTACCTCTGTCTGTCAGTCCGTTCGTCCATCCGTCCGTCCGACCGTCAGTCAGTCAGTCAGTCCGTCCCATGAATATTTTTCTTCGCATTTTTCGCAGGAACTACAATACAAGGATTTCTGAAATTTGGTTTCAGGGTTTATCTAAGTCATTTATACCGTCTGATGCGTTTTCAGATTGATCACTTGTCAACTTCCTGTTAACCGAACACTTGTATGATTTTACACATGATACTGAGCCAAGTTGAAAATTTTCGTCACATTTTTCTCAGGAACTACAATACAAGGATTTCTTAAATTTGGTTTTAGGATTTATATAAGTCAGCTATACCGTGTGATGCGTTTTCAGATTCATCACTCGACAACTTCCTGTTTACCGAACACTTGCATATTTTTACACTATTTATATTATCCACTTGCGGCGGGGGTATCATCAGTGAGCAGTAGCTCGCAGTTTCACTTGTTAATAAAGTATAAATTTACAAAATATGTTTAGAACTATATGATTTTTATGTTTTTAAGCATAGATATAGTAGGTCAGGATCTGCCAACTCTCACTGACTGACTGAGCACATAAATTCAACACTAGTTTTTTGGTGTTGCTTAGTGTTTTGTTTTGTTTTGTTTTTCTTTTCTGCATCTTATGTTTTGCCTTGGCATTGTCAGTTTCTCTTTCATTGCCTTTGGTTTTTTTGTTATGTTAAATAACAAGTCACATATAATCATGATAATTAAGGTCCTTTTTAATTTTTAGGGATTTAAAATTTTTAATTTAAAGTTAGGGATTTTATTCATAAAAGGGGGGATTTTCCAGTACGTATACTATTAATAATGCTTTGAGCAATTTTAATGAAACTTGGTGAATTATTTTTGTATAACATAAACATGATAATTTTCCTTTTAATTTAAAAAAAAAATCTGATTTATGTCATTGTACTATCATGACTTGGGATTAGGATAGTCTCAAGAATGCTTTCACAAATTTTTATGAAACTTTGGTGAATTGTTTTTATATCTTGACATAAACACCCTTTTTATTATTATGACCCAAAGTGGAGGGGGCATAATGTTTAACACTTGATCGTTTGTCCGTCTGTCCCAAAGTTGTTTTTTGTTCTCTTACATTACTTTAGTTTGCCTCAAACAAATTCAATTAAACTTTTACAAAAGCTTGTTATCACAATACTCAGATCAAGTTTGAATTTTGGTGATGTCAGTGTTACTGTACTAGAGTATCAGAGTTATGCCCCTTTAGAAATGGGGAAAATATGCTGAATTTTTGGTTTCCTGTTTTCTAAACTTTAGTTTGTCTCAACCAAATGTTATGAAATCAATACACAATGCTTATAACCACAAAATACAGATTAAGTTTGAATTTTGGTAGTGTCTCTTTTACTAAATTCTATAGTTATGTTCTTTAAAAATGGAAAAAATTGTTTCAGCTTCTAACTTAAGTTTCCCTCAACCAAATTTTATTAAACTTTAAAACAATAC
Source organism: Mytilus trossulus (assembly GCF_036588685.1). Lineage (NCBI taxonomy): Eukaryota > Metazoa > Mollusca > Bivalvia > Mytilida > Mytilidae > Mytilus > Mytilus trossulus. The sequence goes on along the minus strand of NC_086378.1, from coordinate 54,003,704 downwards.
TTTTTATCACAATTTTAATCAGATCAATTTCAAATTTTTGTAGTAAAACTTTTACCGTTCTTCAGTTATGTTCCTTTAAAACTTTGAATAATATGCAAGCTGGAGTATCATTCCCTATTTATCATGTATATTTTTTTATAAGATGCAGAGTTAAGAAACTTTAGTTGTTGCAAAGTTATTTAAAATTTGTCCATTTTCAAATTCTTTGAAAGGTTTTAGAAATGTATTTGTTAAAAAAATCGCAGCCTTAAACTTATAGTAACTTGAGAGATCTATAAATTGAGCCAAATTATATACATGTTTTATGTCAGTGAATACCACTGTTTGTGCATGTTTTGTTTTTTTTGGAGGGCGGGGGTCTTATTTGCGCAGTGCTCATAGTTTTTTAGTCGATCAATAAAATTCATTTAAAGCTTACAGACCAGCTATAAGGGCAAGAAGCTTATCAAGCACTCATGGTTTAGATTTTTATTAGACACACATTAATATACATATAAATGTACATTAAACAGAAAAAATATTGATGCAAGATGTCATTCAACTTTTACTCTTTTATGTATAGGACAAGAACTATAGAAGCTACAGAGAAATAATATACAGCAGAAATGATAGGCAATGTAAAATTTGCAGAAGCCAACTAAACCTAAATGGTAAGGCACCTTTTAATTTTAAAAAGTTATTGAACTTGAAAGATGATTACTAGTATCATGATTACTATAAAAATTCAAAGATGTGGTATATTAAATATGAAAACTATCACGGCTTTGAGAAAGAAATTGTAGGCCTGTTACGACCTTCACTAATGAGAAAATCAATACCCTATACTATAGTCAAAGTATAAAAGACCTAAAGATGAAACATTGAAACAATTCAAACTGTAAAACTAATCATGCTAATTGCCTAGTTTATAACAAAATAAATTACAAAAAATAAATATGACCGGTATGAAACAACAACAACAACAACCACTAAATTTTAGTGTCAGACTAAACTGATAAAAGCTACAGGCTCTGAACTTTGGACAGGCACAATAGGAATATGGCAAGGTTATATAAAAATAAGATGTGGTATGATTACCAATAAGACAACTCTTCACCAGACAACCAATGATGTAAATTTCCTGCAAACATGGACTTGACTACTGTAAATCAACTAATTTTTCGTGAATACTTTATCTTGCATTTTATACTTTCTAGTCTACATCACAGTTATTTATTTTTCTCGAGTTCAAGTTTACTTAATGTATTTTAATAAGGAAAGATACACATGAAAAACATTTATTGCTGTTTCTCTCTCCATTTATAACATTTTATTTGCTTTTTTTGTGTATTTATAGGTGATCAGACATCTCGGTTTTCATGATCAATAGGTCATTACTGAAGAGGAAACTTAAAGTTGAAATTTATTTACATAGTGCATAATTGGATTAATTTGAAATGGAATGTGTGCTTTCCTGCAAAAAAGAAATAGGAAATTTCAACATGTGATAATGACCATATAAAACAAAATGGAGTTCTATCATAGATACCCGAAAACACTATTGCATAAAAGCAACAACATATCTTAATCAAAACAAAGGAGAATGCAGAACAAAAAAGGAACACCAGTTTTATCCACTCATTTACATCGCTCCCTCATATCAAATATACAGAAGAAGATCATTGAAGAACAATTTGCAAAAATGATTTCTTTTAGAATTGAAGGGAATTGTTTAGTGAATGGAATAATGTATTCACTGAATTCTTACATAGTGGATTGAATAACTGTACACAAGCTGAAACAGAAGAAATTCTAATTTAAAATAACACGAAAAGTGTTTATTTTATTATTTAATCTGCAAATATATAAATATTTTTTTTAGAATGTCACAAATGATATAATGACATTCAAATTGGTTGCTTATTATTGTATCGCATTGAAACAATTACAAAGAAAACAAGCATTTGCTCCAAAAATTATAAATCAAAGTTAAATTTATATAAAAAGTATAAACAATACCTAGATCTAAACACTCAGACTGTATTATTTTCAATGTCATTAAAATTTTGAGTCAAACATTTATTATGAAATTTTTAAATATCATTTGCATCAATTCTACAGTCTTTTAATAATTATATTCATACTGTTTGTATACATGGTGTAGTGAAGAAATGTTTAACAAGTAAAAATAAGGAAAAACATTTCCTTGAGGGAAATTTGATGTTCAGAAATTTCCTTAGAGGAAATTTGAAGAACAATGATTTCCTCAGAGGAAATTTGTTGTCTTGAATTTTCCTCCAAGGAAAAGTGTTTGTCAAAAATTTCCTCACAGGAAAAAGTATTTCCTCAAAGGAAAATGTGAAGCTACAAATTTCCTCACAGGAAAAAGTATTTCCTCAAAGGAAAATTTGAAGCTGCAAATTTCCTCAAAGGAAAAAGAATTTCCTCTAAGGAAAAAGAATTTCCTCGAAGGAAAAAGAATTTCCTCTAAGGAAAAAGAATTTCCTCTAAGGAAAAAGAATTTCCTTTAAGGAAATAGAATTTCCTCAAAGGAAATAATTATGCAGCAAATTCCCTAAGGGAAATCTTTTTCCCTTGAGGAAAAAACAATTTCCCTTGAGGAAAAATCTTTTTCCTTCAGGGAAATTTGATTTCCCTTGAGGAAAAGTACTTTTCCTCTGAGGAAATTGTTGAAAAAAGGGGCATAACTTTTTCAACAGTGGTGCTAGAGCCAAAATTTTTTAGGACAAATATCAGGGAACCAATACCAACCAAGTTATCAACTTTGTTTTGACTTAACTCTAAAAATTAAGGTGACAACTTTTGCACTCAGCGGAATTGCAAACTTGTCCCGGAGACTGTTTATAGTTATTCTGTTTACTGTTCAGAATCTCATTTTTTATATGTTTCAAATGTGTTTAAGATTGGACATCTTAGATTAGAGAACAGACCAATTAACATAACATGTAAACATACAAATTGAATTTAATAATATAAATTAAAAACCAATTCTTCAGAGAACAATTGAAGGTCTTTTCACCTCGATAATAAGAATGGGTACCTCAAACTGATATAAAAAAAATGAGATTAATAGGTATATGCAGAAGACTTAATTGTTTTATAATGAACAAGAAAGAATTTAAAGCAAAGGTCAAAATATAGAACGTCAAGTTGACCTTGGCCTTGACCTCAATTTCAAGTTCAAAGGTCAGTGAACTCAAATTGGAAGGTCCGAGGTCAATCACTTGTATGGTTGTGGAGAAATAATGATTTCAAATACATAAGGGGAGAAAAATCCTATAAGGGTCAACCAAAACTCTTCGACTGCATAGGTTGAAGTTGCGCCTTATTGTAAACAGTAATTTGGCAAACATATCATATCATTAACTGTAACAGTTTCTTTTGAATGACGATAACAAGCAAAATTCAAAATTTATAACATGACCTTGACCTTTGACCTTGACCTCAATTACCTTCAAATGGATCAAGGACTTCATATCAAAAGACTTTAGGCCTCTACGACTTGTACCGTATGCATTTATCCAACATATCGACTATCTTTTAATAAATTTTCAAAGGGAAACAACTCCCATAAGATGTCTTCCGATCACTCCAGTCAAAATAAATCAAATCATTCTTAAGAGTAGACAAAAATAATTGGTTTACAGTTTGTAAAAATCTTTTACGGTTTTAGAGATATAACGATAACAAGAAAAAGGGGACGCGGGGATATAACTCCTATAAGAATAAGTGTTCGGTCACACAGGGTGAGTTTTGAAACTCCCATTACTGTACAACATCATTGGCCAAACATCCATTCGATATGTTGTAAAACAAAAAAGCATCTCAGACGGCAGAAGAAAAAAAAAATAATCAGAAGAAAAACAAAAGGTCTTTCCACGAAAAGTGGAAACACCTAATAAGAAAAAAAGATGATGGAGTACTGAGACACTTTTGGTTTGCATAATAGATTATCCGACTAAAAAATATATTGGATAGATGTCGAGTACACAGCAACCAAACGATAAGAATATAAACAAAGTAAAAGGTATGTCAAAAAGTTATGCATTTGCCTAGGTGAGATTTTATTTTAGACCAATCTCGAAAAATAATGCCACCTTGTAACTAAATAATCACTTTAAGTATAATATAAACAAATTTTGTATAGGTGACCGTACGCATATGTACATGTATTACCCTACGCAGCTTGTAAATATATGTTAGCTTAAATTAAAATCCAGTTTGCAAAGCGCTACATCATTAGACATAATTCTATTTTAAGATAATATTTAGTTAATATAACAGAATGAATTTCCGCTAGGATTACACAAATAAAACAAAACAATTGTTTAGTTAAAGCAACTAATTCACATGCATGGAGTCATTTCTAAAACCAAAATACTTTTTTTTATCTTAAATCTTAAATTTTATACAAGTATACATTTCCTTAAAATAACGACGATGGTCTATTTATAACTAAACTTCCTGTGTGAAGTTAACTCTGATCCTTATTTTCATCCGAGTACTTCGGACCAGATTATTTCCCACGATATGTTTTTTTTTTGTATTCTTGTTGTAACGAATCACTGTTTTGTGATTATGAAATCCAAATTGTACAGATGAATTTATTCTCTTCTTCTTTTTTAAGATGATAGGTTTCAAAACATTTTTATTAAACAAATGTTGTGCATTTTGTGTCTGTCAACGAACTTTTATTTATTTGTTTATGTCAAAATGAAATGTATATACTAGATTAATTTCAGTTTTTCACTTTTTAAGGAGATTCATCTTAAGATTTGAACGTACTGTCAAGACATTTTAATCAAATACTTCGATTTTCAAACATGTCAGGCTTTACTGAATTACTAAGTATTTCAAGTTGATTGTTTTTATTCACAAAATGACGAATTGTAAATACAAAGCCTTGACGAGCGTTTGTAAATATAAAATTTGTAAGGGTTCCGCGGAACCCAGTGTCTCGCCTACTTTTGTTGTAAATCGCAGGCTCAACAACAATGAGGAAAAAAATCAATAAAAATATTCCTCTTGATACTATCTTTTGATGGTAAGAAGCTTCTGTGCAAGTTTGGTAAAAATCTAGGATAGTTAATTAATCTTATAAATGTTTTGAAAATTTTAACTGCAGACTGTATGTAATATTAACTGGAAGAAATTTATAGACCATTTAAAAGTAAAATACAGAAGAAAGGGAGTTATACAACTTACGTTAAACACCAAAACCAGGCAACCAATCAAAACAAGTTTGTTTCGTTGGGTTTCTGTTTCGTAGAAATAATTCCGACACACCCGTTCTTAATCATAACATTTGCCCTGTCTATTGTCAGTAGCATGTTATTGGGGAATCTGTCTTCACTTTATTTATCAATCCGTCCGTTTTATTATTATTCCGATTGTGTTCTTTATTCTTGTATTTAATAGAAGATGCCCGTGAAATCGAGCTGCTATTTGCAACTGTTGAAACAAGTAGTGTGTGCAGAGTAACACCACGAGCGGTATACATTTTGTAAGTTAGAACCGTAGTAACATGTTAATGTATTTTAGAAGCATCTTCACATTTTAATAATCTAAATTCAACCTCAGTGTAATCTAGTCTGTTTTATTTTTATTTTTTTATTAAAAAGTGGCGAAATCATCGAATGATGTTTTTGTCAGTTTACAACGGAAATAATTTCAGAAAATTTATGTGTTTTTGAAATAAATTAACTTTTAAACTCAAAGAAAATCTTGAACAATCGAGTGTTAATTTATCTATTTTTGTCGAATACTAATTAGATGTTTGGCAATAAAAAAATAAGGAGCCGTGGAACGATTGCCAATGATACATGTACATAAAGTACGAATATGTAGAGTTCATATAAAGTAGATGTAAGAAATCATATTAGGCAAGTGTAAGACCTTCAACAATAAGAAACTCCCATACCGTATAGTAGGCTATAAAAGGCTCTGAAATGAAAAATATGAAATATTTTATTTCATAAAACTACTTTGAAAACTTTTCAATATTTCTCAACGACTCCTCCTTAGACATGAATGGATAAGGAAGTTGTCGGTATTTGTTATTTTATCGGGAAGAAGTAGAAATAATCCTCTTATTACTTTTCCTGTCGTCATAAGAGATGATTTCCGACTACATCACATTTCCATGTAATCCGAGGACGACAGTTTGTGTGTATGAAACGTAATGGAGTTAATTCACATTTTATTATTTTTTTGCGTCGAATTTCTTTCTGTGATGCTGGCTACTGGTAAGTTGTGTTAAAGTTTACTTTTCATATAAATTATGTAATCGTATAAGCAAAGGGATGACTATGTGTAAAACATACGTGAAATCTTCAAAGCAATACTTTGAAATAAGTTATTGTACTTTTATCAGGACCTTATAATATGTAACATATTTAATATCGTATATTTAGCTATCTGTATGTTGAGATTAAACATAACAAGATTGATTGATTGTTGTTTGCTTAACGTTCAGTGGCAAATATTTCATGCATGTTCATGACGAACTATCATGTATCGATTAATGCAAAGAAGTGGGTTTAAATAAAAATTAAATGAAAAAAAAACGGAGTCATGAAAAGACCCTAGAGGACAATATAAATTCTAACTAAACGCTAATCAAAACGGCTAGAACTGTTTTTTTGGTTGATAATGAAATCAGTTTTAATGGATGTGACAATAAAGGAGACCGCTTCATCAATAATAATAATAAAGAAGCTTATTGTTGTCTCTTTGACACATTCCCCATTTCCATTCTCAATTTTATTATAACTAGTTTACTTTAATAAAGGTTGAAAATGGTTCCTAGATCCATTTTTTATTGAAAGGGGGATATGTTGTAACATGACGATCAAGTTACACCCGTTAATTCAAGTTACACCCGTTAATTAAAGTACACACATGTTGGTAAATTATGAAATATTTATTTAATTAATCAATTTATTTAAATAATATTTAAATGTATACATTTAATATCTCTCTTCAACAGGACAATTCAAATGTCTCAACTCCGCGGATATGCTTGACTTATCTATCTGTTTCATTATCTTTCATTGATTTTCAGGTTATCCAGATCCACCAACAGATATCCGAATACATGTAAATGGAAGTACAGCTAAGGTCTCATGGACAATTCCTCCTAATCAAGGTGTAGAATGGTCTCGGATTTATCTTAACAATTCACAAGACGGTGATGTGGATCTAGATACAGGAAGAAAAGTTAAAGATGTCCAATATCCAACTTCAACCTTCGAAATAGCCAATCTGAAGATGTGTTTAGAATACAATGTTAGAATACAAGGTATTATAAGTCGAGGAGGATATACATATTCGTCAGAATTCACCACACACAAGTTTGTGATGAAAAGTGAGTGCTTTTTTCCTTAAGTATATTAACATAATTATTACCCTTGCTTGTCATGCTATTCACATGTAGTTACAGAGAGTGTTAATGTAGCTTATACGTCATGTAGTTCTTTGATTTCAGATAACTTGCATTTGTATTGTTTGGGTTATTTATATTCTACAACTGAAACATGATATAAATGTTAAGAGGTAGCGCCAAATTCAGAACTGAAACACTTAAAGACTTATGTTCCCCGAAAGTACACAAAAATAATAATTATTGATTGATTATTGATTTATTCTCGTCGATTCAACACAAAAAGGCTATACGGTGACGCTGGGAACAGTATATCTAACTTAATATATATGTTCCTGGGTGACGAGATAACAAATAAAAACAAAATCCATCTCAGATCAACTTTGCCAATTTTGAAATCTCAGCGTCAGAATAATATTAATTTAACCCTTAAATTTCCTCAAGTAACTATTACATCATTGTCTCCATCTATTAATACGAATGCTTTATTTGTCTTCAAATGATTGTGATAACAAAAAAAAATGATTTATATTTTCAGACACAACAGTTACTGCTAAAATGGACGAAAATGTGTTTTTAATATGGAGGACCGGTTTTACCGACACTAATATGTTCACTGTTGAAAAGAACAATAAAATAATATATACTTCACAATATGGCGATATACTTGAAAATAGTCCAAGCAAGAAGTACAAATTTGACAACATCACGACAGATGTAAGCACAATAAATATAACTGTTATACATGTGAATAAAATAGACGCTGGACTTTACCAAACAGTGAAAGATGGAAAAGTGAATGGGTGTTGTTTATTAGTTGTTACAGGTAGGATATTAAATTTAATTAAAACCAGGATACAAAATGAAAATGTTGATAAAATTAGAAAACTTATTTTTCCGATACCCTTGTAAATAAAGGTTCATAGTTTAAGCAAAATATGAACCAGCCTACTAACCATGCTAACAATCAATTTCATGTATATGACTATAAACAAGTTGACATTTTTTATACCACATCTCCTTTTTTATATCAGCTCAAGAACAACTAAAACAATTATGAATATGATATTTACAGCCGCAATGCTTATATATATATACTTTAATCTGTAAATTATACCGAAAATAACTCACCTCAAATCTTAATAAAAATAGAAAAAACTTTATTAACACGATATTCCGCAATAACAGGTGCATTACCCGATTTTATGTGCAATATTCCAGTAAGAATTTATTTATATGGTTTGTATATTGAATACTTTGACTTTTCACGAACTCTTTTTTAGTTTCTTTTCCAAATGACGAATGTCAATTATGAAACAATTTTTCATTCAACAATTTATTTAAAGATAACACCTCTATGAAAAATGAATCTATAGTTTTTCTTTTATATTTTATTCTCTCATATTCATTCATTCAATAACAACCAATTATACCATTATACTATAATATTCCATTTTCCTCCTTTTATTTGCTTTTATCTTCCATCATGTTCAAGGAATTAACATAACAATATCTATGTGATGTTTGTCGCTGGAATATATAGGCAGACAATTACTTAAACAAATGAAATTCACGTATTGAAATTTAACAAGATATTATGTTCATATTTGTATAAATATAAACTCCTCTGAATTTTTTTTTTAAATGCCATGCGTTCTGCAAAAATTTTAAGATTTTGTTTGAAATAACTATATTGGAATGATATTTTTTTTCAATTGATAAGTACTTGAGACAACTGTTAACAAAACATGTACCTTTGAGAAAGAAAAGAAATGTTATAAACATTGTATATTCAATTGTATGAATCTAATCAATTGCTATGCACAATTTCTTTTAAAATTAATCTATTTTAAATGGATCAACTGTTTAGATACAAGTACTCCAACGAAGAATATTTTCTTCATCAGTTATGTACTGTGAACATTTTCAGAAACTTAGGGCAATCATAATCAATGGGTTGTGGTCATTTGAAACACTATGAACTCGTTAAAATTTCTCTCTCAAATATATATATATATATATATATGATCAATTTGTCAATCGCCAAACCTAACAAATTGGAAAACAGTAACTTATTTGTAGATACTGTTATTATAAAAATAGTTTTGACAAAAATATTGCTACACGATGTCTCATCTTTGTTTTTGTGGAAAATATATTTTAGTCATAGTTTTTAATACTATTTTATTTCATCCTAAACAATGTGCAAATGGATATATATGTCAAATTAACCAATATCGACATGTGTGTGACGTTATTGTTACATCACCATTGAATCTTTTTTACGTTTCTAGGACTTAACCTCCGATTTAAAAAAAAAAAAGATCTATATAATGTGGTGAGGGATGATTGATTTAGAAATTTTTAATAATAAAATCGTAGTCTTGTTATTGTATTGTCCTATTATTCACAAATTCGTGTTTTGGAGAGACATAACTTACTAGTAAAATGTGTGTCTAATATATGTGAATTGTTAAACTACAAAATATGCTTAAAAAAAGAAGAAATCTCCCCTATGGAAATAAATAAATGTTGTGTTAAAGACAAATTTACCGCAAGACGAATCTTCAAATCACTCTCGTGGATTCGCACTGTAATCACAATCTTTTGATTTGATATTTTTCTCATCGTATTGAATACATATATTTGAACTTAAAATAATTTACAAATTGTTTGTTTTACAAACAATATAATAAATATCTTTACATTATTTCATTTGTTGATAAATATTTCAGATAAACCAACGAACCCAACTTTAACCATTGATCCCAAGCAACCATTTGTCAACAGCAGAGTTACTTTTACCTGTCATTCAATGGTACAACGATGGCCAGAGTATATACCTTCAAATTTGTCGTATTCATTTTTTGGAAACTCAAGAGGTGATGATGAAGGCAATAAGTTAATAATAAACACTCTTGATAAGTCGGATAAAGGAATGCACATATATTGTCAGGCAACTGATGATCGTGGGGAAGTATCTATCATGAGTGGTACTGTTACGCTTGATCCTTTTTGTAAGTATATTTATTGTATCAATCTTTTATGTCAACTGTTATAATAAAATAGGCATGTGTGGCATTTAAATGCTATACTCGTTGGTTGTTTCATACAAGACTCGCATTTCTTTCAATATAACGATTAATGCTCTTACAAATTGCAATTTCTAAATAAAGGTTATGTGATGATTATTTGCCAATCAGTATTTGTTTTGCTAATTTGTTGTTTCTTTACTTATTGGAATTGATTATCGCTCGATTTGTGTTTGAAAGTTGATGAACCAAGGGTATGTCAAAGAAAGTCTCGTCCTTTTGATAAAAAAGTTCATTGGAAGGTACCAATACCTTGTTGATAAATATCAGTGGGAAAGCCACGGATCGATTCTGCGCCTCCTTCCATATGACGTAACGGCCAGAAAATCAAGGGCGACAATCGCGATTTTTCATAGAGGGCGACAGTATCGCGCCATCGCGGCAATTTGTTTACATCGTGTACGTGTGATTTTTCGAGAAATTTATCATTAAAGACAATTAAACTTGTGTCATTTCATCATAAATTAGTTATATAGGTAAGTTTTACAGGTGACCATGCTATTTTTTCTTCTTATACGATTTTATTTTACAAGAAACGAACATCTGAAAGTGACAAGTGACGTTGTTAATTTGGAGATAAAAATATGGCGGGTGTTTTCCCCTTCTGAAAATAACTGACACATTTGCATCCTATTGGCTATTTAAATATAAAATGACCAAAAATAGTATCTATGATGATAGGAGTCCCTAAATATTTGCATAAATACCCATCACTCCGTGTCAAATTGTAACTGAGGCTGCGAAAAGGAAGCACACAAATCGACGCCATTTTTCAACAGATTAAGGTTTCTGAGCTCACGAAATCCTAGTATTATTGCTTTTAATGGTTAGTAGAAAGATATTAATACTATCCATAACATAATTTATTGATCTGATCGAGTTATGGCTACATGTTTGCCTCTTTTCGATTCTTAAATCCAGTAAATTTCCGTAGACCACATGTAAATAAACGCCCCTTTTCCAGCGTGAGACTTCAATATGAATAAAACTTCAATTTTGGCAGGCCAATGTTAGCATTTACATTTTAATTAAAGGTTTACAGTTGTGTAATGCATATGTGCTGATTTGTTTGGTTGTCTCGAATAGTAAAAAGGTTAATATTTTTATTTTTGAACCCAAAAAACACAAAAAACAAACAAAATAAAAATATAGCATCCCCAGGATAAAGGGGGGTTCCAAATATATGTCCCAATTCAAATGCATTGATCGTCCCCAAAAAGGAACCCTATCCCTGGATCTGCCACTGGGAACTATGATTATTAAAGCGTATAAAGAATTAGAGAATTATTACTATAGGAACAAGATAGGAGAAAATTTACCATAAAATAAGTAAAAAATAGAGCAAATGACATGCTAGTCCAAATAATTATGAAGTCTGACAAGACTACTTTTTTTCTGGGACGACTTCCTATGCATCCCAGAAAAAAATCAAAATATTCCTAGCAGCAAGCCTTAGGTCTGGTCATAATCATTTTGAACTATTGATGTGCTAATTTATATATTGAGGAAAGAGAAATTATGGACAAAAAGTAAAAAAAATAGAGACCAATGAACTAAAAGATTAAATGATAAAGAAATGCAGAACACCCCATCCAGACCCTTGTCTATGTGAACAACTGTACTATTATTTTTGCTGAATAGTGCATATGGGCATGTAAAATATCTTTTAAAGATTTCAGGTATATGAAATGTTCACCAGTAGGAAAGTATAAATTCTGTCCCTCCTTTCATGCTAAAAAAAAAATTATGTGATTTGTTGAATTTTATTGCCACCTTCAGTATTGGCTAGGTGTTGTAGCCAGGTTTTATTGGCGTTGGATACATTTATTATCAATTACTGGTATGGAGTATTAAAGATATGAATGATAATGAATGAAAAGTTATTTTTTAAGTAACAGATACCTGTAAGATAATTTAATGTTGCATATTACGTTATACTTTATAAACATTATTTATATCTATTAATAAGGTTGATATGTTATTATGGTGATGAATTTTAAATACTAAGTAAATGAATTTATAAGGGAGCTACCATTTGATTTTTATGGGGGGCTAGGATGAAAAATTTTGTCCTGTTTTTTTTTTTAGCAGTTATCTCTTTCCTACCTTTTTATTTTTCACTCTGTTCGGTCCTGTCTTTTTTTTTTTAGTTTATCCTGACTTTTTTTACCTAAATTGTCGTCCTGACTTTTTTTTTTTTTGCAATGTCTCATCCTGCTTTTTTTTTTTACCCAGAAAAATCAAATGGTAGCTCCCTAAGTAGAAAATTTTTCCAAACATCTGTTGGTGTGTATAAATAAGTATTACACCTTTTCTAGAGGACCTTTTTCGGGACGTCTGGATTGGGTATTTTTAAGCTCAGGATTTCAGGATTGATCCTTCGGATTCCAGTATTTCCTTTTAACATTTTTTTTTAAAATTTGGACCTCAGAAGATCATGTGTTTGTCAGTAGACAATTAAAATATATTATAATTTACCGATCATATTAGCAACTCTAGAGAAATTTGAAATTATATTCATTTGATAATATCATCTGCATAAATTATATATTTTCAGATAACAATAGGAATAAGAAGAGCAGGATTTCTATATTGAGGATTTACATGTATGGGACAGAGAACTATTTGACTTGATTTTACTTTAAAAAACTTTTTAATTTTAACAATAGTTCTCCTTAATTGTTTAAAATACTTTTTACATATTTTTGATTTTAACATTATTTTTATGACTTTGTATTTATTCATCATTTAATAAACTTTTATTTCTAAACATATTTATATTTTCAAATATACATACAATGTGAAACACCCCACCATTTTATATTGATAACGTGGGGTAAATGTACATGAGACACTATACTGTTGCAATACAATATTACTTAATGTCATTGAAAAACCTGAGATTCATTGATGCAAAGCTAGCATATTCATAGGGCCCCCCCTTTCATAGGAAAAAAATTGGTTGATTAAATAGGGAATCACTGGAGCGGGTCCCTCCTAAGTTATTCAGCAGCAGCAACCCCCCCCCCCCCCCCCCCCCCCCCCCCCCAAATAGAAAGTTTTGGATCGGTCACTAGTATCAGAAATATACATGTATATACTGTAGTATTTGAGACATAAGAAAAATAAAAGATATAAAAAGTCAAAATGATGGTCTTTTATTCTTTTTAAGGTTTGAATGACTTAAATGGAAAGTTTCTAGAACTGTTCACTTCTCCTAGACATAGTGAGGTCTCTCAAGTAGCCTATCATGACTTTTCACTGTTTTGCTTCCATGTAGATTTCAAAGTGTGGTAACCCCTGCACCTAAATAAATCATTTTCAGTAGATACATATTTCTTTTTTCAGACTTTTTGATGAAAAGTTTAAACTAATATACAAATTAGAAAAAAGAAAACTGATCAACTTGAACCCACAACATATAATTGATCTCATGTGCTCTGGAAGAGTGAGCAGATCCTGCTCCTTGTGTAGTATTATGAATGAGATGTCTATGTACCCTTTTCCTAGATGTAAACACATGATTTTGCAAATTATTGCAAATGTGTGCTTTAAGAATGGAGTAAAATGTGTGAAAAGGTATTCTATTGCAGAAAAATCAGCACACAGATATAGGAATGGTATGATTCTTAATAAACTATAGATCCTGTGTCCAAGATTTGTTTTCGTGTAAACTGGTGTAAAATAAAAATGTGGGTCAAGCAGTTATATCAATGCAACAAAACAGGATCACCAAAATCAGAGTGAGACATTCATATACCATTTTTAAATTAGACCTTGGAAGTGATATAGAATTTTGTTAATGCTTTAAATGGTCATATACATGTAGCTCTAACATGTATAAAGCATTTGATGTACTAGGCATTGGGCATTCCTATTGAATGTAAATCTCAAGCTCTCAAGAGTTAAATATGCCCCAGGGCCCAGAAACACTCAAACATGAATAGTTAGTCACAGTGTACATCAGGTTGCTTGATAAGAATGATAAGGACAGACATTTATAAACATGTGTGAGTAGTTAGGCAGGCAATATTTGTTGATTGGTACAATGTACATGTACTTTTTTTAAAATTGACAAGTTGAAACATTTCAGATTTATAATAATTTACAGAATTAAAGAATGACTGTAACCATTACCCTAAAAATTGGCTTAAAACAAAGACTAGCTGAGTGCTTACACTTTGCATTTTTGCATGCTTATTCAGACAACAACGTTTGACTAACTGAATTTTTTTGTTGAAAAAAGGGGGGTAGGTCTACTTCCAGACAATGGAAGTTATAATATATGGACAAATTCGTTCATAGATTAAACCAGTTTCAATGTACTACATACATCTCGCCCATAAATCTGTTATACTTCAGCAGCATAATTAAATAACTACAGAAAATGTGATACGAGGAGTTTGAGCAACTTGTAAACATCAACAAATGACGTTGTAAAGCCTTCAACCACTCAACATTTTGAGTAAAATATATTTAAAATCCTGAAAACATCATCACCCTTCGTTGTCTCAATCAATTTTGTGCTTAAAATTTGTAAAATATGACATAATTTGCTTGATTTTGCACCGAAATAACTCCGAAAACGTCTGAAAAATGTTGAATTTTGACCTCCGGTTGAAGTATTTATTATGTAAACAAGACTCAGAGTGACGGGGAATCCTGTACATAGTCATGTGCCCATATGTTTCTAGGTCACATTTATTTATATCTCGACCAATGAAAAGCTTTAGGATGCATTTGTGTCAGTTGTTTGTAGTCGTGGGGATTACCCGCGGTTTTTTGGAAATCAACGGAGGTAGTCTTTTGGTTTATCATATTTCAGTAACGGAGCACTTATTTGAATACCGAATTTGGCAGTCGTGTGACAAAATCTATTCTAATGAAAAATTAAACTCAAATACTGATGGATGATAAGTTGTTTTAATAGATTTATTGTCTGAAGCACAGGCTACGTTTTTGTTTACACGCTGGTTACAGCGCCACCTCAATTTTTTTAGATTATGTCCCCTTTCCCGCGGGACTACCGGAAGTAGCTCTTCAATGTCACTGGCTTTCCCACTGTATTCCGTATCAACTTCACAATAATACATGATGGTCTTGATGTATAGAGTCTGCGTACTGATGTAGTTTTTCGTCTTATCAACGTGTCATATTTGTATTTGTTCTATTACTAATATTACTTTTACAGTTGGAATGTTTTATGTGATATCCATTTATAGCTTTATTATTTAGAGCTTATTTATGGCTCAGTACTTAAACATCCCGTCAATTTGATTGTATTAGCATTCATTTTTTGCTGGTGTGTTTTGTATATGAGAATTTTTGTGTTTCTTTGTTTCTTATAACGTGACTCTGTACTTTAAAAGATCCCGTCAATATGATATTGTTCTATTATATGTCATTATGATATATTTTTATTATGAATTTGAAAATACAAGTGGCGGATCTAGCAATTTTCATAAGTGGGGGCCCCTGGCTGCCTAAGAGGGACGCGCTCCCGTCACACGTCAGTGATTCTCTATATAATCAACCATTTTTTTTCTCAAAAGGAAACACATGAATAATAGCTAACAAAAGGCACAAGGTTTAAAATTCAATACGGCAAAAGCACACCTTGTTCACACAAGACCCACTAGTGACGCCCAAATAAAAAAAGTTCGAAAAGTCAAAACAAGTACTGAGTTGTACAGCACTGAGGATCAAAAGTTCAAAAAGGTTGTGCCAAATACGAATAGGGTTTTCTGAATGGGATTAGAACGTCCTTAGTATTTAGAACAATTAAATGCTATTGCAAACAGTAAATACTATCAAATGAATATAAAAGAGATACATGATAAAACTGAAGTATTAACTAATTACAGAAAACAAAATCGGATACATTACATAAACCGAAACAAAAAAAAGACACACCTGACTTAGTCAATGCCTCAACGCAAAAAGTGAAGAAAATGACGTCACAAACGAAGTGGTGTAAAGGCACATGAAATGACGTCACATTTAAAATTCTAAAACAGCACATAAAAAAATGACGTCACATTTGGATGGGTAAAACTATTCTTTAAAAAAAAAAGATAACACCCATTACTTAACTGTATAGTCATTGTGGTGAATAAACTTCCACGAATAGTTGATCTAGTCTTTTACATACTGGTATGTCGTCACATGTCATATTTTGGATTCAAACTTCAGCAATAGTCACACTAAGACATTATTGTGTAATCATACGTTTTTTGATTGAGTTAAGTCTGCCAATTGATATTTCATCGTGTGTTTTTCTATGTTGCGATGTCATGCTATTGTTTCAGAAAAGGGGAGAAGGTTTGAATCTATTAAAATGTTTAATCCCGCTGCAAATGTTTGCACCTGTCCTAAGTCAGGAATCTGATGTACAGTAGTTGTCGTTTGTTTATGTAATATATACGTGTTTCTTTTTACGTTTTGTTTATATAGATTAGACCGTTTTCCCGTTTGAATGGTTTTACACTTAGTCTAGTAATTTTGTGGCCCTTTATAGCTTGTTGTTCGGTGTGAGCCAAGGCTCCGTGTTGAATGGTTTACTTTTTAAAATGTTATTTTGGATGGAGAGTTGTCTCATTGGCACTCACATCACATCTTCCTATATCTATTATGTACGCTTTAGAATGTAAAACATTTTGACAAAAGAAGATTGTAAGGTGAAGTATGAATGGTTTGTTTATATCGTTTACGAATTTCTGTAGAATATATTTACATAATCTTAACCAAGAAAGTCAACTAACGAATAGCCAGTAGCTAGCAAATCAAATTAATGCATTGTTTGTATTACACATTTCTTATCACACTTTATGCTTTCCACTTCTAAGTAGCATTATCCCAGAAGAACCTGCATACGGTGTGTATATCTCCCAATTGATACGATATCCCCGTGCGTGCATTTCCTATCATGATTTTCCTGATAAAGGCTTTTAGCTCACAAGGAAGCTATCAAATCAAGAGTTCCAAATGGTTAAGTTGAAAAATTTTACAGACGCCATCACGAGTTGGTGGACCGTTATGGAATAACCGTTTCACAAATGATATCGAATATGTTCCTAACGTCGTAACTACCATCCCTTTCCCTTTCATGAATGTGACCTACCGAATTAGACTTTGTTGTCTTATAAGCAACACCATGGGTGCAACATGGTGAGCAGGATCTGCTTACCCTTTCGGAGCACCTGAGATCACTCCTAGTTTTTGGTGGGGTTCGTGTTGTTTATTCTTTAGTTTTCTATGGTGTGTTATGTGCACTATTGTTTGTCTGTTTTGTCCTTTATGTTTTTTAGCCATGGCGATGTCAGTTTATTTTCGATTTATGAGTTTGACTGTCCCTCTGGTATCTTTCGTCCCTCTTTTATGCAGTGTTTTACGATAAATATCTCTTTATGCATAAAATAGATATCAAGCCTGAACAACAGGTGAATATCTCCTTTCGTTATTAAAAAAGGAATATTGACGGATATTATTGTTAATGATACGCAAAGAAGTTTAATAAAAATAATAATGATGATAATAATAAACTACTGTATTCCATAATAGCTTAAACATGAATTAATGTTGTTATTTTGTTTTACCTTTTCACGTGTGGGTGTAAAATATGTTACATATATTCTGTTCATTGATTATTAAATAGCCTTTTTATCTCAAAACAAACAGCTTTAACTTTTATAAAGCAGCTAAGTTCGCATCTGGTTTATAATGGAGGGCATGTTCTTTTTATTGTTATCCTGTTTAAAGTTTAATTGAATGTTTTTCATGGTTTCTACTCAACATTATCATATGTTATCTTATTGATGTAGATGGTCCGGACAATGTTGAGCTGCAACCTGGATTCACAGCTCTCAATGTTACAGAAGGAACTACATTAGGTCCTATTAATTGTACTGCAACCTGCTATCCGACATGTTTATTCGACTGGAAACTAAACAGAACAGGTACTTTTGTATCTGTCCTCTCCAGTGAAACTCTATTTTTAGCAAACATAACGAAGCAACAGGCCGGGACCTACCGTTGTCGTGTTGATCATCGTTATGATAATGATAAAAAGCACTGGAAAAGAACAGATATATCAGTGAATGTACAGTGTAAGTTTAAACGTAGTGATAATAATGTAAAAAGTAACATTTCAAAAATCTTTTAATCGAATTATGACAATTTTCTATTTAAAAAGTATCTGAACACTATCTGTCTTACGTTAATGTAAACCGTATCCTTTAATTTTTTTTTTCTTTTCGATTTGTTGCATCTACTCAAAATAGCATAATGTCTGCATTTTGTATTCGTACTAACATTGTTAATGTATAGATTTAAACAACGTTTAGCTCTGGGGGGTGTTTGATACAACATAGAGCGAACAATAAATGTCGATTTAATGCCGGCGTCACACATTTCTCTATTCTAGAAAATGATATAAAATAGGGAAATATTGTATAACTGATAAAACACAACTATCTACCAGAGATCAAACACGGAATGTTTTGAACAAAGATTAAGGTAAAGAAAATAGATCGGAGTCGAATGTGATTATATTCCTGTGTTTTTTTTCAATCGTTTATTTGGATCAATATGCAGATTTGTCAACAAAGTCGTAAAAAGAGGAGAACATTGATCTTAAACTTAACTGATCATTACAGTAACTATGATACAATTACATTCAAAAATAATGATCGTGTTCTGTTGATGGATGATCGTCCTTGTATTGTTGAATACACTGTTTGTTTTTTATTGTTTAAAAATCTTCTTAACAATAACAAACAATCTCGGGTTGTTGTCTCTTTGACACATTCATCATTTCCATTCGCAATTTTATTATAAAGGTAAATATCATGAAAGATAATCTGTTCATTTTGATATGGTCCCTACTGTAGACCCATATGGTATTTAACATTAGCGTCAAATTTGTATTGACTTTTCTAACACGTCTAATGGAGTCAACAAGACAGTTGATATAACCAGGCGATATAACCAGTTTTGGCGTCAACAATGTAACGAAAGATAAACCAAAATCGTGTATGGTCCGATAAGCGTAAGGAATTTAATTTACGAACAAACAGGACATGTAATACTTGAGTTATATGTTTACCGCATTAGACAAGGAATAGACTAGAAATAGATTACCTAAGCCGTATTTTGCAAAACTGTTTTTGAAATTTCGGGTTTATGATACTCTTCAACTTTGTTTTTGCTTGGCTTTATAACCATTTTGATTTGAGCGTAACTGATGAGTCTTTGATAGACGAAACGCGTTCTGGCGTATATAATTATATGATTACTATTATAACTAAGAAAGGGGTAAAGTTTTGCACGGTATTTTATTTCATTTTTTAAGTTAATTAAATGTGCAAAAATAAACTATCAAATAATTTGTACACTCAGGTCAATAATATAAACTCATTGTTTGATTCATGAATAAAGCTCATTTTCGAATAGTTTTTGCATTTAAATCGAGAACATATATACGTTTACTATATATACTTTTTGTGATGGAGTATTGATTGTTTCGTTTCAGATTCTCCAAAAATTAATTCATTTTGGATAAATAGTGAGATAAACCCTTCAACTCATAGTTTTAATGAAGACACGAACCCAAGGATTGTACTTCGTATTGAAAGTAACCCAGATCCGCAATTAGAAGTAAACTCATCTTTGTTGACGGGTTCACCATTAAGTTATACAAAAATGTCAAATGGAGATTTCTCAACAGAACTACCATCTCTAAGATGCGAAGACTCTGGAATATTTACCATACAAGCACGAAATGGTATAGCATATGGGGATAACAAAACAGTAAACTTAACAATATTGTGTAAGTTTAAATAAAAAGTTGCAAGAGTGTATCTTTGTTTATCAAAAGATCTGTCAATATTTATTAGAATTGAATCATGTATTTATAACTGTTTGATTAATGAACAATTACTTTCAACATGTTAAAGGTAGAAAAAGAACAACTTAATTTTCACATTTGACAAAACATGCACTTAATGTTAGTCATGCTGGACATCATATCGCATATTTTAACTAGTTTGTAAAACACGCATAATGAAAACAAGCAATGACTTTGCAAGGAAAATAAAAATAGTCACGAAAAAAGTCCTTTATTTTGACAATGTGTTACTTGACAGCCCTTCCATATTTATATCTCCATGTTTTATGCCTCATACAGCTATAGCAAGTTAGAAGGGGGAAGGGGATTACACCGTACAGAAATAAGGGTCATACATTTTTTAAAGTAAAGATGTCATTTGGGCCAGCTAAGAAAGGTTAAAAAGTGGCACTTTGGAGGTGTCAAAAGATTGAAAGACCCCCTAACCATAACATTGCACACCTTTATGAGGGTTTTTTTTTACGAGAATTGTGAACATGCAGAGAACATGACAGTCTTTCTTCGTCGGATGTGACGTCTTCATTCTGAACAGACATGGCTGCGTAATTGTACATCTAAAAAAACAGACACCCCACACATATTTATATTTCTCATTCAATATCTATGTTAGGTAAACATCATTTGAGTACATGTAATACTTCAAGCTGTATCTGCAAGATTATTTGTATTTGTAGGCTACCCATTGTATGACATTTTGTTGTTATCATAGAAATTCCACATTTAAATGTTTAACGCAAATTCAGTTCTACGGAATCACATGTAGGCATTGACAAAACTCCGAAATCAAATACATGTATTGTGGGAAATATGAATTTAATCTCAATTCACAAAGGACAACAAATAAAAAAAGAAAGGTTTAATAAAACATAAAAACAATATTAGAACATTTGTTAAAAACAAAAATGTTTTTAATTAAATGAAATATTTTAAAATATTCTTTCTTTTGTGTTGATATTTAAATTTCTATTGCAGGTAAACCTCGGAATGTAAAAAAAGATCACACAATAGGAGCACAGATCAACAACGAATTACACATTATAATGCATGTAGTATCATTTCCAGCGCCAAATGTAACGTGGATGCGTACGCCATCATACATATGGAGGGTAAGAAGAGACACATACGATTACAGATACAACATTAGTTCTACCATACAAATAACGTCGGAAAAAGGTTTTGGTGATTACGGACTAAGAATATGCAATACAGAAGGATGCATTGAGGAACATATCACTGTGAAGCCGGAAGGTTATTAATTATTTATGTAGATATTCAATATTCTTAAATGATTATAAAAGTATCAATATATTAAGTATTATCAGTATCCTTTAATCAGTAATTATTGCAATTATGATCTTTAGAATTGCTTTTATTATTGTTATTGACATTATTGGTGGTAGTAATCAATGTAGTAGTAGTAGTAGTAGTAGTAGAAGTAGTGTGCCAAAATTTGTAGTGAATTTCATTTATTATGTTTTCAAAGCTATATTATTTGGCATTAACTATACTATCATGGTCACAGAGAAAATTACAGGTAAATAAATACACAGCCTATAAGGTGAACGTCTCATGTTTGTGTGCTCATCTAACATTAGCAGTACAATATATTTAAATTCAAAATTATCTTAGTTTTTCCTCCAAACTAACAATATAATGATTTACCAACATTCTAAGACAAACTAAATGTTGTTTTTGTCTGTATTTGCTGAAAAAGGTAATTAATATTGTCAAAACAAAATCCCAATGTTCAATCAAATGAGATGTTGTTAAAAAAAAAAAGAGGTCAAATTGTCAGTGCAGTTACGTTAAATACACGAAGAGAGTTTTTTTATAATATTCTCAAGGCTTGTGGACTTTTAAAGATTCTCTTTCTGTATAACCGAAGCTTAACTATTGTTGCAAACCTTAAATAATCTCTGGCTTCTTATTATTGTATTGGTGATGTTGTTTCATCACTTCATCAACCATCCTCAATTAGTTATGTTTCATTTTCCAATAACATTTATTCATCAACATTCTAAGGCATGTGCATGAACACATTTTTGAAAACTGCCTCAAGATGCTTAAAATCATTTACTTTCTTGATGTTTATCAAATGATATTCAATTTGTTTTAAAATACTTCAAATTCAAATGCCTTGTTACCTTAAACTTTACAGTTCATCGGTGTAAATACAGAATTTCACAATAACCAAGAACACGGACAAATAATGTTCATGTTATGATATTGTGTCTGATTTTAAATGCAGCAAAAATATATTTCCTAAATTGGTTAACTGTTTGATGTTATTTTAACGAAACAAATCAATGAATTCTAAACACACTAGGCCTAGATCAGGAGTATTTCTAAATACATTTTACTCTAAGTTCCTTATATTTCGTACAGACCAAGATGAAATGAAATTCGTTTTCAATACACTGACGGAAAATTGTACTTATTCAACGTGAAGTCAATGATTTGGTAGAGTCAAGTTTCAACTGCAAAAGAATTAGAAGAAAGTCTTAGTTTTGAAATTGTTTCCCAGTACAAAGTAGCAATATACTTTGTCAAATAATATCGTAAATCAAAGCTGTTTATGATGTATTTATAGATACGTATTTATAGGTACGTACCGGCTACTGACATACGGTATATATCGCCGGTTTTTTAATATCCAAACTTCGATGTTTAATAAGATGAATATCAGTCTCAGATGCGAGTTCTGATTGTTTAATTCAAATATCTCTAAGTTTGATGTTGTTTTGTTCATCTGTATTTAACTTTGCCCATTAGCATATTTTTCAATGTTTTGAATCAATATCTATACAATTTGGAAATTAGTATGGCGTTCATTATCACTGAACTAGTATATATTTGTTTATGGGCCAGCTGAAGGACGCCTCCGGGTGCGGGAATGTCTCGCTACATTGAAGACCTGCTGGTGAACTTCTGCTGTTGTTTTTATTTGGTCGGGTTGTTGTCTCTTTGACACATTCCCCATTTCCATTCTCAATTTTACATTTCTTTATATATAAAAACAGAGCTTAAATAACAGTAAATTGTAACGCATTCTCAGTTGTTTGGGTGAGTATTTAGATTTTCTTATTATCTAATAAATTTTACTGGCCTCTAATACACTTATCGGTTTTAAATAGGAAGGTTCAATCTGAAAATTATTTACATAGACAAAAATAATTTTTACGTTAGTTCTGGAAAGTTCCGTTTTAAATTGTAATGCAGTTTATAAAAATTATATAAGGACAGTGGATTAATAGAGTTTTTAAAAGGTATGCCTAGCCAGAAAAAAGATTTAAAATAAAAGAAAGGTAGGCAACAAAAGATTCAAAATAGTAAAACTACAAAACGAAAACTTTGTATGCAGTGACCTCAACTACTAGTCTAGACCTCTCGATAGAATTTCGGCCGCGCACAGCACAAGTGCGAGAGCAATGCTGCGATGAAAATGACTGTAAAAAAAATTATACTTGCTATACCGATGACACCCGCCGTGTTACTCAGGTTTAGGTTATTGATTTTCCATAATTTATTTATAAGTTGCAAATATTTTATGTATATATATTCGGGCTAGTTTTGAAACTTAAAAGATGACAAACTTAACCAATTTATTTACTTTCGCT
Source organism: Mytilus trossulus (assembly GCF_036588685.1). NCBI lineage: Eukaryota > Metazoa > Mollusca > Bivalvia > Mytilida > Mytilidae > Mytilus > Mytilus trossulus. The sequence continues at coordinate 53,979,710 of NC_086378.1, read as the reverse complement.
TTATGATAGTTTATGGTTATATGTATCGTCAAATAAAAAAAACCAAGTTTAATGTTATGATATAGTATTACTTGAATGACGATGCTTCACTAAAATCAAGTCGAATACGTGCTTTTTGGTTGTTAAAGCAAACCCTTCTGCATTATCAAAAGCGTCATAATTGATTGCTGTTTATTTATTGTATTCTTGTAAATTAATTGATTTATTTATTGTCTTCTTTTGAACTAATTTTCCGATATTTGACCGTAAACAGTGAACCCAACTTCAATACGTATAATTAGATTTTTTGCCATCGCAAGGCGTAAGTGCTGGCGGAAAACCAGGATGAAAAAAAGTAAAAAAAGCATGCACTGAATGGTACATTCATGTAGGATTAACTGATTTTGAAAGTATAATTTCTAAACAACAAATAATTTAATAAATGTTAAGGAGAAGTATAATCAACAAATGGAAAATCTTTGGAAATATTTAAAACAATATAGCAAGGCTCTATTAAAATCTCTTTTTTGTCACAAGCTCTGCGTGATTTGTTAAAATTATGTTGAATGTCGCGATCTACGACCACACACTCAAAAGTTAAGAAGATTATGATCAGCAATCACTGACTTGAAGATAATGTGTCCGTAATACGTTGAAGATTCATACATGCATGGTTTCAATAATTTCGATAACACTTAAATTTAGAAAAAACACAATAGTTTCATAAGACTTTAAATCTACGGTTATATTTTGATATTTTTATTTGGAAATTGTGAATAATGTGCACAGTAGATATTGTAGATATTTATTTACCTTAGGTACATCCATAACAAAATTTCTTGTGCTTCTATTCAGATAGACCAGAAGCACCGCAAAATGTTTCTTATGAAGCAACAACATTTAGATCAGTTAATCTTTCCTGGATTGCTGGATTCAATGGAGGTCATCGACAAAATTTTTCTGTCCAGTTTAAAACTGTTGATGATGACAATTGGGACACCAGAATTGTGCAAACTAGTGACACAGGAACCGGCAGTAAGGTATACTACACATTGGATCTGCTTAAACCTGACACTCTGTATCAAGTTATGGTTTTGTCAACAAACAAACATGGAAAAAGGAATGCATCTCTTGAATTCAAAACGGAAGGTAAGCTCATAAATCAGATAAGTCATTTTGTTTCTAGTTTGTATGTGTGGTGTTTTACTTGTCGTTTGTTGTTTTATCGTTTGTATTATAATGTTTTTTGTATTTTGAATTTGTTGAGTAATTGATATTTTATTACTTTTTTAAATATTTATGCTAACGGACGGTCATATATCAATCAAGATCAAAATGCCGAAAAAGCTATACAAATTGTCTATGTTTTTTTTATCTGTAATGTAATTCAACAACAAAAAAACCACGATATCAAAACACATACAACTGTGAACCTTTTTGTAAACTAAGATGATTAATGCAAAGGATACTTTAAGAACCTGCTTTTCAAGATAAAGATAAAACCTGTACTGATACCTATGAATTAACATTTAGTCTTGTATTGTACGGGATGTAGTCACTGTAGACTTAAAATGACCAATAGTTTACATTTCACTTGTGTGTAGCTGTCTCGATGGCAATCTTACTGATTCTTTAGTTCTATTTTTCATTAATAAAATGTTTCTCTCTTTGATGTCATTGATATAATTTGCTGTTGATTTTTTGTTTAAAAAAGAAATGTATATGCAAACAATTGAATGAGCATATATGTATTGAAGCCCAAGCAAGGCATTTTATTGTTATTCCTTTTGTAATTATTTTGATATTTGATACTCAAATATTATAAAAACAAATAAGTTGTACCATTTACTAATATATTTGGACAATACCACACTTTGTGTAGGACTATGTAAAGTGAATGAATTTGTATTGTTAAAGATAGAAACCATTTATGTGATGGTATGAGTGCTAATCATTTTCACAAAATTTTAAAACAAAAACCTTTGATCAAGTATTGTTAATTGACGAACACAAATACTTTATAAATAATATTTTAATTTACATTTCTAGAATACTATTGATTTTCATCAAGTTTCAATAATACACATGCTCAATCAAACCTTTAAGTTGACTATTTTCTCTTTATATTTAAGTGGAACCAACCTTATCATCACCATCGTCAACCTCGGTTTCGCCGTTATCAATTGGAATCGGAAGTGGCATTGCAGTTTTAGTTTTAACTATCATTGTGTTAGTGTTTATCATGAGAAGAAAGAAAACCAGCCAAACTGGTATGTAAATATAGGCATTAATATATATACAATTACATATGAAACATGATCTACATACTCTCCCGGAGCACCTGAGACCACCCCAAGTTTTTTAATGGGATATGTGCTGCTAAGTATATATCTTTCTATTTTCGTTCTGTGTACGATTTTTAGCTCACCTGGCCCGAAGGGCCAAGTGAGCTTTTCTCATCACTTGGCGTCCGTCGTCCGTCGTCGTCCGTCGTCGTCCGTCGTCGTTAACTTTTACAAAAATCTTCTCCTCTGAAACTACTGGGCCAAATCAAACCAAACTTGGCCACAATCATCATTGGGGTATCTAGTTTAAAAAATGTGTGGCGTGACCCGGTCAACCAACCAAGATGGCCGCCACGGCTAAAAATAGAACATAGGGGTAAAATGCAGTTTTTGGCTTATAACTGAAAAACCAAAGCATTTAGAGCAAATCTGACATGGGGGTAAAAATGATTATCAGGTCAAGATCTATCTGCCCTGAAATTTTCAGATGAATCGGTCAATCGGTTGTTGGGTTGCTGCCCCTGAATTGGTAATTTTGAAGAAATTTTGCTGTTTTTGGTTATTATCTTGAATATTATTATAGTTAGAGATAAACTGTAAACAGCAATAATGTTCAGCAAAGTAAGATCTACAAATAAGTCAGCATGACCAAAATGGTCAGTTGACCCGTTTAGGAGTTATTGCCCTTTATAGTCAATTTTTAACCATTTTTCGTTAATTAAAGTAATCTTTTACAAAAATCTTCTCCTCTGAAACTACTTGGCCAAATTAATCCAAACTTGGCCACAATCATCTTTGGGGTATCTAGTTTAAAAAATGCGTGGCGTGACCTGGTCAACCAACCAAGATGGCCGCCATGGCTAAAAATAGAACAAAGGGGTAAAATGCAGTTTTTGGCTTATAACTCAAAAACCAAAGCATTTTGAGGAAATCTAACATGGGATAAAAATGTTTATCAGGTCAAGATCTATCTGCCCTAAAATTTTCAGATGAATCGGTCAATCGGTTGTTGGGTCGCTGCCCCTGAATTGGTAATTTTGAGGAAATTTTGCTGTTTTTGGTTATTATCTTGAATATTATTATAGATAAAGATAAACTGTACACAACAATAATGTTCAGCAAAGTAAGATCTACAAATAAGTCAACATTACCAAAATGGTCAGTTGACCCGTTTAGGAGTTATTGCCCTTTATAGTCAATTTTTAACCATTTTTCGTAAATTAAAGTAATCTTTTACAAAAATCTTCTCCTCTGAAACTACTTGGCCAAATTAATCCAAACTTGGCCACAATCATCTTTGGGGTATCTAGTTTAAAAAATGTGTGGCGTGACCTGGTCAACCAACCAAGATGGCCGCCACCGCTAAAAATAGAACATAGGGGTAAAATGCAGTTTTTGGCTTATAACTCAAAAACCAAAGCATTTTGAGGAAATCTGACATGGGATAAAAATGTTTATCAGGTCAAGAACTATCTGCCCTGAAATTTTCAGATGAATCGGTCAATCGGTTGTTGGGTTGCTGCCCCTGAATTGGTAATTTTGAGGAAATTTTGCTGTTTTTCGTTATTATCTTGAATATTATTATAGATAGAGATAAATTGTAAACAGCAATAATGTTCAGCAAAGTAAGTTCTACAAATAAGTCAACATGACCAAAATGGTCAGTTGATCCCTTTTGGAGTTATTGCCCTTTATAGTCAATCTTTAACCATTTTTCATAAATCTAAGTAATCTTTTACAAAATCTCCACTGAAACTACTAGGCCACAATCATCTTTGGGGTATCTAGTTTGAAAAATGTGTCCGATGACCTGGCCATTCAACCAAGATGGCCGCCACGGCTAAAAATAGAACATAGGGGTAAAATGCAGTTTTTTGCTTATAACTATGAAATCAAAGCATCTAGAGCAAATCTGACAAGAAGTTAAATTGTTAATCAAGTCAATATCTATCTGCCCTGAATTTTTCAGATGAATTGGACAACTGGTTGTTGGGTTGCTGCCCTCCAATTGGTAATTTTTAAAGAAATTTTGCCGTTTTTGGTTATCTTGAATACTATTATAGATAGCGATAAACTGTAAACAGAAATAATGTTCAGCAAAGTAAGATCTACAAATAAGTCAACATGACCTAAATGGTCAATTGACCCCTTAAGGAGTTATTGCCCTTTATAGTCAATTTTTAACAATTTTCATTAATTTGGTAAATTTATGTAAATTTTTACCAAATATAGTTCTCTGTTACTAATGGGCAAAGTTCATGATAGATATAATTGTAAGAAGCAAAATCGTTCAGTAAAGTAAGAACTTCAAACACATCACCATCACCAAAATACAATTTTGTCATGAATCAATTTGTGTCCTTTGTTTAATATGCACATAGACCAAGGTGAGCGACACAGGCTCTTTAGAGCCTCTAGTTTTGTCAGCTTGTCTTTTTCTTTTGAAGCCATATGGCGTTGTAACATTGTACTTTTATTGTCGTTTTGTGAGTTTTAAAGTCCCTCTGGTATCTTTCGCCTGTTTTTTTCAAGGCTAATGATTTGTATAAGGCATATATAATTTTGTGTTTGTTAATCAGGGTATTTTTTTATCTATTGGGGGTCCGTGTGCAGGTAAAATTGCTTTATTACATTGAAATATAAATTAAGATTAATCATTCCATTATAAGATAATTCGTGCTGGAAAATGAAAGAAACAGAAAACATTTTTGTCTTTCCCAAATGTGCATAAACAAATACAAACTTGTCCGACCATGTGTATATGAGGTGTTTTTAGTGACCGTATTGAGATAAAAGAAAACCGCATCTAACATTTCTCTGTCAATTTGCAGTATCTACCAGTGTCTATTAATAATCAGTTGTCACAAATTTACAAATTAAATGTCTATGTTCACAGTTTGGGAAGCACAATGTAGGTATGGTTCATAGTTACAGATTATTTTTCAAGTTGGAATCTTCTATTCTTTTAAAAATTTGCTATTTCATTATTAAATAAATTTTCATATGGGTTTTCCAAATTTCTTTTGTATATTAGCCTATTATCTGTATCCTTATGTTGGTCATCAATGTCTTAACCGTTTTTATTTCTGGCATGACTAACATGAGTAACACGAGTAAATACCTGCATTATGTAAAGTTTTGCCACATTTAGTGTTTCATTTAGTAGGGGGCTAGTTTCTTCTCTTGAACGTCGATCACGAAAAAGAAGACTGTCATTTTATAAAGCCATACAAAAACTGCCTTGTTCAGATCGAACAACTACATTAGAGTATGTTGTTACTCCTACCGTCTCCTAACGTTGACTCATTAAATTTATTTAGTACTTTATCAAGCGGACTTTTGCCAATGAAATTGAACTCATCATAGATACCAGGATTAAAAAATATATGTACGCCAGACGTGCGTTTCGTCTACAAAAGACTCATCAGTGACGCTCGAACCAAAAAACGTTTGAAAGGCCAAATAAAGACCAAGTTGGAGAGCATTGAGAACCAAGAAAAATCCTAATAGTTTTGCCAAATGCAGCTAAGGTTATCTATTCCGGAGGTAGAAAAGCCTTTGTTTTTCAAAAAATCTTATATTAAAGTTTTATTAACAGTTAATTTATAATTATGAACATATCAATGATAACGCAAGGCAACACAGGAGATGACAAGAGTGTCTACTTTTTTTTTTATAATTTTTATCTTTTCTAATTGAAGCGTTATACAATGATGAGTATATCTGTATATCATATTTTACTGTTATAAGTTACTATTGGTATTACTATAATAAGCTCATCACCGGTATTACACATTGTTAATTCGTCAAGATCAAGAACATTATAATCTTGTCATTCTGAATGTTTACATTACGAACGCATATAGTGGTATTGGATTTTTTAAAAGTCAACATCGAATAGTGATACCCAAAGGATAATACACATACATACACTTCAATTTTTTGTTTCAAAAACCATGCATTTGTAGAGAATGTACTAGATAAGACCTATAAAAACGAATTTTACAACCGGTTAAACAGGTAGACAAAACTGTTCGATTTGACAACACTAGTTTGTATGGAATACATATTTTTTTTTATAGATTATGCTAATCTTGTGCTGAATGAATAGTGTAGCCTTTCTTATTAGCATTATAAGTAAATATGTTCGAAGTACATCGTTGCATTTATGATAGAAATAAAAACTGCTTCCCATTAGAAATGAATGGGGGAAAAAAGTGAACATACATCACTTTCATTTTATTTCAGAATCAAAAGAATGCAGTGTATTGTATGCAGAAGTTGATAAGGAACAACATAAAGGCAAACAGCGCAAGCCAGGTAACTATCAAGGTGAAACAGGTGTAACATGTATAATTTAAATAAACCTAACATGCTAATTAGTTTGTTTTCTAAACATGATTATTTACAAACGACAAACAACCGACGTGGTCATATTTAAATCTTAAACTTCCCGATAATTTTTGTTTATAATTTACAACTTTTAAACTCTAATTTTCGGTAAAAAGATGATGTTCATTCAGTAAATAAACGCATCTATCCAATCTACTTAAAGATAAAGGATACACCACATACGGTTAAGTCGGTCTCATATCTTGACTAACATCTAGAAATGGATAGTTATTGTTTGGTTAAACCAAAACTTAACGACAAAAGAGATGATTCCCGCTTTTCAATATTGAACTTTTCATTTCTAAGTAGCTTCATTCCAGCAGCACCTGCATACGTGATATTTATCTCCCTATTGATACGATAGTCCCGTGCTTGCATTTCCTATAATGATTTTCTTGATGAGAGTTGCTGCTCACAAAGAAGCTATTAAACCAAGAGTTCCGAAAGGTGAAGTTGAAATCATCCCTTTGTAAATTTTACGGACGCCAACACGAGTTGGTTGACCGTTATGGAATAAACGTTTCACAAATGATATCGAATATGTTCCTTACGTCGTAAATACAATCTCCTTTCCGTTCATGAGTGTGACCTAACGAATTTGACTATTTACCGGATTTGTTATAACACGAGAAACACGACGTGGAGCAATATCTGCTTACCCTTCCGGAGCACCATATATAACTCCTAGTGTTTGGTGGGGGTTCGTATTTTTTATGCTTTAGTTTTCTATGATGTATCATGTGTACTATTGTTTGTCTGTTTTAATTTTTAATTTTTAGCCATGGCGTTGTCAGTTTATTTTCAATTTATTAGTTTGACTGTCCCTCTAGTATCTTTCGTCCCTCTTATACAAAAAAAACGACGATTGCTTGCTTTAGGAAGATGAAAGATTATAGCAAAGGTTTACACTGCCAAGATTACTTTGAAAATCTTTAAAATTGATCTAACAAAGAGAATGTCATAATATGACATTTGGTTTAACGTAAACTAGGGATATCTACAAAAGCTAAACATTTTGTAATTATTGGCTTATAACAGAATATAATAAGTGACTGACTGGTAATGATGTGTTTTATAATTTTTTAAAAACCACTTTGAACGAATCTTCTTACACTTTCTGGTATAACAGAGATATATGCACATGAAGGTATGTTTGTTCTCGTTTCATATGGTAATATTTAATTTCACGTTATGAAAATTAGGATTCATTGTTTATATAAATGTGCATGCAAACGATTGCCGTTATCAAATAAAAAGCTATTTTCAAAAACATAACACGCAACAGAACTGTACCGGGGGATGTTAATAGTCCATAATGACTAGGTAACTATTAGCTGGAAAATTGCCTGAGACAGCACCAAAGAAATACAATAGTACAAATATTTCTTTCTGCTCTATTTTCTATCAGAACTTAAATGTGTTAACCTAGACTAATGAATAGCCCTGTTTCAATTCTTTTTTTTTTTATTTAGTTAAAGAAGATTCAGACGAACCTGCCAATGCAGAATATGCTTCTGTTGTTAAATCCAAATCTAAAAAGGTACACTACAAAGGTAAGTCACTTTCCTAAATTTTCCGAGTTCAGTTACATTGTTACTTATTTAGTTTCCTAAAAAATGTATTGCAGTTTTATAGTTAAGTCTTCGATACTTAGGTATGTTGATTAAACAAAAGTCATGAATACTTAACCATCAGCTTGGTCTATTTTGTGAATTTGTTTTCACTGAATTTTAATATTGATAAAATTACAGCCGTAAAGTGAACTGTGCAATATAATCAAATTCGAATAATAGATAATTGTAATAAGACTTGGATTCCCCACAAAAAAAGGGCTTAAGTTAAAACTTGAAATGCTTATCTTCATACCATCCTAATTTTTGTTTATTTTTATAAGAAATTTTAAACAGCATAAGAAAATCGGTCTGGAACATGATTTCCTAGCAAACACATTAACTTCAGAATATGACAAAAGACAATAACTGGCGAGATTTCAGACAATAAATATTTGTATTATATAAAATATTCATTTTAATTTCAAACCCCTTATTTTGATACTTATCTATTTTATAAAACGTACATTAATGATCATACTCTTGTTTGTATTCAGAAAGGGAAGCATTTATTTTTAACTTGTATCTCAGTTTCTGTAATACCTGTAAAGTAAAAATAGTAAATATCTAAATAAATTTAATGTCTTTTATTATTTCTAAAAATAATTAATTTATGATACTTAGTTTTCCTTTTTCCTTAACTATATAGTTCTACAAACAAATCCATTGCTTACAAAAATAAATAGGTGTTGTAAAATGTTTGTTGATACAACTATCAGTATTTAGAAGAACAAATGCACATTGGTTGACATATAATTATTAGACATCATTAAAATTTCCAGCATACTACTTTTAGTTCTTTTCACAATTTCAAACCAGCCGGTTAATTCTCGACTGCCTCTTTTTAGAGAGCGTATAGTCATTTCAACTACCAGAATATTGTATTTCAGAAGATGCAATTGAAACAGAACATAATGAATATGCAGTTGTTGACAAATCAAATAAAGGTAAGTTATAAACTTGTTGTTATTGTTATAAAATCAAATTTTAAACTGGAATCAAAGTTAACATTTTATTCCTATGATATGACGACTAATGCTGCAAATTAGTCTGCAGTAATTTACATTTGTACATAAGCTCAGAAATTCAAATCCAAGGAACGATTTCTAGAGCGACGTGAAGAGTTGCAAATGCCGACAATTGCGAGTTGTTCTATTATCAGTTTCATTCAGAAATTAAGCTGCTAGTCTATACTTTAGAACAAAGCCTTAATACATAGCTAATATTCGATGTTAAAAATGTAAGGTTCGAAAGATGACGAATTATCATCTAGATAGAAAAATCTACTAAACATTGACTTACTATAAAACATTGACCATGTTCATTTACGATACCATTTCCAGTCATATGAGAATTATTATGCATGTGGGAGTTGATCAAGAAATCAGAAACATGTAAAAATGCAATATTTAAATGAAGATTAACCATTAGAAAGAAAATGTAGTTTGATTTCCAATGAGACACCCTTCCACAAGAGACCGAAAGACACAAAAATTAACAACTGTAGGTCAACGTACGGTCATGTTCATCCTCGAAAACATTTATATTGATAGTGCATATTCATTTTACTTGTACACTCATCAATTTGTACCCATCTTATATTATTACCATTTGACATATTTTTGACCCACAGATTGCACAGAGAATGAAAGTGTTTATGCAAACCAAGATGACGAACAGTTGATTCCTCATAAACCTTTAGAAGCACAATCATCTGGACGGGTTTGTATAATTTTATATATTTTGTTTATTTTCTATAGGAAAACAAATCATAATGGGAACTTGTGGAACATGATACTTTAAATTCTTTGTAATATATGTGTTAAATAGTAAAGCCAAATTTTAATAAGTCAAATGTGGCGTATCATAATAAAACACCAAATCGACCAAACATACTTTACCACTCGCTACCTCATTAACGGGGGAACGATTGTTGGTTTGGGAGTAGACATGTTTTGTGTTTGTCAGTTCGTATAACGAATGCATCCGACGTTTCACTGCTATCGTTTCTAATGTCACATACATGTCTGATTCATTGTGATATCCTACAAAAATTGTAACATAGTGGCTGAATTTCACAATCGGTATAACAGTGATCCATCATAGTAAGTTGAATGATAAATGAAAAGTTATCCTCTTACATCTGTTTTTGTAGTGTTAAGGCACATACCATTTAACTGGCATGTTTTTTTAATCATAACTTGGCAAAACCACGCATTTGAATATCCACGAAAAAAATAAATCACACTATCCACACAAACTTGTACCTTCAAAAATAAACGAATTAACAGTACGTCATTGAAGATCTAGATTAAATAAAATACACAAACCGACATCTATTTCTATTTACATTTTATTATTGAGTATAACTAACATGAACCTTTTTGAGGAAAGTGATTTATGTTCATGTTTATACATGTTATACCTTATATCTTACCTAATTCATTGCTATTTCTTACCATATAGCAGTTATATTATTTAATTTGTTTTATCAATTATAAATATTAGACCAGGAAGTGTCATTACAAGTATACAAGCATAAATTCGATAAACGTTATAGATCATTCAAAGTATTTTAAGTTACATTTTTAAGTATCAACATTTTCAAGGACTTCTACTTTGATCTTATACGTGATTTACATTTTATTTTAAGAGTACAAATCAGGATGGCTTGACATATATAGAAGTTTCCTTCACAAGTAACCAATCAGATCGACGTCCAATAATTGGAGCTGAATCTAAAACTGACTATGTTGACATAGATTTCACAAGGAAAGCGGACCCATTACCAGATGATTCTGATTAGTGACCTTTTTAACACTTTTACATTAATTTTGTATTTAAGTGAATTGTTTTACAATAGAGAATCATTGTATATAGTGTTTGAAGTACATCACTTGGCACTCGCAAATATGTGAGAGGGTGTTGTCGGGATGTAGTGAAAAAAAGTAGTATAAGTAAAGTATTTATATAAGACCAAAAATAGAATACAGAACAATGAGGTGAAAAAACACTAAAAATGCGCTTGGCAATTGAAGAAAAAAGAACATTGAGGGAAAAGAAAAAGAAAAATACTCCGTGTTGAAAAAAGTGTATTTTCACCTATAATGATTTTTCTTTTACAAATTTTGACTTGGATAGAGAGTTGTTTTATTCGCCCTAATACCTTATCTATTTATATCCAATTAGAAAACTAAGAAAAACAGAAAAAAAAAGAAAAAAAAAGAAAACCCTTTCCAAAACCTCAACATCTTTTTCTCTCTGAATAGTTAGATAATTCCGACCCGACCTATCAATTCATTCCTGATGAATAAATGTAGTATTGTATTGTTTTTCTCTCAACTCAAAACGTTTTCTGTTCAATGTGTATCTCTTTAGTGTATATTGCTCTACTTTTCATTTGAGAGTTCTGTTGCGAAATGAAAAATGAAACGTCCAAATTCACTTTATGGAGGAACGAATAACATGAATAAATGTACTGTATATATATGTGTGATTTTTTTTGTTTCAGGAATTTGAGTTTGTATATTATTACAAAAATGTACACTGATTATTATGTCATTGTTATAAACTTTCTGTTATTCAAAAAATAGTTCTACTATGATGGATTATAGGCTCATTTTGCAGGTATTGTCATGCTTTTGTTTGTGGATTGGTATAACTCAATCCCTATCATCATTATGTTTTGTCCAATGTTACGAATTGTCGTTAACGTCGTTGTTTTGTTGTCAATAATGTTGTCAACTTTTTTTTTAAATTTTGCCACTGGGTGTTTAGTTTATAAAAATCAAATCAGACTGAGTGTTCGCACTTCTGTTTTGATATGAAATATTTTACAGCACATGCTTCAAAATACCAACGTTTTAATTTGTATTGTTCAGGATATTTAAATTCAAATTAAGGAGTAGGTCAATTAAGACCCCTTTTTTGGCCCCAAAATATAGCATTTTCACAAAAGTGTTAAAATGTAAACTTTTAGTTATTGATTGGACAGTAGAATGTTTCTTCTACATAAATATGGACTGTTTTTGACAATACAATGCACATATATCGAGTACGAACACCATTGAGTCATGCTAAATTACTGAAATCTTCACAATTGTTGCATTTTAGTTAAATTTTAGACGGTTTTCGTGTAAAACGGAAGTGGCTGCATTCGTGTTCATCCTTAATATCGAAATGCAAGTTGTGTTTTATTATAATACATAACATATATTAAGGTTGAGGATGAACACGGATGCGGCCACTTTCATTTTTGACCAAATCCATCTAATAAGTGACATTTTTTCGGCATATTTGGTAGATTTTTCATATTTGAGCTTGAATTGGATCATTTTTAATGACTGTATCAGTTAAAATTTTTCACATTAACTAATTGAATAAAAAAAATTGACACTTAAATGTTTAAAAAGTGGTCAAAATCTTTCGTCAGATGAACCTCAAAGTTGAGGCCAAAATCGGTCCTTACTGGACCTACTCCTTTATAACGACCCAAATATATACTTTTAGTGATAAAATTCATGTTTCATTGTGAAAGAAGGAAGAATATTTCATGAAAACAAATCCCGATTTCAGTAAAAGACTTGATTGAGAATTTTTTTGGTACGTGAGTCCTTTGTATGATAAGTTGTCAACTTTCCGTTTGTTAAGTGTTTTTCATCTTTATATCCTTTACAACTTGAAATGACACTACCACGCATTCGTGGAACCCCACCAGATATAGATCTATTTTTATTTTTGAAAGAGAGATTTCATCAACATGATACGCTATTGTACAACGGATATATATTTTAAGAAAGATTAAATACTTGTAAATGAAATCAACAAACATTTGTGAAAAGTATATAATTTCTCGAGCAGTTTGAGTTTTCTTATTACGAATTCAAAGCTTTTTAAGTAAGCCAACAAACTTTTGAATATTGCACCCTTGTTTTTTTTGTTAAGGTACGTTATATTTCAATATTTTCCTATATGAACAACTACCAATATTTCTATATTAAACAGCATTCTGTTCAACTTTTGCTGATTCAATCACTAAGGCACCAGAAAAAAAGGTATACATCTGAAAAAAATATCTATGGTGATTAGTATTGGAGATTTGTGTACCTCACATTTGAGTACACCATTGCATGTTTATTTTGTCCAATGAGTTTGCAGAAGAATTTTTCAAACCAATTTACTTACTCTTTTTGCGTTTACTTATGTTGTTATCAATTGTTTTCTTATACCATTTACTATTATTTCAAAATAAAATATGTCTACACTAAATTAACTTGTTATTTGAATAAAAAAAACTGGTAACAAATAGTATTATAATTTAATACGCCAGACGCGCGTTTCGTCTACATAAGACTCACCAGTGACGCTCTATGTCATTATACTTCTACATTGTTTAGAAATTCATCACAAAACAATGCTCATCATCTGACATACAGTTTCTCAACTAATCGTCTCATTGGCTATCTTAAACTTGTATATATTTGTTTGTAATAAATGTTATATCTTCCTGTACAAATCAAACTTTAAAATTCTTTAACATTCTTACACAGAGAAAAAATCAAAATACATGCAATTTACAATGCCATTCGAGCTACATGTATCCACTTATAAGATTTAAGCAACGTATTGACCTACAATCTGTGGATACCTATATTTTGGCTTAACACAAGCCAGGTATTGTTTGTTTCTAACTGTCTCTGAACTAAATCGATTGGGTGCTTGATTTTTACCGAACGGTACGTAAGTTCTGGATACCTACTTTTTCATTCGCTGTTTTTTGCTTTGAGTTAGTTTTCAGCAATTGCGAGTATTGCCAAACCAGTAATAGGTGTGTTTAGGGACAATTCATTGGTAGTGTTTGTGCTTGTTCGATCTTATGAGATACATGTAAGCACCCTTTTCAATTGTTTTATATTTTTGTTTTACTGTTACAGCACTTTTCTAGGTACCCATAAGCTGTTTAAACACCACCATCTATATATTCTTGATATCCCTGTCCCAAAAATAAAAATCACAAAAAAAATTAACTCCGAGGAAAAATCAAAACGAAAAGTCCCTAATCAAATGGCTAAATCAAAAGCTCAAACGAATTGATAACAACTGTCATTTTCCTGACTTGGTACAGGCATTTTCTTACGTAGAAAATGGTTCATTGAACCTGGTTTTATAGCAAGCTAAACCTCTCACTTGTATGACAGTTGCCTCACATTCCATTATATTCACAACCACCCGTAAACTAAACAAACATACATAATAGATAAAAATGTCAATAATGTGTAATAAACTGAATCACTATAAAAACAGACCAACATGAAACAATGAAGTAAAATTTAACAACCTCATTCATTGCTTTTTTTATAATAGAATTTTATTTATCTATGTTAAATCCATTCATCAAGGTTTGAAATATATTAATGGACAACTTTATCCTGCTATTGAGTGGTTGTTGTCTACACAGCTACTTTTGCATAGGTACTATTTCTGTACTTAAAATAAATAGTACTGAAAATTTACTTTTAATGTTTACTACTATTTCTTTACTTTAAAATTATTGTAATATTTAGGTATTTTTATTTTTCAGTACTTGATTTGTACTTAAAATATTGGTACAAAAATAATAAAAAAAACAATGATCACAGTCTTCCATGTTTGAACATTATACCTTTATGAGATTTGACATGCAAAGACAAACTTTCTAAAAGCTGAAACTGTAACCGTGCAACCAAAAATCTGAAGTACCTAAATTTCAAGTACAAATCAAGTACTGTAAACTACAGGTACTTAAATATTACAATGATTTTAAAGTAACAAAATATTTGTATTCCAACAAAGATCTTGTATTGCAATATGTATATCTCTACTTCATTCAAATCGATTATGTAATTCACCACGGCCATTCAATTGTAGTCCTGACCACTCGTTCATGTTTCCACTCTACAAATAATTTGTAATGCCCCATTTATGGGCATTAGGTTTTCTGGTCTGTACGTTCTTCCATCCGTCCGTCCGACCGTCCGTCCGTCCGTCCGTTTGTCCGTTCGTCCCGTTTCAGGTTTATGTTTTGGTTAAAGTTTTTGGTCGAGGTAGTTGTTTATGAAGTTGAAGTCCGATCAACTTGAGACTGTGACGTTACACACGTGATACTTCTTAATGTTTAGTATGCGTGAGCTATTTTCCACTGAAAGTAACGTAAGCAACAAACAACAAAATATGTCGTGTTTGGGTAATGCATAAGTTATGAAATGAGAAGATATATACGGTATGAGGAGTGTCAATGAGACAACTCTCTGCCAGAGACCACTTGACATAAAACGTAAGACAATGCAATGTTTCCACATGTAGGTCCGAAAAGGAAGAAGATATTCATTTTGCTTTAAATAAAAAATTAAACGTGTGTCGGGAATTACATCAAGTTAAAAAGGTCTTGCTTATAAAATTCACTTTACTTTCCTTAAGTAAACGAAACAATAGATAGATTAAGAAATGAAACGATTGTGAGAAAAAAAGGTTCATCTCATATGTTTACAAGTTTTGTATGATATGGAGCGGTATACAGCTACGCTTCCGACCCAATTGTATTTTCACTTTCAAGTTCTATACATATTATGCTATATCCAGTCTATATGTTAACACTGAGTCTTGTACACATGCGTGTAAACGGATTCCAAACGAACTGGTTCCCTTGTGTAAATGGTGTCCGACAGGGAGATAACCTTTCGCCGACGCTTTTTTCAATCTTTATTAATGACTTACCTGTTGAGATTAAAAATTTAAACAAGGGTATCCCGGTAGAAAACGAAAAAATTAGTATATTGTTGTACGGCGATGATATTGCTTTAGTGACTGAAAATGAATGCGATATGCAAGTTGTTCTTGACGTACTTAATAAATGGTGTGAGAAATGGAGATTAAACGTAAATAGTGCAAAATCAAGTGTTATGCACTTCCGGAAAGGTCGAATTCCACGGACCAGTTCAACATTCAAAATTGGAAATGAACAACTACAAATCGTTGAGCAATACAAGTACCTGGGCGTTTTTTTTAGCGAGAAACTTAAGTATACTGCTGCAGCGGATGCATTTGCCAAAGCTGGTGGTAGAGCACTTGGTGCTGCTATTTCCAAAGTTCATTCTTACAAGGAAATTGGATTTAAAACCTTTGAAACTGTGTTTAACTTCTGTGTCAGCCCTGTTTTAGATTATTGCTCTGGTGTTTGGGGCTACAATACTTATCATGGCATTGATATGATACAAAACAGAGCAGTACGATATTTCTGTGGTTTACATCGGTTTGCACCTACTATATCATTAAACAGTGAACTTGGCTGGTTACCACCAACGCAAAGACATTGGTTAGATATGGTCCGCCTATGGAACCGTCTCATTCTTATGGACGACGAGAGACTCACGAAAAAAGTTTTCGAGTGGGAGTATAAAAATAATGGATTATGGTGCACACAAGTTATGGACATCTTTAATAAACTTGGTTTAAGTAACCTCTATGAAACAAAACAAATAGTGGACATACAAGAAGCTATTGAAAAACTTTTATGTTATACTGAAAGTGAATGGAAATACAAATCTGCTTTATCACCGAAACTACGAACATTTGTGACCTTCAAAGAAAATTACGAACTAGAACAGTATATCACATCTAATCTATCTAAACAAGAACGATCGGCTCTTTCCCAATTAAGATGTGGGATTCTTCCTATACGCATTGAGACTGGAAGGTTCCGTAACGAAGCGCTACCAGAACGAATATGTGTACTGTGTGAAAAGCAAGAGATCGAAGATGAAAAACATTTTATTTTAAACTGTCCATGTTATGACAAACTTAGACAAAGGTTTCTACCTATGGCCTCATTAGACAATTTTAGTGACAATAACGAAAAACTTATCCATTTATTAAAAAACTGTCAAATTCAAACTGCAAAATTTGTAAATTCGGCTTTTATTCATAGAAAAAAACAACTTTACTTCTAATTCTGTATTTTTATTTTGTAATTTTTTACGTTTTCGGATACGATATCATATTGTTTAAAGTAACATATAGGTCCAATGGTCCGGGTGTAAATATAAAATTGCTATGTATATAATTGTATAAATGTATGTTGTGATACACATATCATTATAATAAATAATTACTTACTTACTTACTTACTATTATTATAATCTTATTGCAGAAAAATTAAAAAAATTACAGTTTTACGATTTCCTAATTTGAAAATTTGTAAAAAGATATTTTTTTATCCTCTCAAAATACACAACTTTTTCACAACTTTAAAAGAACCTCATCTAAACCCCAGTCATCGGATTTTTTTTAAAAACTTTGTGGACTTGTTGGTAGTATCTGACTATCAAGAAAATATTATCTCATGAAATATATACAGATGATCCACCATAAAAGCGTCCCGAATCGACAACGTTGAAAACGTATGATAATCGTCCAGTGGACAAACTTGCAAGACATTTCATTTCTTTGAAAACGAAGTCGTTTTGAATAAGCAAATTATCAAAATGTATGTAGCTGTTTTGTAGAGTTCAACTACAATAACGGAAATTAAAAGCACTATTTAGCATGCAACAAATCTAAGTTTTTAATAAATTATAACGTTGCAAATGACAGTTTATACTGCAATCAGCTATTTTACTATCATACAGATAAAGCTATACGTATAAATGTTAGCTTTATACGTCAATGACCCCAACTAACCTTTAAGCCCCGCCTCCTTATTGTATTTCATCAACAACGCCACGTCACGACCATGACAACGTAAAGTAACAATGGTCAAACTTTTATGAATTTAAACTTTTATGACTTAAAATTGGTTATTTATATACCATGACTATCAAATGTTATTAATTAAGTTCATTTTCCCTTTCTAATTCCTTAATATGTCAATGTGTTATCGCCTGGACTAGACTCAAAGGGAAATACCCCAAAATGGTACGCCAGTAGGGAAATTCCAAACACCTTTTTTTAACAATTTTTGTTATATATTTTTTTCATTTTCAATTTTTTTTTTCGATTTCAGTATAAAGACAATAAACGTATATATATAGTGTCTTGAAATATGAAATTTATTTGTATTTGGCACAAAACGGGAAAATGCTCGGTAGAACCTTGCATTTTCCCGTTTCTAAGCCTCATACAAATAAATTTCATATTTCACTATACGTATATTGTTTAATTATTTTTAAAAAGCGTCGAAATCCGACATTGGACATCTTGCAATACATTTGCCAGACGCCGTTGCATTTTATATGTGGTGTGAGTGCTGCAAAAATTCGATTTTGACATAGTCTATTTATGTACTTTTGTGAGTATAATTCGCACAAACTAAATTTCATATAATCTTATATTTTGAAACCTATAAATTTTGGTAACTTAACATTTTCCGAATTTTGACCAAAATGAACACTATTATTTCATAGATTTTTATAAAAGATTACTAAGATTTACGAAAAATGGTTAAAAGTTACTATAAAGGGCAATAACTCCTAAAGTGGTCAACTGACCATTTTGGTCATGTGACTTATTTGTAGATCCTACTTTGCTGAACATTTTTGCTGTTTACAGTTTATCTCTACCTAAAATAATATTCAAGATAATAACCAAAAACAACAAAATTTCTTAAAATTACCAATTCAGGGGCAGCAACCTAACAACGGAATGTCCGATTCATCTGAAAATTTCAGGGCAGATAGATCTTGACCTGATAAACAATTTTTACACCTGTCAGATTTGCTCTCAATGCTTTGGTTTTTGAGTTATAAGCCAAAAACTGCATTTTACCCCTATGTTCTATTTTTAGCCGTGGCGGCCATCTTGGTTGGTTGGCTGGGTCACGCCACACATTTTATAAACAAAATACCCCACAGATGATTGTGGCCAAGATTGGTTTAATTTGACCCAGTTGTTTTAGAGGAGAAGATTTTTGTAAATTTTAATATTACTAAGATTTACGAAAAATGGTTAAAAATTGAATATAAAGGGCAATTACTCCTAAAGGGGTCAACTGACCATTTCGGTCATGTTGACTTATTTGTAAATCTTACTTTGCTGAACATTATTGCTGTTTACAGTTTATCTCTATCTATAATAATATTCAAGATAATAACCAAAAACAGCAAAATTTCCTTAAAATTACCAATTCAGGGGCAGCAACCCAACAACGGGTTGTCCGATTCATCTGAAAATTTCAGGGCAGATAGATCTTGACCTGATAAACAAATTTACCCTAGTCAGATTTGCTCTAAATGCTTTGTTTTTTAGTTATAAGCCAAAAACTGCATTTTACCCCTATGTTATATTTTTAGCCGTGGCGGCCATCTTGGTTGGTTGGCCGGGTCACGCCACACGTTTTTTAAACTTGATACCCCAATGATGATTGTGGCCAAGTTTTGTTTAATTTGGCCCAGTAGTTTCAGAGGAGAAGATTTTTGTAAAAGTTAACGACGGACGACGACGACGACGACGACGGACGACGGGCGACGGACGCCGGACGCCAAGTGATGAGAAAAGCTAAAAAGGAATATATTAGATGTGTTGCCTATACATACTCGGAAAGAACAGATTAATGATTTGAATGTATTCCGTTTTTATGGATTTGAATGCTGTATATATATTTTTAATTCGTCATTTTAGTATAAACAAAGTGCTTTTATCTTAGGTTTTTATTTCTTAATTTTTAGCAGGAGACAACAGTTATATATATACATGTTATGATTGACAAAGTGTATCATAACATATGTACAACTGGGCCCAGTTTCACGAAGCTGTCTTAGGACTAAGACATGTCTTAGGATGGTCTTACGACAGATCTTAGTCCTAAGTGGGTTTCACAAAGTGGTCCTAAATTAGGACATCTCTTAAAGTTGGTCATAAAGTTAGGACAACGCGAGAGGTGTCTTATGATGGTCTTAGGATAGTTATACTTATACGTTCATTTATATAAATTACACTCATTTTTGTATTTGTTTTAAAAAAAATCTTATTATCAGCTAATTATCTATTCTCCTGTTCCTGTTTATAACGTTATCTTTCTAGATTAACGGATTATCATGAGTTGTCAACAATGAAAATTCAATGTATTGATATCAAGATTGCACGATTTTATCTCTTAACCTTTTATAACCAATAAAGTCGAAATTGAATTCAACTCACTTGTACCAAAAAAAAATGTCATCATTTTATATTCTTTTTTCTTGATATTGCTTTAAAAATTTCATATTTATATTGATGTATTGTTTAAAAATAATTTATATATAAATTACTTTTATTTTTTTATATTTATTTTGCAAATTATGTCATTATATTAATCACTACGTTTAGAATAATTCATGGTAAGACATACTACATTATTTTACAAGATTTTTTTCCGTAAATCATATTTATATTTGAAAATTCAAAGAACTTGCGACAGGTTTAGGATGTCTTAGCCAAGACCATTCTAAGACAACTTCGAGACGAGGTCTGAGATATGTCCTAAGATAGTCATAAGATGATCATATTAAGACATGTCATAAGATATGTCTTATGACAAGGTCTTAGGATAGCTTCGTGAAACCGGCCCCTGGCTATTACGGAATTGGTCTTTAATAATAAATGAAAATAACATTACTGGGATGGAGAGTTCACTAACTTGTCTCATTGGCACTCATACCACATCTTCTTAATATATCATTTCACCGGTAATTTACCTGTTATTTACCTGTAAAAAAAATCGGCGCAAATGAAATGCAGATCGGCACAAATGCAAAACGCCGGTAATGCCAAATTAGAGATTTTATCCCTTTTTCACGGTCCACTGAACATAGAAAATGATAGCGTGGATGGGACATCCATGTACTTGTTTTTACTTTAAACACAAGCCACTTAAAACATGAACGACGAAGTTAGTACTTCGGATCCAGCAACCGACGAAATTTGAAGATTTAATCAAAATTAAAGAGGAGTAGAAATTATTTTCTCGTTATTTTATCTTCATCACAAGGCACAATTTCCGTATTCATCACATAACATGAAATCCGAAGACGACAGTTAGTGTAATTTTAAACACAATGGAGCTAATTGACATTTTCATAATATTTTGCCTCCATTTCTGTACTGTGATGCTGGCGACTGGTGAGTTATTTGTTTTATCTTATTTACAATATATCCTTGTGCAAACTGATGACAATTCATAAGACACTTTCAAACCAATTCTTAGACATGACTTTTGAGCCCATGAACAATGAAAAGAAATATATAAATATACAAGTATGAAGATGTGGTTTGAATACTAAGGAGACAACTCTCCACCATCGATCAAACGAAGTTAACATACATAGGTCTACGTACGGCCTCATAAGAACCTTTTTGACACCATTTCAATACAGAAGCAAGATACTGTGTTTCAAATAATAGATCATGAAAGGTAGGGGATTTGTTTTAACAGAATATTAAAAATAACTCATGCATGAAGACATACATAGAATATGAGATCCAAGTTTAACTAAATCAGTTTGCTAATTACTGAAGCCAATTGACTGAGATTTAAATGATGTTTTATTTTCACACAGTCGATAGTCAATGTAGGCCTTGTGTAGGTTAAGTGTACACAAAACTAGGCATTTAGGACATTAGTTGTTCCGTGTATATATTGAAGGAGTAATCTATTTTTGAGAAAAATTGATATTTTTGATAATTATTCATGTTATTAGTTTATTTCTTTACAGAAATTGTTTTCTTAATTTTACAGGTTTTTTTTGTTAAAAAAAATTAACGTACTTTGTTAACCCCTGATCAAGACTCAAAGCAGCATCATTGCCGAACCCATTTAAAGGCAGCAACCAATTGAAATTTGGGGGGGGGGGGGGGGGTGAGGGGGCTATTTTAGGTGAGTATAAAACATGAAGGCAGGTTGATGGGATGGAGGGATAGATAGACCCCTACATGAATTAAAAAAAATATATTATAAAACTGAATCAAACGTTCAAACTGGCGTTAAATTGCAAATCGGCTAATTTATTTTTGTTACAAGCCGATCGTACCTCACCCGTTTTTTGACATATAATAATGATGAAAATCTCTTAAATGTATCTTTGTGAGAACATAGTGGACATGGTTTGTCAACATACTATTTCTTTGAATTATTTGAAATATTAACTGCAACAATGCCTTCCTTTATGATCTGTTTGAGAATCTTGTATTTTTTTTTTAGGTAGACCAGATCCACCAAACGATATCAGAATAGATGTTATCGGTACAATAGCTAAAGTCTCATGGACAATTCCTTCTCATCAAGGGGTATATTGGTCTCGAATTTATCTTAACGATTCTAAAGGTCGCAGTGTGGGTTTAGATTCTGGAAAAAGATCTGAAAGAAAAGATATCACATTTCCAACTTCTAGCTTTGAGATTGTTAATCTAAACAAGTGTTCAGAATATACTGTCGGAATACAGTGTATATATATACGCAGATCACAACATTCAGATTTTACCACACAAACGTTTTGGATGACAAGTGAGTTACTTTTTTTCCGAAATAGTACATGTTTTTTTCTTGTTGCCCATCCAATATCTAAAGATGCATCATTTGTTTAAACGATATTGTAGCCAGCACACCTTTGATTGCTGTTTAGCTTGTGTGAAAGGATAGTTGTCTCAATCACACTCCATGGTTTAGTGATACCATAGATGATTGATAGAAAATGATTATATGTTTTGCAAATCCATCCAATTTGTTCTATTAGAAATTATAAAAATAAAGATTATTTGAATATTATCACCATAACTTACGTAAAGAAACGACATACGGTGTATGGATAAGTCAATATTAAATATATTCTATATATATTTAAAAAAAAAACTATCTTGACATTACATTTAAAATGTGGTTGATATTGGTCTCTCAAATATAGTCTACAGTAATTAACTTAATTAAGATATAAATGCAACCACTTCCTGAATGCTACCAGTTCGATATTTGTCATCACCTATTATAGTTTAAACATATTTTATTGTTAAAAAAAAAGACAAATGGATTAGACACAAGTTTATCCATCACCTATTGTACATTGAAACACTTTTCGTCATCTATTGAAAAGAAATATTATGTATTTGGTCTTCAGATCTGCCTGATTGTCGCAGTTTGATTTGTTAGTCTTGTATTATTTTAATTTTAGTTTCTGGTTTACAATTTGGAAATTAGTATGGCGTTCATTTTCACTGAACTAGTATATATTTGTTTAGGGGCCAGCTGAAGGACGCCTCCGGGTGCGGGAATTTCTCGCTACATTGAAGACCTGTTGGTGACCTTCTGTTGTTGTTTTTTTTATTTGGTCGGGTGCTATTTTCACATTTCCTGACAGGTGTGAGAAAAATATTTCTCCTCACTAGTGAAAATCTATTCTCGGCAAATGATTGGTTGAAACTTAATTGTGATGTTAATTTTTCTTGTTTTCTTCTGAATTTGTTTATTGCGGCGTCATGAAACGGAAGTCGACCATGTCTGATGACGTCACATCAAAAGTACACAACTTTCCTCAAATCTTTGAAGAGGAAGGATAAAAATCATAAAAAAAACAGATTCTACCACTGTAACTCTTGTATTACGATATTTTTTCATTGTCAACAGTTAAATTTTATTTATTTAAAAAGCTCGGCAAGCCTCGTGCTTTTAATATCAAAATTTAACTGTCTCGATTCACTGTGGAGAACTATCTTAATACACGTGTTGTAGTTGTGGAATCTATATGTTTGGAATTTAGTCTAGAGCTTGTAAAATGTTTTGTTGTAACGTGCAGTCGGAAAGCAAGTCCTTAGAAATGACCGTTGTTGCTACTTTCTCAAGACAACAATGGAACTAATATTAAGACTATATGTACTATACAAACAATTGATAATACGTATTTCAAAATTAAAAAAAAGCATCAAGTATAACGTTCTATCACCCTTTGGGAAACCCCGTTTGAATAATCATTTAAGGTGGTATGGGAGTCTAAAATAAAAATGATAGAATTTGTTCATACTTTGTCAAAATGTTCAAAAATATTATAAAAATGATAGGTCACCGCGCATTTTCTCAAGCCACAGGTTGTGGCAAAATGGCAAATTTTGTATGGATTATACAGGAAAAAACAACTTTTTGTGAATAGGAACTAAACAAAATGATAGAATTGTAAAATAAATTAGGAAAAGATTGCTTTCAGACAATGCTTTGAGAATATCAAAAGAAAAGATAGGGTTAAAAGACAAAAAAGGAAAATTTCATGTTGAGTCCTTCAGAAAATGTACTGTTTCAGAGTATTACATTGCCAATTTGAAAATATTCCAAAACAAACAAAAATAATCTACTTTTGTAAAAATATTATTATTTCTATGTTATATTCTTATAAATTGGTTCTTTTAGATGAAAATTCACATTAAATTACTGCATTCCTGCATCAAATCTTGCTAACTTGATAGAAAATATGGACCTTAGATTCTCTGTTTTTTACAATCCAAGATGGCGAAAGACACCCATACCACCTTAAGTTTTCCCATGACTATTTTTTAATACAATATTTACTCTTATGTAGTAAACTGAGTGAGATCAAGAAGCTTCTAAACTTTAACAATATAACTATACCATGAAGTGTGACCTTTTTCATGTAGGCTTTTAGATAGTGCCATAGCTTTTTTTAGTAAAATGTCTTCAGATTTTTCTAAAGTTATCCAATATTTAATGATGCTCAATAAAAGAGACAATTGTATTGGTAAATGTCCAACTTCTGTCATGACAGCATTATTCGTGCTCTTTCTATTCACACCAAGTATATATTTACAACTTTTTACATTCAATTTTTTAAACCGTATAAAATCATTACATAGTTTATAAAAAGAAAATGAATCCTTGAGTTTCGAGGAACTGCCAGCACCCCATATTTCTGATCCATACAGTAAAATTGGCTGAATTGTGTGGTCAAATAATTTATTATCGTCTTTCTAATGTATTCACTGGCTATTTTATCTTAAAAATAAAAAACTTATTTTATTTGGATGATTATAATAGAGATTTAAGCTTTACAATCTAATATAACAACCAAAATATTTATATATATGAGGGGCTGGAAAGGGGGTAAGTTTCTCCCTGCTCTCGCCCTCTTCTCCCTTCTCCCGCCCTCCTTCTCCCTTCTCCATCCCTTTTCTCTCTCCCTTACCTTTTCCGACATACATTTCATTAAAATCCATAAGACATTCAGGAAGAGTTTCGCTCAAAAGTTTAGTAATGCCATACTATTAAAGTAACGAGTATCTCCCCTTTAACATTCAGAACTTTCTCGTGTAAATATTTCTTCAATATCAATCCAGTTGTTCAGGAGTAGATGCGCTTAAAAGAGATACATTAATAGACAGATAGGGTGCAATATGCCTGCAGTAAAAATCGTGAATGTGTGCCCCAGCTTAACTTTGATGCACGTCGTTTCCCGATTAATTTTAAAGTATAAATCAGAAGCGTAGCACTCAAATTTATATTGGCACGACAAAAAATATTATAGGTCGCTAAGCGACTCATCCCGCCTTGTTTAATTGAATATATTCGGCAGAGGTTCGGGGTCGCTAAAGGGCACGAGAAATTATGGGGAAAATGTTGCAAAATTCTAAATTCTGACACTCTCCCGAAACTTAAATTTCGCTTATGAAAAAAAATAGAGTTATTTCACTTTTTTGAAAGTCAAATTCAAAATATAGAAAAAAGAAAAGAATTTGAAACATGAAATGTGTCAAAGAGTCAACAATCCAAATGGGTACAAAGTGGAATATCTTGGCTTAAATCTATACTTCCAATTTTGTGTCGGATGCCATTTAATGTTTTCATGGAATACAGGGGATTTTTCATAGTGGTATTTATTTTAAATTTCGTTGCCGAGCAAAGAGGGGCGAATTTTTTTAGAACCTTTTTTTTGCTCAAAAACATAAAGTAAGTGTAAAATGCACTAATTTAATAGTTCTTGACGTGAGGCTTGTATATAAATAAAGAGTAAGGGTTAAACATTTTTGATGCCGCATTCTACCCCATTAAATTTCTATTTTAAATTGATTGGAAGAATTTAAAGGTAGAATTTCGTATTGACATTTATTGAGAGGTTTCTAGCGATGACTTATGTACACATCTTTCGTCAAAGACATATAATAATGGTTCAACTTCACCAGAAGCATATTCCTCTGATTTCGTCGAGAAATCGTCAATGATTCTGTCATAATCGATTTCAATGTTTTATGGACATACAAAAGTGAAAGGGCATTGAAAAAATACGCCTGTTTTTAATACATTTGATGCTAAATAATTTTGTTGTAAGTTTTCTTCTAATTGCAAAAACAAATGAGTAAAATTATTATTTCAACCCAGGTATGACGGCAAAAATAAGATTTTCTTTAATTCATGCACGGCTAGTAATCTACGATTTTCAATATTTTGATCAGTTGAATAAGAAATTGCGATTTAGAAATGTACATACCTTTTGAAGCGGTGACAATTACTCCACTTAAATGCACAACCGGAAAATTCTCTCACGGTTTTCATTGCAGAACCAAATGTTCTGCGTATGTAGATTATCAGCCTTGTATGTAAAGTTTACCGACTGCATGGGGATCATTATTCAGAAATGTTATTAATGGGCTAGGGCGTGTGGGGTTAAACATGTTTTTGTAGGTAATAAAAGTTATAGCTGTGGAACTTTTATTTTTTATCATATATGAGTATAATAGAGTATTGCCTTCTGCTTAGTGGAATTGTGAAAGAGGAGTCAAAATATCCTTGTCCATCCTTTATATGTAAAAAAAAAAGAAGATGTGGTATGATTGCCAATGAGAAAACTGTTTACACGAGACCAAAATGACACCTACTATAGGTCATCGTACGGTCTTCAACAATGAGCAAAGCCCATACCGCATAGTCAGCTATAAAAGGCCCGATAAGACAATGTAAAACAATTCAAACGAGAAAACTAACGGCCTTATTTATATTTAAAAATGAACGAAAAACAAATGTGTAACACATAAACAAACGACAACCACTGAATTACAGGCTCCTGACTTGGGACAGGCACATACATGTACATAAATAATGTGGCGGAGTTAAACATGTTAGCGGGATCCCAACTCTCCCCTAACCTGGGACAGTGGTATAACAGTACAACATAAGAAGAAGTCATGCTTATCTTCCTCGGTACAATGTAGTAGTAATGTGTTACTGTAATTTGAATTTTCAAATGACTGAATGACGTTTTTTTCGACGTACTGGTCAACTCCACGGATCACGTCGACTTTGACATAGTTAATAATATATTATAATAATACGAGCGAATAAAATCTTTATAAATATAAAGAATTGTCGCTAAAATAAAAGAGATATATGAAAGTCAACGAAATATTGCCTATTTACCATTTTACAGTCGTGTTTTAAAAAAAAGTAAAAGAGGGACGTACGACCTCTCCGACCCCTCTAGATCCGCCGCTAGCATACCCCTCTTAGAAATTATTAGAAAGAAAAATAGTGCAATTCTATATTTCGATTGAAGGAAATAAAAAAACTTGTTTAAGACTATCAAATATTCGCTAAATGCAGTCAGGGGGTTAGACGTCAGTCAATACAGAAAATAATACTCCTTTTACTTAAACTTGTGAATTGTCGAAGTTTAGTTATGGGCCTTATGGTGATTTTATTACGTGGACCTCAATATCTCCCAAGAAAAAAGAGTAAATTAAAATCATACAACACTAACAAAGGCCAGAGGTTCTTGACCTGAGACAGGCGCAAACAATGCGACTAGTTAAACATGTTTTTGATATCTCAATCTTTCCCCTATACCTCTAGTAAAAAAACAAACACATAACACTACGCACAGTAAAAATCAGTTGAAGAGAAGTCTGAGAATAGGTAACAAAAGAAACTAAACAAATTGACAATGATGCATAAATCAACAAAAGGCTTTTCAGTTACTGACATGCGAGCTCGAGACCTCACTTAAACTAATTATTCATCAAGCACAATCTCTGCCGTTAGGGGTTTAGTAGTATACATGTACCATCATAAAATATATGAGAAGAACCCACCGCGCTGAAGTACGTTCATTATTTATAATAGTTCATTATTCATTATTCAACTTAAAGCGGCGAATAGTGAAATAAATATAAAAAGAAAAATGACTGTGACACAATAGCTATTTCTTGATTCAATGACCATAAGAGGGTTTACGTAGGACCTAAATGCCACAATACGCGTAAACATGAGGAAATAGCCAATTTTGAATAATGAAAAGGTTATTTTGAATAATGGAATGGACTGCTACATGTATGACCCTATGACCCTGCAACACCTAGTTACAGATATATTATATATTATACCTCAATCAAAAGCTTATCAAGAGAGGAACAAAAGTTATATAGTCAATTAGTTCCGCAACGGATATAGCAGGAGTAACGAAGAACTTAGATATCGAAATACGCGTGAACATTGAGAAATAGTAAATTTTGAATAATGAAATGGTATAACAATAGTATAAAATAACTAAACGACAACTCATGATTGATTTATTTTTAAATATTAAATGCGTTGGCGGTGCACTGTGTCTGAATTCCGATATTGAGATATCGCATTCTTCGTGAGGCTGCACATTTACCGGATAAACCATAATCCATAGTAAATTGATACCTTTTACAACATATAGTATTTATTGATGAAATTTCTAAATACTTATCGCAATAGGTCAATATTTTTTTTAATTTATTAGGAACAAATGACTAGTGATATTTATTAGATTTTTAAAGGAATTATAATAGGCATTTCGAGGTTTAATGAATTGAATTCCTATTTTATCTTTTTTCATTTTTTTTTGTATTTGATGCGTTCGTGTATACGTTAGTTGTTGTTGTATCATTGCAATATTGCCATGAATTTTTAATTTTCAGGTAATACAATCAATGCTGACACCAATGAAGATGTTGCTTTAGCTTGGACAACAGGTCTCATGGACTTTTTCAGTGTTTTGTCGCCATCGTTGAAAAACATATATCAAGTCCAAGGCAGTATAATTCCTAATTCTCAATCTACAAAATACAAATATGACATATCGTCAATGGATTTTCAAACGATCAATATCACCATTATCAATGTGAACGAGACAGATGCTGGGTTGTACATCACGAAAGCATATAATAAACCTGTGGATGGGTGTTGTTTGTTAGTTGTAACAGGTATGTTATAGACACTTGTATTTTCTATATGCACATTTTGAATTGAAGACATTTTAGAAGCTTTTTATACAGTTGGTACAAAAATAACAAAAATATCCAATTGTATGGAATAAATTCAATGAAGTTTGAGAATTATTCCTTTAGTTTACGTGGTTTATGTTTACATCTGTTTGATATATCTTTTTTTGGGACCATCAAGTTCAAAAGTACGTACCTGGTGCATACAAAATCTTTTTTTCATTTTGTGTTCAGATTTTGGTAACCCTCTGTTTTTATAGGTTTTCCAAGGAAACTCCTGTTCTTAATGTGTCATAAACATTGGTAATGTCTGCTGTTGCCTTTTTTTGAAAATGTAGGGTTTCTTTTAAAATTATGAGGTTAGACGGGATTTCTTATCATGTTACAGTTCACGGCCAAACTCCAAATAACATTTGATTGTTAATTTTATAATCACTTACCGTTTTCTAAATACTACTTTTGCTTTAAACAATCAAATACAGCATCTGTTGTTGTTGTTTTATATATATAAAAACGTTCTTATTTAATTGCAGATTTTCAATAAGGAAATAACTTTAAGTCTTACAATACTTGTGCTTTGCTATATTTGGATAGTCAGGGTTTTACACCGAAAACTGTATACGAAGATTTGATAAAAATGAGAAGATTTCCCTTTTGGTTCCTCCTTATGGCATTGTATATATCACAATTCGTCGCACTGCAGGTTGTGTTTGTTGTTATACACATTTGTTTTTAAATTAATACATGGCTTTATATATATGTTGCTAAATCTGCAGATTTGTCAGAATTTATTATCTGACATCATGTCGATTCCCTTTACTAATTTTTGTCATTGCACAAGGTCACATGTTCGCTAGACTATTAATAAGGGAATTACGCTTAATCCGTTGGATGTGTACTGATTGATACTTTAGTCAGATTACATGGCAAAAACAGGTGTTATCATGATTACTTTTAGATTACTTTAAGATTACATTCATATGATTACTTGCTGATTACAAATCTTGTATGTATATGAAAATAGTTTTTGATAGACAAGATGAAAATAAGAAAATGTAAAGCTTGAATGAAAAATCAAGAAACTAGTATGTACAATGATTGGACCTTGTTTAATGTGATAAATAGCATCATCTATATAACAAATTTGTATAACCAAGTGTTTCATTTTGTAAACAGTTTACTTAAGGAAATTGTCTCTCCAAATTTCGTTGTGAGAGTGAGCTCTTATGATACAAGAATATGCCTTGAAAACATTTTTTTCCTTGATTGAATACTTCTGATATTAACTCCAATTTTATATACATAGTTACCCAATATTTTTATTTACATAACTACATTGATATTGAAAACATTTTGTTCCAATTTGACTTTGATGGTCGGCATAAATATATGAGCCCTCTTTATTCAAAATGGAAGTTAAAACCAGATTTCATTTATGACAAATTGAATAAATTTTATTTTTCATAAATTCTTGTATAATAATGTAATATGTGCTTTCTAATTTTTATTATTTATTTACTTTACGGCTCATCAGTATAAACAAGGCAGAAGTTTCATAAATACCGTAAAATATCGTTTATTACGCTAAACTGTTTCTCAATTTAAAGAGAAATGTATATACTTTCCTAATTTAAGTTACAAAACTGTTTTGTGTTTTCACCTGACAATAATTCTATTAATTACTATTTAGATAATTTTTTTGTAGATCAAGTATTTAAAATTTTCAAACAAATAATGACAATCAACCACTTTTAACTTTATTGATATTGTTATTAAGACAATAACATTTTAATACCCAAGCTCATCTATTGTTTGTTTTAAAAAATGGGAGTAGTTATTAACACCTGTAAGAACATTAATGGATGTGTCAATTATGTCCCAACAGACAATAAAACTATACTTAATTAATTTTTCCTTATTTGTTCAGGTTTTTTGTTAATTAGGTTGTTGGTTAAAATTTGTAGAAAAAAAAGTTAAAAGTTAAATCTTTTACATACAGAAACTGAGAAAGGACACTTGTCTATAGCTATTTAATCAAATTACACATTTTGCACTGTACTTGTCTATAAATTCTTTTTAAAAGATAAATACATTAAGGCTTTTGAAAAAATCACCAACATTAGCTTTATTGTTAGGATAAAAATATAGCAATATATAATGTAATCATAAGTAATCTAAAGTAATTATGATTACAATAAAGAAAAGTATTCTAATGTAATCGATTACATATGAAATAGGGTGTAAGTGTAATGTAATTGATTATATTTTATAAGCAAAGTAATTGTAATTTAATCGATTACATTTTAAAGTAATCGACCCCATCCTTGGAGAGAACATGATTTATTTATAGTTTAATTGACTCTTTGACAATTTTCAGTAACTCCGAGTACATTTATGTAGGTAATTTGTATCCATTCGTTTTTCATGTGCTTTGTCATAAGATTTTGCCATGATTAGGGACTTTTAAATTTGATTTTCCTCTGAGTTCGGTATTTTTGTGATTTTACTTTTTGTCTTCAGGGTTTTTTTTATCGGTTTTGAATTGATAAAATTGTTCTTGTCATGGCCTTGTATATGGAACTGTATGTTAACGATATAAGTATTTCCTATATTTGAAGACCAAGCGGTGCCTTAAATTGTTTACATTCACTCCAGTTGAACTATGTTGGAAAATTGTCTTCTTGGAAATAAACTCATCATAGATACCAGGATTAAAGTTTGTATTCACGACAAACGTGCGTTTCGTCTACATTATCAGTGACGCTCGAATCCAAAAAGGTTTAAAAGGCAAAATAAAGAACGATGTTGAAGAATATTGAGTACCAAAATTCCTAAAATTTTTGCCAAATACAAATGAGGTAATCTATTCCTGAGATATGAAATCCTTAGTATTTTCAGAATTTAAATAGTTTTATACAGTTTTATTTATAAAAATGATCATATAAATGATAAATCATGTCAGCATAGAAAGTGTTGACTACTGGGATGGTGGTATCCTCGGGGAAGTAAAACTCCACCAGCAGTGGCATCGACACAGTGGTTCGATGTTGAGGGTTCGTATTGAGTTCGTATCACCATTCTAACCATCGTAATGTCACCGGGAATGCATATTTTAACATCGTATTGCATTCGTGTTTCCATCGTTTCCATCGGACAGTTTTGACATTACGATGTCTACATGAATGAATGAATCACGAAGCTACTCGAAGGTCTTCGTGAAGAACTCGTTATCCCGTCGTGTTGCCATCGATTTAAAAGTACGAAGGCGACAAGATGGAACTACGACGGCAATAAACCCAACTAAATGTAAGTTAATTTTCGCGTTAAAATACATTTAAAGTGCCATGCGCGATATGCACTGGTCAGTCTAATACGACATTTAAAAAGACGTTCACAAAACATGGAGCTCATATCATATGATTCTTTGAGAACAAGAAAGGCGACAGCGCTGTTTCTATTAATTCAAATGGAACAAGAAGAGCATCTATTACAAGCTTACGATTTAGTTTTACAAGTAAAATTTTATTTTTTGTCAATTTTTCATATCAAGTAACATAATAAAAATCATAAACGCGCCTCGTACACCAACACTGCAGATACACGTATATAGGGAAACCAACTTTTTCTTCATTATTCTTATTTTGTATGTATCTTCTGAGTTGTTGTCACACGAATGTTTACTCCATAACCATTTTGTTTTCTATATGTCAGATTTTGCCGCATTTGTTGCTTTCCCCACATCCTTCCTTTCGTCTATATTATTATGATATTTTCCTGGAAAGAGCTCTTTTTGAATAAAAGGGATCAACGAACCCATTACCTTACCTTTAAGATAGATCAGTAAAGATCGGCATAATTATGGGTGATTATTCAGACTAGCGTAGACATTTTACAGTTCAAACAAGGCAATGCCGAGCTTGGCATCGTAAGCTGTACACGACGTTTTAAGACATCGTATGGCCATCGCGCCATCATCGTAATCCATCGTGTAGCCTTCGTAATCCATCGTGCAGCCTTCGTGATCCATCGTGTAGGCTTCGGCTGAGATATGAAGCTTAAATACCCGTCTTCGGTTAACCTCCGTATGTCCATGTTTTGCTATCGTATATAATATCGGCACAATTGTATAGACTTCGTTATTCATCGTACTTGCTTCGGTCACTTTTTGGGTATTTTAACGAGATCGGGACCAACTTCGTACGAACTTACAACTTTCGCATTCGGGTATCCATCGAATTTCAAAATCGTGACAGTGTGACGCGGGCATAATTTAAGGATTCCTAACTTTTATGCAAAGCAATAACATTATTTCAAACTATATTTTATAATCAGAAATGACTACAGTTGTCGTATGCCTATACTGAAAAATATAACAAAATTTTGTTCTGCTATTTGTTGGTTTTTTTTTCTTCGCCGTAGCGGAGACATCAAGTGTTATCCTCAACCATCAATCAGTTGTCGGGTACGTCCAAAAATTGATTTCTGTTCTCTAACTTTTTACCACAAAACCATATGAAGTTGGGAAGCGTTACTTTTACCGTTCCGATTAGGAAGAGGAATAGAAAGTTGACAAATACAAATTGAAGGAATTAAATTAATTAATTAAAAAAGTAAGACCGTGAGCGTCCACAGGGCAAGTACCATTTGCTATGTATGTATCACCCGACATGCAAGTTAACATTTAGTTAAAATATCAAAATTGAAGTTAAGACATACACAATCTATAAAATTAAAGATTTGACGACTTAACGTGAATCTCAACATCTCAGACCGAGACAACGTGTCGTGAGTAAGTCGGTCAAATCGTTGAACATAATCGGTCAATAGAATCGTTGAACATAATCAGTCAATCAAATCGGTGAACATAATCGGTCAATTAGATTTGTGAACATAATAAAGGCAACAGTAGTATACCATGGTTCAAAAGTCATAAATCGAATATATATATATTGTTTTATGTTCAAAAGACATGTGATTTCATCCAAAATTTTATTAATTTTTATTTTTGTGTATATTATTTTTTATTATCTGTTATCTTTGTACTTGCGTAGTTTTATGAGAATAAACTATCAATCTATCTTAGAAAACAAATCAGACGTATGTAATTTCTTTTTCGTCAACCTGTCGATACAGTTGCTGTGTAGAAAGCAAGCCCTGTTAAAAAGATCTCTTTAGTGTGAGCATGCATGAGCGTAACGTATTATCTAAGATATTTAAAAAAAAACACCACATGACGGAGCTAATGGTATGTTACTACTGCGCAAAGAAAATTTGAAAAGTCATCACGACGATTTCTTTATGAGAATAAGGATGTAATAGCCCTTCAAGATCACATGGTTTTTTATGAAGACGATATATCTCTAGGATTTAGGTTTCCTAGCTGTGTTTCGTTATGTGTTGTTTGTCTTTTGGTCTTTTTTTTTTCTCCATAGCATTAATGGTTTGATTTTGACTCTTGAACTTCTTTATTTCTTTTGATAGCGTTCTCTTCTTTTTGCAATCATCACATTTGAAATAAATTCGAGTATGAATTCGTCCATCTTTGTCATTATTGATGAAATAATCAGGATGTGAAGCAGAAATTCCTCATCGGGTAGTATCTTAGATAGCATGTGTTCTGGGATATATGAGTTGGAAACACTCATTGAAATATTGATGATTAAGTAACATGACATTAATAGAGTACCTGAGAGCTAAATTAAAACATTAAAAATATATTTTTTTATTTCGTCTTTGAAAAGGTTTTTTAGATATAGGAAGATGTGGTGTATGTGTCAATGAGACAACTCTCCATCCAAATAACAAATTAAAAAAGTATGCCATTATAGGTCAATGTCAGCCTTCAACACGGAGACTTGGCTCACACCGAACAACAAGCTATAAAGGGCCCCAAAATTACTAGTGGAAAACCATTCAAACGGGAAAACCAACGGTCTAATCTATATGTAAAAAAACGAGAAACGAGAAACACGTATAAATTACATAAACAAAGGACATCAATATTAACTCATATGACGTAGTATGAATACTACTTCATGAGTTAATGAAAATATTAGGCTAGTAGAGGTGCACCATAAATGCTTAAGTCTCGATTGGAATTCTGATTGTCTGTTGAAATACCAATCCACCAAACTCAACAAATATGTTATCGATTAACAAGTTTAGCATATGACGGCATCTTCAATTGGATTTTGTAGAAGCAGATAAATATAGAAACTTGTGTGTTTTATCATAATAACAGCTGTAATTGTAATTGCTGACAAATACCTTGTTCGTGTTTGGTTATATGTTTTCATCAGTGCCAAATAAGGGGAGAAAACTCAGATAATGTAAATTTTTTATAGAAATTATTATGGAATTATGTATCAAGAAAAAAAGTTCGGTGACCCCATGTTTTTCTTTTTCTTATCCGAAAGCATGTTATGAGAGTAATTTCTCACAGTTTATCTTAAAGTTCTTATAGTACGTTTTCTTTTTACCACACAAAGTTTTATTTTCCATGCATAATCTATTAAAAATCTGACAACTCTGCTAAACCAATAGCGAGACAAAAAGTCCATACTTTTTAATATATTTTTGAAACATTCAATCAATTTAAATTAAGTTTCCTTTGCCAAAAGTTAAAATCAACAAAATCAGAAATTTACAATAGAACCTTACGTTTAATCGCAGTCCCTTATATGTTTCATATTAAACTTCCTTAATGATGTAATTTAAAACTTAGTGTTTACTTCTTAAAAAAATATTATATTCATAAAGGAATTAACTTTTTGTAGAATGATGCAATATCTTTGGATATGTTATATACATTAAGGATTTGAAGGACTCACATGTACAATTCTCCCGACATATTGGCTTGTTCGGCCCTTTATATGACACCTCCACATCATCTTATTATACAAAAGTCATTCTGTCTAATAAGACCTGATTGTCAATAAATTTGCTTCAACCTAAAAAGAGCATACTTCTGTGATGAAAATGGTAAATATTACAGATATATAGTACACCTGGAGTGTTATGCGATGAGTAAAACTGTATAATTTGCGCTTGAAACATCTTTGTACGTTTCATCTTTAAGTTTATGGACCGATGTTTTTTTTTACTTAGTTGTATATCAGGCCGTCACACAACTGTCCTAAGTTAAAGTTGGGCGATTACAAATATGTTTCACATTATGTATGTTTTGGTCCTAATCAGGAGTGTGTAACTCAATAGTTGTCTTTTGTTGCTGCATTTCCTAACTAGGGGTTTTGTCGTTTGCTGTGTTAAGAAATCAGGTTTTCTTATTTTGAACTGTTTTACATTCTATCATATCAAGGCAAAATATGAAAATCAAGCAGTGTGATTAGACAGCTATTCATCAAAGTTCAACTTAAGGTGATTTAAGAAAATATAGGCAATCGTAGGGCCTTCGACAATTAGTAGAACTCATATCAAAGCTACTATAAATGGCCACGACATGAAAAATATGAAACAATTCAATAGAGAAAACCTTATCTATAACATAAAAATATTACAGATGTGATCCCACGACAACCACTTAACTTATTGCTGTATTTGTAAAGTTTCTGTTTCTGGTTTTGGTCATTGTCAAAGATCATTTGGTGAACTTAAGTTGCTAGCATCTTCTTTATCTGGTCTAAAGTGAGGAGACAATCACACAACATCTCTCTATTCAATTTTAATCAAATAAATTATGAATGAATCTGTTAATAAATATTTTAGCTAAACCAATCAAACCAACGTTAATCCTTAACGCAGAGCATCCATTCGTCGGTGATAACATTACCTTAACATGCCATTCAATGGTACAACGGTGGCCTACTGGATATATGACTCCCCACCTGTTATATCAGTTTAATGGAAGCCCTCGAGGAGTAACTGTCAATAATAAGTTAACAATACACACACTTACAAAGTTGGATAAAGGAAAAGACTTATCATGTCAGGCAACTGATGACCTTCAGAAAACTTCTATCAAGAGTGATGCTGTTACTTTGGATCCTTATTGTAAGTAGTATATGATATATAAATCTTTGACATCAGTTGTTAGGTGATAGACCTGACTTATTTCCGAAGCAGAATTTTCGGCTCTCAAGACTTTCCTGAAGTCCTGCGTTTGATTGCCGGGTTTAGGAGCATCGTTCCTTGCTTGACAGTTGATATACAAGCGAGTCATTTAAATGATGCACTCATTATCTATACAAGACTTGCCTATTCTACAATACAATGAATATTGATCGTACATATATTATAATGAATAATGCTTTAACATTTTGAAGTCTCTAAAACATCTTTGTTAATGTTTACGTACCAACCAGCATACATTTTGCACAAAATTGAAAGTGCCTATATATTACACAATACTGCCCTTATTTATCGTATCATAGGTTGACAAATTCAGACAAAAATTAATTATCATAAAAGGGAACATAATAATAGTAATAAGAATAAACTATTATATCCAAAATATCTAAAAACATAAATAAATATTGTTGCTTTACATTGAAATTTATATACATATTTTCCGTTATAATGATAGGTAGCATATATATTATATATTTTAAGCCGTTACCATGTTCAAAGAACAATCATTCAACAACTATTATCTACTAGAAGACCTGTACCATGTACATGTTCATCAATGTGCAACATTTCTAAAATAACAGAATTCCCGTCCGCGTAATGATGCAGTTTGATTTGTTGCTCAGTATTGTGTTTTATATGTATATCTATTCGTTAACTGTATCTTAGTGTTTTGCTAATTTGTCATGTGTAGTGTGTCTTGCTTTTACTTCATCTTTAAGTTGAATCTTCTTTATCATTTTGATTGATTTTTTTATGGTTTGTATCATATTTATTTAATTGATGTAGATGGTCCGGACAATGTTGTCCTAAAACCTGGTAACACAGCTCTCAATATTACAGAAAGAACAACATTAGGCCCTATTGACTGTTCTGCAATTTGCTATCCGAAATGTTTATTCGAATGGAAAACAAACAGAACAGGAACTTTTAAAGATGTCCTTTCCAATGAAACTCTAGTTCTAGCAAATATAAAGGAGAATCAGGCCGGGATCTACCGTTGCCTAGTTTTTCATCCTTCTAATACAACACGTCTTATAAGAACAGATATATCAGTGAATGTACAGTGTAAGTATTAACATTGAAATATTTACACCACAAAGCTCCGAGATAAATATTACTTATATACAACTGAGACAACGTAATACTTACATTTTTATAGAACCATTAAATAATCGTCCTAGGTGATAGTGATACAATGGAATGATATTCATGTTAACCGAAATTTAAATTGTATTACTTTTAAGTATTTATTTTTTAAATTTGTACAACATGTTCACATTTCAGATGTTCGAATCTATACGTTTCATTGAAATCGCCAACAGTTTGGATTCTGAATGGTTTATTATTTACCCATACTATATAGATAAAAATGTTTAAGAAGATGTTGTATGAATGCCAATGAGACAAAACTCCTTCCAAGTCACAATTTGTAAAAGTAAACCATTATTGGTCAAAGTACGGTCTTCAACACGGTCACACCGAACTACAAGCCATTCAGGGCCCACCAATGACTAGTGTAAAACCTTTCAAACGGGAAAACTAATTGTCTAATCTATATAAAAAAACAAGACAAATGAACAACATCAAAAAACTTCAACCACTGAAAATCCGGTTCCTGACTGAAGAGACGTTGAAAAAAAATGCAGCGGGTTTAAACGTTTTAAAAGGTACAAACCTTCACCCATACCTGACACAATAAAGTAACATCAGAACATAGAAAGACATACTATAAAATGTCAATTGAAATGGCT
This sequence comes from Mytilus trossulus, assembly GCF_036588685.1. Taxonomy (NCBI): domain Eukaryota; kingdom Metazoa; phylum Mollusca; class Bivalvia; order Mytilida; family Mytilidae; genus Mytilus; species Mytilus trossulus. The sequence continues at coordinate 53,940,365 of NC_086378.1, read as the reverse complement.
TAAATCAATCAAAAGACATATGAACGCAAAAAAGTGTTACTACACTGAATGAATACATTTGACCTTTGACACAAAATCAATAAATAAAAGGGTGAGATAATAAACCGTTTTAAAAACTCAACTAAATCTTGAACAAAAATGATGCCATATAGTGATGTGAACCTTGAACAACATGCCGAC